>NC_143068.1:11868500-12491333 GCF_052426305.1 Pelodiscus sinensis | reverse complement strand
AATTCCCGTAGCTCAAGATATTTCACTCCCTGGACTCAGAATGTCACAAATGGGTGGCATTCTGACAATTCTGAGCATTACCTTTGGCCTGAGAAACAATCCAGCTTTTTATGGTGGCCATCTAGCTCAAAAAAGCTGACTTTGTGGAATTAGCATGTTAACATAATCTTTTGGGATTTGGATGATTAGATTTGGAGCCTGAATACCAACCTCAAGATGGTATTGACACATTTCAGATTCAGCACACATTGTTGGGTGCTGCACTATCCACATACAAGACAACCAGCTCTGAGTTCTTCTGCCTTTATCCCCATTCCTTAAAAGGCCTTAATTCCTTGTATGACACCATCTGCTGTGCCATATTTTGAGTCCATTGTGTGACCAAAGAGCGTAAATTTCCCATTCTACACCAATCTTGAGGTACACAGATTGCTCATCTCCAGATCTCTCAGCAAGCACAGTAAAAAAACCTGACACACTTCCTCAATACTGCGCAATTGTCTCTCTAGTTTCATCCAAGATAAAGGCTATTTCAAAACTTAAATTGAGTTCCACGACCATGTAAGTAATTTTAAATGAAGTACCAATTTTTGGCTCTTTTCATCATGTGTTTTACAGAGCACTCAACTAGTGTATTTTCTTACAGGCAAAATTACATATTTTCTGCCTCTATGCATTTCACATGAGCATCAGAGCAGTCATGTACATGCAAGCAATCCATTTCTTACTCAGTTACAAAAGACTGCCATTAGGGAAAAGCTTCCCTTGGTTGATGCAAATTAAATAAAACATTTCATCTTTCTAACATGAAACCCATGGATATATAGTTTTCCACAAGTTCTGGAAAGTATGTTTACATCAGTTTTTAATATTTGTTAGCATATATTTTCTGTGCCATGTTCTTTACTTTTACTTAGTCCAGAGCTTTCAGAATTACCCTGTATTTATTCAGATTGATGGAGGGCTTTTTGGGGTTGGGTTTATTTATTTATTTATGTATTTTTACCCTAAGAACTGATTGTGTAGTTTTGAAGTGTCTTCTAGACACCTGATACCAACCAAGTCTGGGTGCATATAGCTCTTATACCAATGTCTGTTTAAAAAAAAAAAAAAAAAACCTGCTTGTGTGTAAATCACAGAATGTTTTGAAAATGAAATTGTGGGGCCCTGGCAGAAGCAAGGGTGCAATTCCAAAACTAAAACTAAGAATTAGAGAAAGGCCCTTCCTCTAAAATCAAATTAAATCGTGTTTTGCAGCACTGTAGTTTATTTCACTAAAAAATTTACTCTGGCTTGACTGACAAATTAAACTATCAATTGTCTTGCAAAAATAATTGCCTTTGAAATATTTGACTGGAGCTTTTTAGTTGGCCGTATTTTCTCTCTTCTGATATCAAACAGTGTTTTGCAGTAGCAGCTGCTGCTTCTGAGTATGCAGGCTCTCAGATTTTCTACAAGGTCTACTCTGGCTTGGTTAGAAAATGTGCACAATCTCTTTTTGCAACTACCTGGCTAACACTCACAAGTTTAGACCAGTGTTCCCTGTAAGCTGTGTGTTTGTGTTGCCACGCAGGAGAGATTCAAATACCACCCAGGTGATTAGCAGAGTGCCCAGAGCTAGATTTTGTTTTTTTTTTTTTTAATTAGTAGTGCCTCTATTCATGCAGGTCTCAGTGCACATAAAAATTACATAAGAACATAAGAACGGCCGTACTGGGTCAGACCAAAGGTCCATTTAGCCCAGTATCCTGTCTGCTGACAGTGGCCAGTACCAGGTGCCCAAGAGAGGGTGGGCCGAAGACAATGATCAAGCGATTTGTCTCCTGCCATCCCTTTTATCCCCTGGCTAATAGCCTTTTATGGACCTAACCTCCATGAAATTATCTAGCTTTTCTTTAATCTCTATTATAGTCCTAGCCTTCACAGCCTCCTCTGGCAAGGAGTTCCACAGGTTGACTACACGCTGCGTGAAGAAGAACTTTCTTTTATTAGTTTTAAACCTGCTCCCCATTAATTTCATTTGGTGTCCTCTATTTCTTCTATTTATATTATTCTACATATGGATGGAAAAGTTTAGAGAACATTGGTCTATGCTCATACCCAGTTGTGTAGTGGGAAGAGATCCTATTAGGTAGGTCTGTGATAGCCTGATGCAAAATTCAGAGTTTGTTCTGGATTGAAAAATAGTGGTTAACCAAACCAATTAAAATAAAGGTGAACACTGTATGTTGTCACAGTTGTGTAACCATGCCTATGGGTCAGATTATATGCAACCATTCCTTGAAATTATGGTTTAAGTGAAAGATGATTTCTCCTTTAAATTAATAGCTGTCCCAGGCTGATAACTACTATAACATATTTAATTGGGAACACAAGAATAATCTCATTATGAAAACTGTAACCAAACAAATTGCAAATATCATGACGTGTTCCCATTTGAGATTCTACTGTGTATTGTTAGCAGTTATGTTTCTTACATGCTTTATTGAACCTAGGGCTCTTATGCGTAAATATAAATAATGTTGAATGTTTGAATATACATGTCCCTTGGAAATTTCACATATTAATCAGAAGTTACTATTTTTGGGGATAAAAGCTCTGTGTGGTGATTTAAATGGCTTTAAATTGTGATTGTAAACCAGGCCTGCTGATGGGGAGAGGACAAAGGGGGCAACTGTTTGGGCCCCAGAGAGTCAAAAGGGCCTGGGGTTCCTGGCTGCTGATGCTGCTACTGCAGAGGCAATGGCCAGCGCCTCATGGCCTTTAAATCCCCACTGGAGCCCCAGGCAATGTGCTTTGGGCAGCACTGAAGGGCTAGTGTGGGAGGCTTGCTCCCAGCCCCACCTCTTCTGCCAGAAACCCCGCCCCTTCTGGGAGCGCAGAGCAGGCACCTGGCAAGTCTGTCAGCCCCCTTGTTGTAAACATTTACATCTCCCACTGAGTTAATTGGGTGAGACGTTGGGACCTATGTAAGACACCAAGGTGGTTCTGAAGGTTTGTTGTATGACATCAGTTGCCATTCTTATTTCTTAAACATTCAAGTGCTGTCACTTCAGAGTAATATAGCTGCAGCAAGGTGCTGAACTCTTAGGGGCTTGATCTAGTTGTTGGTAGGTTCTTTGATTTCAGCAAGTGTGGGATCAGGTCCTCAGCATTTAACAGGATTGGACCGTTAGTGTCTTCCATCCTAATTGTTCTTCCTGATTTTATAAGGGTTCTGTGGCATTCAGCTGGCAGACAGTTGAGGGGGTTTACAAGAATGTTTTGCCCCTTCTATTTGGGACCAGCCAATAGTGTTTTCTTTTGTTGAAGAGTATGATGCCATTGGCCAGTATCACATGCCATTGGTTCACATTGGTCAACCTTGTAGCCTGCCACTCTGGATAAGAAGCACTTGTCACTCTGTGGCATAGCCAGTAGCACATCCCTACCAACTTTCTAGCATGTAGGGTTTACTGAGCTGTACTTCCAAGGCTATTTCTAGCTGTCCATGATGTAATTTGCTGTGATATGCTTGTGAATGTGGATGAAGCTTTTTATTATGCCACTTTTCATTTTTACCAGTGCTCGCTATTGGCTGAGAAATGTTGGACAGAATGGGAAGAAACATACTTTCCCTTTCTAAACCTACCATAACGTTGTACGTTTCAGTAGCATGGGTGCAATTCCCCCATCTTTCTTGGTCATTCCTATAGCTACTTTGTTTGGAATGGAAGATGACAGGTTGCACTTCTTATGTTTGTGCAGTTCCACACACCCTGTTCAATCTCACTTTGTTTGACATGTTAATAAGTGGCAGGTTTTGCTTTGAAAATATCTCAAAGCATACACATTCTGCAATTAACACCTGAAAATCCCATGGAAATAACTTCAGTGGTGACACACATGATTTGTGTGGAGTATGTTGTGGCAATTCTGTATGCAGACTTAGGGGTCTTAGACAATAGAATAGAATTTCTACCCAAGAATCTGTTTGATTTATTGCTCAAGGGGATTGTGAAGCCTGTTCCTGTACCAATTAATGGGCATTTTGCTATTATTCAGTGTGAGCAATTAAGCCAACAAGAGCACTCCTGAAAATCCCACTTGGGGTTCTATCATGCAGAGAAACTGCTTGGAACTTCCTGCTTTGGATGTGGATGGGGTATGAGAGGCATGAACAAAGGTTATAATAAAACAGGATGGCAGATGTGAAAAAGAAGTTGCCTCCTCCTTTCATAAGTACTAGTATTATTTTGTTCACTATAATTGTTTCCACTTCTGATATTCCAAATAAGTTAATAGATTTATCCATCATTAGACCTGCCTTCAACTTAAAAAAACATTGAGGCCGGGGAGAAGGGTGTTTATATTATTTTACATGAAATTTTTCAGCATTTCTTTAAGCTAATAGATTTGCTTCAGGCGAACCATACATGAGGCTGTGAAGTTTGCCAGAGAGCTTGATTTTAAATTCTATTTTATGAGAATTTAGTGTATCTAATAGAGAGGATTGGTATGTGAACTTAGTCTCATTTCACTCGATGTAATGATCCATTTCATGTAGATAGTCACATGGAACTTGATTTACAGCCATTTCCTCCCCCACCCTGGAAAAATTATTAACGTTTGCTTTAGAACTTTTGGCCATTGCACAGGAAAGAAAAAACTAACTGTCCAGTTTATCAATCGCCATTATAGTCATTTAATGCCTTTTGTGAAGAGTAGAATGTATTTAGCAATTAAATTTGATGCGGTACATAATTATTTTATCAACCAATTGCCCTTTCCTTGGTACTAATGCATTTCAGATCTTCTAATATGTTTCTCGGTTGTGGGGAAATGTTTCTGCTGTCTCCACAATTATATATGAGCTTTAGCCAGATATTTCAAGAGAGGGGTGAATATGTTTTTTAAACTTACTGATTATGCAGAAAATGGCAGAACAAAACTGAACAGTGAACTACTAGCATTGTATGTGTCTGAGAGACATAGCTCTTCAGTAGCTGCCGGTTAGGAGGATGAGTGGTGTTTAGTGGTGGAGGAGTATGCAATGACCTGGCTGTCGGTGTGAAATAATGGTCATACCCTCTAGTTTAGAGGATGTCTCCTGGATATCCATGGATTTGCAGGGCTCTGCCTATATCTGCATTCTATCTGTGGATATCCGCATCTGTGGATGTGGATATGGATATCTGCTGTTCATTTTTGCTGATATGGATACAAATTTTGTATCTAGAACCCTGCAAATTTGCAGATATCCGTTTTATATTTGTGGGTATCAGTGGGTCATTTTTGCCAGTGCAGAAGAGGATTCCAATTTTGTATCTGTGCAGCGCTCTAGAGATAGAGTTGCCAACTCTAAGGGTGTGTCTAGACTACATGGCTCCATCAACGGAGCCATGTAGATGAGCAGGGCTTGCCAAGCTGCGCGGTTCAGCACGCTGCGCATGCACAGACTGCACTTTGCATGCGCTGATTGTGCTGAGGCGCCGTGCCGGCCTATATTTCACAAGGCATAAGGGATCTGATGACAAAGGGATCTGGGGTTGGTTGATCCGCGTTTAGACTACCGCGCTGTGCAGACAAAAAAACTGATCGGCACAGCACGGCAGCCATTCTGATGTAAATGAAGCGGCAATTATTTAAATTGCTGCTTCATTTGGCTATGTCTAGTAAACTCATCTTCATGGCTCCATCGACGGAGCCATATAGTCTAGACACACCCTAACTGAAGCTATTCTGAGAGGGTTTTATTCCAGCGTGATGTAATGTTGTTTTCTTAAAATATTGTATATGATTGAGTGTAAATAAGGTCAAAATGTTTCATTTCAGTATAGTCTAATTGTTTTAGTTTTTGACTTTATCTTTTGGAGTTTTGTATTACATTATATTTTGAAATATAGTACCACAAAGCAAAAATGGTAATGTGGAAGCTATATGTTTTGAACCAATAAGTTTGAAACAAAATATTTATGGACTATTTGATGTCATGAAAAATGCCAACATTTCAGCTTTTCACTGCAATTCAAGAGGAATTCAAACTTCAAAATATTGTACATTTCTCATGGGATGGAAATTGTGTGTTTTGACCAGCTTTAATAGATTGTCAAAGCTATTTACATCAGATTTCTTTGGCCCATGGAACCCGGTTACTCTGAATCCTGAGTTAGAAGGTTTGTATCTTGTCAAAGATCTAATAGTTGTAGAATCTTTACATATTTGTAATGAAAGGTCTAGTTTAAAATTCAGAGAGCAAAACTGTAAAGTCAGATTCCATTGTTTCAATTTTCCAAGGTCACTTTTATTTGTGCTTCAGGTATTGTACCATATAGAAATGCAGCTTATTCAGAGCTACTTTAAATGCATTCATACATTTTTCCTACCTCAACATTCATTTTCAAAATAGATGTTTTTTCATGCAATATATTTGTACAAGTAAATTAAAGCAAACTTTGATATATCAAAATTATAATGAATAACTGTTACTATGAGGGTGTTATTAATTTTGTTTATCCAGAACATTGTTTATTGCATGATAATTTTGATAGTATTAGAAATAATAAAATAAGCTAGGAAGGATTCTTTTTAAAAAATGAGTGAAATCTGGAAATTGCTGTGTGCAGTCGTCAGTTAATGTAAATATCTTCACATGTTATTTTTAATTAATTAAATTTTATTGATGCAATTAGGTGGCTGACAACCATGGTTAAACTGAAGTAATAGGGACATGATGATTTCACTTATTATTGACCAGAGTGCCTACAGAATTATGATATATACCAGGACCTCATAAATCTACAGGTTCAAAAATTAGAAGCACATTATTTATAAGGTCACTAGCTTTATTTTCATCACCAGATTAGTGTTGCCCATTCTTCCATTTTCTACATAATCGTTTTTCCCTTTGAGTCACTTTTTGTTGGATTAATTTGTTTAATTTTCACACCCATCACACACTGCTGTAGTGATGGTTTTGCTTTTGCATCAAAGCATCAGATAGATTTCACACTTCTTCACAATTCAGAAATAACTATAGGCATTGAAACAGTACATACCACCTGATTTTGAATTCATTTTTTGAGACTTCATTGTAATTATGAGGGTTGCAAGTAAAGAGACATGATTATTCTTGACAGTGGTCACAGAGAGAAATGGTAATGCTGTCAGGTGTGTGATGGATTAGTGGAGAACGTCGCTTTGTCATCACCTAGTTTCTGAATCACTTAGTTTTCTGAAGTGCTGTACGTGTGAGCGCTGTTTCACAGGTCAACAATGTAGAGGCGTTGCTCTGTAGAGTTAGTCCTCGGTCCTGCAAAAGCTACCTATTATTTAATATTACACATATGGATAGTCCTTTTGAAGGGATAATGCCTATAGACAATTTTCACAGAACAGGTTTAAGGCCTCAGTCTTGCAAAGCACTCCAATTGTATGGATCCCTGAAAACCCAGGCAGAGACCCATTAAAATCAATGAGAGCCCTCATGGAAGTCATTTTATAAATCTCCTACTGGTGGGAGTTGTCTGACTCCCTTGTTCTGTTTGTACAGCACGTAGAACCATGGCCCTAGTCCATGACTGGGGCTCCTTGGTGCTACCACAGTAAATATAACAAGTAGCAAATCATAGTGGGTCTGACAGAGTCTCCGGGCTCCTTGGCAAGGCGGAGGGTGGGCCTCAGGCAGAAGAGGCAGGGTTGGGGTTAGCTGCCCTCAGTGCCTACCAGAGCACACAGTGTGGGACTTGGACCATGATTTAAAAGTTCGAGAACTCCTGCTGCAGTAGCAGTTGAATTTTTAGGACTCAGGGCAGTTGCCTCCTTTGCTCTCCCCCGCCTCTGCTAGCAGGCCTGGAAAATCCCTTCAGTTTGCTCATGGGCACTTCAGTAGAACTACTTCAGTGAGTAAAACCAGTAGAATTTGGACCCATATTAGAGCAGAGCAAAGGAGACAGGCCATGTGTGGAGAGGACCTGAGTTATGGTAGTGAAGGAGTGTGAGCTTTTCTTCCTGGATTGTCTTATTCTTGTGTCCCCTGTCTTCTGTCAAGATATTGTTATGCAGAAAGGGGCTCATGACTGCCATCCAGAAGCAGAGGTGCAGCCACATGTGAATGACTCACCCACTCATC
Source organism: Pelodiscus sinensis (assembly GCF_052426305.1). Taxonomy (NCBI): domain Eukaryota; kingdom Metazoa; phylum Chordata; order Testudines; family Trionychidae; genus Pelodiscus; species Pelodiscus sinensis. The sequence goes on along the minus strand of NC_143068.1, from coordinate 12,483,223 downwards.
ATCCAGACCCACCCAAATCTGAGCCAGAGTTATAGTGTGGCCACAACAACCCAGGCATCCCTTAGGCACCTGAAATCCAGGAAAGAGCCATTCATCTGCCCTTCAGAAACCTGCACTCTGGGGGGGGGGGGGGAGGTCTAGACTACAGGGTTTTGTCGACAAAACTATACCTGCATCTACACTACCACCGAGTTCTGTCGACATAACGTCGACAGAATTCAGAAGTTTTGTCGACGGTGGTAAACCTCATTCTATGAGGAATAACGCCTTTTGTTGACAAAGTTCTGTTGACAGAAGGCATTACTGAATCTGCACTGTCCTTTGCGTCTTGCATTGTCGACAGAACTGGAAGTAGTCTAGAGACTCTCTGTCAACAGAAGCCTATAGTCTAGATGTACCCTGGCAGCTTTTGCTTGCAATGTTTTGAGCTGCTCCATGTGTGTGCCCAGCTTAGTAGGTGAAGCCCCGCATCTGGGGGTCGCTAGTGCCAGGAAGAGTGTGTGGTGTCCAGAGAGAAGCTGAGCTAGCACAGTTTGTTCACCTGGAAGATGCATCTGATGAAGTAGATTCCAGCCTACAAAAGCTCATGACCAAATACATTTGTCTTTAAGATGCCACAGGACTCCTTGTTCTTACTGAAACAAGAACAGGGCCACCCCTCTGAAACTTGACTCATGCCACTGTCAAGAGGGTGTTTGATTGATTGGAAGATCATTGCAAAACTCATTTAATACGAGTGCCAAGCATTCTCTTTCAGGTTCTGTAGAAGAAGCAATTAAGTCCTCTTTATGGTAGCAATTGCCTGAGGCACTAGGTTGCATGGCAGGTTGAGACGGAAAGGATTCCCTGTCTGGAAATGCAGAGGGGCTGTATTTTGGTTTGCATGCCTGTGGGTTAGAGGCTGAAAGCCAGAAGAACCATTTGTATGAACATGACCCTGAAAGGAAACTGATCCATAGGTGTCCGATATGTAAGGCAGGGGAAGGTTCTGCCTTCCCAAACCACGAGGCATCGCCCCACCCACACTGCACCCCCAGAAAGCCTACAGTAGGCATTCTGGGGTGGAATGTTGCTGCCCCCAGCACTCACCCTCCCTGCGCTCTGGGACAAGAGAGGAAGGGATAGGCCAGGCCACACACTGCACCCTCCTCTGGGACTGGGGAGGGTGAGGCCACGCTGCGGGTCCTCCAACCTCCTCTGGAGCGGGGGGACTGGGGCCATGCCATGCAGTGTGCACCCTCCGACCTCCTCCGGGGCTGGAGAGGCTGGGGCCATGCCATGCACCCTCTGCCCACCCTGGGACTGGGAGGGGAAGTGTGTGCATGGTGTGCTGTCTCGCCTCCCCGTGGGGGCAGGGAAGGGGCGGGGCCTCAAAAGAAGGGGCAGAGCTGGAAGTGCGGCTGGGTTCACCGACCACCCATGGATAAACCCAAAGCTTCCTGGGCACATACCTCTAGGATTGCTGAGTAAGAAAACTGCCTTCTTGTTTGTTTCATACACCTTCTGTGAGCCAAAGAATATTTCTGACTCATGTCATTGATTTCTTATCCTAATGGAAACAAGGCTCTGAATACTGGCTGACTGCTCAGGTCACAAGGGCAGTGATATTATAGACTGAGCAAAATCAGCCAAAAGGGCATATTGGTGGAGAGGTTATCACTGGAGGGGCTAATCAAAGAAAAGAGATTTGAAGGAGAAGAGCACATTTTCCTTGTACCTAATATCTGTGAGGGCATTTCCGCTGCAGCAGACAGCATGGAAAATGAGGGAGGCACTAAATTTCTTTGGGGGATGGGGGGATGGTCTCAAGTTCACAGAATTGGAGGAGACAAGCAGGGAAGTGAGAGAAAACAAGAAAAAAAATAAGCAGAGTGGAGTTGTTGGAGACCTGGAAGATGGAGGGGTAGAATTTGTTGCAGTAGATCTGATGTGATTAGAGCAATAGGCAAATGTTCACTCTAGCAGTCGCATATTAGGTGAATTGGTATGAATAGAGTTTCAAAGATGCAAGAGTGTCTACAGTAGTTAAGATGAGAGCAGCCAGGATTTGTGCTTCATGGAATTAGTGAAGTAACTTTGTGCATAAAGTTAAGGACAAGTGTAACACTTTGCAAGGTCAGACTTTTAGAAGAAGGGATAGATTTTAGCAATATTACATAGGAAGAAATCTCAGGATTTGGCAGCACCATTCCCACTACAAAACTGTTAAGCAAATGTCTGTTACAGAAGTAAATCTGTGAAAAATAAAACCATTTTCTTTGTACTTCACTGAGCCAATTTTAAAAAAAAAACAAAGAAAAAGAAAAGCAGGGAACCCTTCCTACATGTATTAGAAATCTGTTTTAAAATCTGTTAAGTGTGTATTTTCTGTTGAAGGAAGTTATGTTGCCGTAATGTTTTCTCGTTCGTTTCATCTAAAATATGTGAAACCTGCTGTTTCCTAAACAAGTAAAAGCAGATGGGGCAGGCTCAAGTGCTAGGTTTTGCTGATCGCTTTAGCTCTGTTAGTTCAGTTCTCACCTACTTTAATGCCATTATGTTTGAAATCTGCTTGAAATTCTCAATTTGGCAGGCCTCACAGCTGCAGCATAGATGGGTAGAGCTGATAAAATAGTTTTGAAAATAATTTTTGAAAAGTAGTAAAAGCTATATTTCATCTTGCCAATCTTTGTTCTGTTTTGCTTTATATTGTTTTTGATCAGAACCTTATCAGAAAAATGAATGTTGTAATAACGTGAATTCCAGGATTGCCAACCTCATGATTTTAAAAAACCATGAGTCAGGCTTCAGAAAATCATGAAATTATCTTAAAGAGTTTATTAAAAATTAATCGGGAGTGATTATTATTTGTCTCCTGGTTTCTAAGCCTTCAGGGTGTGGTCACTTCATGTTCTGAAGCTTTTCTTCACAATCCACAAGACCTAGAGTGTACTTCAAAAAAGAAAAAAGTAAAAAGAAAAAGAAGGAAAACAAGCTAAGATTCTTATGCAATCCTTGATAGACATGAGCTGGTGCTTTCAAATGATTGCCAAATAACTACAAGAGAATTGACAATACTGATATTCACTAGGGCTAACTGAATTCTTTGGAATTCAGTTCTTTAAATTTTTTTTTAACCAAATCCTGCAGTTATTTGCCTCCCAGCTCTGCAAATACAAATCCATTCAGCTTTCATTGGATAGTTTGTGTAACAAGCCCAAGGAGTGTTTTTGTTTTGTTTTGTTTTTTGTTTGGGGGTTTTTGTTTTGTTTGTTTTGTTTCTAGACATCTTTGGAGAGCTATTGTCCCGAGATGTGTTGGAAAGAGTGGTCAGTTGTCTGTGGAGGTGGAGGCTGGCTTCAGGAGAGAGGGTGACTGGTTTCCCAATTGTCTAAACAAGCCTAGAGCTAATCTTTTATAAGTACAGATGTATTGAACCTCAGATCCAGGGGTGAAATTTTGGACATTTGGAAGTTGGTGGACAGACTCTAATTGACTTCAGTAATGCCAGGATTTTACCACAATGCTGTATTAGAATGGATTTGAGCTGTGACGCAAATATCATGTACAGGGTAACATTGATTCAGGGATCTGGGGTAGTTTTTACTTTCCTTCATGTAGTATGGATCCCCTGCTAGGATCATATGGACATCTCTCACCCAGTCAGTTCCTTGTCAAGTCAGGGGTCCCTGGCATTGGTGGCACCTTAGTCTCTGTTGTTCTGGCTTTAAAAACAAAACAGCTTAGTCTCCTGAGGACTGAAATGTTTAATTCAAATGATTGGGTTTAATATCTGGATGAAACTTGATGACCTGTTATATACAAGAAGTTTCTTTTTGGCTGTAAATTCAGGGAAATTGCATTGGATATAAAAAATATTCTGCAATAGCCTAGCACAAATATTATGGAATCCACATAAATATAATTGGACTGAGTGTCAATATTTTCGGAAGCCATTGTACTAAAAATGCAGTCTTGTGTTTATTGTTGTGGGATTGCATAGATCTTTAGCAGGGAAAAGGACAGGATGAATGCAATCTCTGGGAAGTATTAGGCATTTCTGTAGATTTGGGGGCAACAGATCTGAAATGGACTCCCTGGGAAATAATTCAGGTGAGGCGAATGCAAAGTACCCGCTTACGGCAGTAAGGCCTTTTAGAAGCTGTACCTGGGGCGGAAACCCATTGTCTGGCTCATTGCCTATTCATGGTCTCATGGAAGGCCCAAACTGGAGAAATGAATGACGCAGAGCCATGAGTGTTCTTGTTCTGAGGAAAGGAGGTTATGAAATTGAAACAACAGGAAAACCATGTTCAGGTTTGAAGCACGGTTCCTCTGTCAGAGGCCATGTTGGGGTTGGGGTGATCACTGGCAAGTTTATTAGCGCATATCTGAGGTAGAGTTATTGTTTCAGTATGTTTTCTCTCTGTTGCTGTTAGCTTAACATTAAACGTGGTCTGTGGTAGGTTAACTGTGGTCTTCACACAGTCTCTGATGAAAAGGCAAAAGAAGCCTGTTTAAGCCTCCTGTCTACTGGGGTTATTGCACTTAGGTTTTCAAACTAAGTGTCAAGACTCAGTGCTGAATCATGGAATATCAGGCACTGGGTCTCATTGCTGCAGGGGTTTCAGATGACCAATGAGGGTACTAAGGCACCTACCTGCCTGTCCTGGCACTGCAGACTTCGCTGGGCCCCAGAAGCAGCCGGCAAGAGGCCCCACTTCTAGGTGAAGGGTGAGAGCGCACAGGGCTCCGCACACTGCCCCTGCCCTGAGCACGAGCGCCTCACTCCTATTGGCTGGGAACCTGCTGCTGGCTGCTTCTGGGGCGCAGCATGGTCTGTAGCGCAGGAGAGGCAGGAAGCTGCCTTAGTTCCCTCTTCCCCCCCGCTGTACCACCGACGGGGAGCCGCTGAAGGGAAGCCCTTCCTGCCATAGCTCTGACACCCCCAAAGCCAGAGCCCCCTCCTACACTCCAACCTCTCATCATCAGCCCCACTCTGGAACCCACACTTCGGTCAAATGATATTGGGTTGTAGCATCACCAATTTTTTTCAACTGGGTCAAGGGGAAAAAAATCATTTGAAAACCGCTGTAGAGGACTGTGTGGCCTGGGATACCCTGGTCAGAATGGAGAGAGAAACATGTGTCTCTGCACCAAAGAAGCAACAGCTGTGGAGCTGTAAGTTGAGAATGTCTTGGCTGGGTCATAGAAGAGGAACACAGGTATTATTGCCCTTAGCTGTAGCATGCATAGTCAACTGTGAATGAAATGTACATCTATATTTTTATAGAGTAAAATGTTTTGCGATTATAGCCTTCCTCTGCCTTTAGGTACAATAGATCAAATAAATCCCCACATTATTGTGTGCTGGCAAAATCACTCTAGAGTTCAACTATTACTCCACTATTCCGTAGACTCTTTATCTATTCAAAATACTTCTGTCTTAAAATGTATCTTCCTTGAAGAATTATTTTTGCCATCTGGTAGTCATGGGTGAAAGACAAACTTTTCATTCCTGCTGCATGAACTGTGAGGGTTCTCCCCTCCCCCACCTCCTGTTTTGTTTAAATTCAACAGTTTTCGTGAAAAAAAAAAAAAAAAGCATCAAATAGCCAAGATGGGACTGGGCTTCTATTAGCACGGCCCTGAATTTATCTAAAGATGTTTGATGAGAACAGCAGGGGTGGATAGCTGTGAAGTTTTCCCTTCATTGCATTTGCTGTATCAGTTCAGTTTCATTTATGTGCACAATGCCCAGGGAACTAATACATTTTAAGACAGTGAAGCTACTTGCAGTTTCTTAATGGGACTCAAGATAGTCAACAGTGCAGGTCTTTTGAAAGTGTTAGTGTAATGGAAGCTCTTTATGATTGGCATTATATCTTCTTGGTTGCCTAAAAGTCTCTCTGCCAAATGAACTACAGGGAAACAGTTTAAAAGTGGGGGAGAGTTTCAAAATAACTAGCTATGTAATTGTGACACCTTCAAAACTAACAAAAATATTTAGAATTATGAGCTTTCGTGGATAAAACCCACTTCATCAGATGAATTGGAGTGAAGATAACAGAAAATAAGATATAAACAGCAGAAGAAGTACCTCTCAGTTATTGAACCCATGTTAATGAGGCTAATTGAGTGGTCTGGATGTGTCCCATTCATAGCTTTTGACATGAAAATGTGCATCTTAGAGGCAGAAGAAATTGAATTTTAAAATGGTTTTTAAAGTTACAGACTAACATGGCTACTCCTCTGTGACTCTTTCAAAACCATTGTAAATCCGGAAGGTTTCTCCTTTAGTTAACACTGAATTTAGAATTCTTCATTTGTTCGTGATTGAAAATTAGTTGAGCCTGAAGGCAACAGGCTTGAACATTTTTGAGATTATAAATTGCACCACTCAACTTTTTAGTTGGGATTTGATGGAAGTTGCCAGCTGCGTTGCAATGAATATAAATGTATTCCAATTGCTAATAGTTTGCAGTTTGTTTGGAATGGGACCAAATATTTTAGGATGCAGCTATTTTCCACTACAGAATGAGAGGTCAGATTTTCCACTATTATAAATCAGCTGATCTCCATTGATTTCAATAGAGTGGGGCCAGGTTACCTCACCTTGTCCTGTGTTCTTTCACAGCTTCGTATGTCAAAGTCAGTGGGATGATCATGCATAGAGTGGCTACAATATCAAGCCAGTAGGTGTGGGTACAACAAATTAGTCACATCTTTATCCAAATATATTGAGGCTACGTCTAGACTGCCGCTTTTTGTCGTAAAAAGATATGCAAATTGCGCTGCACAATTTGCGTACCTTTTTCCGATTGTTTTTTCGGAAGAGACTTTTCCGAAATTTGGCCCGTCTACACTGGGCCAAATTTTGGAAAAACCTCCTCTTTCAGAAGAGCCCTTCTTCCTCATGAAACGAGGAAGACAGGGCTTCAGAAAGAGCGCATCTGCTCTTCCGCAAAAATGTCGGAAGAGCAGATGCGTTCCCTGGAGGCGGTGGAGTTTTTCCGGGATATAAGAGGTATCCCAGAAAAGCTCTGTAGTCTAGATATAGCCTGAGTTAAAAGGAGGGTAGTGCTAGTAGAATGATTCTGAGCATAAGATTTGTGACTGTTCCCTTTCAAAGGAACTAAAATGTGGTCTCTTACAGATAAATATAAATGAGTAGACCAGTGAATTTGCATGACATCATACCTTTTTAAAGATGCAAATTGAAAATTAAGCCTCAAAACAATAGAATCCTCCTGGGTCTTTCAGAAAGCATTGTGCATTGCTCATCAGATTCTGGTGCCAGGTTGGAAATTTTATTTCACAACATGCCCCATGAAAGAGCTTCTGGAGCTAGTTTCTATTCTGGGTACAGGAGACTCTGTTGAAAATATTGTTTAGTCATTTTCAAAATCTGGAAAACCCATTTAGGAAACACACCTTTTCTTGGGTTGGGCTGTATTGTAAAGAATTGAATTGATGACACTTGGTCTTAGGCTATATGTTAAAATCCAAATGCTGGCTGTGGATTCATAATAAGAGCCTAATCCTGAGCTCTGTTTGCCCCTAATCAGCTCTCAAGCCTAACTGCAAATTGGTTTTGTCTCTCCCCACTGAGAACAACTCCCCTCCTCCTGCACTCGCCCTGCCTGCCCCCCACTCCAGCTTTGGATGAGGATTTACTGAGCTCCTTTGTCACTTCATCTACCTGCTCTCTCCGTCTGTGGAGAGCATCTCCTAAAACAAAATAGAGAAAAGCAGAAATATAATGTGAAGCTACTCCATTACCCTCCCATCTCCCCACTCCCCAAAAAGAGAGGATTTAAATTAAACTGAAGCAGTTCCCCATGTACCAAGTCCCAAGTGGAAGAGACATTCTGGTATAAATATACAAGAAATAGCCTCTTTGCAGATTTATGATCACATAGGCAAAGGGGGAAAATCCTTTAAGCTGTTTTATTCTTCTGGAAACACTGCTTGCATTAACAAGGCTCCTGTGAGGTAGCTTACTGCTATGTAGCTTCCTTTTTCTTCCATTGACAGTCACTCTTCATGGGAGATGAGTGCTCTACAAATGTGGGGGTGACGCTAACTATGGATTTTAAAAATGTAAATCCTAAAGATAAGCTGGAAATGTCTTACAAGTGTCCAGATGGCCATGGGGTATATTTGAAATGAATCGCAAGTATAAACTTGAAAATGTTTTCAGTGTTTGATCTTTAGAGCACACTGCTATTAAAATAAGGTATTTAGGGACAATGTATTTTGCTTTTGTGTGATATAAATATTTATGTTTCGTTGCGCATGGCAACTGCTGATCACAGAAAGCAACTTAGTTATGAGAAAAGAAGAGCTAAGTGTAATTTTGATTATAGATGAAAGATTCTCATTACCCTGCAATGTCATATTCATGGGATTTCTGTGCTTGTGGATAGCTCCAATTTGGCACAGATTAAATTTAAATACAGTTTGCCCTGGACAATCTTGTAAAGAAGTTAGTAGTTAATGTTGTAAAGACTCACTACAAAACCATTCAGCACATCTGTAATTCGTCATGTTATAAATTCCATCTATTGACAATCTGTTAATAAAAAAGAACCCCATAACAGATAACTTCAATTCAGGCACCAGATAGAGTAGTCTTTCTTTGTGCAGCTGAAATATTAATTACCCTAAAGTGTTATAAGTACATCAGTATGACTGGTTTAGTAAATGTGGCCTTGCTGCTTGTTTTTCACTGTAACAGCGACTTTTAACTTGCAAATTCCAAAGTCAATTCTAGGACAGATACAGGTGTTCTAAGAAAATGAAAGATAAAGGGACACAGATCTCATTTATATACTGCTGTTTTCTGCAATAAAATGTGTGTTTCAATCCATCTTTGATACACGCTTGTCTTTTTCTGCAGATCAATGTTAGCTTAGCAGCCAATCACGACCCATCATCACGTCAATAAGATGTCTGTGTGTGAAAGTGCAACACATTTGTGTGAAACATAATACCCTGCAGCCTTCTCTGCTATGTAACCTATCCCTGAGCACTAGGTCAAAGGACTGATTGACTCCAGGGTGCATTCTGTCAACCACAGCAGATTCCCTTGGATGGATTTCAGAAAGGCTGTTTAACTTTTTAAACACTCCAGTTGAAAGTGTTTAGTTCTAATGGAGTTAATACATTGTGCTTAGAATTTAATTGAAAGGGCATACGAGACAAAGCTTGCTCCCACTCCTTCCTCCCCCCTCAAATGTGATTTCAAATTAGTAGGGATCAGTAGTGTTAAGTAGATGAAATAATATAACTCTCTCATTCCAAATGCTCAGATGTTTTAAAAGTAATGATAATAGTTCTCCAGTTTTTGAGAAACATAGTAAAGATTTATACATTTTTAAGGGTCTGTTAGATCATATAGTGTGACCTCCAGCAAAACACAGGCCACAGAAACGTACGGAATAATTTTGGTCTCAAACTCACATATGTAAGAAAACAATTTTGATAAAAAAGCTATTATAATACATTTTAAAAACATCACTCTTGTTCCAAGATTGAGTTTAATTTACTCAGAGACTAAACCAAACCTATGCATTGTTTGATCTATTAACATAGGTTGAACCTCTCTAATCCCGCACTCGCTGGTTCGGCAACATCTGTGGTCCAGCATGATTTAATTAGTCAGATGTGCACTTATCATAGGTGTGGCCAAGTTTCCTGTAGTCTCGTAAAGTTTTTTTACAGACACCAGTCCTAGCTCCCAGAGTTCTGTTCTGTTATTTAGCTTTAATGTATCCCTAAATGTCTTCTAGGAGCCCAGGAAGCAGTGGAAGTGTTGGTAATGCAGCTAGACAATATTGACCTCCTGTGGTTCAGCAAATTCCCTGGGTTGGCATCAGTCAGGTGCTGAATTAAAGGTTCAACCTGTACCCTAATTTTGATGCCAACATGTATAGTCTGTTTGCTCCATCATGTATAGTCATAAATAAAATAGGATCTTCCACATGTGAGGAAGTTGTGATCTGCTGTTTGTTTTTTAGTGTGTGTCTTTAGCCTTAAAAGGAAAGTTTGGTTGAACCTTTGGGATTATTCTGAATTCTTAAGCTTGTACACATCCAAACAATTAAGGGTGTCACTGGTTTTATTGCAATATACAGTATCACAATGGTTGGAGAAATCATGTTCTTTGATATTTATTAATGTACCAGGCAACTGTTCAGCCAAAAGCCAACCCCTTTATTGCTGCCTCAATCTATATTCAGTCTGGGTTCTTAGTGTGACTTGATTTGACTAGGGATGTTAAAAATTGTGTAAGAGGGTAACTGTCTAGCGGCTTAAAATCTCAGCAGTTACACTGTTACCCACACCTCACTGCGGGCTCTGCAGTTCAAAGCTAAACCTTCACTGCCCTGCCACAGGAAGCTGAGTGTAACCAACACCACTAACCAATAAGCATTCACTTATTAGTTAAACGGTTAGTTATTTACACTCTTACACCTCTAGCTTTGACACTATTTTCCTCTTTTTTCAACCCCCTTTCCTCTTCCCAGTTCACAGACACACTCTGAACAAATTTGGGAATATGAGAGTTCTTTTGAAAACTGGTTTATACCAATACTGTACACAATATACACTTAAATCATTTCCTGTTAGTTCTTAATAAGGACAATATAAATAGTCTACTATGCAAAACACTGGAAATGTGTATGAAACAATACTTTTTTTAAGCATTACTGTGAGCCACTGCTGAGTGGAATGAAATGCTGTTTCATTTTGTTACAAAACATATGTTTAAGCAGGAAATCCATCCGCATTAATTTTAATTTTCGTCTGTCAGCATGTACCAATCTTCACTGCCTGTCAGAATTCATGGAAATATCTAAACCAGAAGCAATGGAGAACACAGTGGTCTTCAGAGACAGAATTCAGGAGTTAGCTTATGGTGATGCTATTGTTAATATTATTAATTAATGTTATGTTTACCTCTTGAAATGTTAGATCCCCTGGAATGATACTAATTACACATGTTTAGTAAGTGATATCATATGGTGTCCAAAAATACTGTAGATATCCCATGTTATAAATGCACTGTAGAAGACTAACTTATATTCAGGAAGTTGAACTGAATTTTACATGCTGTACTACAGGTTGAACCTCTTTAGTCTGGCACTGTGTGGTCCAGCAACTTCCGGGGGCCAGCATTATTTTAATTAGCTGGATGTGCACTTATTATGGGTGTGGCCAATTTTTCCATGATCCCATAAAGTTTGTTTACAGCCACCTGTCCTGACTCTGTGTTCTGTGCTGTCCTTTAACTTTAATTTACCCCTACATGTCTTGTAAGACCCCAGTAAGCAGTGGAAGTGCTGGTGTTGCTGCTAGACAATATTGAGTTCTTATGGTTTAGCCAATTCTCTGGTTTGGCATTGGTCAGGTCCCAAGGGTGCCGGACTAGAGAAGTTCAACCTGTATTTCATAAAGTGTTCTTCATGTGCTGTCAGTGATATTGTAGTAGTTCATATGTGTTTGCACAATGATAAAAGCTTTCAGTGGTGCATGTGTCAGCTGCATCAGCGTAATAGGACTCAGAAATAACCTGATTTTCATCTATCCAAGCTGTGGTTTGTAGGTGCGATAGCTACACAGGTTGAAACTCTCTTAACTGGGATTCTCTGGTTCAGCAACATCCATGTTGTAGGACTAGAGTCCTGGTAGAGTGCTAGCGGCAAGGATCCCTGTGGGGCTGAAAGGGCAGCGGACTGCCCATAGGGAGATATGGTGGGGCTACCCAGCAGGGCTGGGAGACCTGGCATGTGGCTGCCTGGCTGGACTGGCAGCTGTGCACTGGGTCTCTCGGACTTCTGGGCACCCGCACGCTGGGGCTTCGGGACCTACAGGCTGTCAGAAGGTGGGGAGTCTGCCAGGAGACCAGCAGGCCAGGCCAGGGGACTGGTGGCAGGGGTCCAGAAATGTTCTCCTCTGGTCCACCAAAATCCCTCATCCGAGACCAATCAGGTCCTGAGGGTGTTGGGCCAAGGAGGTCCAACCCATCCCACCAGTTTTGTTGCATGTAAAGCACCATATTTACATTCTTGACAAATATGAATAGATTAGAGAGAGGCCCGTTTTCCTTTATAGAACCTTTCTGGTTTTTCCCAGTCATGATGTATTCGTACAAGAGCCAAGTCCGGCTACTTTGCACTGTTTCCCTGTCTCTGTCTTAAATTTTATGTTATGTTTGATGTTGCTGTCCATTACTGTGGTACATGCCTGGTAAAATACGCTGCAGGTAGATAGCTGAATGTCAGATTGCAACACACATGATGCTACTCACTGAAAACACTTATTGACACGAATGTGGGAAGTAACCACAATTCATGATTTGACTGACAATATTGATCTTTTGGGGGAGAATCAAATGATCATAGTTACATTGCACCCAGTATTTTACAGTCTTCAAAAAGGCTTTTCTGAGTTTGTGGCTTTTCTTAGGTTATAAAGGTGAAGGAACAGTTCTGGTTTTCATTTGATTAATATTAACCCAACCAGTGTCCACAATTAAAACCACTTATCATGGAAATTCTTATAGTAGAATTTTTACTGTTGCAATGTCTCTGTGAGATATGAATCCACCCAAGTCATTGTGAGCCATCCTCTGGCAGAGTCGGGATTGGGAAGTGCCCACTTAAATCTCACCACAGCAGTGTTTCATGATACTATTTGTTAGGATATTTTCAAGGCTCAGCACTGTTCCTCTTTAGTCAGCTATCTGGAGGCTTCCCTTCAACATGCCCATGGATTATGATTCAAGTTTCCTCTGTGGTGCTGTGCCAGTATGCAGAATCAAACTCAGGGAGGCAGGCTTAAATCACTTGCAGCATATGAGCACTGATTAGCATTCTCCACAATACCATGCAAACTTTTCCAGGTTATTTTATAACAAACTTTTCACAAGATGATCTCTGACTTCTTTTTTGCTTGGCAGCCACATGCATGTGGGCTTCATGCAGGATCAGCGGCTTAGCTGTTAATTCCCATCTCCCTTGTCAGACAATCTGCTTTTGCCTGCTGGTGTTCTTTCTTACATACTTTTTCACTACTGCTTCTGAAATCTAACTCCTGAACTTGTGTCTGTGACTGCTAATCTAAAACTGACCAAGGTTTGGGTTTCCATTAGAGATACCTGTTTCTACTTCCCCCACCCCTCCAACTCCCTACTTCTTGATTTTCCTTTTGTACAGTATGTGCCCTTTATGTCTGCAGGTTAGTAATACATTTGTGCTTGATGCTCTCTGCACTTGACAATTTTATCATGGTATTTAACTTGAAATATTTGTCATAGTATCTGTGTTTGTCAGCAGTGTCTGTCATGGGAGTTCCCTGTTTCTTTCACAGTGTGTATCTTACTGTCTATAACGTTCTCATTTCCTCAAATGGTTTTATTCCCAGCATTAGTCCAATTTTAGTCTTATCCTTACATTTATTTTGTATCTCTTAATGCTCTTCTTAAATTAGCTAATTGACTATTGGCTATTCACTTGGGGCTGGATTGTCACAGCCTTTCCTTGGTTTCTAAGGTCTCCTCTTTCCCCTGTGCTCAGACTGCATGCTGTTCTTGCTGTTTGTTCACATTTTATGGGGAGAAATGAGGGTGTTTTTCCATAACTTCCCACTGCACACACCTGGGTGGAAGGAGGCAAAAAAATGGGAGGATCCCTGGTTTTGTCCCTCCTACTCACCAGCCAGAGTAGCAGTTTGTTTGCACAGGAAGAAATAAACTGCTCCACCAAAAGTTCTGAAGTAATGTATTCTCCCAAACATGGAGCAGGGAGGGAGGGGAGACTCTCGGGTATGTTTACATTGCAACAGAACACCAGTGCCATCTTACTTGAGCTTGCGGGGCTCAGGCTGCGCGGCCATAAAACTGCAGCATGCCCAAGGATTCTAGTGCCTGGAGTCCAGCCTGAGCCTAGATGTCTATGGTGCAATTTTATAGCCCCATAGACAAAGCTCCCCAAACCATAGTCAGCTGACACAGGCCAAGTGTGAGTGGGTTATTGCAATGGGGAATTACCCTTTGTGTCTGAGATGGTCTGCTGTTTGGGTGGGGAAGCTACATGTTCAGGGTAGTTGGTAAAATGCTACCCTCTCTTCAGGGTAGCTTGCAAAATGACTACCTAGCCTAAGAGGCTCTGTCAATAGGCTTGTGGCTTATGGTCACTTCTCATGGAATACTTGAGAAATGTAGAGGGTTAGCTTTGAATTCCTTGTACTGCACAGGAGAGAGCCACAGAATAAGGTTCTCTTGCCTAAAATGACTGGACTCTGTATTGCCCTGATGCAGAAAGCTTTTACCTCTTGGCTGTGTCTAGACTGGCCAGTTTTTCTGGAAAATCAGCTGCTTTTCCGGAAAAACTTGCTAGCTGTCTACACTGGCCGCTTGAATTTCTGCAAAAGCACTGACTTCCTACTGTAAGAAATCAGTGCTTTTTGCGGAAATACTATGCTGGTCCAGTTCAGGCAAAAGAGCCAGTGTAGACAGCTCAGATTTGTTTTGCACAAAAAAGCCCTGATAGCGAAAATGGCTATCGGGGCTTTTTTGCGGAAAAGCGCGTTTAGATTGGCACGGACGCTTTTCCGCAAAAAGTGCTTTTGTGGAAAAGCATCCATGACAATCTAGATGCTCTTTTCCGAAAATGCTTTTAACAGAAAACTTTTCCATTAAAAGCATTTCTGGAAAATCATGCCAGTCTAGACGCAGCCCTTGAGTTACGCTGTATACGTGAGCTTTTATGTTGTATCCCAGCCTCTTTTCTCCTTGTTGGTCTATATAGCTGTTTGGGGCCAGCGACCAGGTCTTCCTCTTTTTATGGGTGACCTACTAATCGGCATGAGCTACCTGTCCCTCTGTAACTAGCCCACAGAGAATGCAAGTCTGTGTTCGCTCTTACCAAGAGCATAGTTCCGAGGTCCAGCTGATTCAGATCTTCTGCATTCCGCAAGATTCTTCTCTGTATGGTTGCACACCAATATTTGTGCCATGTAATGGCATTTGTGATGTGCACCTGGTTTCTGGTCCAACAAGGTGCTCATTTTCCCCCTTCATGCACTTTTCAGGTCACGTTGGGAGAACCAGGGTCATGTAGTACTGGAAAAAATGTGCTTTGATATTCAGTTATTTTTTTCTGGGAGTTGGAAGAGCTCTTTATCAAAGATGGGAATTTACTCTCGAGTGACACTTGAGAGGTACAGCAAATGTTGTAACAATGCCACCTAGAGAAGGTGCCAAGAAAAAAGGAAATAATCATTTCATTATGAAGAGTGTGTGGTACATTTCTGCTCAAATTAGAGCGAGAAGCAATGCCAGATATAAAAAACAAAAAATCTGCCAAAGAGTTGGGAGTAGATTCAAGAGCCTTTTCCCCCAAAAAACATCTTGTCGTGGAATGAAAACTTTAGAGCCTAAGGTGTCCAAGTTAGCAATGGTGGTAGGAAATGTGAGCCAAGCACACAAGTAGGTTCAGAGAAGCCAGTATTTACCCTCACCATGACTGAATATTTAGATTGCAAATAGAGGGGCCCATCGTGCTGACTTTCTAAGGAGCTTGATTAAGAGGGTGCCTAATTCCCTTAGTCATGTTTTAAAATTCTCACCTCACCAGCTAGGGTTGGCTGGGAGCAGTGTAATCACAGTCTGGTGGGGGAGGGGAGATCTGTGCCTGTAGCAACTGAAGCAATGTTCTCTGTGCCCCTACTCCTCGGCCCCATTCCCTTCCAGCAAAAGGGGTCTGCTCCTTCATTCCCCCTCCCTCCTTCATGCTGCATGGTTGGGTATTGAGAAGGGAAGAGGAAGTCATATGCTACATGGAAGTTCAGAATCTGGGACTTGTATTGTAGCAGCTGCTGCTACTGAGGATTGAGGTGCTGGAGGACATTCAGGGCTGGGTGATGGGCTCAGAGAAAGGGGGGCATGTGTGTGCGTCCCAAGCCGGGTGTTCCTTTCAGGCAGCCTCTCTCATCCCCACCTTTTCTGCTCTTGAACAAATAGCTGGATTTCCTGTGGTTTTGCTGATCAACTCTTCAGGGCTCTGGAAGGGATTTTCTCATATGGCACCTTTGGCAAACAGCTGGGTGGGGATTTACACCTTCTATTTGATATCTAGGAGTGTGCTAGTGTATGTATTAAATGGCAGTTGTCACAGCTTTGGGTTCCAGTGTGTTTGGGCTAGTTGGACTCTATAACCCAACTAGCACACTCCTAGATATCCTAGGGCACTGGTTCTGAGCAGTGATGGGCACGGAGGATGAGTTGAGCCTGGCAGACTCAGCCACATTTTTGCATCTGTGCAGGGCTCTACTCTTCTCTCCTACCTCCAGCATTGAGGAGGGGAGCAGGTCAGCACCCCATCCACCAATTATGGTCTCTTGCTAGTAGGGATGTGAAAAGTTAACTGGTACTAACCACCCTTAATGGTGATGATTCTGTGCGAATAGGCTATGAAATCAAAGGATAATAGCATGTCTACATAACACCAATAGGCAGAACTGAACGTGGGACCTCTGCGTTGCTACAGCTTGAGCTATAAACCAGCTGGCTCTCTACTGAGGCTGTAGAGCACACCCGTTCTTTTTCTCTGTAAATGGTCTAAGCGATACTAGAAACCTATGTCACCTAGGATAATCTCTTTTGTGCCATCTGCATACCACCTAACGCCTCTGTTTTGGAGAAGTTTTCTTTTTCATTTGGTGGGGAAAGGAAAGAAGTGGCTGCAAATTCTCTTTTTCTTCCTCAACTGATGGGAAGTTTGCTAGAGCCACTCCCGCATGACACAGTAGTTTTACTCTCTTCTTGCAGGTTGATTAGGGGAAACGTCATACTAGTACACTTAACAGTGAGGCAAAGGAGGCAGGAAAGGGGTTGAGATGTATGGAAAGAATCCTAACTGTTTGCAATCATGGAGCAGCCTGAGAGAGGTCAAGCATTGGTAGTGTTGTGACAATGAAGCTACAGCATATCTGATATCCAATCTCTTCAACCGATTTTCCTGGTTAGTGTCGAATTCCAAATAAGATCACTCGGGAAAAAAATAACCTGGGTTATGTAAAGATGTAATACTATCCACAGACTTCCAAAGCAAATAGCGGCTCACTCTGAGCAGAAGCACGACTTTCCTCTCCTCTTAAGGCAACTCTAGTTAAGGTTGGTATAAAAATGCCTGTTAATTGGAGTACCTGGAGAAAATGATAGGATTAATCTCTAAGTAAACTCTAAAGAGCTCTGGGAAAAGGCTGCTTGTATGGGTTGATTTTTTTTAAATCCCTCCCCAAAACCTGAGTTTGCACTCTGCTTTGAAGATAGGCTCATCAGTGTGCGAAGCAGACTTCTGCCTTGAGGCCATTCATAGTGCCGAAGCTTGTGAAGCTAAAACAGTTTGATGTGTAATTGCAGGAGGAAATGGAAAACCTGCTGAGCATGGCAGGATGTACTGCCTTATCACCCTTTATGTGCATCCAGTGCTTGCTGAAATTGCCAGCGGATCCGCAACATCGACAGAACGGTGACATTTTTCATGGACTGCCGTGTTCTGAATCAACACTGCAACAGTGCGATTAGAGTAGGTAAAGGAGTAGAAACAATCAAAGAGTTGCATGTGACAGATCAGTTTTTAGTCATTCCCCATTTCTTATTGCCTGCTGTCTTGTGTGATATGCAAAACAGCTTCTCCAGACGCATTACACCTTCACATTACCTGAAAATTGAATTTTATTTGGTGGCCTGCATATAATTTATAGTACTCTTCCAATACACTTCAGTTCTCATTTAGCTAAAAGTGTGTTCTTTATTTGCTTCTGGCAGGGAAACAGAGAAATAAAACTGAACATTCAGCACCACTTACAGTATATAAGAACCAGGCTATTGAAGTTTAAGCTGCTTGAATATGTTATTGACAAGAACTGTCCATTCTAGAGTAAGCACATGATGTATATGAGTATCATCTTTCCATAGTAATTAATGCACTGAATCTGAATACTGAGTCTTAAAGATACAAACTACTTTTTATATGCACAGAGAATGAGTATAGAGCATTTCATGTAAAGCAGAGTGAGTGAGCAAACTAAAGAACTTAGGTAATGGATGAGGAAAAAGGAGTTTCTTTTTTAACAATTAGGATAGAATCCTCCTTTTACTAAGCATTTCATTTTTAAGAAAATGTAAATAACTTGCAGCTTATATTCTATATCTAGGAGCTTGATTGTTGGAATCATGAATAATATGTTTTAAAATATGAATGTGCTTAGAAAGTATCAGAGGTGTGGAAATTTCTATATATCCTAATCTTCTGATTCTTTTTTTTTTTTTTTTTTTTTTTTGCTTTTGACCAACCAGCATTGTTATCTGAATTATATTTCTCCCTTAAATGCACCAGTATGTCCACAGATGCATAATTAATATATATAATTAACCACAAAACCATCTGGTTGCAATAAGGATGCTCCTGCAAAGAAGAGTTGTTGCAAATATTTTGTATGGAAACTCCATAATTGCAAGTGCAATTGTTTTTTTTTAGACTTTGAAGTATAAGTATCAAAAATATTCAGGGTAAACATTTTCTCTCCGATGCACCTGCCCAATCTTGAGCTGTATACACAGCATGATCTTATCCAGGAAGCAATGTGTTAATGTAGATGCCTACCAGGAATCATGAGAGAGCTGGCCAAGGCATTCAAGAAGTCATCAGAAGGTGGAAAATATCTCAACCAGTACTAGGTTGCATGGTGACTAGACAGGAAGACCCTGGAGAGAAAATGATGGGAATGTGTCAGCAATGGCCCCCGAGACTCACATTGCCACATCCTTGGGATGTAATGCATTTGGCATAATGAGAGGCATGACAGATTCCAATTTACATTGGAATCTACAGACACACTTAAAATTAGGTAGACTATATGAGGCATCTGCATGAGGATCATTGATAGATCAGGACTTGTGAGAACTAATATATCAACTTCTGAACTCAATTACAGCAATGTAAATATGGTTTCACCGAAGTTATTTTAGTGCAAAAATGGAATTTGCAGTGTAGATAGTTAAATGTAAATCAAGGGTATCTGTGATTGGACTCTTAAGTATTAGTTTATATATTTTTTTCCAGGACCATTTAGAGCAGTGTTTCTTAAACTTTTTGAGACAACAGAACACCAAACAATAATATTTTTTTATGTGGGACACCTAGTGTTTGATAAAAAAATTGTCAAGCAAAAAAAAAAAAAAAAAACCTCTGAAAAATTTGTTGAGGCGGGAGGGTGGAAAAAGAAGTAACAAAAACAAAGAAGAGGTTGCGGCATACCTGCAAGTTGTTCACGGAACATCAGTGTTCCACAGAACATAGTTTAAGAAACACTGGTTTAGAACCTAATTTTCAAAGAGGCTCAAGTTGAACCTATAAAATATTTCTGAAGTTTTACACATGCAGCTCATTTGTCTGTATGATCAGGCTGGGAGAATCACTTTGCAATACCAAATAATTTTTACCATCTCCTAGTTTGAGAGATGCTGAGGTGAACATTGAAAATAAATGCCATGGGTATTCATTTGTATCTTTCAAATAAATTTGAATCCGTTTTTTTCTTCTAAGAAAAATGTATTCTAATTAATAGGTTTTACAATTATGAATATATGGAAAAAGCAAAGGTTAATCTTGAATGTTTTCCTTTAAAAATTTTTTCATTGCATAACTCACCTAACAATGTGAATTTCATCTTTGAATTGAGTATATTTCCATCAATTATGTTGTTAATACCATTGTTAGGAACTTACGTTATCTGTTGTATCTTTTACCCTTGAGAATTCCAGGAACATTAAATCCAATAAATCCAAGTTCTTTCTTTATCAAGGGAGAAATTTTTGGAGTTGCTTCACTTCCATTTTTAAAAGTAATGCATTCAAATCTCAACAACAGACTAAGACACACTTGAAAATGGGACCTACATCACTCAAGCACTTTTGAAAATGTACCCCCAGGTCCTGTCTCTTCCCTTCTTGTGTGTGTCCTTGGCATGCTGGGGTCCACATGACCCTGTGTTACAGACCTCTCTTTTGTTCCTTCTTCATGTCTATCACCATCCCTATCCAAGAACTGAGCAAAATCCTTCACCCTCATCAGTGCTTCATCCTGCTGGTGTGGAACATGCACTCAGAGTTTTACTTGCAAATGAGAGCTTCAAAGGCATCCTGTAAACTTTGTGAATCGTTATAGAGGGATCAGACATCTAGTGTTGTTTTTAAATGAATTCCTCTGTGCTGTTTGGAGGTTCCAAAAGAGCCAGCTTCTCCTTTATCTCAAAGACTCAAAGGTTTCTGCTCTTGGCACCATTTCCCAAATATATTTATTTATTTATTTATTCAGTAAAACCATTGCTTCAGCCAATACAAGATAATGTGCTTTGCAATTCTTAAGCTCTCAAGCAGGGCTGCTGACTGATTTGCTCCTTACTTGCAGTTTTTCATTAGTAGGCTTGATAAGCATTCAGTTTTAGCAGCTGGGAAGCAAAGAAGTCAACCATTAGCTTTACAGCCTGGAGTGGAGGCAGTGCCATTTCCAAGGAGCATGATCAGGAATCTCAGCATTGTTGGGCCTCCCGCAAACATCCACCCTTACATAGCGGGGTACATACTGGCTCAGGGAAGGCAAAACTGACAGCAAATTGTCATAATCTACTAATAGTATGTCTTGTGTAACTATCAAGTCCCCACTGGGTATAGGTAGCATAGGCTTTTGCAGACTTCTTTCCCATCCTGAACTGGACATAAATTCTTGTGTGGAAAAATAAAAAATCAGAAATCAAAGGCCGGAGAATCAGGAAGCATTTAGATCTAAATGCCACGTTAAAAGCAGTACCCACACAGCAAATGTGGAAATGCAAACTACATTCTACTTTATCAACAGAGCCAAAAGTCACACATTAGCCATCTTGAATCTCTGTGGTGAGATATATATAAAACTTTGGTTCAAATGAATGAGTCTCTTTCATCATAGTTCGCATGTGAAGATACCAATAGTAGTGTATTATCTACTTGATCTGTGCAGCAAAGTGAGAATACTGTATATAGAAAAGCTCTGGGGTGGCTTTTTCTGTTTTTCTTTTTCTTTTTTTTCCTTTGGTACATAAATCCTTTGCAATTTCACACTGATTTTCTAAACAAGATTAACAGGTGCTACTCCTTTTATTATAAGAGCAACTTTAATCATGTTATAGATCTCAAAAACAGTAATGCTGCTCAGGTCTTTCCATGTTTGAAGGGTTGCTTTTTGCAGTTTTTCTGCCATTATAATCTTGGCTTTGATTAAATAACAAAAACATTAAAAGATTTATTTTCTCTTCTCAAACGTTGGTAATTTCTTTGCACTCCTCATGAGGTAGACGAAGCTTTCTTTGGACAACTGAGAGAAGCTTCCAGATCGCAGGCCCTGGTTCTCATGGGTGACTTTAGTCACCCTGACATCTGTTGGGAGACCAATACAGCAGTACACAGACATTCCAGGAAGTTTTTGGAGAATGTTGGGGATAACTTCTTGGTACAAGTGCTGAAGGAACCGACCAGAGGCCATGCACAGCTTGACCTGCTGCTCACAAACAGGGAGGAACTAGTAGGGGAAGTAGGGGGGAGGGGGGCAACCAGGGAAGCAGTCATCATGAGATGGTAGATTTCAGGAACCTGACCAAAGGAAGAAAGTAGAGTAGCAAAATACATACCCTGGACTTCAGAAGAGCAGACTTTGACTCCCTCAGAGAACTGATGGGCAGTATTTCCTGGGATGCTTACATGAAGGGGAAAGGAGTCCAGGAGATCTGGCAGTATTTTAAAGAAACCTTATTAAAGGCATAGGAAGAAACCATCCTTATGCGCAGCAAGAAAAGCAAATACGGTAGGAGACCAGATTGGCTTACCAGGACATCCATGGTGAGCTTAAACACAAAAAAGAAGTTTACAAGAAGTGGAAGGATCAGTTTTTGGACGGGTTTTGTTCAACATCTTTATTAATTACCTGAATGAGGGGATGAGGGGATGGACTGCACCCTCAGCAAGTTTGAAGATGACACTAAGCTAGAGGGAGAGGTAGATACACTGGAGAGAAGGGATCGGGTCCAGAGTGACCTGGACAGATTAGAGGTTTGGGCCAAAATAAATCTGATGAGGTTCAACAAGGACAAGTGCAGAGTCCTGCCTTTGGGACGGAAGAATCTCAAGCATTGTTACCGGCTGGGGACTGAAAGACTAAGGAACAGTTCAGCAGAAAAGGACCTGGGGATTACAGTGGATGAGAAGCTGGATATGGGTCAACAGTGTGCCCTTGTAGCCAAGAAGGCTAATGGCATATTATGGTGCATTAGGAGGAGCACTGCCAGCAGATCCAGAGAAGTGATTATTCCCCTTATTTGGCTCTGAGGCCACATCTGGAATATTGTGTCCAGTTCTGGGCCCCCCACTATAGAAAGGATGTGGACACATTGGAGAGCGTCCAGCGGAGGGTGACCAAAATGATTAGGGGGCTGGAGCACATGACCTATGAGGAGAAGCTGAGGGATTTGGTTTTGTTTAGTCTGCAGAAGAGAAGAGTGAGGGAAGATTTGATAGCAGCCTTCAACTTCCTGAAGGGAGGTTCCAAAGAGGGTGAAGAGAGGCTGTTCACAGTAGTGACGGATGGCAGAACAAGAAGCAATGGTCTCAAGTTACAGTGGGGGAGGTCTAGGTTGGATATTAGAAAAAACTATTTTACTAGGAGGGTGGTGAAGCACTGGAATGGGTTACCAAGGGAGGTGGTGGAATCTCCATCCCTAGAGGGGTTTAAGTATCGGCTTGACAAAGCCCTGGCTGGGTTGATTTAGTTGGGATTGGTCCTGCCTTGGGCAGGGGGCTGGACTTGATGACCTCCTGAGGTCTCTTCCAGCTCTATGATTCTATGACATAACAGTACCAGCAGATGCTAATATACATATGTGGAAATTAATGTCCTGAAGAACAGTATGGACGTTGTTCTGAGGATATTAAAATTTAATTTATAGTGCTAGCTAACTACAGTATTGAAAAACTTCCTTTTTTAGTGGAAAATCAAATTCATGCTATTGAACATAGAAACGAGTTTCTCCATACACTTGTGATTAGGTTTTAGGTTCTAATCTCCATTACTTTATGAAATACATTACAGCAGGTTGCATTTCCTTAATGAATAAAACTTACCTTAAATTATGTCTGGCATTGCAAGTGTAGATTCCTTGTAAGATGATGGTTCCATTTTGTCTTTTATTTCCTGTTGATAGTGTTATGAACACCAGTGCAAACCATGTGTCTTCTGCAAAGACCTCCCATTAGAAATTATGGAAATCTGCTGATATTTGTGTTGTGTTTTCCTCAAAGATGCTAGTCAGACCTAGTTTTATAGGCTAGGTTTTTTTTTCTTTTTTTGAAAGTACATAATAAATCGATACGACACACTTTATTATAAAAGAAACTCTCTGGAGGACATTTATTGGGCAAACTTGCAAAGTTGCAAAATGGCAAGCTTATGGTAATAGCTTGCTATCAATGCTGCCTTATATTACTGTGTATCATTTCCCATGGAAATTTCATTGTAGAATCTGTCGTTTATATTTTAAATAACATATCCTGAAAATATGCTTTCTGGAGGGAATTGTCCTGTGCTGCAAGTTAAGCCACATATTTGACTGGAAGTAGTACAGATACATTTGGAAAGCTAGAGGAATAAAAGAAGATATTGTAGATCTATCTTTTTAAGGTGGCCTACCATGTTGTAGTCAATGGAAATTTTGATACTGACTTCTGTTGAGCCTAGGATTTTACTCTGTATTTTACTTGTCAGCATTGTGGGGCAGTCAGGTTGCTAATGTGATACCGGTATTATTTACTCAAAGGTCTGTCCTCAAGTCTTATGCGAGACTGAATAAAGGACATTTTTTGAAGGACGCCTCAGTATTTAATAAGTACTATTCCAAGCCCCATGATGGGAATGTTGGAGTAAACTGGAATTATATAATTTCTTCTCTTTGGATTTTATTTGCATTGGTAAGAGAAGAATAGAAAACAAAATAGAGGGGAAGGAATGTATATGTCTTTTACCAGTTAATGTGTCCTAATGTGCGTAAAGAGCCATTTACATATATCTTTGGCACAGTAGCATTTCTTTTATACTTTCTCTGTGTGTGTTCACCCTGTGGACTAAGAAACTTTAGATGTTATGAATAGGTTCCCATTGCCCTGAATGGGCGCGGTGTGTACAGAATTAGCAAACTGTGTGTGTTGCCCAAAGTGCTTTATATATCAAAGTACTTAACAGGCATTAACTGATTAACTAATCCTTTAAAGGTGTAAATCTGTCTAGTCATATGCATGTGCACAAATAACCCCACCAGACTAGGCCAACAGACTAGGCCAACATCACGGCTAGGTGCAATTTGTGGAGTTTCACAGACCTAGAAACACATCTGAGCTGCGGTTGGTTCACTGCCTGTAGAATACCTTACAGATGTACTTATGTTCTTATTACATTTGGTGGCAGAATTCCTATTCTTTTCCATGGAAAAATATTTTGGCTCATTCTATGTGATTTCAATGACTGCAATTATTAACTTCTAAAAATCACATAAAATGAGTCTAAAAGCAGTATTATTTAAAGAATTTTTCATGGGGGTGTGAGGAGGAGGCAGACGTTCCTAAATTAGAATCTGGCTTTGGTTACAAATTTGGGACAGATCATCCATGGCCAAACTCATGCCTGATGTTAAATCACCAACTCAGTTATTACACCAGATATGAATTCAGCACTTAGAATGACTTTTCAGGACCCATTGAAATCGATGGGGCCAAAATTTTGCCTTTATTTTTCCCACCTGTAAAATGAAGGACCTAACATTTGAACCTAGGTCACAGACTCTAAGATGTCGTCTTTCTCCTTATTTTTTGTAGACAAACAGATGAACCCTCTAGAAAGAATAGTTACTTTTGAATATATATGACAGAAAACTGCAGGTTTGTTACATGTCTGATAAATAGCTACCTTTGTTTGAGTTGCTTTATGCATGTTCTGTACAGGAAGAAATGATATCATGAGCATGTACATGAAGAAATGATATCATAGGATATTTACCATTTACAAAGTTCAAATAAAACATGAATAATAAGCTATTACTGCCTAATATTTTAATAGGGTGTACAAATGCTAGTATATTTACTCATTAACTAAAAGTAAATTTGTTCCCAGTTTAGCAAGAAAAGAAAGTTTTTTGTTTTTTCGTTCATTAAAAAATGATGAATATGTATTGAGGGGAAAATAAAATAATTTGAGAGATGCTCCAAAAATGAAAACATCTATTGAATTCAGAATCATGAAAAAGATTACAATTAATTTTTTTGTTCCTTCCTTTGCTAGGATGGATTTATTTCTGTCATCCATAACTCTATTAAATCAGTGATAGAAATGTAGCCGTGTTAGTCTGGGGTAGCTGAAGCAAAATGCAGGACAATGTAGCACTTTAAAGACTAACAAGATGGTTTATTAGATGATGAGCTTTCGTGGGCCAGACCCACTTCCTCAGATCAAATAGTGGAAGAAAATAGTCACAACCATATATACCAAAAGATACAATTAAAAAAAATGAACACATATGAAAAGGACAAATCACATTTCAGAAAAGGAGGGCGATGCAGGGGGAGGGGGAAGGAAGGAAGGTAAGTGTCTGTGAATTGATGATATTAGAGGTGAGGAGAGTGGAATGTCTGGGAGCTAATGGTATTAGAGGTGATAATTGGGGAAGCTATCTTGGTAATGGGTAAGATAGTTTGAGTATTTGTTTATTCCTTCCCGTAAAGTGTCGAATTTTAACATGAATGACAGTTCAGAGGATTCCCTTTCAAGTGCAGATGTAAAAGGTCTTTGTAGCAGAATGCAGGTGGTTAAGTCATTGAGAGAGTGTCCTTTCTGGTTAAAATGGCAAGAAACTGTTTTTTCTTTGTGATCTTGTCTGATATCTGTTTTGTGGGCATTAATCCTTTGGCGAAGTGTCTGAGATGTTTGTCCAATGTACATAGCAGATGGACACTTTCAGCACATGATAGCATAAATTATATTTCTGGATGCGCAGGAATATGTGTTCTTGATCTTATAACTCACTTGGTTAGGTCCAATAATGATATCAGCAGAATGAATATGTGGACAAAGCTGGCAACGGGGTTTGTTGCAAGGGAAGGTACCAGGGTTGGTATTAGTGTGGTATGTCCTGTGGTTGTTGGTAAGAATCATCTTGAGGTTAGGTGGTTGTCTATAGGAGACTATGGGTCTGTGTCCCAGAGCTTCTTGGAGTATGGTATCCTGTTCCAGTATAGGCTGTAGTTTATTGATAATGTGTTGGACAGGTTTAAGTTGGGGGTTGTAGGTGATGACAAGTGGTGTTCTATTGTTGGTTTTCTTGGGTCTGTCTTGAAGTAGATGGTTTCTAGGTATTCGTCTGGCTCTTTCAATTTGCTTTTTTATTTCTCCGGGTGGGTAGTTGAGGTTTATAAATGCTTGGTAGAGATCCTGAAGCTTCTGGTCTCTGTCAGTGGGATTAGAGCAGATGCGGTTGTATCGAAGGGCTTGGCTATAGACGATGGATCGTGTGGTCTTTTCTGGATGGGAGCTGGAAGCATGTAGGTAACTGTATGAGTCGGTGGGTTTTCTGTAGAGAGCGGTGTCTAATTTTCCATTGTTGATTTGTACTGTGGTGTCCAGGAAGTGGATCTCTAGTTTAGAATGGTCCAGGCTGAGGTTGATGGTGGGGTGTAGGTTGTTGAAATCTCTGTGGAATATCTCCAGTGTTTCTTGGCCATGCGTCCAGATCATAAAGATGTCATCGATGTATCATAGGTAGAGAAGGTGTGAAAGGGGACGGGAGTTGAGGAAATGTTGTTCTAGGTCAGCCATAAAGATGTTAGCATACGGTGGGGCCATGTGTGTACCCATGGCTGTGCCGCTGATCTGGAGGTATAAGTTGTTCTCAAACTGGAAATAATTGTGGGTGAGAACAAAGTTACATAGGTCTGCTATCAGGTTGGCAGTAGTGTCCTCTGGGATAGTGTTTCTAATTGCTTGTAATCCGTCTTCATGTGGGATGTTGGTATATAGAGCTTCTACATCCATGGTAGCAAGGATGGTGTTATTGGGGAGGTTATCGATGTTTTGTAGTTTCCTTAGGAAGTCAGTAGTGTCTCGGAGATAGCTGGGGGTGTTGGTTGCAAAGGGTTTGAGAAGAGAGTCTACATAGCTGGATAGAGTAGTAGTAAGCGTGCCAATACCAGAGATGATGGGACATCCGGGGTGCCCAGGTTTATGGATCTTGGGAAGCAGATAGAACAATCCTGGTCGGGGGTCAGAAGGTGTTTCTGTGTGGATTTGTTCCCGAGTAGCTGTGGGGAGGCTTTTAAGGAGACAGTGTAGTTTCTTTTGGTATTCCAAGGTGGGATCAGAGGGGAGAGGTTTGTAAAATGTGGTATTCGAGAGTTGACTGGTTGCCTCCTGGTTATAGTCGGCCTTACTCATAATGACCACAGCACCCCCTTTGTCAGCTGGTTTGATTATAATGTCCAGGTTGTTTTTGAGACTCTGGATGGCATGGTGTTCAGCGCGGCTAAGATTGTGTGTCACTTGTTGTCGTTTGCGAATAATGTCAGTCTGTGCATTGTTGCGGAAGCTTTGTATATAGAAATCCAGATTGTAATTCTGACCGTCAGGGGGAGTCCATATAGAATTATTTTTCCTTTGGTGTTGATAGGGGGGATCTGGTAGGTCAGATTGATGTTCATTGGTGGTTTGGAAATATTCTCGGAGGCAGCGAAAAAAAGCCTCAAGGTCACCACAAAATTGTATCCAGTTTGTGGGGGACGTGGGGAAGAAAGAGAGACCCCGGGATTAAATCAGAATGTTTTTGTGTAAAAAAATATTGCAGGAATGTTACCGCAATGTTTGTAAAAGCATCCAGTCTAAAATGGGGAAAATAATCCCCTCAAACCCTGTTTTGAACCAATGATTAAAGCCAATTAAGTAATGTTGCAACACTTTATTCTGTTTGACAGGAGTGATGCATTGCCTTTCTGACATGATCAATCTCATTCTTTGAATACTTGACCTTGTGAATGTACATTCATAGGCATCAGCAATATTAAAAATCTCTGTTGGGCTCTTCTGCTCTGAAGTGGTGTGAGTGTGTGTGGGGGGGGAAGCCCCCCAAAACTTTTGGAGATGGGGCCACAGTTTTTATGATGACACGCACGGCTGTTAAAATGAAATTACTGTTCCTCTCTTCAGCCTTATTTATTACCTATTTCCTGACTTTTTATTGGTAGTAATACATGGAAGGACCAGACAATCCATAGGAAAGTCCTATATATAACTAGAGACCGTTTTTACTCATTTGGCCCATTGACTCCAAAGAAACTACTCAGTAGAGGAAGGGTTCCGGATTAGACCCTAGAGTTGGAAGGACCCTTTGCATTTTGTCCCACAACCCTCCCTCGTTTAAATCAGAACATCTGGACACACTCTGATTTTATTCAAAAGAGACTATCCTAAGAAGCAGCATTTCCTAAATAGCCTGAGACAGGGTATGTAGGAATTGCCAGATCCTATTGTCTAGCCTCCAGCCCCTGGCAGTGGCCACCTCTAAATGCTTCAAAGTAAAGGGAAAGAAACCTTCACAGTGGGCAGATGAGGAATCCATTTCAGGTGTCATCCTGACCTCTAAAAGTCAGAGAGATTGGTTTGAACTCAGAGTATTGAGTACAATGCCTTGCAATCCTCACTTTGCTGGCAATTTATAGATACAGTGTATCAACTGATTCATCACCATTCCCTTAAATAGCTATACATAGTGCTTTTGGGGGAGAGAGGAATTACACTGTGATTGCTGACTGGGAAATTTGTTAAATAGCTGAAAATTCACTTTGACTGGTTAATCAGGTCAACTGAGAAGGAGGCATTTGTCATTGTGTCCACAGGTTATTTTCAGACACACACCTAGGTCAGCTAATTACTCTGAGACATATGAAGGGCCACTCTTTAGACAAGAGAATTAGACAAACAAACAAACAACCCCCCATGACACATTTGTCATATTAGTTGCATTTCCAAAGATGCTTCATTTCTAGAGTCAGTATTTCAAAAGATTCCCTTGAAAAGCTCCATTCATTTGATACACCAGCTTTGAAACTTCACTGCTATTTAAAAAGATCTTCAGACATAATCTACTGTTTAGTGTTTAAACCCCCACGACTGTTATTTAACAGTGATTAGTAAATGGCAGGCTGTCAGTACTGGTTGTGAAGTTGCATCAGGCAGCCATTGTTCTTTCAAATTAAAACATTTAAACATTTAAATCCAAGGCTAGGTCTGCAGGCTCATTTTAATTATTCTTTTTGTCTTTTGGAAATACCTTTCTTCTAATGATCACACAGCTGTCATATATGTTACCTTTAGTCAGAATACATGACAGTGCTTTCCCATTAGCTGTCATTATTTTACAAGGAAAACCAAAAAGACTAGAGCAGATATATTAATTCAAAGGAAGACACTGCTGGCAAAGTTATTAAAATAAAAATATCTGAAGACTCAGATTCATTTGATTTATAGCAAAAAGTAGCTGTGAGATCTCTTAGCAGTTTAGGTGGCTGATTATTTGTTTGTTTATTTATTTATTATCTCCTGAAAGCCTTTCTGATACACCCCGAAACCTGACTATCTATTTGTCGGTTCAGAAGAACAAAGTTGTTTTACAGCCTTCAAAATATTCCATGATATATTTAATTGTTCTTTTTAAAAATATTTTTCCCATTGAGAGATACCATGGTGTTAAGCAGTAATAAAGTAACAAACCTCCCCGCTCCCGTCTTAAATTTGTGCTAACTGCTTTGAGTATAAAATCAACATCCTTCCCTTTTTGTTGGGCTTTAGCATTTCCCCATCAATTACTCTCATTCACAGTAGCACCAAGACTGTATGGGTGCCCTCAAATGGCCTTTTGTGCCTATTGTGCTTGATACAAGGGGCTTTAGATGTAAACACATTTGCTTATCCTTGATTTTCTTTCCTCTGAGATGGAGAATCTCATTTCCATTGGCATTCTGGGAGAACACAAGATAGATAATAGGTTACAACTTATAAGGCATATTGATATGGCTGAAACAATACATGAATTCTGAAAATGCTGTTCTGATGCACTTTGGACAAACAGGACAAAACATGACCCTTGCAAGGCACAGGATACATTCAACTCCCAGAGACTCTCATGGGAACAAAGAACTCTTGGCACATCCCAGGAAGTAATCAGCACCTTTCGGTCCAGGTGCATACAGAGGGAAAATGGCAGAACTGAAATATGACAAGCAGATTTCATTATCCTGCTTCTCTAGGCCCTAATGTGGCAAACCATCCCTATTCAGCAAAGTACTGAAGCATGTTCTTAAGTCCCATTGACTTTAATGGCACTTATCCAAATACTTAACTGCTTTGCTCAGTGGGTATGGATGCTTAAGTGCTTTGATGAACTGAGGCCTAATGCTGTGTAGTGTCTAAAGACTGGTTATCTATGGAGGCGATTGTATTGTCCTACACACAAAAAAGGAGGAGGAATGTTTCTTTCTTATTCCATGATACACACAATTGCTTTCCTGGTATTGGCCTTTGCTTCCTTCCCTCATTCTCTTCTTTAAATTTCTGCTTCTCCTTTGCCTCTGGAAAAGAACAACTCTGAATTAACTTGATTTTTTTCTTCTGTTTTTCTTTTATTTTTTTCCTGTGTATTCTTGAACACTTTCCAAGGATCCATGATTTTGCTGTCAAAGCTGTTTAAGTGGCTTTGGCATCCTCTGCCAATGCCAGCCTGGCTGAGTCCCATGCGTAAATGAACGAGTTTTTAGTGGCACACGTTAAAGTAACGGTTCTTAAAATGGATTGCTTTGGGAAAATTTTTGTTAGGATTATTTTTGCCCGTGTGTGCATTTAACTCCTTGCTGTTAAGCTGCAGACTAACCAAAAGTTTACGTTTAAATCTTCCAAAGCCATACATTGCCTTGGCTGACTCCAATCCAGCTCATTTCATCTTTCTGATGTATAATCTAAAGAGTTTTTTCTGTTGTTTCCCTAGGAGGTTTCAGAAAGCAATTCTGTGCTCTTCTGCAGCAGAAATGTGGCATATATTCCCCATGACTACGTTTTATGAGTAGAACACAGAAAATAACAATTCAAAAGAACTAAACACAATGGCAGGATGGAGTTACTTCTCAGACCTGTCCAGACAGACAAGATTAATCATACATGCCTTTTTTCCCCCTTTGTAATTTCCTATAGTGTGTATAAAGTTGTTATATTTACGTGTATGCTTTATTTGCTTAGTTTGTGAGGATGCAAACATCTATCATGTTCTCTGGAAATTCTGTTAGTCTCTTAAAAGAGACAAACCAATTGATTTGATTTAATGAAAGGGAGTTTTTTAAAACCTCCCCATGTCAGCCCTTCGCTAATAGAATGTGTAAATTTCCAGTGCCAAAAAATAGTTTCATTTTTACATTATTATAAAAAAAAGTCCCTGTTAAAGTGAGAACTCTGGGATCAAAAAGCTATAAGAAGATTGTAGTATGGGGGGTAGTTCATATAAGCCTATTTCAGTGGCTGGAATGACTTTCTTACCCCCACAGCATGAGTCATAAAAATAATCTGAAAATGGAGGGTCGGGAGAAGAAAGAGCAATTTAGCACCCCTGAATAACCAGTAAGCTGAAGGTTGGACTTTGGATTGGGTCATGGGAAACACACATTTAAGAACCTGATTAGTAAAACAAAATGGTTGTTTTCTAGCCAGGCCCTACTATTAGGAAAACTGTACAAAGCTAGGAGGGTACACAGTCTGCTCGTTTGCTGTGCTGCAGTGTTGAGTCAACTTCTGGTTCCACAGAATAATATGCCAAACTTAATACAGAGTTCAACTTAATGCTAGCAGTGCTAGTCTCTGCTGCAAAAGCAGGGCACTCCTCAGGAGGTTTCACACTCAGCAGCACACAGGAGTACTATGCAGAGCAAAGGATAGATTTAACAAAGGTCTCTTTAGATTGATACAGGTAGTTGCCATCAGACTGGGAGGAGATTAAATAATTAAAACTCTTAATGCTCATCTTGTAGAACGTTCCCATTTTCCAAGTTCTCTGACAAGGGCCATCTTCTGCTTCCTTTATTTCCCCCCATTACATTAACAGAAGTTCTACAACATGAACAATTCTTTCAAAGATTACACTGCCCCTCCTATTAATTTGATTTTTAATTGCTTGGCCTAGGTTTTGTTTTCAGTGTCTCTGACAAACCTTAATATTTAACGCACCCTAATTTCTAGCTTTCTCTCTAAGGGTATGTCTACATTACCACCCTAGTTCAAACTAGGGTGGTAATGTAGTCAACCAGAGTTGTAAATGAAGCCCAGGAGTTGAATTTCCCGGGATTCATTTGCATGTTGCCGGGCGCCGCCATTTTTAAATGTCCGCTAGTTCGGACTCCGTGCCCCGCGGCTACACGCGGCACGAACTAGGTAGTTCGGACTAGGCTCCCTATTCTGAACTACCGTTACTCGTTCCACGAGGAGTAATGGTAGTTCGGAATAGGAAGCCTAGTCCGAACTACCTAGTTCATGCCACGTGTAGCCGCGGGGCACGGAGTCCGAACTAGCGGACATTTAAAAATGGCGGCGCCCGGCAACATGCAAATGAAGCCCGGGAAATTCAAATCCCAGGCTTCATTTGCAACTCCAGTTGACTACATTACCACCCTAGTTCGAACTAGGTTGGTGAGTGTAGCCATACCCTAAGATAGTAAACCACTTTAGGGGTGGGAAAAAACAATATTGAAGCAATTTATTATTCTTATTGCACTTTGATGTTCTGGCATGTGTGTTATGGGGTGGGGCCACAGATGACTGCTGGGGGTTGTCCCTTGGTGTGCTGATTATGCCACTGGTACTCAATTTCTTGCTCTCTGGGGCTCCCCACCACCCTTTTCCTGCTGGGCCAGATTCTCTGGTCTCTCTCAGATAAGGCACAGAGTTGGGGTGACCTACTCCCTGAAGAGCAGTACAGACATTCATCTTGGCCGCTGAGGATAGAACAAGAAGCAATAGGCTTAAACTGCAGCAAGGGAGGTTTAGGTTAGACATTAGGAAAAAGTTCCTAACTGTCAGGGTAGTCAAACACTGGAATAAATTGCCCAGGGAGGTTGTGGAATCTCCATCTCTGAAGATATTTAAGAGTAGGTTAGAGAAATGTCTATCAGGGATGGTCTAGACACTATTTGGTCCTGCCATGAGGGCAGGGGACTGGACTTGATAACCTCTCGAGGTCCCTTCCAATCCTAATATTCTATGATTCTATGAATTAGTTCTAATTCACTAAAAAAAATTATTACAAGCAGTTCCTTACCCTAAAGAGCTTTTCCTTATTTCATGCAAATCTTCAAGTCAAAGACAATCATTTACTCTGACTCGGGTCTCCAGTTCTTCGTCTCTTTTGTATCTTAGTGTGTCAGGCCATTCTTCAGACCAGCCAAAAACAAAGGGACAGCTTCCCATAGTTCATATAGATTCCAGCACGGGGTGAGGGGTGGGGAGAATGTTTTGTTCTCTATCCCTGCCTTCCATGGAAAATTACCTGGTCCAACTAGTATTCTTCTACCAGTGGTATGGCCACATGTCTTCTAGGACCTACCACTGCTTAGACTTAAAGGACAAACTAGGGTATTCTCAAGTCATTAAGTTAATCTCCCGGTTGTTAAGGGTTCCTGGCACACCATTTGATGGCTCTGTTTTCCAATTAAAACCATAAAAAAGCTCATACCTTATATTTCTAATTTTATGTACAAGAATGGTACAAGCACCCAAATAAGAATTACAGATCCAGCAGATTGCAACACTAAAATTGATAGGTTAGATGAAGTATTTTGTCAAAAGCATCTTTGAATGATGCATATTTATATTAATAAGCCAGTTTCATTAAGTGGAGGAGATCACAATGGGAACCAAACAAAGCCCCATTGTAAGCATATAATTTATTTAGAATCATAAGGTTAGAAGGGACACTAGATGGACCCTTTTAGTAACTCCCCTGCCAACATGCAGGATTTGTGGTGTGGAATCCATCCAAGACAAATGACTATCCAGCCCCATTTCAAAACCTTCACTGAGGTGGTTCCCTACTCTACATATCCTGCCATGGTATCTAGGACATTATGTAGCACAATCAAGATGGCTAAAGGGTGTGGTTTGCAAAATTGTTTGGCATGGACCAAATTCTGTTCCTGTTGAAGTTAATGGTGAAATCCCTTTGTTTTCAGAGGATACAAAGTTCTGTTATCACGAAGCAGTTTTGAAAATCCTACTTGCAACTACAGTTGGAAATGACCCTCCTTAAAGTCCTTTTCAAAATGGCTGAATTAATCCTAGATACTACCTACTAGTCATTGTACACTGCAACCCAGTCCACTGAGAATATTAATCTGTTATACAGCTCCTAGAGAGATTTAGCCCATGATGTAATTGTTTGCATATTTTAGCTTTGCAGGTCCCCAGTTTCATCTGCGTTGTGTTGGCCTAGATGCCTGCTGTCACACAGACTTCCATGCAATGGAGCATATTTACTTTGCATGCGCAAGTATTTCAGTGTGTTTACAAATCAGATCTTTGCCTACATTTAGACATGCTGCACATGCAACATCCTTAAAGGCATAACAGAGGAAATTAATACATTTTGGACCGATGGCGGTCATTAGAACACAACATCAAAACATACGAACGGGGATACTGAGTCAGACCAAAGGTTCATCTAGCCCAATATCCTGTCTTCTTCCAACAGTAGCTAATGCTAGGTGCCTCAAAAAGAATGAACAAAACAAGGATTAATCAAGTAATCCCACCCCTGTTACCCACTTCCAGCTTTTGACAAACAGAGGGTAGGAACACCATTCCTACCCATCATGGCTAATAGCCATCGATGGACCTATTCTCCATGAATTCTAAGGGCATGTCTGTAAGAGAGAGAGAGAGAGAGAGAGATGGACTGAGATGTATTTCAGACAAAAGCCATTTCCATACTTTGCAACCAGACACAATAAAGCATGGATTGTGTGCAAATGTACAGCATGATGTTAAGATCCCTAACAGCGGGGGAGGGGAGATGGGTGGATGAACACAGCTAGAATGAGTATGAACCTCAAACTTGGTCTAGAATGTAGCCAGCATCTAAGAAGTTTTAGCTCCAGGCACGTCTAGATTATGTTTTAATTCTGAAAGAGGATATGCAAATTCTGTGGGAATTTGAATATCTTCTTCTGATCGCTTTTTCAAAAGTGGATCTTTTGAAAGTGAAAGTAGTCTGGATGTGGTTTTTTCAGAAAAAAAACCCTTTTCTTGAAAAACTGCGCAAATCTTTTTTTTAGGAAGAGTGGGGTTTTTTTTGAAAAAGGGTTTCAAAATTAAAACATAGTCTAGACGTGCCCGGAGCTAAAACTTCTTAGATGCTGGCTACATTCTAGACCAATTTTGAGGTTCATACTCATTCTAGCTGTGTTCGTCCACCCTTCCCCTCCCCCACACTTTTAGGGATCTTAACATCATGGTGTACGTTTGTACACAATCCATGCTTTATTGTGGTTGGTTGCAGAGTGGTTGCAAAATTCCATGGGAATTTGTATCCTCTTTCGAAATTAAACCATAGTCTAGGCATGCCCTCACTGTCTGAAATAAAGGAGCAGCAGAGGTGGTTAACCAAAACCAACTATTGGAGACTGCTATTAGTTCTAGCCCTTATTCGGGACAGATACTCAAGGCATATGAATTTGAGCAGTGCCCGAGTTAGAGTTATGATTGATGAATTAGCTAGTGGATACTCTTAAGTTCTTGCAATGTGTCTACTCCTATTGATTTTTGTTGTCACTTTGTAAAGCAGCTTCTCATCTCTTTTTGTATTCTTGCATGAAAATATGAATATTTAAGGAATAATGTTCATAGTGGAGGAATATATGGGTCTACAGCAGCTTCTGATGATTAAATGACATGAAACACAGGGGTTTTCTAAGTTGCAAAAGTAATTTATTATGCATACACTCCAATGACAGGAGCCTTATAGCTATTGCACAACATGAGAAGGAAACTGAGGAATGACACAATAAAATTGAAAAAGCACTGATATTTCTTCTGAGAATTTGAAAGTTGTAAATTCTGTTTGTTTCAGACTTGATTTTGGCAGCCACTTAGGGGGCAAAAATGTGTAACTCTTTATGGGCAGAGAGAGTTAGAATATTTTCTATATTGTTTTATAGGTTTTTATACTGCACTCATGATTGTTGTAGCTGTGAGCGCTTTCCCTCAGTGTGTTAAGCAAGGTGGCTGCCTATCTGTCTCGTTTGTTCTCTCCTCTCCTCTGAGGGAGAAGCATGTGGATTGTCTTGATAGTTTGGGATGGGAAGCATTGTTAAATATACCTGTTGTTGTGTGATTGTATTAGATAAGTCCAGGTCAAAGAAATGTCTTCTGCACTTGAAGCAGAATGCTGTGAAGTTTGCCACAGTCCTTCATTCCCAGAGGAGTTCATATTCTAGTCTTGGACCAGCTCCAGAGAAGGTCCAGTCTCCTGCACAAATGTGCTTTTTTCTAATTGTTGAGTGTTCCATTATGCCAGAGGTGCAAAATTATCAACCATAGTCCATCCTAGGGCTTTTAGGTATCCCGTTCTTGTAGATGTCCTGGGCCCAGGCCTTGGTTATAGAATTCTACTAGAGTTGCCAACTTTGTAATATTTAAAAACCAGACACTCCAGCACTTCCGCCTCCCTGCCCTGCCTCTCTCCTTAAGACCTACTGCCTATTTGCTCTTTGTTCATCCTCCCCTCGTCATTTGCTGCTGTGTCTCCTCTTCCTGCCCATCTACGTTGGGAGGGACTCGACTATGGAGCTGGGGTGGGGAGGTGCAGCTGCCTGACCTAGGTAAGAGGCAGCCCCAGCTGAACAGTGGCTGGTGCAGATGATGACCCAGCACCTCCCCGACTTCCCCACTCGCATTAATGAGGTTTTTTTGTGTCTGGTCAGCAGATCTGACCAGTTGTCAGGTCCTCTTGGCGACTAGACTTTCTGGTTGAAAACCAGGCACCTGGCCACCCTAAACTCCATAGACAAGAGGTTCAGTGGTGGAAGTGTCGCTTCCTATCACTACTCTTTGGGTGCATTACCCCAGGAAGGACTCAGTACGTGACTCCTGAACTTCTGTCATATCTCTAAGCCAACACAGCAGTATCTCATGACCAACCATGTCAAACTCTGCAGAGAGGTTCAGAAGGATGAGACTAGTTTGTCTCCCTTAACAGACCTCTGTCCACTGGACATGCATCCCTCCACACACACATTGCAGGAGCAGAACACATGCCTCTGCTTAGTAAAAATTGCTAACGCTATGTGAGCTTTTCATTGTTTAATATCTGCACAAATGTCACAGAATTTGCACTGAGAGCCTAGATGGTGCAAGAACATAGTCAGTGTTGCGCAGATATTTGTTCAAAGTTTGCTGTCAGTTATGTGGGTTTGCTCATGTGTACACTTGTGCCTGCACTTTGTTGCATTAACACTTGCATTTATTATGTCCAAGTTCTGTCATCTCTACATGGAAACTTTAATTCTGACGAATACATATGTAGGTTGTGATGGGGCATCTGCCCCACACTGGCCTGTTAAGGCTAAAACCCAACTTTGGGAGAGGGCTGAGAGTACAGCCCACAGCGGAGTCAGATATTGCCAATTAGGGCCTAGCTGTAGGCTTTATAAATAAGGGCTCCAGGAGGGAGAAAAAGGGAGACTCTTGCTCTAGCTGGGGAATAGGAGGAACCTGGCTGCTAAGGAAGCTGGGGGTTTCCTGGGACAGGGAAGTGCTGGGGAAAGGTGGGAAGGGCTGGGGAAGTCTGGCCTTGCCTCACTCCCAGGCTGCAGGCCCTGGAGCAAGACTTCAAGGTGCTAAGGCTGTGGGGAGGCGACCAGGATAGACAAAGGGAGCAGGTCTGCCCCTTTGCCAGTGATGAGTGGCCATTTCAGACTGCAGTTTGCCCCTTATCTCAAGGGCATAGAGGAAGATTGGCAGTGGGTCACTCAGGTAAGGTAGATATAGGGGAATTGGGGGATTCCGTGGGAGGGGAGTACCACGGAAGTACCGAGACTGAAATACCCCCCTGGAAGGCAGCCAAGAGTCACAGGAGTGGGCACTGCCAGAGGGCAGTCTCCTGAAGAGGACACCATGGTTCGGGAGCAACGTGGGTCCGGAACTGAGATGGGCAGACACCAGCCAAAAGGAGGCATTTGGGGTGTGTCTAAACTACATGGCTCCATAGATGGAGCCATGTAGATTAGGCTGATCAGCAGAGGGAAATGAAGCCGCAATTTAAATAATCGCGGCTTCATTTAAATTTAAATGGCTGCCACGCTGAGCTGACAAACAGCTAATCAGCTGTTTGTCGGCTCAGCGTGCTAGTCTGGATGCTCCCGCGCCAACCTGAAAGCCCTTTATCGACCTCCCTGTTATGCCTTGTAGGATGAGGTTTACCGGGGAGGTCAATAAAAGGCTTTCATGTCGACAGGGGAGCGTCCAGACTGCCCCAATCTGCCAACAAACAGCTGATCGGCAGAGCGGGGCAGCCATTTAAATTTAAATGAAGCCGCGATTATTTAAATCGCGGCTTCATTTCCGTTTGCCGAACAAACAAATCTACATGGCTCCGTCAATGGAGCCATGTAGTCTAGACGTACCCTTGGTGGGTAGATGCAAGCTAATTCCCAGTGCTACCAGCAGGCGCACCGGGATGGTGAGTCCGTCCCGTGCCAGAGGTGTACATTTATAAAATTGCATATGCCCACGTGGAGACTGGACTGTGAAAATAAAGCCTCTTGATCTTTCGTTTAAGAATTCATTTAAAATTAAACTTTTCTAGTATGTCATAAGAAGACATCTCTGTAATAAAGATTTTATTAAGAAAGCAAATCAAAATGTGAAAATGAAATTTTCTGAGAACTAACCATGTCAATTTATAATAAACCACTTAATGCCATAAGGAAATTGAAAAATATAGTCAGCTCAGCTAAAAATCAAACTGAGGATACTAGAATACATTAAGCAATTTATATGCGACTTTAATATCAGAGAAAATTAGTTATTTATATTTATAAATCTAGGACCTAGATTCTGATCTCAGTTATACTAGTGTAAATCCAGAGTTATTCAACTGGTTTCCTGTCTTTCAGTGGAATTATTTTTTTTTCGTTTTTAGCTCTGATAATCATCTTTTAATATAAGAAGGTGGGAATTGTAACTACATGGTGGTTTTTCTTGTTAAATTTTGGATGCTTTTGGTAAGTGTCTATGTATGGTATTAGACTAATCAGTCTGGGTACGCAGTCATGATTTTGTCCAAGTAGCTTGGCAAAAGTACCTCTCTTTAGAATTACCATCATCCTGGTTTTCTGTTGCTGAAAACTTGTTATATTGTCATCATCCTGAACTGTGTGGTGGCTTTATGTGCACACATTCACTAGGAAGTAAGGTAGATCTTTGTCTGAAGGCAAACAAATTTAATCTCATGGTTTTTGTGTTAAATTACCATGCCCATGGACTGGTGGAAAATTGTCTGTCTTTTTTAGTACATGCCATTCTATTGGGGTGCCATATGTTTTAAAAATATCCAACAGTAGTTTATTATCCTTGAGTATTATGGTAGTCTTTAATAAGTTCTAATATGTATGTATGCATACACTCTTCCCCTGAGAAAACTGCTAGAGTTACAAGCATGACAATAGCCCCCGTCTAGTATGAGGGTATATCTACACTCCAGCAAGATTGGTGGAGCTGACATTGATGCTTGGCAGGCAATTTAGCGAGTCTTGTTAAGACCAACCAAATTAACCATAGACTGCTATCCAATTGACCCCAGATGAGAAGTCAATGGGAGATTGTTTTCCTTCAACCCTGCATGGTGTAGACACCACAGGTAATTGACCTAAGATACTCAGATAGCTGGAATTTGCATTCCTTAGCTCGATTTATTGTGGTAGGGTAGACATAGCATAAGATGCTATGCATTTATGCATTCTCCACTCTGTCAGAAGGCAATAAGGTACTTTTTTTCCTATAACAATAATATCATAACAAAGACCCCAGTCTTGCAAAGATTCATGCACATTTTTAACTTTACTTATTGCACTAGTCCCATGATGTCAGTGGAAGTACTCATAGTACATAAAGTTAAGCATATATGCAACTCTCTTTATGAGGCTGGCCCAAGGTTGAGGTAGTTTTGTACCTACAAAATTTATGCCTGTGTTTCTGTACCCCAAAACAAACTTTGAATGCAAATCTGATTACTGTTGATTGTAGATACCTGATTTGCATTCACGATCATGTAGTTAGATCACATAGTCTCAGGTGTGTGCTTGCAATTCAGTTGTGATTGCAAATATTGCAGACATAGGTTGGATCCACAAAATAATCTGTTTGAAAATTTGGCCATTTATGTGTTTGATCGTGATGGATGAAAGAAATCATTTTTAAAATGCAGAGAATCTCTTAGGCAGGTTTGTACAATTACATGACTCCAGTCATGTGAAGAAATGGGTTGTACCCACGAAAGCTCATGATACCATCTACCTGTTTTATTAGTCTTTAAGGTGCTACTAGACTATTCGTTGTTTTTTAAGTATTTCACAATGAGAACTCCTGTCTTATGCAGTAGCAAGTAGTGAAAAGTTTAAAATATAATTAACAGAATAAAATAAAAAAATAAAACAGCTTTAATAATAATAGTGATACTTAGATCTTTACATAGCACTTTTCCTCTGTAAAGCTGAAAACATGTTAAAAAGGAGGTCACTATCATTTAATCTATTTTATTGATGGGGAAACCAAGGCACAGAGCATTGAAGTGACTTGCCCTGTGTCATTCAGCAGACCAGAAGCAGAACAAGGGCTAAAACTGAGGTCTCTTAAGTCCCAATCCACTGCTGTAGCCACTAGGATAAACTACCTTAGTTCATCAGTAAATTACTAATTGACAAGATAGTTTTGTACAGGTGCAGTCTTTTTGAGATGAGGCTCATGTTAAACCTGTGTTTTAGGGTCTGCTCTGATCTCGGTTTTGATCTGAGGAAGTGGGTCTGGCCCACGAAAGCTCATCATCTAATAAACCATCTTGTTAGTCTTTAAAGTGCTACATTGTCCTGCATTTTGCTCTGATCTCAGTTACTCCGTGTGAGCTCTATTCAAGTCAGAACTCGCCCTCATCTTCAAGACAATGAAGATTTATGTGAATTTCCTGAAATGATTGTCCATTTTCAAGTAACCTCTGGGAAGCTTTCTCTAAATAGTTAGTCTTCACTGTCATCTGCTTCTCTGCATGTCCTCAGCTGGGCTTTCTCACATCCTTCAGAGGTTAACAATGTCTTCAATTAATTTCTATTGTCCCCACCAGAGTATAAGTCACCATGAGCCGTCTCCAGGGAGAGTAGGGCATCTTTTATTCAAGTAATCAAGTAGCGTTACAAAACATGAAAGCCGGGCCTTGTGCTGGCTGGGGTTCTTCACTAATGACTGCCACATAATAGAGCCACCTGGTGATTTCTGTGTTACATTGCTCTGTAGGAAACCTGAGTTCAGGAACTATTTTAGGACTCTCTGATAGGATGCATACTAAACATGGTTGAGCATCTCATTCGCTTTATCTCTTAAGTGAGACCATGCTGACCAGACAGCACTTTGAGTGTCCCCAAGCAGCTGGCTGATGGAGCAGTGAGGAAGGTGAGCATAGTGACAAGATGCAGAATAATGGGACATATGTAATGGAAATAAGCAGCCACAGGAGTTATGGGGAGTGTAATTTTTGTTCCTTAAACAGAGGGCAAAAATCCATTTTATATTGTTTGTTAAATTGAAGAGCAGTGTATAGCATGCATCCCTCGTATCTTCTCGTACAGTGAGAGTACGGTAATGAGCGGCAGTGTCTATGAATAAATACATTTAAATTTGAATTCTCTTTTCTTCCTTTGCAGAATGCATTTTGATAGCTATTGATCTTTGTACAGCTCATCCCAGAGTTCAGGACACCAAATACGAGTTTTAATTCCTCCACTTATCTCTTGATAACAATTAAATGCTCGTCCTTCCTCTTTCTATAGAGATATATGAATGCCAAGCCTTGCTAAGGATAGGGTTTTCAACAGAAAGACAAGTGAAAATACAGAAGGGTGGTGGAACAATGCCGGTTTACATCAGATGAGAATATGACTCAATATGTTTATCTAAGCTGGGAGTGACTGTCCCAGCTGCTGTATAGACATGCCCCTAATCTCTCGGTGCTTGGGTTCTCTATTTGTAAAATGGGGATAAGAACTCTTCCTTACCGTAGAAGGATGTTGTGAGGATAAATACATTACATTGTGAGGTGCTCAGATACCTTGGTAATGGGGGGTCAAGGAAGTATCTAAGAAAGATCCAGTAACTCCTTGTTTAATATTGTAGTTTATGTTCTTGAAAAATGCAACTTTAAGTGAAATGATGGTAAGTGAATTTCCCTTTAAGACGTAATGGAAAAGGGATCGGAGGATAAGTTGTAGGGAGATTTTTGCCAGACAAAACACATACCCAATTTTTAAAAAGTTCTTATGAGAGAATTGTCTGACGACCTGCTCATGAGCTCCTCCTAAAGCAACTGAGTTGATACCAGGTAGGATTTCCAGGGAATGCCTTGTGGCTAAATGATCAACTGGCATGCGGCCAAGCCCTCAAGGGTTAACATGTTGTTAATGTAGCCATGTAATCTACAGGGCAGCACTGAAGGAAACAAGAGGGAGGAGACACAGAAGATGCACGGGAGAGACTGCAAACACTTCCCTGTGGACACTGAATGTGATGATGGATCCGCACTATCCCACTGGAGTGTACCACTTCTTGCTCCAGATGGTGCATGCACAGATGCCAACTTTCCAAAATGCTGAGGGGAGGAGGGAGGTACTCAACCCTCAGCTCTGCCTCAAGCCTGCCCCCAATTTCTCCCTCTCCCCTCCCAAGTGCATCCTGGCTCCTTCTCCTCCCTCCCAGCCTCCTGAAGGTGTCAAAACAGTTGATTGCTGCAGGCAGGAGGTGTGGGGAGGGAGGGCAGTTGCTGATAGCGTTGCCAGATGGTTGAAACAAAAATACCGACCGTCCCCTCCCCCCCCAAAAAAACGGGAAAAAATTCTGTTTAAGGGGGGGAAATAAAGAGGGAGGAGACCAAAGTTGTTGAGAGGGGGGAAAAAAGGACTCCAAGGACTTATTAAGCCAAAAAAAATTAAAATAAAACAGCATTAAAACAGCATGTCCCCTTTAAGAGTGAGTGCAGGGATAGGAACAGGGGAGCGGTTGAGCACTAAGACCCAGGGGAAGCATTTCTGGGAGAGGCCGGGCACTGAGTGTTTGTAGGGTTGCCAGGTGCCCGGCATTTTCACCTCCTGGACGGGGAAAAATTCAGAAAATACCGGATATCTCAGGTGTCTGGTATTCTCTGAATTTTTTTTACCGGACAGGAGGTGAAAATACTAGACTGTCCGGGTGAATACCGGACACCTGGCAACCCTAGTTGCTGATCTGCAGG
This sequence comes from Pelodiscus sinensis, assembly GCF_052426305.1. Lineage (NCBI taxonomy): Eukaryota > Metazoa > Chordata > Testudines > Trionychidae > Pelodiscus > Pelodiscus sinensis. The sequence continues at coordinate 12,439,531 of NC_143068.1, read as the reverse complement.
GCCTGCCTGCAGAAGGGAGGCACTAGGGCTATGTCTTAGCTACATCTCTCTTTCAAAAGATTTAAATATCCCATGCTTCATTTGCATAATCGTGTCACAGCGTTCTTTCGAAAAAAGGTATTTGGAAAGTGAAACCGCCATCTAAACAGTACAGGATCCTTCAAAAAAGGGGTGTTTTTTCTAAAGGACCATGTCTAGACAGCGGTTTTACTTTCCAAATACCCTTTCAAAAGAGGGATGTAGTTTAGACATGCCCTAGGAGAAAGGGAGCAGAGCTGGTAGGGACTGCCAGCCCACCCTGCTTCCAAGCCCCTGCTAGCAGACAGAATGATGTTATAAGCAAACATGGAACAACTCATAATACCATCTACATGTTTTGTCAGTCTTTAAAGTGCTACCAGACTATTTATTGTTTTTTAAGTTTATCGTATACAGACTAGCTCAGCTACCCCCTGAAACTTTAAATGAGTATGTTCTCTACTAGATCAGGGGTGTAAGCAAAACAACATTAACCAGGATGACGTTAAGTGAGGAATTACTCTAGATAGAAAGACACGGGGAGTTCTCTGCTGCTTGGAGATCTGGAAGAATACAGTCTCCATATGAGTAAATCCTTCTGGATTTAGCTCATTGAGAGTAACATTACAGAAAAAAATCTTTGTTAAAAGTATGGTATTTTTCCCCAACCTTACTTTTCATAGCAACCAGAGGCAAAAAATAGTAAGAGTATGTAAAATTCACTGCAGCTGAACTAACAGGAGAGGAGGGTGTTATATTTAAGCTATTCATTTTTCAGTAATTAAATGGGTTTCAGGGAGAGGATGTTGCTTCTCAAAGAGCGAATCTCTTAATTGGCAGTTATGCAGGGTTAATGAACTACATTAGTGTAAAAAAATAACACATTGAGTGTCAGAATTTGACAAATCAGTCATTGGAGAATGCTGCTTTAGAATATCTTCTACCAAAAATGGAAAGTGACTTTTATTCCTCTGAAAAGAGTAAACCTCAACAAGCTCTGAGATAAGGATGGATGCTAAGAAGAACAGAAATGCTATGTAAGAAAACAGTTTGACTATCATTTTGGGGGGAAGTTGGTTGTATAAAAGAGGCAATAAAACCTCCAAAAGTAAATAAAAAGGAGGGGCCAGTCCGGAGAGGCAGAGGGCAAGTTTGATTATGCTCTTCTTTAACTCGCTGCTGTGAGGAAATTGGAACAATCACAGTTTGTGTTATTTCTGCATTTGTGAGGTTGTTCACTTAACCTGTGCAATGACCTGGAATACTCAACACCACTGAGACAGAAACAGTAACTGAGAGACTTGTGATTTTTGTGGAAGGATTGTATTGAATAGCAGCAGATTTACTTTACACCTCACTTGTAATTGATAAGAGAGGAATTATTCAGCACATTTTCCTATCCCAAGCCTTGCAAGGTGGGATACATTTTGAGGGAGCAGAGCTATGTGCCCTCCGTCAGAACAGTGGAATCTGGTTTAAAATACAGATAATAAATGCCTTTAATAAGATACTCTTTAAGCTTTCCCTACTGCTCCTGTGAACTTAAAGGTTTTAGGCTATGGTAATGGTTTTTGACAAGACAGTTGGACAAGAACAGAATATTAAACCTATTTAAGTGAAAAAATTTGCAATTTACTTAGAAATTCAGAGAACAGTGGATTTGAGAAATATACATAAACACTAGTTAGGATGTGTCAGTCTGATTAGAAACCTTTTTTCTCTCTCCATGGCAAGATGTTCCTTTTTTTCCCGTTTACAGGTTTCTTAAGGATTTTGCTCTGCCCTTCTGTCTCCCTCAGGCGTCACAGCAACCCTAAGAAAAAAAGTACATGTCATATAGGATTCACCTTTTCCCATAATATTAGCTGTTCCTGTGTGGTCAGCTGGAAACTTGATTTTATTTTCTGTAGGAAGCCACATGGGTTGTTGCATGTTTAGAAATTCAACTTTAAAGCTGACTTAAAACAAGCAACAAACCCAGAATATCCTCAATAGAGTATCCGAATTCTGAACCATTTGTATCACTAGAAGATATCAAATTTAAAATATGAACATTTGCCTGAAAAACAATTAAAACAAGGCAGGATCACTGTCTGTCAGCTATTGTACAGGTTGAACCTCTCTTGCCTGGCAACATCTGTGGTCTGGCATGATTTTAGTTACCTGGATGTCCATTTAGCATGGGTGTGGCCAAATTACCCATGATCCCATAAAGTTTGAAGCTGCCAGTTCTGGTTTTCAGTATTCTGCAGTGATGTTTAACTCTGATTTACCCCAAATGTCTTTTAAGAGCCCAGTAAACAGTAGATGTATTGATAATGCTGTTAGACTATTCTGACCTCCCATGGTTCTGCAAATTCTCTGGTTTGGAACTGTCAGGTCTTAAGGGTGCCAGACTGGAGAGCTTCAGCCTGTAGTACGTGGTGGTTTTTTTTGTTTTTGTTTGGTGTTTTTGCATACACAAAACATTTGTAGAACGATACATCTTTGCCCAGTAATAACTGCTGTATATGATATATTTAGATGGAGATACTCAGACTGAGGCACAGGGGCTGCAAATGCCTCTTTAATGTGTCTCTGGTGGCTCTTTGCAGAGCATGGTACTAAAAAACTGTGTGATTTAATTATTAACCAGTCAGGATACTTGTATTATGTTATTAACCACTTGCAGAACACATGATCGATCATTTTCCTGTGACATATTAAAAATAGCAAATGAAATCATGAATACATACTACTAGGCTCTTATCACTAATTTGGCTCTTAACTATTGAGGTCTGAGTATCACTGATATAGACTACCTGATAACGTTTTATTTATATAAAAATACACACACACTACCATTGCACTTAAAATCAATGTGCTTTGATGTTTTCTATATTTAACTCTCATATGCATACATTTCTCTGCCATTCAGTGATAGGGCTGAAAGAACAGTTGGCTATAGAAAAAATAAAAAAATTGATTTAAAATAATTCAACAAGCTGGGCTTGTTTAGTTTGGAAAAAAAGAAGATTAAGGGGGGACATAATAGCGGTTTTCAAATATCTAAAAGGGTGTCACAAGGAGGAAGGAGGAAATTTGTTCCTCTTGGTTTCTGAGGACAGGACAAGGAGCAATGGGCTTAAAGTGCAGCAAGGGAGGTTTAGATTGGACATTAGGAAAAAATTCCTAACTGTCAGGGTGGTCAAATATTGGAATAAATTGCCAAGGGAGGTGGTGGAATCTCCCTCTCTGGAGATATTTAAGAACAGGTTAGATAGACATCTGTCAGGGATGGTGTAGACGGAGCTTGGTCCTGCCTTGAGGGCAGGGGGCTGGACTCGATGACCTCTCGAGGTCCCTTCCAGTCCTATGATTCTATGATTCTAACAAGGCTGATTGGCCCCTGACCTTAGTCTAAACATCTTTAAATGCTTAAATAATAATAATAATAATTAATAATAAAAATCACCATTCTTTAAAGAGGAAGAATTTTGAAAAGGCCAAGACCGAATTTCCTCCTCCCCAGGTCCACATACTTTTTATTTTTTGAGAATGCAAATCTGACTACATCTGCCTCCTACATCCTGAGTTTTCTTTCAGGGTGTGTGAAGATTCATGCAGACTTCACTTCATTGGTTTTGCTCTGATGCACCACTGTAAAGTGTAATTGGTTAGAAAGCTTCTTTGAGAGGGTCCACATGTATTACATCTAAAGTTGTCAGAGGAGTATCCCTGTTAGTCTGTATTTGCAAAAACAACATGTATGTTTCCATGCATCTGATGAAGTGATTTTTACCCATGAAAGCTTACACCCAAATAAATTGGTTAGGGTACGTCTACACAGCAGGGCTAAAGTTGAATTAAGCTATGCAACTTCAGCTACGTCAATTGCTTAACTCAGCTTTTGGCGCTATCTACACAGCAGGAAGTCGAAGGAAGAATATTCTTCCTTCAGCTTTCCTTGATCGTGGGTTACTATGAGTCAGAGTAAGAAGTCCTTCAGCTTGACATTACTTCGAAATAAAGGCTTGTAGTGTACAGGAACTGTTATTTTGGAATAACGTGTTATTCCAAAATAAGGCTGCTGTATAGTCTTTAAGGTTCCATAGGACTTCTCATTGTATTTACAGTTGTGATAGCCATGCAAAAAATCCCATTTACTTTACACCTTTTACCTTTTCTCTTGCACCAGGACTTATTCTAATGTTTGATGCCTTTGCGTATCTTTAAACAAATAATAATTAAAAAAAAACCAAAATATGTACTCTTTTCCTGCAAAACTGGAAAACAAAGACTATTGATAGTGTGATATAAAGGGTCTATCTCTCTCATTTGGCTGCTAGGCATACATGGACTTGTCACTTCTGAGCAGGTCACCTCCTATTGATACCAATAAAAAAAAATTTGTTGCACACCTTGCATCCTTCCTATGTAGATGATCATATTCATGCTTTGTATAGGGCTAATAATAGTATCTGATACTGAAGGTCAAAAATTGGGGAGAAAATATAACAAATAGCATCCAACAAAACTCACCCTCTTCCGCATCATGTCTTGCCAGGACAACCCATATGCAAAGCTTTGGCCAGAACATTTATTGTTCATTTTTTAAAAAGAAGAAATATTCCATGTACCTTTAGGGTTTTATAAGAGACCCTTTTTCTTGACCATGACCTAGATGAGTCTCGCAAGTTGTTCCTGCCACTTAAAAATATATGGATTTTATTGGCCGAAGAAGGAGCTGTCATATATGAGGTTGGCTCTAGGGTTTGGTACCATTTTTTCATATATTTGGGAAATAAATTATAAACACTAGAAAGCAGTACAGGGAAATATAGTAACAGGCTGGTACTCAGAATATATCAGTTTGTAATTACCTTTGAGGAACTGCTCTTATTATGAGTTAATCTGTACTTTAAAATGTTTTATTAGATTTTGTTCTCTGAAGTGAATAATGCTGCCAAGGGCTAATTGCTTTGGGTAAACCTAGAAACTAAAGTCCTTGATGTATCTACTCATTTGAGTTAGCACAGAGGGTTGCACTGTGAGATGTTTGTATACAGCCTTGTTAAAGATCTAATACCCAGCTTAGGTCATTTACCTTTGTAAGGGATCAGGAGTACATTTGGTCATACTTCAGGTAGGAGGGACAGGCTAGATGACCTTCTGAGGTGGTTTCTAACTCTACATTTCTATGATGCTGTATCTATGAGACCTTAGTTAGGAACATCTCTTGAGCACACAGGCTTGCCAACGTATGTTTGATAGGTTTTTTTGATGCAGTTTCACATCCACTGGGTCTGAGCTGCTACCAAACATATTTTGCTCAGAACAAAGATACTGACTTCAAAAACTTAGGAAATCAGCAAAACAAGAATGGCTCTTTTATCCAAGTCATGCATTTTACATTTCCCCCTATTTAATAAGCCGAAGCTTGGAGATGTAGCATTCGATTCCCCTATTAGGCAAGTTCTCAGAGTTCATGTAGGTCTCCAGAAATGTATTTTTTACGCCTTTAAGTCTAAAAAAATGTTCTTCCAAATCCCCACTGAGCCTCAAGAAGAACTTTGATTTTAGGCACAGAAAGTTAACAAGAATGTTTGTTTAGAGACAACGTTGAGGCTTTTCTTCTGGAGCATGGAGTTGAATGCCCAACAAGAATGCTGGGGGGAGCAGGTATTTTGTATTGTTTTTAAGCAGGGGGAAAAGTCTGTGTGCTGGCATCCTGAATTTAAATCCCTTTAGAGACTAAAAATGTATATTTATGAGAGACTACCTCAGAGAAATCTCATGTACTCTCTTGCAAGGCACGGCTGAGCTCAAAATACTATACTATGCTCTGTCAAAATGGTAAGGGTAGATCTACACTACTATGTAAGCCCAGGGTTAGTAGAACTTGGAGACGCAACCCCTGTGTTTGTTAAGCCAGGACTTAAGTGTCTACACTTATTTGTAACCCCAAGTTAAGAACTGCTGAACTCTGGGTCCCCAACTGAGTCCCCTTCTTTCCGTTTTAAAAACCTCTGTCACTCCTGCCCGTGGGTCACAGGAGGCAGTATGGTACAATGGAGGGTGAGGCAGCAGGGCCTTGGGAGGATGGATGGTAGACCTGGGAGGCAGCAGAGGGCCTGGCGGGGGAGGGGGCTGATGTTTAAAATGCTCCTACAAAAGAAGTTACATTTAAATCTCTGCTCACGTCCTGATCCCCAGCATCTATACTGCATTATGTGGGCCCCAATCCACCCACCCATATCCCAGATTTCATTGTGCCCTCCAAAAATGTGGCTGCTCTAGCCCTCTGTTCCTGGTGCAGTGTGGGAAAACTTGACTGCCCATCAAACCTGACTGTCCAGGTGGGACCTTTCTACCCCCATGACTTCCTGGGATCCAGGAAAACAGCCCTGGGCTGGCACAGTCTGTGTTTAGATGGAAGGAGGGCTATTTGAGCATTGAGCTCTCATTGCATTGTAGACATACTCAAAGCTATCAAAATAGCTGAAAAACTTGCCTTTCCCTGTATGCGTTGCATGCTAGGGTTAAAATAAATAGATAAATAAACCAACAACTCAATCCAGAATGATGCAGCTGGCCACAAATGACTAAAGATGCTTCAGAAATTAAAAAGAAACAAAACAGCAAGGGCAAGGAGGGGAAGGTAGAGTAGCAATTAAGGAGGAGCCTTTTAGAGAATGTCTACACTGTGATTAAATAATCCTCAGGACTGTATCTCAGAGCCCTGGTCTGCTTACTCAGGCTTATGCAGCTGGAGGGTTGGGGGTGAGGGCTAAAAATTGCAATGTAGATATTTGGGCTCAGAGACTCTCTTCCTGTATGTGGTCTTTTACTGCAGTGCACACATAACCCTAAAGAGGCCCCTCTTTATTTACTACTCCTGCCCCTCTTCTTTTAAATTATGAAGTGTCTTCAGCTCTCCATGGCCAGACCAGTGTTATTCTGAACTGAAGGGGTTTGTGGTTTTGTTTTTCTCTATAATCTTTAAACTTGCAGTGAAAGCCAGGTTTAAAAGCTATTTTGATAGCTGGCTGACTCTTCCTAAATATAAGGATTTGTGGATAGTTTCTGATTTGATTTCTGAATGTAGAAAGGAATTTGGGTAGTGGATTCTTAAGTGTGGGGCCATAAGCATCAATACATGTGTAATTCTGGAAGATGTTTCAGGTATCTTATATCTCATAAGTTGTCCAGTATAAACAGGTAGCTGGCTGAACTTTTCAAAAAGGAGTTTTGCAAAAATGGCCATGTCTTCACTTGCCATGCCGTAGAGCAATCTTAAGCTGTCCAATTTAGTGGGTCTAGTTAAGACCTGCTAAATTGAATGTTCAGGGTGGCTCTGCTGGGCGCTGGTACTCCTTGTAGTTGTAAGAAGCTGCATAAGGATTTTATGAAGCTGGAGTTGTGTACCTTACCTTGACTTTCCAAGTCTAATGTAGACCTGGCCTATGTTCAGACTACCATGTTCATCTTCCCTGTGATTCACTCTTCCCAAATATTAGTACAAACAGGTTTTGGTGTGAATATCTGGAGATTGCTTATTGCTTGGAAGGATACTTTTTACTCCGGTGCCAACAAAGGCATTCATTCATGAATGGCAGTAACATGAGGTCAGAAATGCTAAGCATAATCCCCAGTCCTCAGATGGGTTTTGAGACTTATAAGAATGGGGCCCAGGCATTAGTGCTGCCACTGAAAATAAGATATCCAAGTGTAATCATCCTTTGTCCAACATTAGTCCTGTTTGAATTAAACAGGGATAATGACCTCTGTGAATTCCTCAATATAATCCCAGAATTACAACTTATGAAGAACAGTGTACTTTTAATCAAGGACTGCTATGAATGGAAATCGATCTTTCTTGCCTGGGTGGAATGTCTGGGGCCTGTGATTCCCATGTAAAAGCTGCCTGTTCCAAAAGGTGGTATGCATGCACAGCTGACGACAGGTTTTGCAATGTAGCTCAGCTCTGGACTCTCAGAAGGGGCAGGGCCTCAGACAGAAGGGGCGGGGTTAGGAGTTAGCCTCCCACAGGCAGCCCTCTGAATCATCTGGGCCACACTGCACAGAGCTCCGGTGGCCATTTAAAGGACCCACAGCCTCTGGCCCTTTTAAATCATTGGGACAACTGCCCCCTTTGCCCTTGCCATTAGCAGTCCCTCTGTACACATTACTACTCTTACACTGTCTGCCGAGTCACATGTACAGTCAGTTGCAGACTGTATTTAAGGCCAAAAGGATTTTCCTTAATAGAGCCAGATGTGCTAATCCAGCCTGAACGCTGGGAATGACTTCATTAGTTTCCTCATCCTGATGCCATCATTATGATCTAGTGCTCTCCCTTCACAAACGAAAAGTGTAGCCTTGTCTCTGACCTCCATTAATGTGTTATCATAACGCCTCCCTTTATAGCACACTCCTCAATAGGATTTCATTCTCCTGTGAGCCATTCTTTGGTGACCGTTCAGGTGAAAGTCACAGATTCCCATGAAACTTGTCAAATGTAGGTGATAACCCGCATGTCTGAGGCTGTGCCAGCTATTGTTAAGAACAGATTAGCTGCTCCATTCATTTGGAATATAAAGTACTTTAAAATAACACTCATATGAAAGTAGCTGGGTATAATCAAACATTATTGTATCCTATTATAACATGTGAAACATGAGGCTGTCAAAATTACTTCTGTGGAATGGAAGTTCTATACATGGGGAATGTAGGATTAAGCTGTTTGTCTATATTTTCTTGCATCTTGTCTGTGATATCAGTCTATATTTAATGCTTGTGAGAGGAAAGGGAAAAAATAAAGCGAAAATAACTGAGCAATGCTGCACACATAGGGAAGAGCATTTCATTGGGACTGACCTTTACCATTCCAAGATGCAAGAAATGAGAGACCAATATTGGCTCTATATATCGAAAAGGCTAAGTTTGAAATTGATACAACCAGATAGCGTTGAATTTGCAATGCCCTATATGGAAGATTTGATTAAATGTAAGATGATTGGCACATTTTATTCGCAAGTACTTTGTGGGGAGTGTATACCCCCAGAATGTTGGCAACAATGTGGAATACACACTGAATGTAGTATATTCTTTTTGTTTGGTACGCATACCCACATGTGATATGTTAAACATTAAACAAGCTTGAGAATAGCACCTGTCCTTGCACGTGTTCCATCCTTTTCACAAGTAGTCCTAGACTAGTTGTGTGTGATAGCCTGGACTGTCAAAATGAAGTATCAAGGCATTTGTAATACTAACTTTTTCACTAAGCTCTGCATTTCTTGGAGAAGATTTTCCATTATGACAGAAGCGCTGGGCATGGCAAATCCTCCCTCGGTAAGTCAGAATGAAGTTACTGTGGAGTAAATCTTATTTAATGCCTGAAAACATAAGAGCACATTTCTAGTTTGATACATAGGGATGAGAAATCAGGTGTCATTTCCAATGGTAGAAAAGTATAACAAGAGGCAATATGAATACCTAGTGCACGTAGATGTAAGTGTTTGTCTTCTGAAGAGCCATGCTTTATCTTCCCCTATAATATAATGGCTTTACCCACCATTTTATTTGAGTTTTTTTACTCCCTGATGCTGCAGAGGAACTAGGACAATACTTTCTGTATTCCCATCACTCATATGCTTGTTTTCTTGCATCCCTTCCTCTGTGCTCCATGTGCTTCTTTAATGGTTCGACTGTAAACACTTTGGGATAAGGACCTCATCTCCTTATAGCTGTAAAGCACCAGGTACCCTTTTAAACTTATAAATAGCAGTGATATAAGCATCACCTTCTATTTAGCTATGCCAAAGTATTTGCAGATGGAGTTGCTTTCTTATAAGGCAATGTAGTAAGCTACCTTTCACAGCAGACTCCTGTAGTCTTATCGCAAAACTCCACTGAAACGCATCATAAAGTCCCTCTTTGCAACACACCTCTCAGCAACAAATAAAAGATTTCACTCCCCTTCCGTATTGGATTGAAATGTGCTTTCTGCAAGGCATCAGTATAGGGCTTTTGCACCATGTTCATTCATCAGTATTCTCTAAATACAGGTCTGACCACTATGATCTGGACTTTCGTAGTCCGGCACCGTCTGTGGTCTGGCATCTCTGTGGGCGCTTCCGGGCTGGAGCACTCACAGAGAAAAGCCTGCCCCCTGCTCAGCAATTCCTCCCCCGCCCTCCCAGGGCTTCTGGGGTGCCACAAGCTCAGGGACGAAAGGGGATACAGGGATGTGGGGACACACAGGGGAAGAGGCCGGGGGCCAGAGTGCAGCCCTGCAGATGACAGTGGGGGCTGGGAGTGCAGGCTCGGTGTTCTTCCAAAGAGCTGCATTCCTGAGGCGCCACATTCGCCCTGCCTCTGCTCCTGAGTGCCCTTGCCCCCGCTTACTCAGTGGCAGCCCCTCTGCTGTTGCCAGAGTGGAGCCCCACAAAGGGTGGCAGCAGAGAGGCCGACATTGACCGAGCGGGGACTGGTCAGGGCATTCAGGGGAAGAGACAGGGCAGTTGGGGAGCCCTGCAGCCGGAAGCCAGGACCACAGCTCTCTCCGCAGCCGGTGGCGGTGTATGGGAGCGCAGCCCAGGCTGCAATGGGGCTCAGTGCACTCCCCTGGTTTGGGCCATGTCAGGTCCTGAGGATGCTGGTTCAGGGAGCTACAACCTGCATTTCCTTGTACTCCCCCAACTGCGATCCTGTAGTTATCTCTAATCTTTTGCCTTGTATGTAGATTGTAAGCTCTGCACGGCAGAGACCATTTTTCCCCCCTGTACAGCACCCAGCATAGTAGAGCCTCCTGGCCATAACCAGATGCCACAGGAATACAAATAATAATTTACATCTCTATATTTGGGACTTAAAATGGTGCTTGTGATGGTCTTCAGCATAGGGCTGAATTTCACACTGATGGCAAGGAAGCAAGGTACATATGTTGCGGTAGCAAGGCACACACAGTGGGATTCTCAGAAATGCTGAGCCACTGGCCTAACCTCTCTTCTGTCGAAGTAATGGGAAATCTTCCATGCACTGCAGTCGGAACGGAGTTAGGCCAGTCCTGAATGCTTTTGAAAATCCCACCCAGGGTACATAAGGATGCAAAATATTCAACAGAGAAACTGGATACTTTAAAATGGCGTTCATAGGTGGCTAGGCCCGCAGCCAGCGGGGGGTAAAAGACTGTGTGTGGTAGAGGGGGGCAATTGCCTTGGGGCTTGGCAATTCAAAGGGACTCAAGGATCCTAGCTGCTGATGCAGTAGCCTTGGATCTTTTAAATCACTGCTGGTGTGCTGCACCCTGGGGAGCAGGGGCAGCACAAAAGGCTAGCTGCCCCCCCCCCCCCCAGCTGTGTCTCTTCCTCCCAAGGCCCCTCCTTTCTTAGAGCATGGTGAGGGACCCCCACCACCTTCCCCAGGAGCATTATCATGATCACCAAACGAATTGTGAGGCTGTGTTTTCTGGTGCTGTGCTGTGCTGTTTCCTCTGCTAGGCTCTGTCAAAATAATACACAATGTTCACAACAAATCATAAAACACAAATCTCAAGCTGTTGGAATGGTCCCTCTGTCCTTGTGCCTAATTAATTATTGTAAGAATGTTTCTTCATGTGCACTACTCGGGGAGTGGTTGGAGGGGATGAACACTGGCAGGTCCAAGGCAGAGGCTACACAAAGCATGTGTACAGGCAACCTTGGTGGGTAGATCTACACTACAGTTAAACCCCCGCAGTTGGCCGGTGCTGGCTGACTTGGGCTCACAGGGCTTAGGCTGCTAGTCTCTAAGGGTATGTCTACACTAGCCACCCTAGTTCGAACTAGGGTGGTTAATGTAGTCATACGGAGTTGCAAATGAACCCCGGGATTTGAATTTCCCGGGCTTCATTTGCATGATGCCAGGCGGCGTCATTTTTAAATGTCCGCTACTGCGGACTCCGTGCCCGTGGCAACACGCGGCACGAACTAGCTAGTTCGGACTAGGCTTCCTAATCCGAACTAGCTATACGCCTCGTGGAACAAGGTGTACAGCTAGTTCGGATTAGGAAGCCTAGTCCGAACTAGCTAGTTTGTACCGCGTGTAGCCGCGGGCACGGAGTCCGCACTAGCGGGCATTTAAAAATGGCGCCGCTCGGCATCATGCAAATGAAGCCCAGGAAATTCAAATCCCGGGCTTCATTTGCAACTCCGTATGACTACATTAACCACCCTAGTTCGAACTAGGGTGGCTAGTGTAGTCATACCCTCAGGGTGGATCTACACAGCAAATTGAGCTACGTCAATTGCCTAGCTTAATTCGAAATAGCTTATTTTGAAATTGGGAACATCTACACAACCTTTATTTTGAAATAGAGCACTCTTCCTCCGACTTCCCTTACTCCTCCTACAAGGAGGGTTTCAGGCATTGGAGTAAGAATTCCTCCAGCTTGACAGTATTTTGACATTATTTCGAAATAATGTAGCTGTGTAGATGTACCCTAAAAGTACAGTGTTGGCATTTGGCTTAGGCTGAAACCCTGGCTCTGGGCAGCATGGATGGCGGTACCAGCTGAGGCTCTTTTTTTTCAGGTGGGTGTTTGAGGGCTTATCCCTTTACCCTTCCACTTCCTTGTGCCTTCGGACTTCGAGTACTGCTGTTCATGTGAGGAGAGGCAAACAGTTCAATGCTTATGGGGGTTGACTTCCAGTCCCCTTTCCTTTCTTCCCCTGTCCCCTTGGTTTTTTCCCCCACTCGCTTCCTGTTTTCCCTCATATGTATAGTAATATTTTCAGGTATACCTTAACCAATCCATCTACTGAAATTGAACTAACAAATTGTAACATATTGTAATGTGATTGTCGAACCAATTATATCCCACCATCTTAATTGGTTTACACCCAGCAAAATTAATTATGCGGGAGACAGAGACAGAGACAATCAGAGAACCATACAGAACCCTGTAGATAAATAATAGAGGGTATGTCTACACTACCACCCTAGTTCGAACAAGGTGTACCGGTAGTTTGGAATAGGAAGCCTAATCCGAACTACCTAGTTTGAGCCGTGTGCAGCTGCGGGCATGGAGTCCGAACTAGCGGACGTTTAAAAATGGATGCGCCTGGCAATATGCAAATGAAACCCGGGAAATTCAAATCCCGGGCTTCATTTGCAACTCCGGTTGCCTACATTAACCACCCTAGTTCGAACTAGGGTGGTAGTGTAGACATACCCAGAGAGTGGGGAAGTCGTTCCTTGCCAGACAGATATGAACACCAAAACCCTTGGCCTAAGAACAAGGCCTCAGACAGACAGACTTTGTACTTACATAGGCCTTTACAGGCAGGCCTGAATATTTGTGTCCTAATAGTGGGTTTTGAACTCAGCACTTTCCAGACTTACCTCCACTGCAGCTGCCCATCAGACTGTGAGTACGGTACTATTTCTACTTGCAGTAGCTCTCCTTGAGGTTCTATGAATATGTCACACCCTGTTAAGTCCATGAGGTTAGGAAGCCAGACACCCTCCTGCCCCAGTTTCCCTTTTGCGTGTGCCACCTAATCCTATTTGACTTCTCAAAGAATGACTTTTGTCTACCACAGTGGGGTAGCCATGTTAATCTGTAACTTTAAAAACAACAAGCAGTCTTGTGGTATATTAGTGACTAATAAAAATATTATACCATGAGCTTTCATGGGAAAACCCACTTCAACAGAAGTTTTACCGACAAAAGCTCATGATAAAGACTAACAAATACATTACAAGTTTCCGTAGGACTCCTTGTTGTTTTTATCTATCACATCACACTGCAAACCTACGTTAGCTTTTCTTCATTAATTTTTTTAAACCATTCTAATTATTTAGCATGGGTCAAAATGCTTCTTTATTTTTAGGTTGTAAGACTGATTTGTCAAATAAAACTGTTACAAGTCTTGTAATTCATTTCCATTCTGTATTTTCTCTTGTTTTTATATTCTCTGCTATGAATTCCTGAGACCATTAGATCATTCTAACTGCTAGGAAAAGACCAGCACATTTCTTGGAATCATAGATACTAGGTTTTAACTTTCTCAACTTTCTTGGTCTTGGAAAATGTTCACTTTTCTGAGATGTTCTTTTATAATGGAATAGTACATTATTATTGGTGTTCCTTGATACAAAAGAAATTCAATACCTCCAGGGTTATAAATATCATTGATTCACACAGACTAGAGAAAGATGCCGCAATATTTTTTAGATTATTAAGACGTTTCCATTTACTGTAAGATGGGAAGAGTTATGAATTTTGTAATCATTATGCCCTTGGTGACTCAGGTTAAGCAATCAAAATCTCTCTTTAAAACGTAATTATGATTGCCTCCAACATTTCATTCACTTTTTTTTCTCCCTGAAAATATTCTTTTGAATGCCTTGAGCATTTTTATATCTGCTGTTAACAAAACTTCTGTGGTCAATGCTGTAAGAGTGCAAAGCCTTAGAAACTGTGTGGCAAATTTTTATTATATTTTCTTTTCTGCAAAGCTTTAATGAAGTTATTAAGCACCTCAGGGTGTCACCGCAGGAATTCAAGCCACCCGGGAATGTATAGGTTTTTCTCCCCCGAGTAAATGTGCAAGGCAAAGAACACTAAACTTTTCAGTATTTCAGTATTGGTACTTAGAATATACATTAAAATTCTTCATGGCAAGCAGACGAAAATATTAAATCATATTTGTACATGTTTATTGCACTAATTTTGATAGATGTTTTAATAAATGGTATAAAAGAATGACTGGCACAAATCTGATGGGGAACGTCAATATATATAATACCTTTGATGGGGTTTTGAATAGCATTTGAAATAGTAAGATCCTGAATTTCAAAAGTGCCTCATTTTGGCTTTTGAACACACATCAATACTGTGGGGCACAAGTGTTTGCCTGACAGAACTGCGCCCCTTTCTGCTGGAGAAGGAGCCTTAAAGGCACAAAGTCCATGTGTGAAATCCTGATCCTGCTAAAGTCAGCTGCAGTGTGTTCTCCCATTGAAGTCCATGCAACAAGGCACTAAAAAGTCTTCTCCAAGATCATGGTTCTAAGCATTATTTTTTACTCCATCATTGTCCCCAAAAGGAAAGGAAGGTCAGGTGAATGGTTCACCTCTCATTATCACATGCATATGGAATAAACTGAGGACTTGTGAAGAGAAGGGAGCTAGTAGCTTTTGTATCAAAAACTGACTTTCCACTAAAGATCAGAGTCCAAGACCTGCACTTATGACAAATTGCATCTTACTCTGTGTGTGCTCCCATAGAGTACATAGTTGTAACTGATGTCAGTGAAGGCTACTCCTCTAAGTGCTTACCATGAGAAGTAAGGGATTCACAGTCTGGCCTACATGTGCCCACCCGAGATATTTGGAATGGATACTTCCTCATCGTTGTCCTGACCAGAGGGTGAGAGCAAGAATTCCATCTCTGTGGCTCATTCTGTCCTTCGTCTGTCTTCCCAGATTGTCATGAAGGATGTTATGGTGCCTGTGACTTTTATGGTCCATAGAGGCAGGGGGGCATGTGGACAAAAAAATATGTGAGGCTCAGGCAACATAGTAGGCAGCAGCACAGGAGGGAAAACTGGAGGCCCTCTTATGAGGGGGAGGAAGGAGCCGTTTTGTTGGACCTACATTCCGTTTTTCTAACCTCCAGTTCATTACTTCAAATCCAAAATAAAATGAAAGAAATTAAGAAAACCTAAATCTCAACAAATTAAGCTAAACTTAATAATAAAGAAAATGAAAGTTGAGATAGAGGAAAAGATAAAGATAGCACCAGGGAAACCCACACAACTAAAGCTTTTTTCCTAATGTTTACGTTCCCTTCAAACAGGAGCTTTCTATATGTAGACCTTTCTCTGCAGATATTGCTTATTGTCCCTCATGCATGTCAGTCATTTAATTAACCTTTCAAATGTCTCTTCATTGCCACTCTGAAAGGGCAAGTCCTCTGGCCTGTTTTAATATTTAAAATGAAAAACTGATGCTCATCAATGATGCTTCATTTCCTGTAGAACTATGTGCCACAGAGCCCTTTTATCTGCAGGGCCTGATATTCATGAGGATGCTTCTACTATATTAATGTAACCCTTTTGCCGGGTAGGCTTGGCAGTAACCAGGGCTGGGTTCAATATCTTGGAGTCCATCTCACACAGAACCGGCTCAAGCCCCCACCCAGTAATCTGGGAAATTCACAAACCCTTGGGTGCCTCTGAGAGGCAATGTTTCCCTACTCGCAAGCACAGAGTCTGAGTGTAGGAAAGAAACATTTAATGAAACAGAGAGAGAAGTCATACGGCACTAACTTGGGGAAAATACCACAATCAGAGTTTGTAACCCATACATGAGCTAAGCCCCTCCCCCCAGCCAAGAATCACCTGAAGTCCGAAGAGTCCAACACCCCAAAAGTCGCTGTCCCTGGTCAGTGCCACCCAGAATCCCAAAGTTCACCTGCAGGGTTTCATCTCCCAACCTGGGTAGGAATGGGGGGTGGGAGGATAGATGGGGGCACCTTAGGACACTCCTCCACGCTCCACCAGCTGTCTCGTCCCACGCCACTGGACGATCCGCTGGTCACCTGCCACCTCTCCTCTCCTGCTGCCGCCTCTGGTCGCCGCTCCTCACCTGCCGCCACTCCGTGCCACACCACTGGTCGCTGCTCCTCACCTGCCGCTGCTCCTACTGGCCATGCCACGGGCCAATGATTCCCACCAGCCACTCTGCTGACCACCGCTGCTTCACTGGCTGCAATGGGTCTGGCTCTCAGCCAAACCAGTGATTTCAGCTCTCAGTGATTTCAACTCTGTAGCCACCAGCTGGACTGGTAAAGGAATCCAGCTTCCACCAGACTAGCAAAAGAAAAGACTCCTCAGAGAGTCTGCTTTAGGTCTGTCCTTAAAACAAAGGGGGAAAGGGGCAGGTTAGGCCAGTCTTACAGCTCACACCTGGCAGGTGTTAAGCAGGCTAACTCAAGCCTTTTAACCCTTTCCCCCAGCTCAGTTCACTCAACTCTGGAAGGGGGAGACTTGTTCCTCAGAGACCTCTTACCATGATGATGGTGTCTCCCCTGCAAGCACTGGTGGCATGTTTTACAGTTTCCACATTTAGGGGTAGCATGATTAGTGATCCCCCACAACAGTCCCAAATTATTTTACAATTCTCCACATTCCATTCCAACACGGACCCTCCATCAGCCCTGGCTGAATGGGATTTACATAGCCACACCTTGTATTCTCTCCCCATCTTGGCGTGAGCTGTATTTACATATTAACCGTTAATTATCTTGCAGATCTAAACTATTGTAGTGGGCACACTCACCCCTCCTTTTAGCTGGCTGATAGCAAGCAGCAGGTCAGCCCCTGCTTACATTAATATACACTTTTCAACAATCCTGTACCTGTCTTAGGCTGATTAGGTTAAAAGGAGATCACCTCCAAGTGTGGTGATGATTCAACATTTCTGTTATTTATCCAAAATAGGCTCAATATAGTCACAGCAGGAGACTGGAAAAATAATAGAGAAATGCCGTGCTCTGTCACTAATAGGAATGCTTATTGGGGCTGGTATCTGTAATTTACTTAGCACCGATATTTCAAACAGAGTATTCTTCACTTTTCATGCAATTAAGTGTCTGTCTCATGTGCTCATATTGTGTATCGGAATGTGTTGAAAACCATACATGCGGGCACAGGGAATCAAATTTTGATTTCCTACAACAGTGAGTGAGAAAATGTTATCACTGAGAAAATAGGAAAAAGGCTAAACCTAACATTTTTTATTCCTAACAATACACTTTAAACAATGGTTAATACTATGAAAATATTGTATAAGAATGATTGATTTCTTGAAAATAGCGAATCTGCAGTATTTAACAGTATAAAATGAGATTTTCAAAGTAATTAGGGAGCTTAGACATATCTTCCATTAAATCGAATAATAGAAAGCACGTGCCTAAATCCCCCAGGCTTCTTTGATAATGTCAACATAATGTATACATTTGAAAAAGTCAGTTTTTTGTAATAACGTTAGGCGTTTGTTTCCAACATCTATAATAAAAATGATCTCTAAGAGACATTCTTCATTAACTCAGCAAACAATTGATCATTAGATATATTACGTGATGCTTTGTAAAACTGAAGACTGTATTGAAATGGGGCTTCCACAAGAAATGTGAATATGTGACACTAAACAAATTTAATGCCATATTTAAAAGCAACAGCAGCTTGGAATTCAGAGTTAATAATGATTGACATCTGCAAAATAGAGCTTTTTTTCCCCAAGATCTTTTAGTTGCCCAACATTGTGAATTCCAAATAGGATCCTTCTATTCATCCCCTTCATGTGACATTCCTATTAATGTCAGTGGAATTTCCACTCATGATTAACAAGTAGAGGGGTTCGGACCAATACAAATAACTTTACTTGGACTAAAATGCAGTCACCTCAGGGATAAAGAGTTGAAGTCATCGAAAAGGGCACAGGAACATAAACTCACTAGATGCTTGTGTTTTCACAATGGAAGTTCAGTAGGTACCTACATTTCTTCCAGTGGGTGTAAACACCACTTCTCCATCTTGGTATCTGAAAGCCTTTCTCCCTTGCCTAAGCACCAGGAAGCTCTTCCACTGCGGATAACTAGTCATCGGAATTCTGGATCTCCAGCAGCCTGAGTTCCATAGATTCATGCTCATGCGTGTTCTCTCTCTGTCTCTGTCTCTCTCTGTGTCTCTTTCTGCCTCAGTGACTCTTTAATTATGTATCCATGAACAGCTTCACGAGAGAGAGTGAATAAGCCCTACGTGAAAACATCCAGTAGTCCAGTTGTTGGAAGACTCACCTGAGAGGTACTAGATCCCTCTACAGATCACTCCTCCACCTTAGCTGGAGGATGAGTTTGAAATAGGGGTTTCCCACATCTCAGGATCTTAAACACGGGGCTAAAAATTATAAGCCAGGTGGTTAGAACTAAGGGAGTGCATCTCACATGAAATTATACCTACAGCGACCCCTATCAAGAACACCCCAGTTTTGCTTTATACTTCTTCAATGTACTCTGAGGCAAAATGGATTAAAATGAACCCAAAGTTTTTATCAGAACTGGAACCATAAAATTGAATGTGAGGAAATAGTATCCAATACCTCTAGTTAATTTTTTCAAATTAATTCCTTCTTCCCTCTGTCCCAGGGTGGGCAATAATTTTAACAAGGGGGCCACATAATTAATTTTGGCATGTGGTTACGGTCCGGTTCAC
Organism: Pelodiscus sinensis; assembly: GCF_052426305.1. NCBI lineage: Eukaryota > Metazoa > Chordata > Testudines > Trionychidae > Pelodiscus > Pelodiscus sinensis. The sequence goes on along the minus strand of NC_143068.1, from coordinate 12,420,266 downwards.
CCCTGCTCGGAAGGGGCATGGCCTGCAGAGGAAAGGGTGGGGCTGGAGACTAGCCTCCCACCCAAGAGTTGTCTAGGGCTGGAGGCTTTGAATTAAACACACAGCAAAGGGCTCACCACTCTGTCCCTGCTGCCATCACGTTGCCTGGCAGGCACTCAGGGTTCCTGCAGCTATTTAAAGGGATCCTGGTTGCGGCACTACCCCGGCAGGGGCCAGAACTAGGAGCCTTTAAAATAGGCGCAGACAGCTGCCAGGCAATGCGGTAACTGTGCTGTTGGGAGCTGAGAGCCCTTTAAATAACAGCAACGTAAAGGGCTCCCAGCCCCACTGCTACCCTGTTGCCTGGTCGCTGCCAGGGGTTGCAGTAGCTATTTAAAGGGCTCATGGCTCTGGCCCATGCCAGGGTAGCGCTGCAACCGTGAGCCATTTAGGATCCTGGTGCACAAGCCACCGCCTAGAAATTCAGTGACATGGACAGCAGGATATAAATAGAAAGTAGCCAGATGTGTTAGGTGGGCTGGGCTGTATCTTGCCTAGCCCTGCTGTATCCTATCTCAACATATTCACACTCTTGATGAAACATGCTGCATCAGAAGTTAACAGATATTTTCAGATTCTTCCTTCTCTTCCTCTTGAAGGAGGTGAGATGTGTTTGAGCTTCTCTGTGAGAGGGAATCGCCACAGAAGGCTTTACTTTAAATAGATCATGGCAGGTCTTTAGTGCTGCTGTATCTGAGAACGGTCACATTAGATTTATCTAGTTTATAGCTCTTTTTCCCCCAGAAAGCAGCTTAATTAGACAGAGTAACATTTTATGATGTCTTTGGCAAAACTTTGTTCCTGAGCAGTGAAGTGAGCACTGGTGGGCACATAGGAGCCATGTGGAAGTTACACGAATCAAAAGATTTGTTCTCTCAAAAGCACTTATTTTTCAATTTAATATGAATAATTAGGCCTGATTGGGAAAATCATCTAGGCTGTGATTGTCCTCTCTGTTTTCTTTTTTATCACCACTTATAAATTAGTGCTGACTGCCACCATGGGTAAAGAACTTTTGTACAGCAACATTATTGCAATCTCAGATGTCCACGTATTCATTTATAGGTGATGGCTATTGAATATAGATCTTCCTTGTCTAAATAGCAGTGCAATTTGCCTAATGAATTGGCATGTCCTTTATAAGAGTTTATTGTTAATGTGCGTGAGAGCTGCTGACGCTGTGATGTCTGAGATACCAAATTCTGCTCTGCATTTATTTTCTTGTTTTAGCAAACAGGCCAAGTTCCAGCTTCCTGTCTACTTCCAGCCTTGCAACTGATTGTTGTAGCAAACGCTTAGTCACTTTCCTTTCCTAGGCTATGTCTAGACTGCATGCTTCTTTCAGAAGAAGCTTTTCCGGAAGAGATCTTCCAAAAAAGTCTTCTGAAAGAGAGTGTCTACACAGCAAAAGCACATCGAAAAAGCGATCTGCTTTTTTGAAAGATAGAATCCACACTGAATGGACGCTATCTCGTATTTAAGTTGTGATTACTATGGATGGAGTGGCCACCAGGGCACCTGGGCTTTTTCCTCTTTCCTCTTCTTTCGAAAGAACTCCCTCTTCCCCATCCATACACGCCTTTTTCCGAAAGAGCTCTTTCAGGAAAGGGCTTCTTCCTTATAGAAAGGGGTTTACTAATGTCGGAAAAACCCATCTGTTCTTTTGATTTTCTTTCGAAAGAATGCAATTGCAGTGTGGACGTAACTGAAGTTTTTTCGGAAAAACGGACATTTTTTGAAAGAACTCTGTAGTGTAGACATAGCCCTAGATGTGTTCTTATTTGATGCTGGCTGGATCAGGAGGAGTCTTGCATGAGGGTCTCCACAAATACTCAATAAAGATTGTTAATGTGAGATAAGATCACTTCTTTTCCCTTACCGATGCAAATCAGAGAGTCTCAAAGATTGGAAGAACCACAGGATACACAAGAAGAGCCAACTATTCAGGGAAGAAACTTTTCTGACTGATTTAGAGACCAAAGCTAACTGTAGTTGGCCCACTCTCCTTGCCCTGGTACCAGTCCTTTCAAGTCAGACACAATGTTTCTCAACTTTCTAGAAAACCTCTTTTATTCAGAAAGCTAAATTTAACAGAAGTGATGGCACCGAGTCCATTAGGAAACAAAAAATGCGGAGAAGAGGACCAGCATCCTTTATGAAGCACAATAAAAGAAAATAATCTTTAACATACTGTTTCAGTGGTAACTTAAACCTGTCTGGTAAATATATAAATATATATATGGGCTGAATGGGGATAAATATTAAGAGAATTTTTGGTGAAAGAACAGATTTTATGCATATGTTGTGGTGATGCCCAATCTTTAGAGAGTACTGGTTTGCAATCCATAACCAGATATCACAAATGGTTGGATGTTTGTTACCAGATAATTCTTTCATAATCCCCCTGAGGCTTCTGAGTGGAAGTGGTCACACAAAAGGAAACAAAAAATTAATCTCTCATTTGCTAGTAGCTGTTATATTTTTGGTAGCCTCTCACTGGAAAATGAAAAATAGCCCAACCATGCTTCAAAATAAATGGGAGATTGTGTCTGTGGAAAAATTAACACGCCAATTATGTACCCAGCAAAATGGACAGAGAAGAGAGAGATAATTAAATACTTTCTTTCTTTTTATTCAGTACTTAAAGTATATTCACCTACCAAAATACCGGTCTCATTTTTTTAATATTACCATTTGATAAACATATCTGGTCTGTTAACTATGCATGTACAAGCATTTCACTCAATTTAGTGAAATCACTGGAAATAACGCAGGTATTGAAATTCTCTCTGTAATATGACACCATTCTGTTAAATGTATTGTATAATGTATCTTTAAACAAACGCTAACCATTGCAACGATTATTTTGTTTCTGATATTTACATGGCAATGATTTGTAAGTTTGTTAAAACATCGTCCATAAATAACAAAATACACATTAGTGTAGATAGACTTTAGGGATCAGATTTTTCAAGGCACGTGGAGGCATTTGAAAATACAGATACTGTAATGTAATTGTGATCCTAAGCAATGAGTTGACTATGCATGTACTGATTTGGATGCAAAGTTGTGTGCCTTTGATCGTGCATTGTCAGAGGCATGTTGAGGGTTACTCCCTAATAAAAGTGAACTAGTATCAAAATACTTGAGCCTCATAATGCTCCCCAAAGCATAAGTCTGAGACTAAAGCTGACAAGGACCGTGCACCAGCTGGGTCTAAGTGGTGCACAGACATTGTGTGAATTCACCCCTCGCAAAATGTTCCACTTTTCCCATAATAAAAGAGATTGACTCAGGGGCGGATATAGGGCAGGGCATGCACGGGGCTTCAAGAAGCCCCGTGCATGCACGTGGTGCCACTGTGTATGCGCCATGACAAAGGGGGGCCCTGCGAAATTGTGCTGCCCTGGGCCCCGCAAAATGGTCATCTGCCCCTGGATTGACTTATGGGGGAAGATTAAAAAGTAGATATGTCTGTCTTGGCTAAGGAGCAGGTAAAGGGAGACATAACATTAACACATATTTGAGTTATCCAAATACTAAGAAAGATTAATGGAATGGTAAAGGGGGAATAAACAGGATTAGTGGGATGAAACTAAGAAAACATTTAAGATAAAGAGCAGAAAACCCTGTGAGAGAATCAGGTGTATCAAGCTTTCGAAATAGTCTCTCAAGTGGAGTGGTGGAGAGACCCTATTTGTTTGGCATATTTAATATTAGATTGGACAGAAATACAAGTTAATGTACGCTAGGGAAAAATCATGCTTTGGCAGGGAAATGGACTACAGTACTTGACCTATCAGTTCTATAGCACCTGAATTTGTTGATACTATGAAAATAATCCTTTAAAAACAGGATTATCTGGCTCTGAACAGGGGAATTTGTGATGTCGGATTTAAAAAAAATGTAAAAGAAGCAAATTCCTCATCAGTCACTAAACTCTCTTTAGCTGTCTCCTATAAAGTTATAGCAGCACAGAGAGTTAAAGGGGAATGATATGAAGAATGCCAAAATAGCCCTTTGGCTGGTTAATTTATAGTGTCCCCATGACTGCCAGCCAGGAATCAGCCACAGAGTACCGATACTGACGGCAAAAGTAATAGTCAAGGAAGCTCTAACATATGGATCCTGTAGCTGCCAGAGTAGCCCTTTTAGAACCCATCAGTATGCCAGTTTACTTTGTAATTGGATTGCTATTTTAAATGGCAACATTTTATGGTCTTGAAAATATAATTTGTATATTTGTGTAAAGTATCTTGTACTTATGATTTTAACATAATTGAGCATTTCTAGTGTCTGTGTTTGATCCTACAATGAAACAAAATGCAGGACAATGTAGCACTTTAAATACTAACAAGATGGTTTATTAGATGATGAGCTTTCGTGGGCCAGACCCACTTCCTCAGATCAAATAGTGGAAGAAAATAGTCACAACCATATATACCAAAGGATACAATTAAAAAAAATGAACACATATGTTCATTTTTTTTTTGAATTGTATCCTTTGGTATATATGGTTGTGACTGTTTTCTTCCACTATTTGATCTGAGGAAGTGGGTCTGGCCAACGAAAGCTCATCATCTAATACCATCTTGTTAGTCTTTAAAGTGCTACATTGTCCTGCATTTTGCTTCAGCTACCCCAGACTAACACGGCTACATTTCTATCATGATCCTACAATGTTTGAGAGAAGAAGTAATTCTGTGTACACTGTGCTGCTCATATTTCCTAAAGGTCCCACTGGTTTTCTTTCTTCTTAATTGTTACCATTATAGGCCTAAACAACCCCCCCTCCTCTCCAAAGGCAAAGAAATAAGAAGATAATGGGATAATAAAGGATAATAATTTGTTTCTATGGGGAACATATGTCCCCATTTCTTTTGCAAAGAAACAGTTATATTCTGATTTTATGCAAGGATTGGTCGTTGTCAGTTGATGGGTCCTGCAGGATGCTGAATCTTAGTGAAGACTACTTAATTACAAATATCTAAGGGCTTGTCTTCACAAGACCTACTAAATCAATGCCGCTGTAATTGATGCAGTGGCATTGATTTAGCAGATCTTTTGAAGATGTGGTAAGTTGAGTGGAGAGCGCTCTTTGTTGGCTTAATTAATGCACCTCAAAGAGATGCAGAAGCTATGTCGACTGGAGAGCATCTCCCATCAATATAGTATACATGACAGTAAGTTGATGTAAGCTATGGTGCGCAGAATGGGGTTTGGTTTTTTTACACTACCTGAGTGTTGTAACTTATGTTGGCTTAAACAGTCATGTTATAGGTAAAGCCTAAGTCTTCTGACTTCTTTGGTGCATTCCAATCAGCTGAGAAATTTCCTTTTGTACATACATTCCTTCATAATATAAAGATGCTTTATTAACTCTGTGCCGTCCGTTCTCTTACCCCTTACCTCTATGGGTCATTTCTCTACTTGGCTGATGGCATGACCATGATTGAATGTATACGCCATGGGGCAAGTAGCAAGAACAGTGTCAGATCCATAGGATGGTCTCTAAAGAGTCACTCGAATATCTTAAAATAGCCATCAATTTTAAGTGATTCCAGGAGCCAGTTCAGTTTCTTCTTTGTCCTATGCAGTTAAATGGTAGTTGCTTCTTGTGTCTTTCACTTACTAATCGGGATGCTACATACTACAGTGTACTCCAGTCATGTGCTTTACAAAGCAGCTTCTGAAGCACAACACAATGTAGAGTGACTGAAGTGAGTGGCATGATTTAGGTCCTTTCTTTATTCCTTGTTCGAAGTCACCTTCTTGATGCTCACACTTTTTTTTTTTTTTTTTTTAAACTAGCTGGACCAAAGGTCCTAGGTGGCAGACATGGGGGGTGTCTTGTGCAAAGTCTAAACACTTACCAAAGGAAGTCCGTAATTGAATGTGCTTTTGTAGGAATGGAGATGCATCATGATTAATACTGTTCACTGTCCGTGCAGGAAGGGCTGAGGAAAGCAATATTAAATTAAATTTAAAATTAAAAAGAAATTAAATGTTTAAATACAGGCCATTGTGCTCTTTAATCTCCTTGTGAAATGCCTCAGGGCAAGGTTACAATAATTGTGTGTTATGTTACCCTGCTAGACAAAGCTCCATTATAATGTGGCTCATTTTTGGAACATGCATCTCATAGGGAATCTGTTTGAGTAGCTATGGTAGAATGTAAATGTATTAAATGTTTCATTATAAAGTGTTCTGTTATTCTGGCTTTCCATTTTAAGCAATGTGAGTTTATTCTAAGGATATCTTAAGTACAGTACTAAAAGCTGCTGTGGTTTGGTAATTATGGTAATTTTAACAGATGGCAGTATAAGGAGTGGGGTTTTTTATGACATGTTGTACAGTTAACATTTCTAGGTAACAAAAAACATTGTATTTGTGGTATAATATTTTGTTCCACTATCTTTCAAAATAGTTCTGTACTCCGGTCTCAGAAAATATGCGGACATTTTACTGATACCATCTGGTGCTGCTAAGGGTATGTCTATACTTGCACTTAATCGACAGAACTTTGCCACAGCAAGCAAAAGTGTGAATGCTGGTTGTCAATAAGAATGAAACCCCCTTGTAGGGAGTGGAAGGATTTTGTTGGCATAAGTGTGGACAAAAAGAGCTCACGCTAGCTGACTTTTAGCGACAAGGTGGTGTCGACACTGCCTTGTCACCAAATGCTGTGCAGTGTAGATATACCCTAAGTTTTTTATCCAGCCAGCTTTCTACCACTTCAGTTACTCTTCTCTACTTCTTCCCAACTGTTAATCATGCTCAACCTGCCTGTAAGTGACCTTAAATTTATATCTAACACACAGTGGGCGCTGACTTTTAAACTTAAACATGTCAGCACAAGGAAAGCAAAGTAATGTAGCAGGACTTGTATGATATTCCTTTGAGGAAAAATGATGTTACTGTTGGAATAAAGTCTTTTTAGAGACTTTGCCCTTTCTAGATGAAAATAAACAGGTGTCACGGTGGGAATGAAAATTGGCAGAGAACAATCTGAATTAGATTTTTTTTTCTTAGTTGTAAAATCATCCCTCACCGTTAGGAAAAACAAATGTAAGACATTAGAATAAAGCAGTGTTTCTTGAATTGTCCATGTCACACCGGTGTGCTGCGAGGCAGTCGGAGGTTTGCTGTGGAGAACCAGAGTTAAAAATGGCTGCCCTTAAAGGGGCAGGTGACCCCTTCTTCTTTTTCTTTTTTTGCTCAACAAAAAAATCCTTGGTGTTCCTCATTTAAAAAAAATATTGTTTGGTGTTCCTTGTTCTTAAAAAGTTTAAGAAACACTGGAATAAAGGATTGTTAAAGTCTCATTGATTTGTTTCTTTAGACTGTACAGTTCTTTAGACTGAGAATGGGTTCACCTCTGCTTTGTTTCCTGGCTGGAGCATTTTTCCATATAACACATGTACATCTGTGTCTCTCAATCTTTTAAACTTTGCTCAGCAATGTTTCAGAGACAGTGGAGGTTAATATGGATTATTCCTCTTCATCCTGGACAGACTGGGGTCCCTGTCAGTGCACATTGTGTTAGATGATGGCTGCTGGTAGGACTACTGAAGGCTTTGCTTTCTCCTTATGCTTTAGTCACTGTCTCAGATGCTAGAACACCTTCAAAGCTATACAGCACAGTTCTCAGATGCATCTCTGATCTGTGTACTTGAAATTGAGAACTACCTAAAAATATAGACCCCAAACCTTGACTCCTCAGCCAATGCTACCTTTTGATTTCAGTGGAAGTTAATCTCCTGAGGGTCTGCTCTTCTAACTGTTTGTAGACTCTGGGACAAAACAGCTCTAACACATAGTAGCATCAAAACACAATTCATTACAGTTCTATTAAAAAGGAGATTATGTGGTTTCATGTAGTTCAAGACCAAGAGACTTTACAACAGAAACTGTGTTTTAGCTGGCACGAGAAATTCCATAAACATGGGATTCTTTAGACATTTTAAGTGTAATTTGTATTTTTTGTGCTGCAGGCAGCATAGCACTTTAACTTGATTTTTTAAAAGGATGTTTTATGTACCATGCTTTGAGTCTAAAAGGTTTCCAGTCATTGCCTGTTAAGCTTTGCCGTGGTGCTATAACTATCCACCCAAAGCCACATGCATTTCTATGATTTTGAGAATAATCTTGGATGCTACACACAGATCCTTATGCAAGTTTTCAGTTTGACAAGCTTGAATGAGGCTGGGTATTGCCCAGACAGATGTTCAGCACCATTTGAATTGCCACTGGACTGTAAACAGCTCTGATATTTATCACTTACATTTTTAGGCCGAGTTAGCTGTGTTTCACATTGCTTCTTTTCCCTGTGGGGATTGTCTCAATAAAACTTCATGCATAGCAGCATCTCTGGACAGGATGCGTGTCTGCGTTTTCACATCTGAGCCTGTGGTCAAGCTCTTATGAAGAGGAAAAACTTGAATTCTTCACTTGGCTCCACTTGATACACAAGAAACAAAAATGGAAAGGTTTGCTCAAGATAGAGCAGTGAGAACTTGCTGCCAAATGCCACTCTGTGGACTTTTTATTTTGAAGATGTTAGTCTTTAAATATTGCTATGTTATCACAGGTCCAGCCTTTCATGATATCTGATAAAGCACAGACCTTCATCTTTCATGGCATTTGATAAAGCTAAGTGCATATTCGACGGTGGACTATCCCTCAGTGTTAGGCAATTCTCCAAGAAGTCACGTAAACTCCATCGATGGCATTGGGCAGGTTGTGTAAATATCTCTGCTGTTTTTCCATCAAAAGCAGTGTGGTCGTGGGGGCAAAGCCAAGTGCGGTGGCCATATTGAGGAGAGGCGGAAAAGGGTTGCTCCATATTTAGGGCATTAGGAAGACTAGGTTTCAATTCCCTGCTCTACCTCAGTTTTTCTGTGTGATCTTGGGTAGGTCAGTTAGAATCTGTGGGTGTGATTCTCAGCTTGAGGAGATGAACTCTTACCTCTCAGTGACCTAATGTGCTAAAAATTGAGTGTAGCTGTGGCAGAGGAGGGGGAGTTTGGTCATCCCGAGTACTGGTCTTGGATGGGTACATACTCGAGGTGGCTAGCCATTTCCCACATCGTGGTGCCACAGCTACACTCTAGCTTCTTAGCTGGATGGAAACTACTGCAAGTATGTCTCCTTGAATGAGGGATCACACCCCGAGTGCAAAGCATAGATATAACTGATGTAAAATGGGGATAATTGTGTTACTGGTATATTGAGAGGATCATATAATCACAGAATCATAGAATACTAGAACTAGAAGGGTCTTCGAGAGATCATCAAGTCCAGTCCACTGCTCTCAAGGCAGGACCAGCTATCATGTAGATCATTCCTGATAGATGTCTATCCTACCTCCTCTTAAGTATCTCCATAACATCTGTGGCAATTAATTCCAGTATTTAATCAACCTACCTGTTAGGAAGCTTTTCCTAATGTCCAACCTAAACCTCCCTTGCTGCAGCGTGAGTCCATTGCTTCTTGTCCTAACATCAGAGGCCAAGGAGAACAATTTTCTCCCTCCTCCTTGTCACACCCTTTTAAATACTTGAAAACTGTTATCATGTCCCCTCTGTCTTCTCTTTTCTAAACTTAACAAGTACGATTCTTTCAGCTTTCCCTCATAGATCAAGTTTTCTAGTCCTTTAATCATTTTTGTTGTTCTTCTCTGGACCTTCTCTAATTTCTCCACATCTTTCTTGAAATATGTTGCACAGAACTAAACATAATACTCTGAGGCCTAATCAGTGCAGAGTAGAGTCAAATAATTACTTCTTGTGTCTTGCTCACAACACTCCTGTTAATGCATCCTACAATCATGTTTGCTTTTTTTCAACAGTGTCACACTGCTGACTCATATTTAGCTTGTGTTCCACTATAACCCCTAGATCCCTTTCTAGACAGCTGCTTCCCATTCTGTATGTGTGAAATTGATTGTTCCTTCCTAAGTGGAACACTTTGCATTTGTCCTTATTAAACTTCATCCTATTTACCACAGGCCATTTCTCCAGATAGTCCAGATCATTTTTGAATTATGAGCCTATCTTGCAAAACCTTGCAACCTCTCCCAGCTTGATATCATCTGTAAATTTTATAAGTGTACTCTCAATACCAATATCTAATTCATTGATGAAGATATTTAATAGAACCGGTTCCAAAAATGTCCCTTGCAGAACTCTGTTTATGTCCTTCCAGTATGACTGTGAACTATTAATAACTACTCTCTGAGTATGGTTATCCAGCCAGTTATGCATCCACCTTATAGTAGCCCCATCTAGGTTGTATTTCCCTAGTTTATTGATTAAAAAAGCCCTATGTCCATGAAAAAATTGGAGGAGGGTCACATATGATGGTAATAGGAGCCTAATTTATAGATATCTAATTTAATTTAGTCATTGCATTGCTGAGGAGATACTATAGTGGCTCCAAGTAGGCAGCAGGATTCATAGAATAACAGCTTGTGTTATGTAAATATGGGGTGTGACAGGTGAACCAAAGGTGTCTCCACTTTGGAAGGTGTGACCCACGTATCTCTGTCCATTGGCAGAGATCATGGAGTACAGGGATCTTCTGAGTTCACCAAAAAGAACCATGTAAGGTCTCTGCTGAAAGCATGAACCACACTAGTCATCAAAATCCTTGTGAGATGTATGTGCAGGGGTTCCGTATGCATACTAAAAATTATGTTCTTGCAAATTAAAGACAGATCACTCAAAAGTAGCCTGCCTTGATGCAGACTTCTCCAGACAGACTGTGGGAGACACTCCTCTCCCTGGTTAACCATTGTGTCTGCCTGCATGTTGAGTCAACAGCTTGAATAAATTGCAAGTGCTGCAGGAAGAAAACGAAAACAGTAGGGGTTATCCTGCCTGTGAGTAAAGACAATAAACTTTTAGTGGTATGCCAGGCTTGCTAAGAAAATCTTTCACAAGGCTTGATCTTATGAAAGGAGGAGCTCAGCTCTCCTGGTTGAAAACATTGGGGAAGAGAATTGGGGGGCAAGACATCCTGTAGAAGACAGGGGAGGAGGGCTCCGGAACTTTGGGCTCCGGAAAAACATGTTGCAATTTTGTTTTACATTTGCTTGCAATATTCTTTCTTACTGTTGTTTATCTCTCCATTCTTTGCTGATAAACCAATTCCTATTTTTGCTATGAATATATCTAAGTGCCACGGGAGTAAGCCTAGTGGGGAACCTGAGCTGAAACTAGCAAGCTGGTGTTTACCAGCTTTGGGAGTGGAGAAATCAAGAGTTCTGTGGTGCTCCAGAGGGATGATTGGAGAACGCAGGCATCGTGTATGCCTGTCGCTACCCTGTACAGAGAGTGAGGAAGATAGTGCTTGTGTTCCCAGAGGCTGGTGCAGTCAGGGAGCTGATCCGCTACTAGCTCAGATGAGATTTCCTCACACTAAGGCAGGCGGTAGCGAGGCACCTCACAACCCTGGGAAGCGGCGCGGAATGCAGAGCTTTGGACTGCAGGGAGGCTGCAGTCAACACTGGGCTTTACTTGCTGATGTGTTGCGGTGATATAACAGATCAATAGAAACAATGGGCAGCCCTTACCCGGAGGCCAGGCTCAAGCCCCCTCCCTAGCACCTGCTACTTGTCATGTCTTCTCCTCACTCCGTGCCTGGGCTGGGTCCTGGATTCTCTTCTGGATTCTCCCAGCGCCTCCCCCCAAGGTGACCTCTCATCCGAGACACAATAGATTTTGCCTCTGAGATACTGAACAGGGCCACTGATGGGCAAGGAGGATAAAGCTCAGCACATCGGAAACCATCAAGTACATCAGCACAAACCTCCGCAAAAGAATGGCACACCCTAAAAACCATTTAAGACAGGGCCTTTACTGGGAGCAGAAACATCAAATCTGGGGATAGAAAGGATTAGGGATAACTAGTAGGTACTGAACATCAAAAAATTCCCTGCGTCTCAACACCCACAACTCTTCCCAGCCCTCTGCTTCCCCCTCGCCATCTTCCAAGGCAGATGGGACACTGGACACTGTAGCATGGTGAATGGCTTAAGCAAAAAGGATCCGACCCTGGTGGGGCAGGTTTCTCTTCTGGCTTCCTGGTGTGGCATCCTGGTGGGGAGTGGACTCTCAGCTGGCTCTCTGGGTTGGTCCTCTGCCACTCCGATGCTGGTCTCTCCTGGACTGGGAGCTGCTTGATCCACGCACTGGACCCATATTGATCCCTTTTGTGCAAAGGACTGGGGAAGTTAACCAGTGACTCCCTGAGCTGCTCTGCTTCTCTCAGCCTCAGAAACTGTATTAAAACTAGTCTCTTCATCCCCGAATGGGGCTGTCCCCTCTCACTAAGGAGGTGAGCTTTCTAACTCATCACTGGCCCAGCAAACAGCTTGTCCAGAGCACTCTATACAGGAGACTGCCTGTTGGCCTCAGCAGGAGTTTCTAGTCCTTTCTGCCCCTACCTCTGACTCTCCAAACATTCTGGGACAGAGTGTCAGAAGTCTCTGGTAGGCCTGATTAAGTCCATCACATAGCCCCTCCCCCTGAGAGGTTCAGGAGTGGTGTACACATTGCAGACGTATGTCAGTATAACTGTATTCCTCAGGGAGATGGAGCATCCACACCCCTGTGCTACAGCTGTACTGATCTAACCAGCTCTGCACACAGTACTTTGTTGAAGGAAGGGCTTTTCCTGTCAGTAGGGGTGCTGACAGCATCGGCAGGCCCCTGGGAAAGGCAGGAGGAGCCCAGCTCCATGTTCCTTGAAGGGGTGGGGCTTCGGGTGGAAGGGGCAGGGCGGCGGCAGCCAGCCCTCTGTGTCACCTGGACCACAGTGCTTCTCCTCCCAGACCTAAGAGCCGCCTGGAGTAAGAGGCACTCTGAAGCCAAGTTAAATGGTCCAAGGCTCTAGTCGCCCTCGGCGTAGTAGCAGCAGCAGTGGCCAGGAGCCCTGGGCCCCTTTGAATCGCTTGGCTCTGGAGCAATTATGGCCCCGGTCGGCAGGCCTGCCTGTCAACATAGCTACCGCCTTATAGGGTGGTGGAGTACCTATGCACTCAGAAGAAGCTCTCCTGTCAGAGTAGGTAGGGTTCTCACAAAGCCTACAGTGGTGCAGCTGCAGCATTGTCTGTGTAGACAAGTCCTTGATCCAGGAGCTGGCAAACTCCAAGGCTGCGTCTAGACTGGCATGATTTTCCGCAAATGCTTTTAACGGAAAAGTTTTCCCGTTAAAAGCATTTGTGGAAAAGAGCATCTAGATTAGCACGGACGCTTTTGCGCAAAAGCACTTTTTGCAGAAAAGCGTCCGTGCCAATCTAGATGCGGTTTTGCGCAAGAAAGCCCCGATAGCCATTTTCACCATCGGGACTTTTTTGCGCAAAACGGTTCTTAGTTGTCTACACTGGCCCTCTTGCACAAGAGGGCTTTTTCCTGAACGGGAGAGTCATTGTATTTGAGGAAGAACACTGACAATCTTACATGAGATCGTCTGTGTTCTTGTGCAAATTCAAAGCGGCCAGTGTAGACAGCTGGCAAGTTTTTCCGCAAAAGCACTTGCTTTTGCGGAAAAACTTGCCAGTCTAGACGCAGCCCAAGTGTGGGGTACAGACATTCAATTGCTTAATAAGGAGAACAATACAAAAGAAAGGGCATTGCAATAGGGTGCCAGCCCAGGCACTGATCACTGGATCACCACAAGAGAGAACAGTGTGGAAGTTTTTGCAAAGGTTGAAGAGTCATTTTTTGTCAAATAAAGTAAGAATGGAGTCTGAATATTCTGACCAGCTTTGACCTTCACTTAAGCTGACTGTATGTCCCAAAACTCCTGCATGTGATATGATATGAGCAGCTTCAGGTGGCCTAATAAATTCACCTGACCAGGTTAAGTCCCACTTTAGTCTCACTTACTCTGTTTTTTTGCAAGGTAGGGACAGCAGTGAACTTCTCTCGCTGTGCGCAGAGCATTATCTTCAGTAAAATCTGTACCACATTTGGACTATCAAAGCTGTAGATAAATCTTGCACCCAAATCTATATGGCATTTTAACAAATGCATCATTATTCATCTTCACTTTTGAGAGTGTCCCTTTTTGCATGACATTCAAAATAACCAGCTACTAAGTGAGTTCCAAATGGAGGCTTTCATTTTCTGCTGAGGAAATAATGAGAGTTGCTGTGGTAACAAATTGTGTATACAGGAAGCAAATCTCTGTTTTTATGACTGTAGTATTTTAGCAGTAAATTACAAAATTATATAAAAATAATGAAACATTTTGCAAAAACCAGTTCAGTAAAATATATAAACAATCTTTAAAATTATATTTAGGGTAGATTTAAACTTTTTTCTATTATTGAGTTCAGTATAATGCACAGTAACGGCAAGTCTGATTCAAAGCCTAGTAAAATGAATCAAAAGGCTCACTTTTATTCAGTGGGCTCTGAATCAGGCCCATCATACAGTGATATGAATGCTCAAAACCTTTAACCTGATGTAAGCCAAATAGTCAATAAATATTAATATTATGGTCCTTTATATTAGCTCTCAGTTTTTTACTGCTTTTGTGCTAAACTGTCTGTCCTCCACTTGGGCAGGAACAGGGAGAAAATAAACCATGGCTTCTCCGTTGTCTATTGCAGTTTAACTCATATTTTCTAATCTAATCATGTGAGTACAAAGGTGTTATGAAAAAAGTTGTAGAAGGCAAAAATTGCTAACGTCATTATATAATAATTCCCACTTATGTGCCACCTTTTGTTCAGGGATCTCCAAACTATTAAACCTCTTATTCCTTCTGTGAGATCAGTAAATATTATTGCTATTACTTACTCTCACTAATTTTATTGGATTATTTTACCCTGTTTCACAGAAGGTAAGCAGAGAACCAATAAAAGTTTGGGATAAAATTCCCCAAAATGCCCACTGATTTTGGTTCTAGAGGTGAAAGTAAGTGGGAGCTCCCTGGTGTGCAGCTCCAGCAAGAGTTGGCTGAGCTGTGGCAAAAGCCAAAAGTGAGCTATTTAAAGAGCTGGCAGGGACCGGTTTGTAATAGGACAGTACCTGTAAGAAATTTTAAGTTACTTTCACTGCTGCTTGGTTCTGGAATCCAAACTGAGATATCCTGGGTCTGCTTGCCAGAAAGAGTTGAGCACTCACAATGCCAGCTGACATCAGAGAAGCTGAGGGTGCTCACAAGACTCAGGATGGGCACCCAGTAAAGGATGTACTCAAAATCAGAGGATGCTTTTGAAATTTGGGCCTTTAGTAGTTTATCTGATGGCCCCTTTCTTTGAAAATCCAGGGCATAGTATAAACTTAGGGGTGAAGTTCATGGTCATCTCCTTGTAGAAACCCCCCGAATAATAGCTTTTGTGTCCAGAACTTCTCAGACACTTGGGGTGAAAAGTCTTCTGCTCTCCAGTGCCGGAACAATAATTGGTGCAGTAACTTGTAGATGGGTGTGCATTCGTTTTGGTGAACACTTGACCTCCAGCATTAGAAGTCCACCTAGAAGCCGTCATCACCATCTCAACACCAGTCAATGAAGTTTTAAGCCAATTGTGCCATTCACAGGAGATATAGGGTCCCCATTTGTCTCTGTTCTCAACTTCACATCACTGTGATTTTCCTCGGTGGCCTTCCATGTTTCTTACATCAATGAATGAATTTCTCTCTGATTGAAAAAAGGATGACATGTGTCTACTGGAAATTTCTGGAAGACTAACAAGGCTTGAATGCTAAACCAAAACAATAAGCACAATCACGACAATGTCGTTCTGTGAAAACTCTCTATACACCCCTCTGTAATTTGTTTACATTACTGCTTTTATTTGCCAAATAATGAAAATATTATTGGCCTAGTTTGAGAATAGAAATTAAATTTTAATAGGATATACAATAGTAATAAAGAAAAAGAGCATACAAACAAGGGTTCTTCCATGATAATTAAAAATTATAAAGTCATTACTCAGACTTGCTTTCTGAATTGCCGAATGAATTAAACTTCTTGTTTCAGTGCAATGTCCTTACAGCGGTCTCTCATTAAAATTCTACATTGTCAAAATGGGTGAAAATGCATCTACAATGAGCAATTTTTGTTTAACCTTGTCTTTGCTGTGGGCCTTATCTCACTCTGCAACACAACTCACCTCTAAGATACTTCATATTTATTTGCTGAGCTGGCAGAGAAGAGGAAAGGTGGAATCACTTTTTACAGTCTGTTCTTTTCCTTTAGATATTGAGGAGATACTACTGTGGGTTACTAAAGCTCTCATACCATAAAATGGTACTTGAAGAAAAGTATTTTATGGCATCTGTGTAGATTAGAAAGAGGCATTTCTCTAACAATTTCATCTTTAATCTTAATAGATTGCATTCTGCAGGAATAGTTGGTTTCTAAAAGACTTATCCCGCAATCTTAGAAGGATAAATATAATAGAGTTGTTGCCACAGAGCATTTTATGAGAAAATATTATACACTTATTTAGGAAAGATACATGAATACCCCTTGGGAAATATTCACGTATCTGCTTTATATATTAAAAGATACTTTGCCCCCCAATTTTGGAAAGCACTGCTATTTTGGATAGCACAGAAGCAGGTACCTTAGTGCTGCCCTGGGCTGAACAGCATTGTGAATGGAAGCCAAAAATCCAATACTTGTTGCTAGTGTTCTACAAGCTATAATCCCAAGATACAAAACTTGGGCATGACCATGCAGTCCATATCCCCAGATGTTGTACCACTGAACTTTATAGGAATATTCTTGAGGAAGCTCTATTCACATGAACAAAGCCTGCAGAATTGGGCTCTGAATTCTGTTTTCATTAAAATAATCAGAAGTATAATCCAAATACGCTCATCTTCCCACATTAGTAGTCTCTCTTCCCTTTTATGTGATATCCAACTCCAGACCTCAATTCAGGAATGAACAAAAGTAACACGATTAAGTCAGTTATTGTTAGGTCTTGTCCTAAAAGTAGAAGTTTAAGTAAATGCTTAAAGGTAAGCAAAAAAGTGTTGTCAAAAATTGAGTTGTCTCCTTAATGGTAGATTTATCTATTAATGAAGCTCCAAGTTTTTTTATATCGTTTTAATGTACCTGGCTTCATGCTAGTTACAAAAGTTTTGATCTCACTGATATGATGTGTTAAGATTTAATAAAACGTATGGGTATTAAACGTAAATCATACACAAAGTATGATGGTTGTATGCCAGAGTTATAAGCAACCGACTGATTTACTGGACTTCATAACAATTGATTAAGCATTCATTAGAACAATCACTAATAATTTATTAAGTCTATAAATCATTCATAAATGCAATTTTAATATAATACATATAAAGTATTTATAATACATAATTATAAAGTATAACAAAAAGTTTGACCAAAATTTTTGTCATTTTAAAAAAGAAAATTCAACAAATAATGCAGCTCTGCTTAATGTGTGCTCTTCTTTATTTCTAGGTAAGTGTCTCAGGTCTTACAGAGTGTGGAGTTTCCTTATGTGTGGTAAATATAAGAACATACTTGGCTGTTCCAGTTCTCTGAGCACTGAAAGATTGGGATATCCTGTAGAAAAGTAAGGCCTGTATTATCTTCATTTTGGATTGACTTTTATTTTGGTTTCTTTTCAGTGTTTTCAGAGTTTATGACCACATTTCTATCTCCAGTTTTGTATACCACCAACAGTTTGTAGGTTTTGTATGCTCCACAAAGATTTTTTTGAGGGGGAGGGGGGAGACATTTTTTGCAAAATGGACATGTTTGAGGCTAGCCGAAAATAGAACCTCTAATTAGAATGGAACAAACTTTGGAATTTGTCTTCATCCCAGAACAGGATGAAAAATTGAAATCAAAATAATCTGGAACAGAAAATTCTGAAATTTCTTGTTTTGATTGGAAATGTCAAAACACTTCCAAATCAAAACATTTTGTTATTCTGGATATTGATTTTATTACTTTGTTGAATTGACCTGAAATGCTACCTTTTGAGTCAAGTCAGCAATAAACAGGTGCCTGTAGAATAAGGGAAAATGGGGCATCAGTGGAGCTCTGAGATCCAGTCAGCAAGAATCAAGCCAGAGTGTGTGAAAGAGAGTTCTTCTGTATTCTCCTTGGTGAAAGTAAACTGGAGTAGAAAAGTGGTCAGTGAACAATAAAAAGCAATTGATGTTGAGTATCCTATCTTGGAAACAGTCAAAGCAAACTCTTAGCTCTATGTTATCAGTATCTATAATAACATCTGGGGAAACTTGTACCTAGTGTTTATTTTTTCCACAATATGTTTGTAATTGCAGGGTGAGTCACCTGAGCTGGGCTGCTGGCGTTAGGGCTTTCTGTTAGACAATTGCTGAAATAATATGTTGTCTATTATAATTTTCACTGGTGGCAATTAATTATGATGGACATACAAAGTGTTTACATGCTGCCTGCAAGTATTCTTTTCAGTGCTGAGAAGTATTATTTGTTCTGTGGTAGACTAACTGAAGGAGTTCATCCCCAATACATTAATTTCAAGATTTTGCAGGGTACCATGCAATTGCCATTTTGGATTTGTTTTGGGGGGGGGGGTTTCCAGAGAAAGAGAGCATTCTCAGCCAATTCAGGCACACTGTGAGGGCTTGTGTTCACTCCACTTTTAGCCCAAAGTGGAACTCAACTGTTGCCTCCGTTTATGTACACAAAAGGCTTTATCTTAAATTAAGCAATGCTTTAAACTCAAGAGAGCTGTCCTGTCAGGCTGTGGGGGGTGGAAGTCACATGCTGCTGATGCTGAAGCTAGGAATGCAGTGGGGACTCAGCTACTGTGTTCTGCCGATACCAACACTGTGGCACGACCATCCTCAAGCTAGGCTTACTTGAATCTAGATAACTTCAGCTATGCCTGCAGTGAAGAATGTCCCTTGTGAAATTGGGAGTTAATTGCATCTTCTACCATGCTTGGCCAAGGACCACATGTTCACTCAGATATCAACAGCTCCACTGTCATGTCCAAACCCTGACACTCCTTATTGGATTGGTGATGAAAAAGCCAGGGCTGAACTGGTCTGGTAAACAGTGGTTCAATGAGATGGTAGTTTTCCGTGGAGGTTGCAACCTGGTGCTGCAGCACTTCGTCTTTCATGTAAGAGTGTGACTCTTCAGCCCTTCTGGTGGTAAAGTTAGCCACCAAATGTGACCGGAGTGTCAGTGATACAATGATGTCTACCTTAATCTGTAGTCAGCCTGGAATAATAGCTCTGAGATGTGAGCATAGTTCTGCATCATCTCTGTGGGTCACTAACCATTCAGTCTTAATTATTACAATTTAAATATGAGCCAATTTCAACTGTTTCACTGTGAACTGAAGCATACAAGAAAACTGGAAGATGCATGTATTATTAATATAGGCACATTCTACTCAGTCTGTATCACAAGTGGCAGAGCTTGTTTGTGAGCAGAGCTGAGGGAGAATATCTACTCTCATTTTCCACTGCTCCCAAAAGTCATCCTCTCTGCCAAATGTTACTAATCAATAATGGCTAGAGAGAGAAAGAAAGATCTTGGTCATAGACATACCTTAAATTCACTGCTGCATGAATGAGTGGGTGGGTTGCTCCAAGAATGCAGCATTTCCTTCCTTTACCCTGAGTCACGTCAATACTTAAAGTGTCAGAGATCGATCATCTGGTGTTCGATTTAGCAGGTCTAGTAAAGACACGCTAAATGAAATGCTGAGGGTGTATCCAGTTGGTGCCAGTACTCCTGCTCTTCGTGAGGAGTAAGGGAAGTCGACGGGAGCTTTTGCTCCCATCAACCTCATGCTGTGGAAATGGCACCAAGCTTGGCTTACAGTATGTCGACTCCAGCTACGTTATTTACATAGCTGGAGTTGCATATCTTAAGCTGACCTTCTGGGTGTAGTATAGACCTGGCCTGAGACTGAGTTCATGGTTGCTGTAAGGGTACTTTAGAAGACTGAAGACCAGAAGCTCCAAATTTGCTTTTGAACCCAGATTACTGAAATGGGACAGCACAGTATGCACTCAAGCTGTATAACAGAGCCAGGTGCTGTCCTGAACCTTTTTATTTTCCAGTTTAAATCAATCAGCTCTGATTTAAAATAGGTTCGGGGATATTATTTTACATAAAGAGTTAAGAGATAAATACTCTAGTTCAGCTTAGATGTAAATTGTAATTGTGGCTTTATAGTGTATGTATTAGAATAATGACCTGAATTGACACTACAAATATAATTACATTGAATTTTTACTGATGGCTATAAACAGTGACATTTCCCTTGATCTTTGAACAGAGTTAGTTATAAAACACATGCTCCACTTTTATATTCACGCATTGCATTCTCATCACTTTTGTCTCGTGTTCCCCGAGGGCTTGATTTAGAAGAAGTGTCTGATTTAATGGGAAAAAAAAGATGAAACAACAAAGACAGCAGTTCAGAGCATTCCTAATGTAAAAGAAGGTGTTTCTTTTTGATTGTGCTGCTCAGAATTCATTGTTTTATATTTTAATATTTTGCTTAAGAAATATGACCTTGGGCTATTTTCATTATTAAAATTATTAAATGTACATCTGCTTTCATTCTGTCTTGGAGGGCCTATTACTGACATTAAGGCATATTGAACTGATTTGATTTAACATATAACACTTTAAAGTTCCCATCAGGCTAGCAAACTGAAAAAAGCTTTTCTAAGGAAGGGTAGAAATTGGACATGGGAACCTTGGAAATTGCAATTTTACTACCGGCAAATGAGAGTCATAAAAATCAGAACTAATCATGAGTACAACATAGATATTTTCAGAATTACTGCTGCCAACCTACCCTGGTTGCTTGGGCTTTCATGGTCAACTCTGGGCAGACCAAAGAGAATGTAAAAGTTGTAGGTAACTTAAAGTGCATGCAAATCTCACATCCTCAGTTGCCTTTGATTTTTATGATACATACAGTCTAGATAACATAATAGCTGAGACTACCTGAGAGTCTCCTTTCTAACAGCGCAAAAATACTGTGATATGCTTCAGTTGATTCTGATGAAATGTATCCGCTGTACTGGGACCAATACTGTTTTATGTGGTTGTCACTAAACCATTATGAAAAAGCAATAATAGATTTTTGAACCTACTCCTGCTATTTGATTCAGCCATCTGAAAGAGGATTTGCCTTATGATATGCTGTATGTGTTTTCATCCATTTTTCTCCAGACTACCTCTGTAAATGGTTATTGTTGGTTTTTTATTATTGTACAGCCTCTCCTCGAGTTATGAACGAATTACGAACCAAACACTTGGTCGTAACTCAAAATGTTCGTAACTCGGATCCCATTGAGTTACATTGCGACTGCGCTGTTCATAAGCATGGGTAGCATTCGTAACTCGGGGACCGCCTTTACAGACGCTCAATGGGAGTTTTGGTTGTAAATGCGAACGGTCGTAAATCGACCGTTCGCAACTCGGGGACCGGCTGTATTGCATTGTAGAACCTAGAGCCATGTTGTCCAACATGCTAGCCATTAGGTCACATTTGGCTATTTGGCTGGTTGAGTGTAGCCAGTTGCCTTGAACAAACTGGCTATTTGGTCGGTTGAGTGTGGCTTGTTCACTATAGCAGAACTGCTTGGACACCACAGGCCTTGAGGCTAGAGTTAAAATCAGGACCCTATTGTACTTTGTGTTTTTAGATATGTTTTCTGCTCCAGAGATTTCATAATCTAAATGGACAAGAGACCGTCTGTGTGAGAATGGAAGTATGATTATTTGCTAGAACTAGTAAAAAATATTCAGTTATTCTTATTGTACAATGGGCTTCCACTGATGACAATTTTCACAAAAAAAAGCCACAAACCACTTTTGTACAGTTTTTAATTTTCAGAATTGTGAGAAAATGCCACTCTAGCACACTTGAAAAAAATTCTTCCCTTTTTTAACTCCACAAGAAAAAGGAAGGAAGGTTGGGCGGAAGTGCAGAGGAGTGAGAATGCTTTTCTCCCTCAAGTTTCCCCTACTACTTTTTTTTCAGGAATAAATAAAATAGAATGAAATTAATGTTGTTTTTCAAAATTTCTCAATTAAAAACAAACACCTCATGAAATTTTCCAGTGAAATAAAACTTTTGTTGTTGAAATTTTTCAAAATTTCCATCAGCTTATTTTACAGTAGAGAACTGAGGAACTGAGATTTAAGGCTGGAAAGGTCAAAAGAGCTTAGCGAAGTTAAACACACATCTTTTGTCAAATTTCATTCTGGACTTTGCCCTCCATTCCTCAGGTTAAGTAATTTGCTTGACATCGCCCACGAAGAGCACAAATTGAATGCAGATCTCTTGAGTGCCAGTCCAGAACCTTAACCACAAGACCATCTTTCATTGCATTAATACCAAGGAGTATCTGACTATTACTGAAAGTCTAGAAAGCATCAAAAATATAATAGTAGAATTACAGCTTGAGCCTCTATAATCCGGCACACTCTGTGTGGCAACATCCGTGGTCTGGCATGATTTTAATTTAGTTTCATCACTTATCATGGATGCGACCAAGTTTCCCATGGTCCCAAAAAGTTTGTTTACAGCCACCAGCTCTGGTTCTCAGTGTTCTGTGCTATTGTTTATTTCTCAATGTCTTCTAAGGGTATGACTACACAGCTGCGTTGTTTTGGAATAACTGACATTATTCCGCAATAACAAAGAGTGCATCTAGACTACAAGACTTTATTTCAAAACAATGTTGAGCTGGAGGACTTCTTACTCTGACTCATGGAAACTCTCATTTCAGGAGGAGTAAGGGAAGTTGAAGCAATATTTTCCTTCCTTCGACTTCCTGCTATGTAGAGAGCACCAAAAGCCGAATTGAGCTATTTTAACTTCAACTATGCAATTGACATAGCTAAATTAAGTATCTTAATTGACTTTTGCCCTGCAGTGTAGATGTGCCCTAAGAACCCAGTAAGTAGTGGAAGTATTGGTAATGCTGTTGGACAATATTGACTTCCCACGGTTCAGCAAATTCTCTGATTCAGCGATGGTCAGGTCCTGAGGGTACCGAACTAGAGAGGTTCAACCTGTATTACAATTTGATAAGGACACATTAGATTAATATTGCCTGCTGCATATTATTGCCATGTATTGCTAGTCATACTGGACAAATTACTATATACAAGATACTTCTAATTTCCATACCCTAAAATATAAAATCTGAGTGTCACAGTTTATTTTCATCCCTATGCAGTAATTAATTGGAAAATAGATATGACAGCTGTCTTTGAAGACATCAGCTTTGTATGCTCACCTCTCTCTTCTCTGCTCATCCTCACGCAGAAGTAAAAATCCTAATTACAAATCCCTAGAGATATTCTGACACCTGTTGTGGTCCTGTTTACTCATAGAGAGGATTGAGGCAGGGGGAGGCGGGAGAGAGAATTTAACTATTACTAAAACTCTCCCTCCTCAGCCAACATAGAAGATAGAGCTTGTTAAATGGAATTTTTTACTTCAAACTAGATTGTCCCTACTAGCAAATTCTGTAGAACGTATTTCTGCTATTGGCCATAGTTAAATGACATTCTTCCTGGCAGATATTAACAACAGAAATCCTTGAACATATTAGATTAAAAACTGTACGTATTGTTGAGCATTTTTGTTCCCTTTTTTCTTTCTGCAGTCTGTGCTGCTGATATGCAAAGGGATTTCCAGCAGCAATTTTTCTTACTTCTTTATAACATTGTCCGAATCATCACCCTTGAGTATATGTGCAACAAGACCCATATAATACATAACTGAGCATGCTAAATATACTGCCAGTTCTAAGATGGTAAGAGTGATCATTCTAGCAGAATGCTGTTTCAGGGAAGTCACCATGTTATTTTGCCTTATTTAAAGATGTTTTTAAATTTGTTTTCAGGCTTACTTTAGCAAACTGCAAAGGGAGTCTTTGTCAAGCTCGGTTAGAAGTTTACCAAACACTGATAGTGTCTTTTGTCCGGAGACAAATGCCTCTAAATGCTTAAACACACAGCTGTACTATAAATCGGTCTGCCTTTAATCACAATAACAATAGTCGCTGACAATACATTAAAGCACTTGTAAATTTCACCCATTTCAGGGGCCTGTCTGCTTATACTTTTAGAAGCAGAGCTAATAAAGCTGGTGGTTGTGAGAGCTCCTGTGTTATCTGGTTATATATTTAAAAAAATTAGCAGATGTGAAAACAAGGAAAGGTAATTTTTGTACAAAAATTGGAATACCATTTGCCAGTGCATCTCATTAGAAAGATTATAGAGCAAAGTAGAGCTGTCTTGATTATAATAACTATCTTTCAGATAATGCAGCATTACATTAGCACTTTACGGTTCTGTTGGGTAAGTAGATTTTTTTAAAATTTTAGTTTTAGTCTGAAATCGAAATGAAAATGGTCTGTTTTTGACCATGAGAAAGAAATGCTGCTGTTTTTACATGTAGCAATGGTTGCCTCTAGTACAAAGTTTATGATGCTGTTAGGGATGGGGGAAGCCATCAGTAACTGACACGTTAGACGCTGGCATTGAAAATGTAGCTAAGGAGACCTTTTATCTCTAGAAAGATGGGCAGCTCTTTTTGTAGTAAATACAATGGCAGACGAGGATAGAACATTTCCTGACCTTTCTGTAAATATTTATTAGTGCTGTTGAGTATTCACCATGTGCAGATATCTTTGGCAGCAGTTACCTTCATTGTCATTTAGCTGGGGCTCAGGTGCTGTGTGCCTGATGTCTGAGCAGTTGTAAGTGATTAAAGTTTTTCAATTTCCTAGGGCTTTATGTGGCCAGATTCAGAAGAGTTCTAAGCCATGGTCCATTCTTTCCTGGACCTTTGGGAGACCTTCAAATTGATGCACGTTTTCTCTGCTTCTCTTTGGTTTGAGCCCTGCTGGTGCTGTATATATATAATTTTGGAAGTATGATTGGGACACAGTTCTGTATTAGTTGAATACTGCTTTCTTACATTTGATAGTGGAACACAAAGCCTTTCACTGCTATAGCACTGGTCTGTGGTCAATTAGTAAAATTTGCCCACTGCTATTTCTTCAGTGGGAACATAACTGGCAGTCTCAGCAGAGACCAGGAATTGAACGGGACACAATTTGTTCACCTCAAAAGGCAGGAAGAGCCTGTTCCAGTAGTGGATTGGAGTGTGTGAAGCTGACACTGAACATGTCTGCCATCCATACTAGGTTTTTCCTGTGAATAAACAGAGGATTTCATTCTCCAGGGTTCACTGTGTAGTCAGTTCCAAAAGTACTAATTCATTCAGGGTATAGCTACACTACAGAGTTTGGTCAGAAAAATGTACACACTGCAATTGTGTTCTTCAGCAAGAAAATCAAAAGAACAGAGGGGTGTTTCCGCCATTGGTAATCCTCATTCTACGAGGAAGAAGACTTTTTGCGAAAGAGCTCTTTTGCAAAAAGGCATCTGTGGACGGGGAAGAGAGAGTTCTTTTGGAAGAAGAGGAGAGAGGAAAAAGCACAGGTGCCCTGGTGGCCATTCCGTCCATTGCAATCACAGCTTACATGCGAGAGTGCATCC
This sequence comes from Pelodiscus sinensis, assembly GCF_052426305.1. NCBI lineage: Eukaryota > Metazoa > Chordata > Testudines > Trionychidae > Pelodiscus > Pelodiscus sinensis. The sequence goes on along the minus strand of NC_143068.1, from coordinate 12,394,688 downwards.
ATTCAGTCTGGACGCTCCCTTTTGAAAAAGCACATTGCTTTTTTGATGCACTTTTGCACAATGGACGCTCTCTTTTGGCACAGGAGCCAAGCAAACAGAGCTGTAAACAGGGAAGTTTGAGTGGGAGTTTGTAAGGGGAGTTTGGATATTGGAACTTGTTTGGAGTTTGTTTTTGCTGTGGAGGGGGTGTTTTGGTTTGTTTTTGTGTTCACCGGACTAATAGGATTTTGGTGAGAAAGTAGATAAAACACAGAGGCATTAGTGGCCATGGCCCAAGTAGTAGAGAACACAAGGAGGATGATTGGATCTGGTAGCTGTGGTATGTACATGATTCTGGAGGGGGTACCTGAAAGTAGTTTTGTTTGCATGAAGTGCCGCCTGATAGAGCTGATGGAAGAAAAGATCCGAGGACTGGAGATGAAGGTGGAAACTCTGGTTGAGTTTAGAAGGGGGTTTTAGCAGATGATGGGGCAAAGGTATGACATGGCTGAAGGGGAAAGCTTAGATATACAGATGGAAGCAGGATCAAGGGCCTCGGAGGGGGGACTGCTGGGTGAAGAAAATGGACAGTGGAAGCATGTGATTCAGAGAACCAGGCAGAGGAAAAGATGGGTCAGTGAAGGAAAAATAGAGCTCAAGAACAGGTATGTGAAGCTAGAGAATGAAGAAGGGGTACAGCAGGTAGATAATGAAGATGGAAGGGTAAGGAAGAAGAGAAGAGTGGCTAGTCCCATAGATAAAGGGGAAGACTTAATGGAGACAGCACCAATAAATGAGCATTGGGAGGATACAGGATGGGTTAAAGAGGATTACAAGGGAAAATAGGAATGGCAAGGACTTGCAGCCAGAGGAAGCTAGAGATAGACTAGAGAATTTCACTGTCACTAGGAAAAGGCAGGTCTATGTGATTGGGGACTCCTTATTGAGAAGAATAGATAGGCCTGTAACCAGAGCTGATCCAGAGAATAGAAGGGTGTGCTGTCTGCCAGGTGCTAAGATACGAGATATGGAACTGAGGTTGAAGAGGATTATTAAGGGAGCAGGAAAGAATCCATTGATCATCCTTCATGTAGGAACAAATGATACGGCTAGATTCTCGCTGGAACGAATTAAGGGGGACTATGGTAGGCTGGGGAGGATGCTCAAGGAAATTGAGGCTCAGGTGATTTTTAGTGGGATTCTGCCTATTCCTAGAGAAGGGCAACTAAGATGTGATAGGATTATGATGATCAATAGATGGCAGTGGTGCTATAAGGAGGGCTTTGGGATGTATGGTCACTGGGAGGCATTTATGGACAGAGGACTGTTCTCTAGGGATGGACTTCACCTAAGTAGGGAGGGAAATAGACTTCTAGGATGGAGGCTGGCTCAACTGATTAAGAGAGCTTTAAACTAGGAATTTGGGGGAGACGGTTGGGAGATGCCCAGGTAATGTCTATGCCAGATTTTAACACTGAGAGGGAGGAAAACGAAGTAAGAAAGGATATAGCTGGGGGTAGGAGAATGAATATGAGGAAGGTTGGGGTGGATACTAGTCTAATAGGTCATATTGGAGGTATAACGTCCATGCCAAATTAGGTAAAGAATGTGAATGAGGCCAAACAGCAAAAATTAAGATGTTTGTACACCAATGCGAAAAGCCTAGGTAACAAAAAGGAGGAACTAGAGCTATTGGTCCAGGACGTGAAACCAGATATTATAGGAATAACAGAAACATGGTGGAATACTAGGCATGACTGGAGTACAGGTATTGAAGGGTATGTGCTGTTTAGGAAAGACAGAAATAAGGGTAAAGGTGGTGGAGTCGCATTGTATATCAAAGATGAGGTAGATTGTAAAGAAATAAAAAGTGATGGGATGGAGAAGACAGAGTCTGTTTGGGCAAAAATCACATTGGGAAAGAAAACTATCAGCTCCTCCCCTGGGATAGTGCTTGGGGTGTGTTATAGACCACCAGGATCCAATTTGGATATGGATAGAGACCTCTTTAATGTTTTTAATGAAGTAAATACTCATGGAAACTGCGTAATCATGGGAGATTTCAACTTTCCGGATATAGACTGGAGAACAAGTGCTAGTAATAATAATAGGGCTCAGATTTTCCTGGATGTGATAGCTGATTAATTCCTTCATCAAGTAGTTGCTGAACCTACAAGGGGGATGCTATTTTAGATTTGGTTTTAGTGAGTAGTGAGGACCTCATAGATGAAATGGTTGTAGGAGACAATCTTGGCTCGAGTGATCATGAGCTAATTCAGTTCAAATTAAATGGAAGGATAAACAAAAATAAATCTGAGACTAGGGTTTTTGATTTCAAAAGGGCTAACTTTAATAAATGAAGGAAATTAGTTAGGGAAGTTGATTGGACTAAAGAAATTATGGACCTTAAAGTGGAGGAGGCCTGGAATTATTTTAAGTTAAAGTTGCAGAAGCTGTCAGAAGCCTATATCCCTAGAAAAGGGAAAAAATTTATAGGCAGGTGTGTTAGACCAAGCTGGATGAGCAAGCATCTCAGAGAGGTTATTAAGAAAAAGCAGAAAGCATATAAGGAGTGGAAAATGGGAGGGATCAGTAAAGAAAGCTACCTTATTGAGGTTAGAGCATGTAGGGACAAAGTGAGAAGGGCTAAAAGTCAGGTAGAGTTGGACCTTGCAAAGGGAATTAAAACCAATAGTAAAAGGTTTTATAGCCATATAAATAGGAAAAAAACAAAAAAAGAAGAAGGACCGTTAATTACTAAGGATGGAGTAGAGGTTAAGGATAATCTAGGAATGGCCCAATATTTGAACAAATACTTTGCTTCAGTCTTTAATGAGGCTAATGAAGAGCTTAGGGATAATGGTAACTTAACAAATGGGACTAAAGATATGGAGGTAGATATTACCATATCCGAGGTAAAAGCCAAACTTGAACAGCTTAATGGGAGCTTAAGCCGCGGAGCACAGGGACAGCGGGACAGCCCAGACACGCCGTGGCTCCGTGGCTTTGCTCTGCTTTGCTCCCCCTCTCCCTGGTCTGCAGACCAGGGGGACAGGGAGCAAAGCCACGGAACAAGCGGGCAGCGGACAGCCCAGACGCGTCTGGGCTGTCCGCTGCCCGCGTGCTCCTTGGCTTTGCTCTGCTTTGCTCCCCGTCTCCCTGTTCTGCAGACCAGGGGGACGGGGAGCAAAGAGGCAGAACATGTGGGCAGCGGACAGCCCAGACGTGTCTGGGCTGTCCGCTGCCCACGTGCTCCGCGGCTTTGCTCTGCTTTGCTCCCCTTCTCCCTGGCCTGCAGACTGATCGCCATATTTGGGGTCGGGAAGGAATTTTCCTCCAGGGTAGATTGGCAGAGGCCCTGGAGGTTTTTCGCCTTCCTCTGTAGCATGGGGCACAGATCACAGCTGGAGGATGCTCTGCATCTTGGGGTCTTCAAAGTATTTGAAGGCTTCAATATCTGAGATATAGGTGAGAGGATTATTCTGGGAGGGGTGGGTGAGATTCTGTGGCCTGCACTGTGCAGGGGGTCAGACTAGATGATCATAATGGTCCCTTCTGACCTTAAAGTCTATGAGTCTATGAGAAGATCTCTTCCAAAAAAAGCTTCTTCTGAAAGAAGCCTGCAGTCTAGACGTAGCCTCAGGCCTTGATCATGCTAGACACTTAAGCGGATCAGGCCTAGAACACTCACCTCGTGCTTAAACTTAAGGATTGGGAAGTCCCATTGGAGACAATAAAACATTTTGTGTGCTTAAAGATAAGCACATGGTTAAGTGCTTTTCTGGATGGGGTCCAGAGTTTTCAGCACCTTACAAAATAAGCTCTTACATGCTGTGAGAAAAAGTACAGGGTGGTTTTCATTTAAGACTTACTACTGCTTTTCTATATTGATTGCAGTACAGCAAAATGCTGCAGTTTCCTCAATAACGCAGGACAGTCCGTCATCACTGAATTTTTAATAGTGTCTGCTGTACTACTTTACTGTGATTAGCCTGGTGATATATTCTATAGCCTTCAGGCAATCTCTTTGAAATAGAGTTCCATTTTGAAAATATAATACCATGACCATACAGGAGTGAATTACCACGTTCAGAAGTCAGGAATATTTTCATTGGAATGTCTTGTTCACATAACTTTGCATAGGCAAGTTTTTGCAAAATTTAATTCAGACGTAAAACATTTTAGCGTAAAATATTGTGACTTCATCTATGATGTCTACATCTTATGAAAAGTACTCTGTATGAATTTAGTTTCAGAGTCATGTTAATCTGTAACTTTAAAAGCAATGAGTAATCCTGTGGCATCTTAAAGATTAATAGAAATATATATAGTATTATGAGCTTCTGTGGGTAAAACCCACTTCATCAGATGAGTTGGAGGGTATTTGTGTGCATTCAAGAGAGCTGTACATATTGTGGCAAAGTCAGTCCAACTCCTGGGTCCCAGACCCCCTGTTCTGCCCACTAGCCCACAGTTTAAGGGCTGCGGTACAAGTCTAACTCGCCTTTTTCGGCGTATGGCCTTCTATTCCTCTCCACCTCCACTCTCCTAACTCCTTCTCCACGCTCCCCTCCCGTCCACCACAGGGAAGGTTTTTAAAGAGGTCTTGTGGCAGCCTGAATCAGCTTACCTGGCCCTTAATTGACTGAATCAGCTCATTTTCCCCTGATTAGCCAGGGCCATTGCTGTTTATTTTTAAGAGCTGCTTTTCTCCCCTTCTATCAAGCCCTTTAACCTGCCCTATCTCAATATCTAGAGGAGTTTGATCAGCTGATCAGAAAACTTACTGCTGTATAGTGGTGTTTGGAGCCTGGCGTCATAATAAATCATGACTCAGATTCTGTTCTCAGACCTGTAAGCAGGGTTCCCCAGGGTTACCTTGATGTAACTGTCAGTAGTCTAGCTTGGATACATCATCCAGTTTCTCTTCTCCGTCTACAGTTGCACGTAGCCATTTTTCTCATTCCCACTGACTCCTGGCCCCAGTGTTGATCTCCAGGAGACTAATCCAGTCTCAGTGACTCCTCTCCCACACTTTGTCCCGATGTCTTTGCCCAGCCATTCCTAGTCTCCTCCCACATTAGCTCCCATATCTGGCTCTGGAGACAGGTACCTTATCCATTGCACCACTGGAGGAGCCCCCCAGCCTCCCTGCCTTCCCAGGGTGCCAGCTCCATCCCTCAGGAACCTGAGGATGGCTGTCCCTGGGGGGGAGGGGCAGGGTGGGGCTCAAACCTCTTGTGCCATCACCTGACTCTTGTTCAAGTCGTCTTCTTAGACTTCTTGTCTCTCACTACTATGCTCATTTCCCTTCAGGTCAGTCTTGTGTCCCCTCTGCATTTAAATTAAGCAGTTTCCTCCTGTGCATCATCTGGGTGCCAGCCTAAGGGTATTTAGGAAGAAGCAAAGACAGTCTCCCTTTTTACTGTTCCAGTGTTTGGCCCTGGTCCCCAACAGCCAAGAACAGAAATTACAAGGTAAGTCCCATTTGGCCCCAGGCACTATGCAAACAGACTCTTCACTGTTTGCATTTTAAACTCTAGGAGGTCTCTACTGAAAACAGGCTGAGATTTTTTTCAAGAGTTTGTAGCTTGACCAAATTTGAGCAGATATTCACAAGAACAGAAAATGCCTCCCTTCCCCCAGATGAATTTCAAGATCCTGCTCCAAACCGTTCAGGTACGTGTTGAACCTTTCTAGTCCAGCACTCTTTGGTTTAGCAACATCCATGGTCTGGTATGATTTTAGTTAGCTGGATGTCCACTTACAATGGGGTGTGGCCAATTTTCCCACAGTCCCATAAAGTTTGTTTACAGCCACCAGTCCTGGCTCTCAGTGTTCTGTGCTGTTGGTTAGCTCTGATTTACCCCTAAATGTCTTCTAAGTGTTGGTCATGTCGTTAGACAATATTGATCTCACTTCTTTGAGTGATATCTCCGTGGGTGCTCCACTATAGGTGTTGGTTCATCCGGGCACCACAGATTGGAGTTTTCCATAGCAGTATTCAGTTGGACTGTGCATGCACACCATGTGCCTCATGCTGTTCGTTTCTTGCACTTCACGTGCATGGCCCAACTCTCCTCAGTTCATTCGTTACTGCCCTCAGTCACAGACGGAGCTCGCATCTCTCCTCACAGTTAGCTAGTATAGTTAAGTAAGTTTAGTTAGAGTTCTCTTGTTTGTTAGTTGTTTCAAATTTGTTCTTTGTTACCTAGTTATTTGTTAAAAAAAAAAGTGGAGGACATAGGCCTTGGTTAACCGCTGCCTCGCCTCAGCCCTTAAAAAGAAAAAAAGAAAAAAAAAAGAGAAGAAAACAAGGAAAAAAAGAGAAGAAGAAACTGGAAAACTTCTATCATGCTGGGCTCGCCAGGCTTCAAAAAATGCAACAGTTGTTGCAAGCTGATGCTGGTGTCAGATGGGCACTCTTCATGTATTAGCTGGCATGGGGAGGCACACATTCCCCAGAAATGCCCTAATTGCTGTAAATTGACAGCAAGGACATGTTGTGACAGGGAGATGGTCTTCACATGCTCCTGTTGGACAAGGTGCTTCAGCTACCTCAGGCCAGAGGCTCTTCCTTTCGTTCAGCCCCTACTAGGACTGAAAACTAACAACCTGCTCTCTTTCAGCTACATCATCCACTTGCCTCCATATTGGGGATAAACTAGGAACATCCAGCACTCAAGCAGCCTTTCCACAAGTGCTGCAGAACTGAAGTCTTGGCATGTAACACCATCCGGACCGGACAGCACGGAACCGGCATGCTGAGGACATGAGAACTGGAGAACCAGGCCACCATTGGCACCGACAAAACCTTCAGCACTGACTAAGGCCTACGATAAGTCAAACAAGGTGCCAGCTAGGGCTCCCAGCCCGGAACTGATGCCATCGCCGCTGGCACCAATGTCACCCTCATTGGCACCTTCACCAGCACTGATAGAGGATTCCTTGGAGCACATCTTTCAAGAACCTGGGAGACAACACTGACATGGTTCTCCACACACTCCAGTGCCGCAAACCACATCAGTGCTCAGCACCACAGCTAGACAGCTCTTTCCATCGCTCCCTTCCTTCTGAGGCACAATTAGGTCTCTTAGATCTCCGGTGCTCTTGGTTCACAGTGCCTTTGATGATGACCGTAGGAGTGTCTTTTCATCGCAACACTCCTCACCTACAAGATCCTACTATGACTGGTACAGACACAGACAGCCCTAAGCTCATCTTCTTCCTTGGATGGTGCAATGGCATTCCCTGCCACCTTATTCCAGATATCGGTCACTATGGGTACGTCTAGACTACAGGCTTTTTTTGACAGAGGCTTTGTGGACAGATACTGTCTACAAAGCCTCTGTTGAAAAAGAACATTTAGACTGCAACCAGTTCTGTCAAAAAAGCAAGCCGCTTTTTCGAAAAAGAGTATAGACGCTCTCTTTTGAAAAAGCACAGTGTGGATGCAATAGCTCCTTTTTTCAATAGTACTCTGTGGAAAAAAAGGCATTATTCATCGTAAAACAAGGTTTACCACTATTGACAAAACTGTCATGTTCTGTCAACTTACTGTCGACAGAGCGCGGCGGTAGTGTAGACGCAGGTATAGTTTTGTCGACAAAACCCTGTAGTCTAGACATACCCCATGCTGTCATCGCTCGGTGTCCAGGCACCAATCTACCATTTCATCCACACCAGCTATGAGGCACCCCTCGCCACTATTACATGCCCGTAGTTCACCACCCACCGAGCAGCCCGAATAGAGGAGGGCCAAATATTAGATGAGGATGGGACTTAGCATCCTGATACTTCCTCTACTGACCAATCCTCTTCCTCCCTAGATGAGGCAGTCATTCCAGGTGATGTCTCACCAGCAGACAATTTGAAATAGTTTCAGGAGATTGTAATGTTGGGTTACACCATCCCTTTTATCTCCCCCCAACCTCCCCACCTTCCTTGTCCCTTTTCAGGGACTTCCTTCATGAGGAGCTCCCAAGGCAAGAAGTGCACGTCTCCTCACCATAGGAGCAGTTGAGAGGGCACCTGACCAATTCAGAGGCACAGGGAACAGCTGAACCATTTTGGCTGAAATTTTAGCAGTAAAATAAAATCCATTTCCATGCAGGTAGTAAGCACAGACAATTTCAACCCTAACAGTTAAATCTTGGCAAAGTTATTTGCAACTGAAAATAGTATTTTATGATCATGATAAGGGGCACTACAAGCTCCATTTACAGTATTTATGCCCAGGCCTAAGTGTGTAAAATTCATTGTGAGAGGTACAATATGCATGACATATGGAATAGACTGTTTGCATCATTTAAATTTTTTTATTTAAATGAATTATGTTGCATTAAAAGGCAAACTAAAGAAACCTGACTTCACTGAACTGTGACAACAGATGTTCAGTGCACATTAGTGTGCAATGAAAGTTAAATTTGGCAAGGTCCTTGGTTTCTTACATCCTCAAAAAGAATTGATTGGTATATTTATTATTCTAATTACACAATTTGTTGGATTGGATGTAGGCTGTAGCTGATGAAGAGTTATGACTCTTTCCTGAAATGTAGTCCAGCATAAAGCGCCAGCTTCTAGTTCCATTTGCAGTTTAAAACATGCTTTCTTTCCCCCACCCAGTTGGTTTTATTTAATAATAATGAGGCAGTCACACCTGTAGTAGATTAGAATTGATTGCCTGTGATTCATATTTTGCTGTGCCCTCCTGTGGCGTTATTATTTCATGCATTTCTCTACATTATCTGTCAGGCATTATCACTGGATATTGCAAACACCTGTAGCACTAGTTTCTCTTACATGTCTGAGAATATGAGGCTTTTTAGAATTTGCATGGCTAAAATTGACCAAAAAGATAAATTTAAAGAGTGCATTTTCATAAAAACATATTTGATTAACTAAAGATAAAGGGGGAAGACTGTACTATGGATATTGTTCCATGACTGAGAAGATACATTTTTCAGTTATTAAATAGGTTGAGAACAATCACAGATTCTGGGAGTTTTTAATTTTCTCTTTATTATTTTTTTGTGACTCTAGGGCACATGCAAAAAGCTATGTTAGGTCTGTTGGATGATTAAAAGGGCCTGATCCAAAGCCCATTGGAGTGAATTTAAAAAAAAAAACTCCCAATGAATTTAGTACCCTTTGTATCAGTCTCTAAAAGTGTGTTATAAGTCAGAGATAACATGAAAATGGGGGCAGTTTTATTTTTGACATTGTATCCAGAAATACTGCTCTATGGTATGATCTTGTGAAGTGTTCTTGAAGGGATAACAACAAGTTGCGTTGATTTATATTTATTGGATCATTGATAAAACTGTGTTGCAAAGTACTGTGTGAGAGTATGGTTGTACTTGATGAAAAATTGAATTTGATCAGCTCCTCTTCATGGAATTGGAATACCCGCTAAGCAGTAGAAGTGGTGTGGTTCTTCTGTATGAGTGAAATTTAGAGTGTAGAGAGTCCATAGACCTATGACTCTATGGCTGTGTCTACACAGGCAAGTTATTCCAGAAAATCAGCCGCTTTTCCGGAAAAACTTGCCAGCTGTCTACACTGGCCGCTTGAATTTCCGGAAAAGCACTGACAATCTAACGTAAAATCATCAGTGCTTTTCCGGAAAAACTATGCTGCTCCCATTCAGGCAAAAGTCTTTTTCCGGAAAACTGTTCCGGAAAAGGGCCAGTGTAAACAGCACAGTAGTGTTTTCCGCAAAAAAGCCCCGATCGCAAAAATGACAATCGGGGCTTTTTTGCGGAAAAGGGCGTCTAGATTGGCCACGGACGCTTTTCCGGAAAAAGTGTTTTAGAGCATCCATGGACAGGGATTTGTAGGATGAGTATGGAAGGTGGTTTGGGCATAGGTTTAGAGTAGAAGCCAAAAATAACTGGGTTTTAATCCCAGCTTTGACACACACTCCTCTTGCAGCCTCAGAAAAACCTTATGGACTCACATATTCGAAAGCACACCCACGTACATGTCTACTTTCTGCAAACAGTGAATGTGCTCCAAGGTAAGATTGTACATTTCCATGCCTGTGTACTGTGAAAAGTGAACTTTCTAAAGTTGAGACTTTAACACTTCTGCCTCAAGTTCCATCTCTTTTTTTAAAAGAGGATAATTCTAGTTAAAATACTGTACATCGATAGTATGACGTGTGGCTTTGTTAGCTAAAAGATGAAAAACATCCTAATTCCATCCTCTATGTTGTTGTTATTAAATAATAAAATTACAAATGCATTGTTGGAGCAGTGAAAGCCAAACATGTAATGCATGACAATTTGTTTTAAAGCTAATAAATTGTAAGCATATCTCTTAAGCGTCATATGCCAACTTACTAATTTAGGAATGCTTTCAAAAAGGCTTCATGCATGACAAATAGTGTAAAACCCAATCAAGAGAATTTCATTCTAGTGCAGAATAAGGCGGCATGGAAAATTTCAGCCCACATACTGCCTCCATCAGAACCTTCAATGGGGAGAGGGGTTGAACTCTACATATGCCTGGTATTGACCCTCCATACTGTGGTGAATTTCACCGACAATGAATTTCCATCTGAGAGTAAATTTAGGTAACTACCAAATAACAACTGGTATTTTTGTTTCTACCCTGACTAGGTTAATTGAGGCAGATTTCACCTGGAAAATCTACAGCAGATTTTCTTAATAGTACTCACCAAGACCGAATCTATAACCCCAGGACATTGGTATAACAATACATTGGAAAGAATTATTTTCACGTTTCTTATGTATATCCTATATAATGAGTATCTGGAATGTTTCTACACTGCTGATAAGCAGCCTGCAGCAAAGTAGATATAGTTCATTTTATCTTGATTTCAGAGCTGTAAGTCTTGTCTTCTGGGACTCCAAAACTTAACAGTAAACCAAATAACATCCTTCACATGCACTGTCTTTCCTTTCCTTCATATTCATACCAAAGTCTGAGGAAGCTACATTCTCTGCACTAACAGTTCTTTACTGGGAAAACTGTCTGTGGTGTTGATAAATGGTGTGAAGATTAATCAGTCCTCAGATTGCAAAAATGAAAGTTGAACATTTTAGAAGATAATTCCAGCATATTTGCAAGTTGTTTTAAAATTATTTATTTCTTAATAAATCAATTCTCACTATTCCCAACATTCATTAACTCTTAAGGACTTGATAGGGGTAGGGGAGTGTGTGTGTGTTTGAGAGAGAGAGACACTTTAAGTCAGGGCTACTCAACTTTGGAAGCCCTGGGGGCCACAATTATACTCACAGCACATGCAGAGGACCGCAACTTAAGTGTGATTTCATATACATGCAAATATATATGCAAATATATGCAAATAGCTTCTTTCACACTGACGGGCATGAATACAAAGATTAAGGCAAGACTATACAACACGCAGGCCTGATTTAAGTCAGTTCTGCTGATATTAATAAAATGCAATATTTGTCCAATTTCCACCCTTATGACAGAACTTTAATGAGCAATGGCAGTCCAGGAATTTAACTCCTAAAACGAATATCAACAGGAGACCATTATATTGATTACTTTTTGTTTTGGTTCCCACCCGCAAGTCACATGTTGAGCCCCATGTAAACCCAAACTGCACCGCAGGCCACAAACAGACAGGTTGTGAGCTGCATGTGGCTCATGGGCCATGTGTTGAGTAGCCATGCTTTAAGTTAAGGAAAAGAACTGTATAATGATTCCATAGATAGCTTTTATACAATGAATACGAAAGACTGTGTCTTTGTAAAAATGAGATTCAAATAGTTCAATTGACCATACGTTCATCCAAGCAGTACATGTCCAATTCATATAATAGGGCTAATTTTGTCTAGGGCACACAAGAATGAACAAGAGGTTAAATAATAGGGTCGACTAAAATGCACATGACGATAGTGTCACTTATGTTATGATCCAGTTCTGCACTTGTGAGCCGTATGAAAGACAAAAGTAGGCATGCAGCTGGAGACAGGTCTGGTGAAGTAATCGTGAATGTGTTCATAATCATTTTAGGATTTCTTATGCTGGCAGATTAATTAAATGGATTTAAGCAGTTTTTAAAAGGACCTTTTCAAAAGTAAATCTCAGTTTAAAAAATAAATGAAGAAACACATTACACAGCTTCTTTCAGAAGGATGTCTTGAAAGCCATTACTTGTATTTGCTTCTTTGAACAACATCGTAGTCTAGAGGGATGTGCTCAGAGCTGGACTCTGAATTCTATAATTGGCTCTTTCAATGACTCACTCTTTGGCCCCACGCAATTTACTGTGCTGTGCCACCGTTTCCCCAACTATGCAATGGTGATGATAACAGTGACTTTATGGGACAATCTGTGAATTAGTTGGTTAATGTTTGGATAATGTTTCAAAGGTACAAAGCTCTTTATAAAAGCAAAATAGTATTATCATGTGGAAGAGAAATACCATAGAATTTGTTCTTTGTTACTCATCTTCTCTGTGAACTGGCTTTTATTTAAAATATATCATATGCATAATTCTCCTAAAATAATTCAGGGATAATTTCTGGTGCTGCTGGTCCTGTTGAATAGCACTTTATTCCACAAGGGTGGCAGAATCTGGCTCTTACTATTTCTAACATTATATTTTGATTAAGTCTCTACGTACTCTGCTAAGGAAAAATAGTGGTCATCCTTTTGCATAGAAGAAGGGAAGGAAGGAGGGGGGCCATGCAGGTATACTCAGTAACCTCTGCCTAACCTGCTGTGAAACTCTGCAGTGACCCAGGGAGCAAGAGCATATATCATAGGAAAGATGGTTTGCTTAGGTTGAAGGTGTTGTATTATTTTGGCCATTAGATCTGAGAGCTGTACTCACCCAAGTACCACACATTCCAGAGAAGGAGGAGGCTAGACAGTTTTTGTGGGAAGTGGGCATTTCACTTCCAAAGAATATGTTCCTCTTTAGCCTTTTTAAAATTACTCAGAATACATTTTTTTCATTTTCCATTTTAAAACCCATATGATTTTTCATGTCCTGCGAGGAACACGTGGTTAAATGTTTTGTCATTCTACATGTATAATTCCTCACACAAAATGCATGCTGTTTCATTCCCCAGTATGTGCATAACTACTGCATATACCATACATGCATGTCATAGTATGTGTACAAACGGATTTGTATTCAGGAGGTCTTGTGTGCACTTATCCTGGCTATGGGCATGCAGTCATTGTAACCAGGTGGGCAAACTAAGCTTGCAGCAATTCATTAAGTCTGGAGAAGATATCTATAATACCAATTCAACTCTTATGAATCAGAATGCTGTAACTCTGGTTGACTGTCATAGCTGCACAATGTTTAATTAATTGTTCTCAGCCATTTATCATATCAATGATGAATCAAGCCAATCAGGTTCCCAGAGACCATACAATTCCCATTGCTTTCAGTGGGATCCAGTTTGTGAGGTCTGAGGGCCAAAATCTGCCCTCAACTATGTGTAGGCAGAATCCTGTTGATTGCAACAGGAGCTGTGTGCACCACATTGCAAGGCATGAGTGGACATAGTGGGTGTTTTCTGCACTGCAGTCAGGAAGTGCAATTGCACAATATGTAGGCAGACTCTAGCTACCTTGGATTGAGCAAGCTTGCTAAAAATAGCAGTTTGGCCACAGGGGGCACAGATTACCTACCCAAGTACAATCCCACCCAGGACCTAGTTATGTATTTGAGTGACTAGCCTAGCTTACCATGGCTTTGCTGCTCTTTTTAGTGAGCAGTTCAGTCAAAGATAGCTTAGGTATGTCTACATGTGCTAAAATTCAGGGCTTGTCTTCGCTACACAGAAGATTGCTACTGCTGCAATTGATTTTTCTGGAGTTTGATTTAGTGAGTCTAGTTAAGACTCGCTAAATTGAATTCAGAAGGCTCCCCCGCCAGCATTCGGTACTTCTCCTTTTTCTAGCATTTGCTCCCATTGGCCTCCTGCTGAGAGGATACTGCCAAGCTCGTTGTAAAGTATGCCAACTCCAGCTATGTATTTATTCTGCGTAGCTGGAGTTATGTACCTTAAGTCAAGCTGCCAGTTCTACTGTAGATTTGGCCTCAGTCTCTTGGTTTCAGTGTACCTCTAATGATGGTGTAAAAACTCACTTGGCTATTTTGGGGGCTACTAATCTAAATTTTTCACCAATTTACATTAAATTTTGCCATAGACTAATAATATCCTTGAACTTACTATGAAAGTCACTGTGAATTTCCACATAAATCTTCAGTTATAATTTTGCCATCTGACTTTACAGTGCAATAACAATGTGAACCATTGGCAGCAATGGAAAGTGTAATTCAGGATGACTATCATTGTCTCAATATGCAGTAAATTATGCCTGGGTATTCTAGAACTTTCTAGACTACAAATTGTTTCTTGAAATATAGAATGTGAAATCGAAATCAGTCTATTAACTCAGATTGTTTTTCCTATAAAAAAAAATGAACAAAAATGTGAACAGCTTCACAATATATTGGGGAAGGGTGATTGCTGTAATTTGCATCTCCCCATCCTGTTTGTCTGTGAATGCCAATTGTTAGTAATATTTTCCTCGGTATCCTTTAACTACTATATAATACTTGAGAGAGTGGCTACGTCTACACTGGCATGATTTTCCGAAAATGCTTTTAACGGAAAAGTTTTCCATTAAAAGCGTTTTTGGAAAAGCACATCTAGATTGGCAGAATGCTTTTCCGCAAAAGCACTTTTTGCGGAAAAGCGTCCGTGGCCAATCTAGAAGCGGTTTTCCACAAAAAAGCCTCGATTGCCATTTTCACAATCGGGGCTTTTTTGCGGAAAACAGTACTGTGCTGTTTACACTGGCCCTCTTGCGCAAATGATTTGCGCAAGAGGGCTTTTGCCCGAACGGGAACAGCACAGTATTTCCGCAAAAACACTGACGATCTTACATGAGATCGTCAGTGTTCTTGCGGAAATTCTAATGGCCAGTGTAGACAGCTGGCAAGTTTTTCCACAAAAGCAGATGATTTTGCGGAAAAACTTGCCAGTCTAGACACAGCCAGTTTGTTTGTGAGCCAGTTTCTTTGTCTGTTTGTTCAAAAACCCCTCCTAAACCATAAGAGCTGGGACCACCAAATTTGGCTTCCTCTTCTATAACTTAAAGCAAGTTAAGGGTTTAGTAGTTCACGGGAGGGGGCTAAAGCTCCCCTCCATGTGTACACTGATGCATAAAACAATATAAGAAAGAGACAGAAACTCCAGGCAGGTGAAAGGGACTGGTAAGGGACAAACCCCGCCTCCCCATCCAGAACTGCCCCTGTCCTCAGCTTCCCACTCCATCTATGGGTAAGGCAGGAGACTGCAGCTCTTCCCTCCCCCCCTTCATATAGGAACATTGCTGGGTATTCCCCTTTATCAAGGAAAGAGGGGAAAATGTATAGTTTGCTCCATTCTTCAATCTGACTGGAGAGCACAGGGGGCAGACGAACTTGAACCTGCCCCAGCAGGGGGACATGCACCCCTCCCCCGGCTGTGTCTCTTGGAGAGGCAGCGGCCATGGAGAGGTGCTTCTAAGCTGGCCCCAACCTGCTGCAGTGAGAGAGGGCTGGGGTAATTACTCCTCTCTCCCCAAGGCAGCCTGCATACTGAACCCCTCAGCCCCAGCCCCCTCCCAGAGCAATGACTTAAATGAAACAAAACCAGAATTAAGAACCCAAGTAGATGTAATTGAGTTGTACGCTTTAGGTAAAGCTATCACTGGCAATGAAATTTCATGAACACTTTTATATCAATCCATCCAATTCAGAGTCACTTTACAGTGCCTGCCTAATACAGATCACCGAATCCCCCTCTTCTGTCACCAGTGGGAAAAATAAAAGCACTACTTGCAATTATGCTTCACTTATTTATAATTAAATGTGACTTTTTGTTTCCTAAAGAGGAAGGTGAATAGTGGCCTTTTTTGTTGTTGTTTTTTTGCAAGTAGATTTGTCCTCAGTATATCCCCTTCTAAAACATGGATAGTCCATTCAGACCTGGATAAAGTATCCACTGGGATGAAGGCAGATGGGCAACTGATGACTTGTTCCAATCTGGATCAAGGACAGCAAGCGGACAGCATACATAGGGTAGAAAAATTCACCTCCTTTAGGTTGTGGACTTTGCACCATCCCATACTATTGGGGGTAGTAAAATTTGATCCCCCATAGAATGGGCATTTTATGTGGCAATCAGGCCTCCTGATAAGGGGGCACAGGGGGCTCAGTGATTCTAAAGGGCCCGTGGCTCCCGGCCACTGGCTCAGACCCTTTAGAATGGCTGCCAGAGCTCAAGACTACTTGCACCAGACAGCTCTGAGGGTCGGGGGTGAGGGCGGGGCACACTGTCCACGTGACACTGGGGACTGGCTAACCCAGACCCACCCTTTCTGTCTGACGCCCTGCCCCTTCTGGAGGCATGGAGCCGCCTCCCCCTGATCCTCCCCTCTCCCCCCCCCCCCCCCCATTGCCCAGGGGTTTGGCAATCCTGTCCGCTCCCATAGTGCCAATGTAGCACATAACATTTGCACACATTAGGTGCTGTGGAAGTGCTTAGTGCTTGGTTTGTGCATCAAGATTCCTTAATGCATTAGTAAATTTGCATTGGCAATTGTAATTACCTATTGAAATTAAGTGATCCTGTTTATTTGGGCAAATTTGAGACACCATTGTCAAGTGCCCCTGAAGTTCACAAAGGAGCTATCCATCTGCTGCGTATCATCTTGGGTCTGATTTCATTGACTACCCCATGTTGAAAGGTAAACCAATGCCTAAGTACCGGGCTGGATCCACCCTTGGTTAAAAATTTTTGCTTTTTTTCCCCATCCCTCTCACCCCCATGTGTAATTCCTAATAAAAATTAAAATGGTAGATTTCTCAATCCGTTCTGTAATAAACCTTCCCATTCCACTTCTTGCTGGAGTCAGGGTTGGTGGTAGAGCTAAGTGAAAAGTGCCAAAAAACAGTTCAACAATTTTTCATTAGAATTTTGTATTGAATTCCCTTTGGTCCTGATTGCATACCTTGGTGTTTGCTTTCTACATGTTGGCGCAATCGGACCAAGCCAAGATGCCTTTGTTGCAAATCCAACTGCACATGCCTGAGAGAAAGAGCAAAAGCATTTTAGAAATCTTTACAAATGATCAGAAGTAGCACTTCCACAGAAATCAATGCCATGATCCTGCATTGAACTCTTCATAAAGCCACTGGGACTCTGCAGTTGCACACTGAGCACATGGCAGAACTGAACCCTACTGTTGTAATTTTAAGACCTGCCACCTCACAACCATCAGCAGAAACAAGCAAAGTGTCACATATCCCATTAGAAAGTTTAGAATGTCCAGTCTGGTATAAAAGTTCAGGGGGTGCTAGGGAGATCTGCAAAGGAAGCTAGGGCACTCAGTTGTCATTGAACGTCCCTGGGTGCCTATCTCCTTTGTGCTTGTGATAAATCATTGTCACAGTGTTTCCAGCCCTGATGGATCATGACATATGAGTTCTCAAAGTGTTCACTGAGTGAATTGGTTGTAGACGGACACTTGCTCACTGTGCTTCTCAGACACTCAGACCATGGTAATTTTAGAATTTTAGGGACAGAAGACTGTGGGTGGTTCAGTGTTGATTTTATTGCATTTCTTTTTTTTTTTTCCCAAATGGTGTCCGGCATGGATTCCTTCTGGCAACCACACTCCTGGTCTCTAGAATTTGCTTGCTGATTTGTTTTTGCTCAGAATAAGAATACAGTGAACACATGTATGCATTTATATATATGTAAATAAGCTGAAGGGAACAATGGCTTGTCATCAAATAATAATCAAAAGCTTTTTACCTCACATAGCTAAATCTGCAGCACCTGCTGTTGTTTGTTCATATTAACCTGTTTTTCCCAGGTAGTGGTCATGCAATAAGGAATCTTACTGTTTTCCACATTGCTATGACTTTTCCATCAATAAAAGAATTCTCACATTGTTCCAGCTAAATGAAAGACGACAAGCTGGCTTCACAGTGTTTAAACAACAGGCTTCTTTGACGATTTTCTGTTTGCATCCCGTATATATTATTAAGGCCCACCTTCAGGTGTTGCAGCATATTATTCTGCAGCAGTAGAGTATTCCCCTTACTTATCGACCTCCGTTCTGATTTTGGGATGCCAAGTAAAATGCTCTGCAGTGATTGTTAGCTTGTATGCAGCATTGTCAATATTAAAAGAAAAAGCTCCAGTACGGATACTTGGTTTTCTCCAAAGGGACTGATCAACTTTTTAGCAAGCTGGAGTTCAGGCAGAATTAAAATATATGCTTTGCAGTAAAAAAAATGTGTAAACAGGAAAGCACTGTATCTGACACCTAGTATAGCGTTCATTAAAGTTTAATTTGATCTTTTAATATCATGTTAAAGTTTTTCCATCTTGGAATGATGTGATTATGGTTGGCATAAATCTGCCCGGTGCATTACTGCTTAATCTTTATTAGTTTTTATTTAACATAGTAAACTGTAATTTATTTGTATTAATGGAATCATTCTCCCCCTTACCCTGGCCGGAATAGTGCCTCACTTGACTATTGCACTTGAATAAAATTGTTTCACTGACAGCCATGAGCTTACTGCACTCTTCACCTTTTTTCCTCTCTACTGTCTGATGTAGTTGTTTTAATTGACTGTCTTGGTGCCTCTGTGCCTTTTATAGTCTGCTTCACTGCACCCCTTCTCACATTCTCTGTAACAGAGAAGACTCAGCAGATAAATAGGTAACACATACCTGCTGTGTGCTGATGCTTTCCAAACACTGACATAGTTTCAAGCCAATATTGAGGCCAGCTGTTTTTGGTGTGGGTTCTGGGGATTCACAGCTGCAAGAATTCACCGGTCATTACATGTTGTGGTCTGTGGACATGTAATGTTCCTGTAAGCTTCAAGAGAGAATATTGCATGCTTTGTCCTGCTGGTAACAGCTGAGTGATGACCTGACACAGGCTGAACCTCTCTAGTCCAGCATCCTCGGAACCTGACTGGTGCTGAACCAGAGAATTTGCTGGACCATGGGAGGTCAGTATTGTCTAGCAGCATTACCAACACACCCACTGCTTACTGGGCTCTCAGAAGACATGTAGGGGTAAATTAGAGCTAAATAACGTTACAGAACACTGAGGCCCAGCACTGGTAATTGTAACCATCTTTATGGGACTGTAGGAAACTTGGCCACACCCTTGATAAGTGTCAAGTACCAGAGGGGTAGCCGTGTTAGTCTGAATCTGCAAAAGCGGCGAGGAGTCCTGTGGCACCTTATAGACTAACTGAAGTGTTGGAGCATAAGCTTTCATGGGCAAAGACCCACTTCGTCAGATGTTCCTTGATAAGTGAACATCCAGGTGACTGAAATCATGTCAGACCATGGAGATTGCCAGACCAAAGAGCACCAGACTAGAGAGGTTCATTCTGTATGTCTCACATATTGAACAGGAACTGATACAAGCACCAAATAATCTGTGCAGAATACTTTCTAGTTGTGGACTGTCACCATTATTAACTAGCTTTTGGGAGGCAGCCTTTAAGATTGTCCAGTGCCTAAGCTAGGCTATTTTAAAGGACTTAGGAGTGACTGTTACAACAGATGGGTTTTTGGGGTAGTCGAGTTTTCTGCACGGGAATGAGTAGATTTGAATTCTGTCTCATTTATTCTTTGCTGAGAGAGCAAATCCACAGATACCGATATAGAAAGCTTTACCTTATTCTGAGTTCCTCTCATTGTGGACATGTATGAGCACAAATATTAAGTAGCAAAAAACAGCCAAATATTATGCTCTTCGTTTTGCAGAAGGAGAAACTGCGGAAATTAGTACAGATCAGGAGTGACGTGAGGTGATGTAATTAGCCTCACTTGGATCAGCTTACGCCTTCTTACCAATGTGTGACTGGGTAGTGGCCATATTACACCCCCTTTATACTCTCAGGGTATGTCTACACTACCACCCCAGTTCAAACTAGGGTGGTAATATAGGCAACCGGAGTTTCAAATGAAGCCCGGGATTTGAATTTCCCGGGCTTCGTTTGCATCTTGCCGGGCGCCGCCATTTTTAAATGTTCGCTAATGTGGACTCCGTGCCGCGCGGCTACACGCGGCATGGACTAGGTAGTTCGGACTAGGCTTCCTATTCCGAACTACTGTTACTCCTTGTTGCCTACATTACCACCCTAGTTCGAACTAGGGTGGTAGTGTAGACATACCCTCAGTCAGTGGACCAGATTCTAAGTATAAGGGGAGGGGAATTTACACACTATGGGCTCATTTGAGTTTATATTTCTGCAGTGTATGGATTTGTGACACAAGAAGGAAGTGGACAGTGGTCTGTATTTAGTATTTACCAAGATTGCCTTAGATAACATTACCTCTGAAGTGAGTTGCATAGGAAACACTTATAATGATCCAAATACAGAGGTAACGTGTCTAGCCAGAGCAACTGAAATGTTTGAAGCATGACCTCTGTGTTAGACTGCCTCTCAACTCATTTAGACTCCCCTCTGAATTTGGCCCACAGAAAGAGAGTTCATGCCAGAGCTGGGAACTGAATAGCATTTCCCTGACTCCCAGGCCTGTGCAATAGCTGCAAGATTATTCTTCCTTTCCTTAATTCTAATCCTCCCCCAGAGTCTGCTCCCCAGGCTGAGATGTTTGACCTGATTCCTGATGAACAAGGTAATGTTAGCAACTAGTATTGCACGCAGTCTCAGACTTGGAAATTGATACCCTGCAGCTTAGAAGAAAAAATAAGGACAGGGAATTAGTGAAACTTTTCACTACCCTGCTAGTAATTGCTGTTGGATCAATGCCTTGCATTAACATGACTCTGGTATGTATGAGGGAAGTTGCAGAAACAGTACAGAGCGGGCACTTCTATTGGGAATTGACACGGTCATAGACGTAGAAGAACTTATCGGTAACGCAGAAAAAAGATTACATACCTTGTAATTATAAGCCATTGATAATACTTGCAGAAACAGTGTCAAAATGAATATAATATTTAACCTCAAAATATTGTCTTATTTCTCTTAAAACAATGTTACTGTTTGTTTGTTGTTACAATTAATAATAATACTTGTAGTTTTATAATGGTAGTGTAACCACCACCAAGGCAGATTTGAACCTGGGACCTCGGGAGCTGACTCTAGGAGCTTCTACCCTCTGAGCTAAAAGCCAGCTAGCTCCCAGCCCATGCTGTAGAGGTCTCTTGATCTTAACTGTTGCAGTGGTCTAGGTGCCACTTGCAGTACTCAGTAACCACACTAGGGCTATGTCTACACTCGCGGCTTCTTGCGCGAGTAATATGTGAATGAGGCTAAGCATGGAATATCGCCGAGCCTCATTTGCATACCTAATGAGCCATCATTTTTTTCAGAAGAGGCTCTTGCGCAAGAAGGAGCGTCTACACTGCCCCTTCTTGCGCAAGAAAAACCCTCTTGCGCAATGCTGTTCTTCCTGTCAAGTAGTAGGTGTAACGGCATTGCGCAAGCGGGTTTCTCTTGCACAAGAAGGGGCAGTGTAGACGCTCCGTCTTGCTCAAGAGCCTCTTCTGAAAAAAATGGTGGCTCATTAGGCATGCAAATGAGGCTCGGCGATATTCCACACTTAGCCACATTTGCATATCAGTCGCACAAGAAGCCGCGAGTGTAGACATAGCCTAGGTGTGTGGGTTACAGTAGCATTTGGAGAAGTGGTCACCAGGCTTTTTATGCTCAAGATCACGTTCTGAATTTAAGGGCAACCCAAGATTGACCTTTCCCCAAGGTCCTGCCTCGTCCCCAAAGCCCTTCCCCACTCACTCAATTCCCCCCTCTCTCCCTCACCGTTATCGGGCTGGGGCAGGTGTTTGGGGTTTGGGAGGAGGATATGGGGTGCTAGATGTGGGAGGGGAATCAGGACTGGGGCTTGAGATGCAGGAAGAGGTATGGGCGCTGACTCTGAGGAGGGGGTCAGGGCTTGGGACAGGTTCTTGGTGTACAGCAGAGGGTATAGGGTACTGGCAGCAGGAGTGCTGTCAGTTGGACCAGTGATCAGGAGCCCTTGGCAGTAGCAGGCCCAGCAGCTGGGACACCGGGTGCAAAACCAGCACGCTCTGCAATACTACTTCCTGTGCCTATGCCCGCTGGGTGGCATTTCCCACAGGCAGCTCTGGGGCGGCGGTACAGGAAGGATACGGCAAGCTCCGTGCTTGCTCCAGCCTCGTGCTGTTCCTAAAAGGGGCCGATGTGCCACAGCAGTCTCAGGGTGAAAGGTAGGGGATACATGGTTCTGTGCGTTGTCCCTTTCTGCTGGCACGACCTCTTAAGCTCCCATCGGCCCAGTTTCCCATCCCCAGCCAATGGGAACTGTGCATGGGGGAGGGGGATAGAGCTTTCAGGCAGAAGCAGTGTCCCAAAACTCCTGCCCCCTGCCCGCATCTCAATAGCACAGATCCCAGGAACAGCCAGTGGCATGGAGCCAGGGCAAGCATGATCAACTTTGACTGATCGGTGACTCCTGATCTAGAGGCACCAACTGAGAACAGGGTTCTATTGTGAAAATACATAGGAACAAATTTACAACCCTGAAGAGCTTACAAATTTAAATATACAAGAAGGATAATAGTAGATTTTAAAAGAGTTCCGAAGATGCCCAGAATCTGGGATGGGTGCACTTTATTTTTATTTTTTTTTGTAATGGCAGAGATATACATTAAAATAAATAATTTTAAAGCTCTAACCCCTCCCTTCCTGCCCCCCCCCCCCCCCCAGCCACCCGCTTTGACACATTTGCAAAGAGGCAACTAGACTTGTCAGTTGGAATGGCAAAGGTGAAACAGTGAGGTCAAAGTAAGGGGCTGTTTTTGAAAATTTGCCATATGTTAATTATTTGCTGACGTTTATTATTTTTCTATGTTCAGTTTTATCATTTCATTCATATTTTATATTCTCTGCATCTCATCCTAGTCACTATTTGGTGCCAGCCCATAGTCATCATGTAATAGGTCACAATTGCCAGTCTGCACGAGACTGAAGTAATAAGGGTATATTAATTCAGGATTGACATACATTACTAGACATTTGTGGAGAAATCTGTGGAGCTTTTGTTTTCATTAATATTATTCCTATCTACAGATTTTGCAGAATTAAATTATAAAAACTGCTAAGAGCTGGTAATATTTTTGGGGGAAAAAAACTTTACACCTGATACAGGAAATACTGGTACACATATAGGGGAAAACAGAATAGAATCCACTCTTGTTCCATATTTGACATTTTAAATAGTGTTTTATTTCCAAATTTCCTAAAAATAACTTTTCACCAAACTGCATAAGTGTACCAAGATGACTAGTTTTGTGTGAAATTAAAATTACTTACACGTCCATTTCAGTGACTAACTTCAGAATTATCAAATGATGTGTTTTAATCCAATTACATTCTCAGTAGAGTGAGACATGCCTTAGACTTAGCATATATACAGCTAAGGCTTTGGTCCCTGGCATGAATTTTTTATTAAAAACTACTCAGCAGTGTTCAAAGGCCTGTCAAGCTATCAGTTATTACTTTTTTGTGGTCTCAAAGAGAGTCTTCAAAACACAATTGGGAGGATTTTACAAGGTGTTTAGTTATAGGACATTATAAAATATCAAAATTTATTTTATATAATTGTGCTAATCATCTTAATTTTTGTAGCATATTAAGTATAAAAAATACATGGGAGTTTTATGTCGCCAAAAAGAAAGTTAATAGTGGAACCATCAAATTTCCTTACATGGAATTAAAGGGAAAGTAACAGCTTTCTAAAACCTACCTGACTTAAGAAGTAAGCATTTGTGCAGGGAATAAAAAAATTGATTGGGATTTTGGGTTACATGTGTGCGTGCTGAAAACACATTTCAACAAACCAGAACCTAACAATTGTATTTAACTTGCTAAATGACTCAGTTTATATGCATTATGAAACTAAGATTGTCCAGCTTTTTCCATTCTAAAACTGTTTTCAGTTGCATATACCTTTATCAATCTGTAATCATTGGGTTTGAAATTTTTCATGCTGGATGAATGCCTCAGGATGACTCTTTGTGGTAAGTTTCAGCAAAAGTGGTTGAGTCATTTCTAAGCCTTTGTTTATGCACAAAACTGTTTTCCCCCCCACCCCCCCTCATGTTTAAAAAGAAATTAACTTACAACTATTTTGTTGAGAAGCTCTTGGACAGACTATAAATTTGGCAGGGGGGTTACCCTGGTATCAGGGACCTTTTCCCATTGCTAGGGAAACTGGCCCAAACTTGGGAACCGGAAAAAATCTGAGTTCACACATGCTAAGTTATTAGCGTTTGTCTGCTAAATTCTCCCAAGATTCCATCTGTACTGAGCATGCTGCATTCCCTCAGACCTCCAATGTGTGACAAGACTGTGCATGTGCACAGAGAAACTGAGCATGCTCCATCCCGGGGGAGGAGCAGGCTTTCACTGCAGTTTCTCCTCCTGTCAGACAGAGGCCACTGTTGCAACCTTAAAATTCTGTCATTTCCTAATTTTTGCTTGCTCAACTTTGCAATTTTAACATCCTTTTAATATCATTTCTTTGGATGTAGTATAAACATATGCCTCTTTTGGATTTTTCTGTTTTAAGATTATTTTAAACTATATTTTGCTAGTGGCATATTTAACCTTGGCCACATCTGTGTTTAAGATGTTTTGCCACTTTGGAGTTTATGATTTTTTTCCACATCATTTTAGCGATAAAGAGCACTTCATTTGCTGGTATTTTTTATGTAAGACTCTGCTGGATACCAAAAAAGAAACCTTTAAGATATTCAAACACATTGGATAATATACAAGGGCTGTATCAGCACAGATATATACAGTTTCTAGTCGTTTTACACTGTGTCACTTACATCATAGTTTTAAATATCTGAAAGAATTATAATGAACAGGAGCTAATTAAGAAACAAGTAATAAAACGGATTATTCAGGTGCTGCTGTTTTATTACCATCTCATTATGATTAAATAATTCCCGTTAAAGTCTGGATCAAAGAGAACTATCTCACAGGAGAGTTTACAGAGTACTTTAACAGATTCTATTTATTGTATGATCCCAGGTGAGTATTGGCTTTCATGCTGTCATATTAACTTATTGTGTCAATGCAATCCATAAGAAACCTGGAGGAAGTTTTTATGTTGTAGTCCAACAGACTATAGAATGAATAGTTAGAATTTTTTTCATCCCCAGCTTATCTATTTTTAAAATAAACAAAATAGTATGGTGATATCTTAAAGCTCTGCTAAGAAGTAATTCTGTGTAACCTTTTGCATCATAACAACTTATGCTTTCAAGCAGAGAGCTGTGGGTTTATGCCCACTGAGAAGATTGGGAATAATTGACATTTAATTTTTTTTTAAAGTCCTACACATCTTTCCACCAATTATTCATAGGCTTTGTGAGCCCTCAGCATTCTTCTTATTCATGTAATTTTGAGGGGCGTTATTTTGTAGATCAGCGTATGAAATCTGCCTCCAGCTGATTCATGCATTCAAACAGTCACACTGTTAAGCAACGTGGCAGAACAGGGCACAATAACAAATGGATTGTGTCCTGATGGGTGCTATGGAGATCCCTATTAATTAAACTATCTAAATCCGTGGTCACCAGCCAGTCCATCGGGATCTACTAGTAGATCTTGGAGCCTCTGACAGGTGATCCTGACTGGTTTGGCCAAGAGGTTATCAAAAGCCAGCACTTCAGCTGCCCCTCCCCACAATGCTGCTCATCTCCTGCCCTTTGCCTTGGAGCTGTCTCCTCAGGAGCCTCCTGCCTGCTGTGCAGGAGAGGGAGGGGAGGGTGCTGATGTCAAAGTGCCCCCTCCCACTCTGCATCCTTTCTCCACAGACCAAAGAGGGGGCACAACAGGACTTGGGATGGAGTTTGCTGGCTGATTTGGGAGTGGTGCAGGGCCAGGGCAGGGGTGAGCTCCACTGCACCACCCCCAGGAGCCACCTGAGGTAAGCAGTGTCCAGCGGGAGCCCACATCTTGAAACCCTACACCAGTCATGAGCCCCTTCCTGTACCCCAAACTTCTGCCCAGCCCCAAGCACCCCTGCATCCAACCACCCTCCCAGACCCTGCACCTAGAACCCTCTCCTGCACCCCAACTGCCTGCCCCAAACTCAGCTCAGAGCCCCTTACACTCCAAATCCCTTCATCCAAGACCGGAGCCTGCACCCCAACCCGCTGCCCCAGCCTGGTGAAAGTGAGGGAGGATGGAGTGAGCAGGGGGTGGGGCTTCAGAGAAGGGGCACAAAGGAGGCAGGGCCAGGGTATTTGGGTGTGAGGTACATCTTGGATTGCACTTCGATTAAAAAAAATGATCTTGTTCTTAAAAAGGTTGGAGACCATTGATCTAAAGAGACAAACCTGTGCACACACCCACATACATGGGCATACTGTAGTGTAGGTGGGGGAGGGTTTTGCCTACCCAAACCACCAAGCATGGCTCCATCCACACTCCGCCCCCAGAATACCTACTGTAGACATATTGGGGGCAGTGCGTTTCTGTCCCCAACACCTGCCCTCCCTGTGCTCAGGGAGGTGGGAGTCGCATGTTCTCTTCCTTCTCCAGTGCTTTGGGGGCTAGGGAGGCTGGAGGTGCACTGCCCTGCCTCCTCCCCTCCCCATAGTGGGGGGCAGGGCCTCAGCAAAGGGGGTGAAGCTAGGGGCCTGCCTCCTCCAACCCCAGTTGCACCGACTGCCCTTGCCCACTTGTGCACTCCAGGTCAGGAAGCTACCAAGCATATTTGCACACTGCAATCCCCATAGTTTTTCATCCAGTTCTGTGGGCCACACTGAGATGCACCTACAGGGAAGAGTTTACCCATTAATTGGGAGTAGGCCCAAGCTCAAATGAGTGAGGTCTCTTTTGTTTCAAGGCTGCTTTCATTCACAGTGAGTGGAGCCCTGAGGACCATGAATGGGTCTTGAATGACCAGGAAGTCTGGCTGCCGAACAAAGGCAGAGGCCTAACCAAGCAGCTTATGTCCTGCAGTTTATGATGCAATTGACTTGGATATCTATGAAGATTGAGGGGGAAAAAACCCGAGACGAAGACAAACAGGTTTATTTGGACATAAGCTTTCATGGGCAGAAAAAAATCACCTGACAAAGTAGGTTTTACCCGCACAAGCTCATGCCCTGATGTAACCCCAGTAATTTACTTTTTTGTAGATCCACGTGCCATTATTCAAAAAGCAGAGAGAATGGTTAAATTCTTTTCCTCCTTTGGGTTTTCTAATTGAGTACAACAGTATATAAAGTAACGGTATGCTAGTCTCCCCAGTATAAAAGGTATTTCAAACCCTGTATGGCAATAACATGCTGTGGTAATATCTGTATACGGCAGATTGAATGGCAAAGTGAGGTAAGAATATATGCCCCAGATTCATAGTCACAATCATTGTGGCAACAAGTGCAAATTAGGGTAATTCCGTGTGCAGATGCAACCAATTAGACATCTTTACATGTACAGTTACTTGACTGATGCCTCCAATTACTCTGATTTCACAAATTAGGTGCACAGTTTTAAAATACAGGACAGAAAATAAAAACTGAAACCAGGCAGCATTTACGCAGTGAAAACATTTTCAAGCTGTGACTACCATACTTGGAGCAAATTTATTTAGCAGCTTCACAGTGAAAGCTGCTGTAGGTCAATACATGTCTCTGCAGTGTAAGTAGGGTCAATATAATCACATTCCCAGCTCTCTGGAGATGACCTCAGAAAAGAGGTCACAGGAGACCCATACTTGCATGGAAGTGTCTGACTGTCCTCCTTGAAGACCCACTTTCTTCGTAGTATGGTGCCAGAGAGTCATTCTGTGAGTTGCTATAAAGGTTTAATAGAAAAGTTAGGCGTGGATGGACATGTCACATCACGGCAAATCAATATTTGTGGCCATACATCTCAGAGCCAGGTATATAGACTCAGGCTTGCTCTACAATGCTAAAACTAGCAGTGTAGACATTGCAGCCTGGAGGTGAAGATCTCAGAACTGAGTGGGAACGTCTACACTGCCATTTTTAGTGCTGTACCGTGCGACCAAGTTGCACCTGGGCATCAAGACTTTCTGCTCCAAGTTGGTTGTTTTTGTTTTGCTGCAGCATAGAGACACCAGAAGTGTGCCCCAGATTAGCATGCACTATCATTGTGGCTTCATATGTAAATTCAGGTACTTCTGTACTCAGGGCCGGTCTAAGGGGTGGGCTAGCCGGGCAGTTGGCCAGGGCGCCAACCTACAGGGGCGCCCGGCTCCCGGCAGGCTGCAGGGGCTGCCCGGGGTGGGGGCTGTGTCAACTCCTGCAGCACCGGCCAGCAGTGCCCTTCCCCCCACGGCCGGAGGGCCCTACACAGCCAGGAGCAGCCCACCCTGGGCGCCCCCAGGCTGCGCGCTATCGGCGGTGGCTGGGCGGACTGGGCAGCGCATGTGCCGTGTGTCCGCCCACGCGCCCTGGGGGTGGGCCCAAGCATGCGCTGTGCACCCGGAGGCGGTGCCCTGGGGGCAGCGCTGCATGCCTGGGGCCCGGGGCACCAAAATGGCTCGGGCTGGCTCTGTCTGTACTTATATATACCTAATTAGTCATATTAGCATATGGTACTACCTGGCTTATGCATGCAGTTATTTAGTTAAACCTTTTCAAAAGTACCCTTATATCCCATTGCTGGCAGAGAACAGTGATGCTCCAGTTTTAAGGGCATTCCCCTAGAACTCGGGAGATGGGTGTTCACAGCCCTATTTTGTTGCAGACTTACTGTGTAAGCTTGGGCATGTCACTTAGGCTATGTCTAGACTACAGGGTTTTTTCTAAACAAGTGGCCTTTTTACAAAAAAACTTCACCTGCGTCTAGATTGCTGCTGCGTTTTTTTAAAATTAAATCGAAAGAATGTGGCGTGTTTTTTTTTTTTACAGTGGTAAACCTCATTTTACGAGGAAGAACGTCTTTTTTCAAAAGAGCTCTTTCAAAAAAAGGCGTTCTTGACCAAAAACAGGGCTTTTTCAAAAGGGAGCATCCAGATTGCTTTTTCGAAAAAGTGGTGGCTGTCTAGATGATCTCTTTCGAAAGAAGCTTTTTCAAAAGATTCTTTCGAAACAGCCTCTTTCAAAAAAAGCATTTAGTCTAGACGTACCCTTACTCTGTCTCGGTTACCCCCTGTATATTGGGGATAGCAGCACTTCCCTACCTCCCAAGGATGTTGTGAGGATACGCTCATTAAACATTGTGATACATTCAGCCATACCATGGCACAAGACCATACAAGTTCCTGAAACACATCATCAGCCAATGGGAGTTCAGGCGACTCAGTCCCTCACTGGAGTGAATTGGAGCTGGAATTCTAAGGGGGCTCAAGATAAGGCTTCTTAACTGCTGAGGTAGAGGTCTATTGAGCTTCCTGACTTGGCAGCCTACTTGCTGCATAGATTGGACGTGGTACGTTTCTTCCACTCGCATGAGTCAGGGAAACAGAGTTTTTGAAAAGAAGGATTTAGATAAAACTGCTTATTAGTACACGAAGGATTATCTGAGGTTTTAAAGTTTGTTCTTCTCAGTAGGGTTGTTCAAGTGTGAAAACTTGAGGACATGTCAGTCCATCATGGATCTTCAGCTGTAAAAAGCCCCAGTGTTCACTAGAGTGAAATCTGCTTTTAGCTGATGGCTTTTGACAACTACAGAAGATGATGCAAGTTTAAAGACCAAACAACCACTCCCACCTCCACCGCCCACCACAGTTTTGAGGGAGCCAGTTAAATGATAAGTCGTTGCATCTGCTCAGTTGTTCACTAGTTCCCTTTTTCCTCGGCCCCGGAGAGATTGCTGCTGTTATGGAATGCTCCAGTAAAATATGCCTTTCTCAGCTACATCAGTGGTTCTCAAACTTCATTTTTTCAATGCCCTATTGAAAATAGCTGAGGATCTCAGTGAGCCAATTACTGATTTTTCAAATGTTGCTTGTATCATTAGCTAACTGTTGTAAAGTGCTTCAGATAAAAGCTCTCACTCTTATTTAAAAAACCCAAAACCTTATCTGGACAAGTGATGTCCATCTCCATAGCAGTAACAGGCTGGGGCTGGAAAGGAGGAGTAGAATCTCTCCCCCACTGTTGCAGCCACTGATCTGGGCTGGGAGCTAGAGGGATGTTCTCTCTTTCTCTCCTGCCCTTCCCCTTCCCAGCAGCCAGTGAACTGAGGCTGGGAACAAGGGGGTCCTCCCCCTTCCTCTCTCTTCCCCCTCATCCCTGTCCTGGCAGCCAGTGAGCTGGGGCGAGAAGAAGGGGGGCCTGTCTCTCCGGGTATGTCTACACTACAGCGCTAATTCGAACTAACTTAGTTCGAATTAGTTAATTCAAATTAAACTAATTCGAATTAGCGCAGCTAGACTTAAAAACTAGTTCGAATTAGCGTTTTGCTAATTCGAACTAGCATGTCCACACAGAGTGGACCCTGAACAGAGGTTAAGGATGGCTGGAAGCAGTGCCGGCAGGGCATCAGATGAGGACTTAGAGCGTGGAGCTGCTGCCTCAGGCTAGCCGAGGGCTGTGCTTAAAGGGACCCGACCCCCACCCCGGACAGACAGTTCTCAGGGTTCCCCACTTGCAAAGCAGTCCTGGCTTGGAGTGCCCTGAGTGCCCACACGCGGAACATCACAGCACTCGGCCATCACTCCGGCCGTTCTTGCCACAGGCTGCCATCTGGGGGGGAGGGGAAAATCGGGGGGCTGCAGGAGAACTTCCACCCCGAGAAGTCCGGAGAGCCAGCCCAGTCCTCCCCATCGGGGGCGCGTACCCCATTCCTCCCTCACCTCCTTCCACTTACCCTTCCTGATGTACAAAATAAAGAAAACGTGTGTTCAAAAATAGAATCTCTCTTTATTGAACAAAACTGGGGGAGACTGGGAAAAAGAGGTGGGAGAGGGGAAGAGAGAGGCTGGGAGAGATGAGGGCAACTAAAATGATCAGGGGTTTGGAACAGGTCCCATATGAAGAGAGGCTAAAGAGACTGGGACTTTTCAGCTTAGAGAAGAGGAAACGGAGGGGGGATATGATAGAAGTCTATAAAAGCAAAAGTGGTGTGGAGAGGGTTCATAAAGAAAAGTTCTCCATTAGTTCCCATAATAGAAGGACTAGAGGACACCAAAGGAAAGGAATGGGTATCAGGCTTCAAACTAGTAACAGAAAGTTGTTCTTCACAAAGTAAAGAGTCAACCTGTGGAACTCCTTGCTGCAGTAGGCTGTGAAGGCTAGAACTAGAACAGAGTTTAAAGAGAAGTGAGATCAAGTCATTGAGGTTGGGTCCATGGAGTGGTATTAGCCAGGGGGTAGAAATGGTGTCCCTGCCCAAAGTTTGTGGAAGGCTGGAGATGGATGGCACGAGACAAATGGCTTGGTCACTGTCTTTGGTCCATCCCCTCCAGGGTTCCTAGGGTTGGCTGCTGTCGGCAGACAGGCTACTGGACTAGATGGACCTTTGGTCTGACCCAGTACGGCTATTCTAAGCTCAGGTCTCAGGGTCAGGGATTTTCATGCACACCTGCTCCTGGGTGGCCAGGTTAGCAGCTATTCTGCCCTAGACGGCCACTTTCCTGTGCCTAGTGCAGAGTTCGTGGACAAGGTCCATGATGTCTGCACTAGACCAGGCGGGTGCCCGCCTCTTGCGGTCCTGCAGGCTCCCGGGAGCCGCCAGCCTGGTCCCGGGAAGAGGCGGAGGGCTGGGGGGCATCGGGTGGCTGGCTCATGGCGTGCCAGGTGCAGGGTCTGCTGGCTGGGTGCTAGCAGGCTTGCACCTGGCACGGGCACCCTAGCCAAACCGTGCCCCTTTAAGGGCTCCGGGGCCGGGAGGGGGAGAAATAGAGATTCCCTAGTGGTGCCCAGAGTGGCCACCAGGGAAAGCTGGGGAGGGCTAGCCTCCCACTAGTTCGAATTAAGGGGCTACACAGCCCTTAATTTGAACTAGTAAGTTCGAACTAGGCTTAGTCCTCATGCAATGAGGTTTACCTAGTTCGAACTAAGCGCTCCGCTAGTTCGAATTAAGTTCGAACTAGCGGAGCACTAGTGTAGCGCCTATCAAAGTTAATTTGAACTAACGTCTGTTAGTTAGGATTAACTTTGTAGTGTAGACATACCCTCCCTGACAGCCACAACCCTAGAGCTGGGGAAAGATACCTCTACCTCTGGCTATTGCAGCGCTATATGTCCCAAATTCCCCACCCCGTCTTCTCACCTACTGTTCCCACCTCCCTCCAGTTTCCCCCACTTCCACCTTCCACCTATTCTCCCCCAGGCCACCCTCTGCCTCTCATTACATGTACATCTTCTCTGGGGCCAGGCACCTAATTAGTGGAGCCATGCCTGCACAGCTCCGCTAATTAGGGAGACAGCTCTTCATGCTTTCACATGCAGCTGCCCAGGTGCGCACCTTGGGGAACTATCCATGGACCACCTGAATAAGTAACAACACAAATTTGTCAAGAACAAATAATATCAAGCCAACCTAATAGGTTTCTTTGATAGGATAACAAGTTTTGTGGATAAGGGGAAAGCAGTAAACATGGTATACGTAGACTTAAGTAAAGTATTTGATACGGTCTCGCATGATCTTCTTATCAATAAACTTGGGAAATACAATGTAATTAGGGCTACTATAAGGTGTGTGCATAACAGGTTGGATAATCATTCTCAGAGAATAGTTATCGATAGTTCACAGTCATGCTGAGAGGGCGTAACAAGTGGGCTCAGTTCTAATCAATATCTTCAACAATTTAGATGATGACATCGAGAGTACGCTTATAAAATTTACAGAAGAGACCAAGCTGGGATGGGTTGCAAGTGCTTTGGAGGATAGGGTCAAAATTAAAAATGATCTGGACAAACTAGAGAAATGGTCTGAGGTAAATAAGATGAAGTTTAATAAGGACAAATGCACTTCCACTTAGAAAGGAACAATTAGTTTCAAATGCACAGAACGGGAAGTGGACTGCCTAGGAAGGAGTACTGCAGAAAGGGATTTACAGATCAGAGTGGATCACAAGCTAAATATGAGTCAACAGTGTGACTGTTGCAAAAAAAGCAAACATGATTCTGGGATGCATTAACAGGCATGTTGTGAGCAAGACATGAGAAGTCATTCTGCTCTACTCCGCGTTGATTGGTCCTCAACTGGAGTATTGTACCTAGTTCTGGGTGCCATGTTTCAGGAAAGATGTGGACAAATTGGGGAAGGTCCAGAGAAGAGCAAAATAAATGATTAAAGGTCTAGAAAACATGACCGGGGGTGAGGGGGAATTGTGTTTGTTTAATTTAAAAAAGGGAAGACTTTTCAGGGACATGATAGCACCTTTCAGGTACCTAAAAGCATGTTATAAGGAGGAGGGAGAAAAATTATTCTCCTTTAGATGCTTAGGCTGGAGCCTGGGCT
The DNA here is from genome assembly GCF_052426305.1 of Pelodiscus sinensis. NCBI lineage: Eukaryota > Metazoa > Chordata > Testudines > Trionychidae > Pelodiscus > Pelodiscus sinensis. Next base: position 12,361,243 of record NC_143068.1, on the reverse strand, counting down.
CTAGGATTGTGCAAGGTGCCTAGTTGCAGTGTAGACCATGTGGCTGTGTCAGCAGTGAAGAGTAACCGCTGGCAGCAGCAGGGGAAGTGAAGCAAAATGACCCTAGTGAACTTAGCTCCCCTGACAGCTTTTCTGGGCTCCTGCCAGGCAGTCCCACCCCCTTCCCTGGGGCAGCATCCTGGGAGAGCAAAGCAGCTCCTGCTGCCTTGTTCCATTCCCCTCCTCACCCTCCACTGCTACTGGTGAGTGTAGGGGGGGCTGGCCCCCTGCTGTAGGTGCCAGGACACTTCCCCCCCCCCCCCCCGCTAGTGCACCCACCATGGTGTTTGGCACATGTGACCTCTTGTGCCTCCTGACGGGTCACCCCTGGTAAAAAGATAATATAAGATACACCTGTGGTTTTCAACCTGAGTCTAGGGCTCCCGGGGCCCATGAGCATATTTCTGGGGGGTCTGCTACACAGGACCTAGAAAAAACATCAAAACTCCACTGCATGGAGTTGAAACCCGGGCCCTGAGCTCTGCCACCCCGGGGCTGAAGCTGAAGCCTGAGCTATTTAGCATCACATGGCCCTGTGTAGCATGGAGCCCCAGGCAGCTGCCTTGCTTGCTACCCCACAATACAGGCCCTGGGTTTTATATGCAGAGAAAACCCAGTTGTTGTGGCCCTAGTAAGATGTGGAGCTTTTATAGCTGGGGGGGGGGGGGGGAGGCACTTCAGAAAGTACTTTTATGTCTACAGCTGCTATAGCAATTTAAAACATTTGTTATTGCTACACCCAGACTGTCTCCTGCCTAGAGGGAAAAGCATGTTGTGTTACAATCCTGTAACTCATTCTTCTTGCTGAAAACCCTTCTCTCTTTCTCTCCCCCACCCTCCTACCACTCTGCTTTTTGTCTCTCATTCTTTAAAATGATTGTGTGTGGTTGCAAAATTGTTACCATCTCTCCTCTGATGTTCGCTATATTCCATATATGCATGATTTCTGTCTCCTTCTATTATATTATTGAGTAGGCATCACAGAGGGCTAGAAAAAAACATCCCTGTTTTTCAAGGTAGAAAGTAGGTGAATTTCTTTCTTTTTTGTGGCCAACCCTAACAAAATGAGCATTATGTGGCTAATGTCAAGAGGTTTGTTTGTTAGTTTTTGCCCCTGTGCTCTGTGTTCAATATATGCTGTCCATAAAACTGGAATGTTTGGAAGCATGAATTCTGTTTCTATTGCAAAAGGCCAAGGGTAGGGATTTTTGTTTGTTTTGCAATTTATCATACATTTAGATTGATTTTAAAGGAATCCATTAGCATGTTCAACTTTAGGAATGCATGAAGTAATGCAAGTTACTGGGGGTTTTTTCTCTATTTTTTGTCTCTAATATTTGAACATAATCATCCTGTTTGCACTTCCAGCTGGACATCCTGGATTTTTTGAGGACATGTGTGTTACACTTAGATGCAAATATATTTCAACTGCGCCAGTGCTGTATTAAGCTGTAGATTAGAAATATTGTTTAGATTGTTATTCAAGCAAATGGTGGATCATAAGAATAAATGTGAAACTGTCTATGTTGGCTGAATTAACAGAGGATTTAGGAAGAATACTGCAGCAGGAATGAAAGGTGAAAATGCAGAGGTTGAGTGTGAGACAAAGATGGAGGATAATGCTCATATATAAAGGCACTGGTCTTCAATTACTATAAGTAAAAAATGTGTATCAACCTGTTCTAATGGCACAAATATGTCTGAAGTGAAATTATACATTTTGCAAAGGAGCAGATTTCTGATGTTAGAGACAAGTAGTTGCTAATGGCATGATTTTTACCTTACTATATATTTTAGAAATATGTATCTGTCTATCCGAGAGTCAGTTTGTTGAAGAATGCCTCCTAAAAAAAGCTAGGACCACCAAATTTGTTATTCAGCTTTCTCCTATCATAATGTAAAGCAAGCACAGGGTTTGGCTATGCCATGATAATGGAATGTGCATAGAATTTGATTAATTGTTTCTCATAAAATGGAAAGGAAGGGGTCTAACAGGAGAGACAGTTATACTGCAGAATGACCACAGGGGGCAGCAAAGGGCCAGGGATGGAGACTGGGACAGCTATAACTCCTTTTGGCCAGCAGCAGGAAGGGACAGAGAAAGGGGGACTGCTATCTACTATATATTTCAAAGAGTTTGTCTGTCCCCCAGACGGAGGACAGGCATCTCTTCTCTGGTTATGCCCCCTGGAACTGCAGTGGTCATGGACAGGAGCTTCTCACTTGGCCCCAACCAGCTGCGGTGACAGAAGGCTGAGGTTATCCTTTCTCCCTTGGGCAGACTGCATATTGAACTCCCCCCCCCCCCCCCAGCCCCACTCCAGAATAATGATTGAAATGAAGAAAAACACAACGTACTTGAGTTAAGGACCTGCGCGACATGGGGTAAATCTTATAGTATTCTTATGAAATGTGAAATTTTCTCTGTCCATTCCTTTTCTGTCCTGGGAGTCCATCACTAAATATAAAGCAATCAGAAAATGTGGTGCAGTCTTCATATAATCTCCTGTATTTTATCATACCAGTGAAGTTGCTATGTTATACAAGCATCCACATCTTCTTCAGTACACACTTAGAAATTGTTTATGGTCTTGAAGTACAACATCCTTTTATGCCTAATCTAATATTTTGGTCCTTACAGTTATTGATGGTGGCGTTTCATTTCCCTGCTTCGTGTCTACATTTGACATCCAGCTCTGACTGTTCAAGGCCACAATTCTGCAAGGCACTTAAGCGCATTGTTAATTTTAAGTTCATTCATAAATCCATCGTTGTTCAGCAAAACATACTGGCACAATTTGACATCCAGTTAATGTAGTTAGAACTTAGGTACATGTTTATAAGTGAAACATATTTACACCCTTTAGTGAACAGCAGCAGGCTACAGAATGGCCACACCAAGGGTTGGATGAAGTAGTTCTCTTTTTAATACATTCCACATTCATAGGTCACAGAATAAAGGAAATGCTGCAACAATTTATTGTTGCCATGGAGCAGATTCATTGCTGTGGAGAGGGTATTTCAGCTTCTGTGAAGGGGAATATAGACTCAGGCCTATGCTTCACCATTGTGTTCCCAGCTGTCTGATAATTTTGTGTATTTTGTTTACTCCTCTTGTTTTTCTGCTTTACCTGGGTTCTGTTGAACATGCATGGTTGTTCTCATTGTGTTGTAGTGCACATGAAAGATCAGCAAGTGAAATTGTAACTACTGAAGAAAATGAGTGAAGCCCATTTGGTGAATGCCTGACCATGGGTCTTCATTGAATGAAAGGGCCAGAGTCTTGGTCCCAGTGTGGCACTCTTGTGGCAAAAATGGTCCATAAAGCATGCTTAACCAGTTTCCTGTGGTTTCCCCTGCTGAGAGCCTCTGGTGTAGGGGGACTTTGGTGATGAAGCTGAGGTGAGGATTGTGCCACTCTACTCTGGCTATCCCCATGTGCTGGAATGACCCTTGATTGTACCTCCCCACAAGTTCTACACCAGGAATCTCAAACTCCCAGCCTACAGACCATCCCCAGCCAGAGCAATTGCGCAATCTAGCCCAGGAGTCCCAGCGGGCTGGAAGGTTATCCATTACAGTTCGCCAAGCCATGCCCCTTCCTGCCACCACCCCATGCTCTCCCTCCCTATGGATGCAGCTTTGGGGACCACCATAGGGGCCTGGTGTGGTGTGGCAGCAGCAGTTCCCTCTCAAGGAGCCACTGAGAAGCAGAAATTCCCTGCAGCTCTGCCACCACGAGGACTGTGTGTGGCCCAACCACTGCTGCTGCCCTAACTCCCCCCCCCCCACCCCCACCAGTGATCCCAGAGGCCTCATTCCTCGGGGGATAGGGTGCCATGGGAGAAAGGGTGGGGCAATGGCAAGAAGGGACAGGGATTGGGGAATGGTAGCAACAGGACCCCCCCAACCTGCCAGCACTCCTGGGCCAGATTCTGCAATTCCTCTGGACTGGAAAGGCCTGTGGGACAGAAGTTTGAGACCCATGTTCTACACAAAGCACAATTTTGTTGGACCTCTAAACTGGGTCCAAATACCTTTGCTAGGTTTGTAAAAAGCTGGCTGATTTTAGACCAAGATAAGGAAAATCAACTCTTATGAGTCCAGACATCAATTTGATTCTTAATCTCAATCTCCCCCTCTCCTCCTTCATTTTTTCAGTTTTTTAGGTCCTTATGTGGTGGGTGGGGTGGGTGTTTTTGGCCTTACCCTGAAGCCAGAGATTGGGCACGGATAGAGGCAGGATATCAGACTTGAAGGACCCATTGACTGATCCCATAGGGAGGTATCCTTCTGTTCTGCTTCATGGCAACAAGGTTGCTCTCTCCAGCCTAGCCAGGGACAATCCAAGTGCTGCCAAATGAAAGATAACAGTGCAGCAACACCTTGCAGCATAACTTCTGCTGAACCTTCAAAATATGAAGCAGTAAATAAAAGAATTCCCTGGGTGAAGGTTGTCCCCTATCTTTCACGTTCCTCAGGAGGTAACGGTTGCTATGGCAACACCTCATTTACTTTTTTTTATTGATAATTATATTAAGCTGAGTGTAAAGCCTGCTTGCGGGTGCATATTTGTATTGCTGCCCTGGAGCTGCAGCACATTCTGCACCCTTAGTTTTTAAAATCTCGTCCATTATTTTTGACAGCAGACTGGTTTCTTATGCTGCCGTGTTGTCCCACTTGTTTCCTCAAAAGCACCTGATGGCCAGGTAGCCCTGTGCGATATTAAAGTATAAAATGAATGTGCGTGTTTATATTTATTGTCAGGTGGCCCTTCCCCACTTCTACGCCCCGGCCCATATCTGTTGCTGTTTTATGCGCCATCTAAAAATAGAAAGACATTATTTTTAAATCCTAAATAATTCCTCGTGTTCCCTCCTACGCCTGCTCATTTGTCCCTAGACTGCTGCCCTGCTAAATCCACGGCATCTTTCATTATTATTTAAGATTTGTGCAGCTTTCTGAAATATATCTGCAAGGGCCTCTGTTTAAATGCTTGCCAAAACTTGCATTGGCCTGGTGGCATAGGCTGAATCATTCCAAATGCTCTCCCCTATGAACGTGAATTAACATGCGTGCTTGCATATCGTAACAGCCCGGGACTCACCGTTGTGGCGCCTCTAGCTGGTCACTTCGGGAATTAGCTCCATCCAGCCTCAGAGTGACTTCTCCTGGCAATGTCTTGCCTGCTATTGCCCTTTTGGGCCATTCTCCACTGCTCATCAACCTGCGTCCCTCCCTGATCTCAGCGCTCTTCCCTTAGGGTCCTGCCCCATGTCAGTGCCCCCACCCTTTGGGTCCTCCCCTCCTAGGGAACCCTGACTTCCTATACCCACTTTTGCCTCAGTGACCCATTTGAAGTCATCATCTGGCCCCTGCCTCAGGTGCAAACTGCAGCCTGAAATGGCCACTCATTGACAAAGGGGTGTGGACCTGCTGCCTTCCGCTGTCCTGGCTGCTTCTCTGCAGCCCTTGTACTCTTTAGGCCCCTGTATCAGGCCTGCAGCCTGTATATTGGGGTAGACCAGAGCTCCTCCGCTCTGCCTGCCTTTCCCCTGTGTAGATTCCAGGCAGCCTGGCCCTTCCTGCTCCACAGCTGGAGTAAAGGTGAGCTGCTCTCAGCCCTTGAAGTCCTGCAAAGGGCCCAGCTTGGCCCTAATTGGCAGACTACTCTCCACCCTAATTGGACAAGGTTGCAAAAGCCTCCTCTGGCTAGTCTGTAACCTTTTCCTTTCTTGAATGGGCTACAGTACCATAATACGTGCTCATTTGTAAAGCCAAATGCAAGTTTTGGCATGCACGCACAAATGGATATACCCACAGATACAGCCAGCTCATCGAAGTAGACCCTCCCCCTGAAAATGTTGCAGTATTTTGGGGATTGTCTGTGTGTGATTTGTGTACCCCACTTGATGTTATTGTTCTGGGATGATCTGCTAATCTGTTAGCAATAGTTTCAGATGCTGTGTGTCTATCCATGTGTAGATTAAAAGAGCCTGATTCTCATGATGCATAGAGTACATTTGCTCTCCCTTTAAGGCCTCTTTTCACTTCCGGTGCGGGGTAAAGTGGCCTTTGTGGCCAATGAGAAGCAGTTCTAAAAAGAGACAGCACTAAACAAAGAACCTCGATACGTTCAAAGAGGAACCAAAGGAGAGAATTTTAGCAGCATTAAAAGCACAGATTCAGGCTGGGAAATGTGATGGCATGGTATTGCTTTCCATATCACCATCAGAGCAGAACAGTAGATTTGAGAGGACAAGGATGAATAAACTTGCAAGCAATTTTAACCCAATGCTCTTGAAAGGAATGAAAGTTGGTTTGGAATGATCAGAATTTGGCGATTTAACCCCTTTTGCCCACCTTTAAGTTAAATATTTGTATTTTATGCAGTTGAGCTGGGATCTTATGTGTCTTAGTGCTGTCTACCTCCTCCAGGCATTACTGTTATAGGCAAGCACTGCACAAGTTGGATTAGCACTGGAGAAATATGTAGTGAATTTCATAGTATTCTGTTCTCCACCCTTTCCATCTTTTAGGAAATGGTGTGCAGCATACGGGCAGCTTTTAAAAGTTGTGTTTGATTTTGCCTGTTTCTTTTAAATCTTCCAGATATGTTGAAAGAGTGTTCAGACATGTTCCAGGAGCTGCTTCAGCATCTTCATGTTTAGTGTAGTACTCAAGTCAACTTGACTTAGAACATTTTAGCTTCAGCAATCCAGTGCTTTTCCTGGGATTTGTGAGCGGCATTTACCCAGTGACCACTGGTAGAGCCAGGGAGCCATGGGTTGTGGCCTTACTATTTTTTGCTGAGTTAGATGTTAAGTGGTGCTATCAGCCTGTGCACCGGGCTGCAAAAACACTCATTCAAATTTATCCAGGCTGCCATTCACACAGATTTGCATCTTGGCACATGGGGTTGCAGCGTCTGTGGAGGGGTGTTGGAGCCAAACTAGAATGAGACCCCAGGTGACCTCACATGGGGGTAGCAGAGTGTGCTGTGATCCTGTGGGCCAAGTTGTCATACCGCTCACTCACATTTGAAGGAGTTGAACGCAGGGGCTCCTGGCACAGGCGGTCAGTCAGCTGGTGGTGTAGGGTGCCTGAGAAGGGAAGAGGAGAGTCATGCAGGGGGCCCCACTCTATAGCCTCTGTCACAGAGGAGTGCAGCCATCTTGGCCTATTAATAATTTTTGGAGATCAGGACTCAGGCTTGGGCGAGCAATGGAAGGAATTGAGAGCCAGTAGAATGTATGATCTGCCATATTCTGCACAAGCTAAAGATTTTATACCAATTTCAAACTCAGTCCCAGATACAGTGAATTACAGTCTCAAGTTTACAGGTGGAGAACTTCTGAGCCTTGTCAGAGAGGAAGAGGCAAAGCTCCTAACTCAGGATGCTCAACACGACAGAATTAGGTTGGCTTAACTAAATAGCTCCGCAGCTGTGAAAAATGTCATGTACACTGTAATGAAGCTGACCCAGGCCCCAGTTGACACACTGCTATGTTGATGGGAGAATCCTTCCATGGGCTTAGTGACCACTTCTTGGAGAAGTGGATCCACTACAATAATGGAAGAACCCCACTACAGTGAGTGTTTGCACTGCAGCAGCGCATGTAGCATCTCTAGTGTAGACATACCCAAGGTGAATGTGGACGAAGACATCTCTTGCCACTGATGCTGTCTGAGTGCCCAGTTAGTGATGAGTCTGACAGGACCTAAGACATCACTCTGTTTTCATTAATGGGTTTGTGACTGCGGCTTTTGTCTTCCAAACAAAAGCTATCTACTCTCAGCAGATGTTCTAGCAGCTAATTTAAAGCATGTTGTTTGGATATTATTCCCTCAATTGTGTGAACCCATAAGAACAATGAGACTGGGTGCAGGACTATTTTATATGTCGTCAGTGCCAGCAGCTAAATCAGTAACCTTAATTGGTTTGGCAGCTCCCCATTAGTACCAGAATTAAGTGGCTTCCAAATGATTACATTGACTTTGTTGCACTATTATAGTAATAATCAAACAAACAGGCCATTCCATTAAAAGCTTTTTTCCAGGCTCTTGAAACCCATTACATCTCTGAATTTCTTATGCAATGAGTTACATCAAGGGGCCTGTCAAAAAGCAAGTAAGAGTGGGAGGAGGGGAGGAGAATTTGACCATTTTCTGTTGTACCAAGTGGCTTGTTAATTGCAGTATATTCAGGTACTTTCAAAATTTAAAAAGGTTGCTGTCAGATTGAAAAAGTACCAAGAAAAAAATGTTTAAAAAAATTAAGAGACCTACTTGTCTAGATTTCTTTGATATTTACTGCAAAATGCAGGACAATGTAGCACTTTAAAGACTAACAAGATGGTTTATTAGATGATGAGCTTTCGTGGGCCAGACCCACTTCCTCAGATCAAAAAATCTTTTTGATCTGAGGAAGTAGGTCTGGCCCACGAAAGCTCATCATCTAATAAACCATCTTGTTAGTCTTTAAAGTGCTACATTGTCCTGCATTTTGCTTCAACTACCCCAGACTAACACGGCTACATTTCTATCACTATTGATATTTACTGTGATTATACGAATCTGGACATATTCATCTGGGTTAATATAGAATTCCATAGGCATTCCACTGAAAGACAACAATAAATAATTTTAAAGGTTGTTTTGTTTAATTGCCACATTAACTGAAAGAGCCAGTTTTCATATTTTAGTGACTACATTTTGAGCTGAAGATATTCAGATTAAATTACATGCCTTTGTAATGATTAGAAAAGTAATTATATTCTGTTTTTAAATAGCAAATGTAATTCTGTGAGTGTCGAGATAGGTCAATATGACCAGGACAAGCAAATAAAATGTGGAACTTCCTTCCGGTAGCAAAGTTTTTAGCAATAAGCTATTTCTAGCAGGTGGGGAAAAAAAGATGCTAATTTTCCTCAGTGTCACTTTCCTCTGTTAATTTCAAAGCCTTAATATGTTATCTTTATGACACTGCATGTCTAGCACTATTCAGTGATAAAAATAAATCTAAAAAGTAGCTCACAGCACATCTGTATTTATTGGCGCTAAGAAGAACAGCTAAGAAATACATTTTAAATATCTGCAAGTAAAATGGCATCTTTACAGCTATACTGCAAAAAAAACACTAACCTCACAAATAATTTCCTTAAAATGCTGCTTTCCTTACATTGTGTGATTACAAGTAATCTTGGAAGTGTAAATTGGCCTTTTGTAATGTTTATTTCAGCTGAACTCCAGAAATGGTACTTTCTTTCACCCTAATGCTGTTACATTAAAAAGACAAACAAACCCATTTGTCGTGGCTTGCTAGGCTAATTTTTCACAACTCCTGGAATTATACTCAATGTTCCTGTTCAGCTGGAGAAACCTGAGCGAGGGGTTTTGACCTCACTTCCTTCCCGTGATGAGCCAAGTTAAAATTAAAATATCAAGCAAAACAATTTCTGTAGCAAAATTGCAAACGTTAATAAAGTTGAATCTGCATTTGGATTCATATTCCTCTTAAGCCAATTCTATTAACATTATATTTGTGAAGCACAAAAAAAATAAGACACTCGTGTTTGATAGTCTTTGATGTAGCAGATAAAAGAAAATAGCAAAGTTTTAAATTAAATATCCTGTGTGCATATTTAATTTGCATTTATTGTGGCATGTATTGTATGTTAATTAAATGGAAAATTATCATTAAAAAATGTTTACTGAGGCTTATGATATTCAGTTTTGTCAGTGGTGACCTGACATATTTTGATATTTCAGGGGGTAGCCGAGTTAGTCTGTACAGGATAAACTTAAAAAACAACAAATAGTCTGGTAGCACTTTCTAGATTAACAAAACATGTAGATGGTGATCTTATTTGTTTGATGTGATCTTATTTGTGACAAGAAGCCAAGTACTGTGTTGACCTCCACTCCAGCTAGCCTGAATTTAGTAGGTATGGGCTTGATTCTGCCCCCCTTTTTCATGAAGATAGGAAGAGTCCCAGTGACTCCAATAGGCCTGGCTGTACTCTCAAAAGACTGCTCAAGAAGGGTGAGGGTAACACAATGCCTCCACTGCTTACATATATATAGGGCCCTACCAAATTCATAGTCCATTATAGTAAATTTCATTGCCTTAATATTTGAAAATTGGTAAATTTCACATTTTCAGGGGCTAAAATCTGAAAATTCACAGTATTGTACCTGTGTGGGGGTCCTGGTCCAAAAGGAGATTGTGTAGAGGGGGTGTGTGTGGAGTCACAAACATGTCTTAGGAAGGTCCTGGGATTGCTACCAGTGTTCCCTCTAAGCTGCACAGCAGCACAGCTTCACGGGTGATTAATCAGCCCCGCCCAGTCGATGAACTCCCTGCACTGAGCCCTGAGCCTCTGACTAGGTGGGGCTGATTAATCACCTGTAAAGTGCTGCTTAGAGAGAACACCGATTGCTACCCTCGCTTCTGTGCTGCCTTCACCACAGAGCTTCCTGCTGCCACGGGAGGTCCCAGACGTGGCAGTATGTCTCATCTCGCCCCCTCCCTGCTCTGCACCAGAGCAGCTGTGCCCACGATGGACAAGTTCTGGACCCTCGCAGCGGCACAAGGAGGATCAGAGCCAACTCCACAAGTCTCCTCCAGATACAGGAACCTCTGGGGTTGCTGCCCATTCCCAGACTGTCCTGCAAGAAATGGAGGCACCTGGGAGTAGGTCTGGTCTTCCCTTCTCCCCCACCCAAGTGGCTGTGCAGGGGATGGCCAAGACCTGTCTCTACCCCTGCTTGCCAGAGTTAGAACCCCCCTTTGCTGGGTAGCTTCTAGGAACAAGGGGACATTGGATTTCATGGGGATGGGTTTATTTCACAATCCATGAAGTTTTTCATATCCATGAAATTGGTAGATCCCTACATTTATGGACTTGCTGAAATGCATGTTCCTCGGTGCTTGAATTGGGTCCTTTATAGCAACACACCAACACAATGCTCATAGATGTGGGGTGTGCTACAAGTTGTAAAAAGTGCTAGTTCCACCGTCCATATTGAACTAATGCCATTTGCTTTTGACTATAGCCCATGTAGTACCCCGAGTGGCCAGTTGTGAAATTACGGGAAGGAGGTGGCTTTGTCTAGTAAAGGAGAATGGGTTTGAGTTTGAAAATAATGTGAAACCATGGGGTGAGTTGGAGTAAACCTTATTATATGGGTTGAGTTAAGCCCTCATTCACGCTGATGTGGGAACACATCCTTTACTTAGACAAATAAGAGACCACACTTACAACTAGCCTTAAAACAGTCTGTCGGGCAGCATGTTGACCTTCCACTGAGGAATGGCACCTGGTGTGTGTGTGTGTTTGTGTACGGTTGAGAATACACTGAAATGGGAACAGACAAGAAAAGAGAGGTTCTCGTCACTCGCAGGATGTTAGAGACACAAGGAGGGTGAGGTAGTATCGATTATATAGAAGTGGGTTATTGAAAGATATTACCTCATTCTCCTTCTGTGTATCTAAAAACAGAGGGAGGCAGAGAAAAATAAGCAAGAATGCCAAGCAGCAGCCTGTGAGTACAGTTTGACCCTGGGAAAAGCCAAAGCACATGCGCTTGGGTCTGTTGGGTAGGGGGATATAAAAGGCTAATTGTTTAACTAGTTACCCAGTTAGCATTAAGCTTATGGGAATGCGTGCTGGGTAACCAATTGGATAGCCAACCGTGCCAGGCTGGAGCAACCCTGGCTGAGTCTGGCCAGCTGCATGGGGGCGGCAGGCAGGGCCATAACTGCATAGGCTCCCCTGCCGCAGTCATGTCGGAGTGACCTGGGTGGCTAGGTAGGACCCCGGCTATGCTGGTGTGGGATGGCATGACCCTACCCCCAGCTGCGCTGTAGTGGCCCAGGCAGCTAGGCGAGGCTTAGCCCCAGCCATGCTGGAGTAGCCCAGGCTGGTGGGCAGGCAGGATCCTAGCCAGGGTGGGAGGTGCCAGCAGGACCTTAGCCATGCTGGAAGCACCCCCAGACCTAGCTGCGCCGGTGGAATCCTGGCCCCCGTGGAACTCCAGCACTGGATACACTGTCAGAATCCTGACCCCGGATGCATCAGGGAGGCTCAGGAAGCCAGGTGGGACCCAGGTCATGCTGGAGCAGGGCAGATAGGGTCCCAGCCCCGGCCGCACTGGGGCAGACAGGACCTGGGCCCTGGCCAGTAGGGCCCTGGCCTCAGCTGCAGCAGCTTGGACATCCAGGCTGGACCCCATCTGTGCTGGCCCAGGCCATCAGGACACTGGCCCCAGCCATGCTGGACCATCCAGCAGAACCCCAGCCACTCTGACACAGCCCAGGAGGTTGGGCAGGAACCTGGCCCCGGCTGCCATCTGCCCAGTTAAACAGTATAATTTTATCTCTTTATCCAGTGAACTATTTTAATGGTTATTTAGATCCCTAGTTGGGTAAAGAGGCTTGGCGCTGTAAGCTAAGAAACTGCTCCTTTTGTTATTGGTTTCTTCTGCATTTGGAGAAGCAGGACTTTATAATCCCTTGTAATCAACCATGATCTCTTCAAACAATACCAGACTCCGTCAATTTCTACTTCCAACTGGAATATCACCAGGGTGCAGAAATGTGACTAGCTACTCAAGTCAGAAAAGGGGAACAATAATGTTCAATCTATATTTCGTTCTGCTGAGCTGAAATTATTCTAAACAGCCATGTATTAAATGGCCACTGATTGTTTCCATAGGAAAGGGAAAGCACATTTGAATAGGGGTTGGTAATCTGATGACAGATATATTTTTAAACATATGTACACTAAGGCAAATTATAGTTCTCACAAGTTGGATCAATACTCACAGCAAACCAGAGAAATGGCACTTAGGGCTACTTAGTGGAGCATAATTAGTATTCACTAAAGCAGTGTTAAAATGTATGCTGTGCTTTAAACTGTCCTGACTGTATAAGTGTTTAAATACCTTATTGTGCACTCTGCTATTTCTTCTCACATTGTAAACTGTATTCTCCAGAGTTCACAATGATTAATTTATTTTCAAATATGTACAATGCAAGGATTTAGTAATTCATTGTGTTTAATAATTACTTAGGAGCCAGGCTTTTTATTTCATATCAACACGTGGGTACTCTGTCATCCAGTATTAAGTCAATCATTCTAATAGTGAAGTAGGGTTCCCCCCTTGCCTTCTGAGTCCTTTCATGGTATCTTACCAAAAAAGACTAGAAACATTTCCATCACACAAGCTCCGAACAAATTCATTTCACGTCATTGTATGTTTTTTGGCCAGTGGAACAATTGACAAGCGGATCAGGTGTTTGACATGTTTTTTGATAAATCTGCTCCTGGCTTTCGCAGTCAAGTAAAGTTCTGTCCTACAAACAAAACCTTTTCTTGGCAAACTGATTTCTCTTTTTCTTTCTTTCCTTTTTTAAGAACAGATGCTCCTTCCTATTCACTTACAAGAAACATCAGACATCACCTGCATAATTTCATCGCAGCCTCTGAATTTAGCCTCTATATACCACATGTTACAGTAAGCTGTAGAATTATGAACACGTTGGGCGTGCAGGTTGTTTATTTTGAACAAAACATTATGATTCTTCTTACAACTGAACATTTTCTTACCACAGCTTAGAAACTTTATTATGAAGAAGAAAAAAAGGCTGCTTATAACCATCTTAATTTAAATCAAACAAGCACAGAAACAGTTTCCTCACCTTATCAAATCTTTTTTTTAAACTTTTGGGGAGGGAGGGGGGTTACTTTGATTACAAAGTGCTGCCATGTATATGCTTTTTATTTGTTTGTTTTGCTTTTTGTTTTGGTTTTGGGGTGTTTTGGTCTCTTCTGTTGCATGATTATGTATTTACAGTCCCAAATGAGGTGTGTGGTTGACCAGTATGTTTGTAACTCTGAGGTTCTGCTATATAAAGACATTGCTCAATTAATCAGACTATTTATGGAAAGTCGGGCATAACTCCAGGAAATAATGGTCACTCCTCCCTCCTCCATATAATCTAACCTTTTTTCCCCTCCTGCAACTGTAAGTTATTAAATGATTGACTCCTGCTTCTAGGCCCAGCCTTGAATATAATAAATTTTGCCTAAAAGATTGAGCAAAAGAGGAAAATGATCCAAAAGGTTGTGGGGCAACGTTTCTTTTGGGAAACTCTTGTAGTCAAAAATTCATGTTGAATTTGGCTTTTACTGTGTCTTTGGATGGCATAACCAACTTTTCAATCTCAGTCTTGTTTTTTTCTGAAATATAGACAAAACCAGTTACATCTTCTACTCCCCTCCAAGTGCCTCCCATTTCCATCCATGTTAGGTGCTCATATGGAACTAATTAACTTACTATATGAGCATCCCACAGTATTTAGTGTGCAGGTGATGTAGGTCATGACTGTTTCCAAACTTTACACATGGAACACTGAGCTATAGAAAGCCCCAGATTTTTTTAGGTAATCAACCATTGCTTCACTTAGTGTTGCAATACCTACTTGACTTAGGAGCCTCAATCTCATTTTCAAAAACAACTTATTTTCTTAGATCAGTCAGGCATTGCAACATTGAGATGACAAATCTAGGCTAAATGAGTTGCCCAAGGTCACACAGGAAGTATGTGGCAAAGCAGAGAATTGAACCTAGGTCTCTCATTGTTATCAACTTACATGAATGTATTGAAAGTGTCACACTACAGGTTGAACCTCTCTAGTCTAGCACTCTCTGGTCTGGCAACATTCCTGGTCCAGCATGATTTTAGTTAATCGGAGGTCCACTTATCATGAGTGTAGCCAAGTTTCACACGGTCCCATAAAGTTTGTTTACAGCCAACAGTCCTGGCTCCCAGTGGTCTGTGCTGTTATTTAGCTCTAACTGACCTCTAAATCTTCAGGGGGGTAGCGGAGTTAGTCTGTAACAGCAAAAACTTAAAAAACAATAAATAGTTTAGAAGCACCTTAAAGACTAACAAAACAGGTAGAGCTTTTGTGCGCACAACCCACTTCTTCAGATGACCGGTGTGTTGGAAGTCCAGATCCAAGAATAAATAAGGGAAGGAGGGAGAAGGAAAAAAATGTAGTGGGGGAAGGAGAAAAGTGAATAGATAAGCTTCAGAGTGATAGCCGAGTTAGTCTGTAACAGGAAAGACTTAAAAAACAACAAATAGTCTAGTAGCACCTTAGGGTATCTCTACACTTAAATGTCCGCTAGTTCGGACATGGATTAGGACTAAGTAGTTCGGATTAGGCTTCCTATTCCGAACTACTGTTACTCCTCGTGGAACGAGGTGTACCAGTAGTTCGGAATAGGAAGCCTAATCCGAACTACCTAGTCCATGCCGCATGTAGCCGCGGGCACGGAGTCCGAACTAGCAGACATTTAAAAATGGCGGCGCTCGGCAAGATGCAAATGAAGCCCGGGAAATTCAAATCCCGAGCTTCATTTGCAACTTTGGTTGCCTACATTAACCACCCTAGTTCGAACTAGGGTGGTAGTGTAGACATACCCTTAAAGACTAAATAGTTCCAAGAGGCTGATAAGAACCATTAGTTTGTACTTGGAAAGAAAGATGACCAACACCAGATTCTTCACAGACATCAAGAACCATTAGCACCTTCATTGTTTGGTTGGTTGATAATGTGCAAGCCATCCAATATCACGATTCATACCATTTGCATGAGAATTAAACTAGTGAATGAAGTTAAGTTCCAACCCTTCTCTGTGTATTTGGCTTGTGGAATTGGTCTGAAACAAAACAGTGACTTGGAGATCCATTAATGAGTGTCCAGAAAGATTAAAGTGTTCTCCAATGGGATTTTTTGTGTTGCCTTTTCGAATATCTGATTTGTGTCCATTAATTCTTTCCCGCAGAGACTGTCCATTTTGGCCAATTTACATTGCAGTGGGGCATTGCTAGCATTTGATGGCATAGATCGCATTAGTGGGTGTGCAGTTAAATGCGCCTCTGATTTGGTGGCTGATGTGGTTGGGTCCAGTGATGAAATCACTTGTGTAGATATGTGCGCAAAGTTAGTACCTGGGCTGATCACAGGGGTGGGTTCCTGGATACTGATGATGGAGGTATGTTGCGTGGTTACCGGAAAGAATTGTTTCAAGTTAGGGGTTATCTATAAGCAAGAATTGGCCTTTCCCACAAGGCCTCTGAGAGTGAAGGGTCATTGACCTCTAAATGTCTTCTAAGAGCCCAGTAAGCAGAGGAAATATTGACAGCCTGTGGTTCGGCAAATTCTCTGGTTTGGCACCGGTCAGGTACCAAAGGTGCAAGACTAGACAATTTCAACCTGTATATGATGTTTTACCTCAAAGCCCCATTTCCTGCAGTCCTTTGATTATATGATGCTCCTAGCTTTTCTTATGAAAGGCAGATCTCTTGCCCTCATGACTGTGGATGAAACTTGAAAAGGTGGCCCAAGTGCTCAAAAACTAGAAGGCAAATAAAAAGAGGCACATTTATTTTTAATCCATTCTTTTTAGCCAGCTTCATGAGTTTCAAAGCCGCATTCACAAGTTTTTAACTCTTGGTGTTAAGCTACTCAGAGAAGAGTCATTTCTCTTTTGAGAGATATCTTGTATCATCTGGTCTTTAGATATCAGTTGTTTTCAAGGTGGTATTTCAGAAAAGAGCATATGTTCCTAGAAGCATGATGGATAAGATGTTAGTACATGGAGATGTGGAAATGTTGCTGAGAACAGAAATAAATAAGACTGCTATCTTTTCTGCTCCTGGAGATCTGGGGTTTTGTTTTTTGTGTTATTTATTCTATTAACTCTGATGCGGCTTGTCATTTCAGTATACTGTTCCTAGTGTCAAGCAATGAGGTTCCAGACTTTGGGCATACTGGCATTTATTCCTGTGAGGCAAGGGTAGGAAAATGGTCCATTTGCCTGAAAAGGCAGAAATGTCAGCTGCAGCTACACTGAACCTTTTGGCAAGGGACATGTCGATGATCAGCATTACCCTTTCCATAAAATACATGGAAGAGAAGAGTTGAGCAGAACTCTTCAGTCTTGCAATCTGAGATCAAATATTATAATTTTATGCCAGCATGTCTAGCTGTGGATCTAAAGAAATTATAAATTAAAGTCATTTTTTTGTTTCTTTGTTTTCCATAATGTAGCCTTTAAACCTCATAAAGGAATTTCAGAGACAAGAATACACCCTCTCATTATTGTAACTATTGTGGGCTGAATAAAAGAATTAATTCTTATATACATAGTAATTTTGACTAATGAGTTTGTAGATGATACCAAGCTGAGAGGGGTTGCAACTACTTTGGAGGATAGGGTCATAATTCAAAATTACAGTATCTGGACAAACTGGAGAAATGGTCTGAGGTAAATAGGATGAAGTTTAATAAGGACAAATGCACTTCCACTTAGGAAGGAACAATCAGTTTCACACATACAGAATGGGAAGCGACTGTCTAGGAAGGAGTACTGCAGAAAGGAATCTGCGGGTCATAGTGGACCACAAGCTAAATATGAGTCAACAGTGTGACACTGTTGCAAAAAAAGCAAACATGATTCTGGGATGCATTAGCAGGAGTGTTGTGAGCAAGACATGAGAAGTCATTCTTCCTCTCTACACTGCACTGATTAGGCCTCAATTGGAATAATGTGTCCAGTTCTGGGTACCATATTTCAAGAAAGATGTGGAGAAATTGGAGAAGGTCCAGAGAAGAGCAACAAGAATGATTAAAGGCCTAGAGAACATGAAGACTGAAAGAATTGGTCTTGTTTAGTTTAGAAAAGAGAAGACCGAGAGGGGACATGATAGTGGTTTTCAAGTACCTAAAAGAGTATTGTAATAGGGAGGGAGAAAAATAATTTTCCTTGGCCTCTGAGGATGGAACAAGAAGAAATGGGCTTAAACTGCAGCAAGGGAGGTTTAGGTTGGATATTAGGAAAAAGTTCATAACTGTCAGGGTGGTTAAACACTGGAATAAATTGCCTAGGGAGGTTGTGGAATCTCCATCTCTGGAGATATTTCAGAGCAGGTTAGATAGATGTCAATCAGGGATGGTCTAGCAGTACTGGGTCCTGCTGTGAGGGCAGGGGACTGGACTCGATGATCTCCCGAGGTCCCTTCCAGTTCTAGTCTCCTATGATTCTGTGATTCTGGACTCATGCAATTCAGCATTTGTCAGAAAGCTTGTTTTCCTTTCTTTGCAGTTTCTAAAACTTTATCTTGCAATCAGTTTGGGCAAAGCACAGTAAGAGATTTACTTTTGTGTAACAGTATTGTTAAAATTAACTAACTTCATGACTTCTCCGTAACGTTTTGTGGTCGGACTAAGAAAATGTATGCTCTATAGCCTCTGTCACCATACACTGCCCAGTGATTAAGAAACAGCCTGCTGTCTGTTTCAAGGGTATGGAGAAGTACAAAAGGAAGCCCTCTGTACCTTTCCATATTGAGAGGCATTAAAATGGGCTTTAACAATGAGGGCTTGGAAGGTATTTTATTTAAAAGGAGGATGTTTTTATTGCTGGTGTAAGATTCTTATGAGTAGGTATAAGGTGCGGAATGAGACTTAGGGAAAAAAGATCTTTGAAACATTGAGAAAAGCACACATTCCAAACCCCACGGATTTGTAGAGCAGGATCACTGTTCTGTATCTTATGCAGACATATTTGACCACAACTGTGTTTAAAAAAAAAAAAACCTGACTTTTTCAAAAAGAAAACACACCACTAATCTGAAGTTTTAAATGAGGGTTTTAAGTAATACGACTAATGATAAAGCACATTTTACAATAGCAGGACATTAATTGGTGCATTACAGTGGATTTCCTGTAGAAGTGTATATTATGTTCTCAGTAATACCCCATTAGCACACCATAATTAGTATTAGTACAGTGAATTCCAAATGAATTAATGCCATCTTGCAGCTTATTGTAATGTCTCACCCCCGCTCATTTGCACCTCTGGCATGAAACTGGTACAATAGTCCATAATGCTTAAGGATGTACTTTCGCTGAGATCATAGCAACTATTAGCACAGGATCATAGCTCAAATGAAATCTATCCTGAGCCATTTTTTGAAAGAGTAAAGCTAATTCTGTCCCATCCTTGGTCCATGTGGCTATGATGAGTGTACTAGTATGAGTGTCAGTTAGAAGCCAGTTGTGGTGGTGAATTGCCTGATGTAGAGCAATGGCTGTCAGAACCTCTTTTGGTAATGACTGGCCTAGCTAGCATCTGAACTTCTGACCTAAAGGAGAAAAAACCTTTATATCTCATTCTCAGTTCCATGAACCATACGATGTCCCTTCCCCCAACTTGGTGTCTTTAAAAAGCAGATTTACCCACTGCCTGAATATCCAAAAGGAATGAAGGGAAAAGGGAAAACAAGACAGCAGGAAAACACCAAGCAAGCTAGAAATGGTTTCCCTTGATGGGCTGGGTCTTCAGTTGGTGGCATCAATGAATCTATGCTGAATTATAGCAGCTGAATATCTAGCCCATTATTTGTGTGTTAAGTAGCAGATCGGATCTACCAGAATAGCAGAGGGAAACGATTAGAGCCCCATGCAGATACAAAATTTGTATCTGCATCCATATCTGCAAAAATGAGCCACGGATATCTGCATCCACATGGATACCCATGGATAGAAAGCGAATATCCATAGATTGCATGGTTCTAGTAGAAAATTTGCATCTGCACCCACATCTGCAAAAATGAACTGTGGATATCCACATCAATATCCATGGGTGCGGATACTTGCAGATATCCATGGATTTGCAGGATTATTCAAAGCATCAGGAAAACTCTCCTATTTCCAATGCATAACTGTTTATCTGCTGGCAAGATGGATCTCTTCCTTTTTCTACCACAGGGCCATATCTGTTGAAAGCTTCTGTCTCTGATTCACCACTTTCTCACCAGAGGGGTAAAACCAGCGGAGTTACATTAGCATATCATCCAGCTCCCTGACTCTGTGGGTGCTGGTTCTACTTGTGTCTTTGGCACTGGCTCCACCAAATGTGACTATGAGCTCCCCTTGTTTCCCAAATTGTGTCCCCTTTTCTAGTCACAGAAAGTATGAAATATCACAGTATAGTACGATATTCTCGCTCATAATCAGAGCATGTGCAGGATCTCTAAGTATTAGCAGCCAGGACCATAAAGAAGATCATTGATGTAAACCCTTAACTATCTTCCTGGCAAAAATGTAAAAAGGAAGGAAGAAAATGCTGGTCGTCAGTATGCTTTGCCATTATTTAAAAAAAAAAAAGAAAAAAGTCTGCAGCTTACATAGCTGAGCATATTGGCAGATCTCCACTTCCCTCCTGGCCGGTGACAGACGCTGATGTTGTGGTTAATCCAGGCTGGAGGTGGATTAATGTTCAAGGTTAAAAATAAACAAAAAATACCAAAAATCTAAGCTGCCTCCAGCCAATTTCTGACTTTCCTTAGTCACAAGTAAACTAGTGAGAATTGTTGCTATTGAATGTCCCACCTCACGATTATCCTCTACTGCCCAACCCACATAACAAAACATGAAAAGACTTTCTGGCCTGCCCGAATTCCTTATGAATAGGTTGTTGTGATCCAGAGCCTTGGTCCATGGATTTATGTTGCATTGAAAGCTGAGGATTGTTCCAGATGAATAGAGCTCTAAATCATTCTGCTTCGAGTTGTAGGAAGTGACTGTACTACAGATATTAAGCCTTAGCTTTAAGATTAGCTCTTGTAATAAAGAAAACCAGGTCCGTGTTCTCAACAGATGGCAAGTGTTTTAGTCTGCTGTTCCTCACTGAGTACATGATATCCCATTTTAAAAAAAATCTAAACTAATTCTTGATTGTACTTGTATCAGTTTGTTTTGGACTCCAAATGGTGATTCTTTAATTGGTTTATTTTTATTTTTGTTTGCATTTGATTGCAAACATTGTTTTAGGGATTATGTCAGTATGTCTCTGCGTCTGAATATTGGACTATCATCTTAACACTAGCATCTTACACATTGTTCCCTGTAATATAAGTGCTTGGGCAGCCTCTCAGGAGAGATTCAGATGCTACCCAGTTGATTAGCAGAGCACCCACAACTGGCAGCAGGTGTTTTGACAGGTGGTGAACATTCTCATATGCTTCAGTGCACATGACAAAATTTATTCTATACATGAATGGAAAAAATGAGGGAACATTGATTTGAAAGTATATATACAATATATGCCAAAATTGGAAAATGAGTTTTAATGCACCTAATGGTCTTTCTCTTACATTGAAACAGTCATCCACCAGAGATACAGTTATATTTGAAATAGTAGGGCTACGTCTAGACTGCAAGCATCTTTCGAAAGAGGGTTTTTCGAAAGATACTTTTAAAAAAGCCTCTTTCGAAAAAGAGCATCTAGACTACAACCAGTACTTTCGAAAAAGCAAGCTCCTTTTTCGAAAGAGAGCACCTAGGCAGTCTGGATGATCTCTTTCAAAAAAGCACAGTTTGCATTACATAGCGTGTGTTTTCAAAAGAGTACTTTTGAAAAAAGTCATTATTCCTCGTAAAACAAGGTTTTCTGTGGTCGAAAATACTGCCACGTTCTTTTAATTTACTTTCAAAAAAATGCAACAGCAGTCTAGACACAGGGGAAGTTTTTTTTAAAAAAGGCCACTTTTTTCGAAAAAAAACCCTGTAGTCTGGACACACGTTCTGAGCAGATGAAAAGCCTGTGCAATTTTCTTTGTCTCCTACAATGAATAATAAAAAGTCAAATGTAAACTTAGGTATGTTAAATGCGGAAAGAAAAATGCGAAGAGTATTTTTGTGATATAAAACTGTTGAAAGGTTTATTGCAGTAGAAACAGTATTTCCTTTTGCAGAAGCACATTCTAAAAACTGATGATCAGACTTGTGTGATTGGCCACATACAAAACTACAAGTGCAGAATACTAGATTAAATTCAGCAAACTGAATCATTGTAGCTGATTAGCATAGCAAGGAAGAAACTGGTGTCTATAATTTCTATATTTTCTCTGTTTATGAAAGTGATTTGTTGCTTGCTGTGCTAGACTCTATAGTAACTTTTCTCTAGCCTGTTGAGAGTACCAGTACGGCAGTGTTGTGGATTTATTTTATTTTATTTTATTTTATTTTATTTTATTTTGTAAATTTCAAGAGTTGAGAGAGAAGTACACAATGTTTAAAATTTTAAGTAGCAGACAGATGTTATGTATCCCCAAATTTGCTGAGCCATGCAAGGGATTTTAAACAATAAAATTTCTCTGGACTTTAATGGAAGTAACTGGCTAAATCACCGCACACTGCTTAGAAAATTTAGGGGTACAGCGGGTGATTTAATTTTCAGCTTCCCATTTTGATTCACAACAGCAAAAAATCTTTCCGGGATGACATTTTTAAATATTAAAAATTAATCCAGCTCACTACAGAAGGGGCTGCAGCTGGTCACTGTGAAAACCTTCCTTTTTTCTCCATGTTTCTTCACAGAGGGTCTGTTTTTTTAAAAAAAAATCCAAAGAAGTCTTTCCATTGAAAGCTCTGTATCGGGCAAGCTCTGTATTGGGCCCAGTGTCCATAGACTGCCAACTTTCTAATTACACAAACCCAAAAACCTTTGCCGCCTTTCTCCAGGGCCCCAATCCTCGCTTACTCCATTCCTTCCCTCCCCCCATCCCCCGTTCTCTTTCCACCATCCTCACTCGCTCGCTCATTTTCAGCAGGCTGGGGAGGGCAGATTTGGTATGGGAGTGGGGGAAGGTTTCACTGAGGGTGCAGGCTCTGGGGTAGGATTGGGGATGAAGGAGTAGGGGTGCAAAAGGGGGCTTCAGGCTGGAGAGTAGGGCTGAGAGGTTTTGCATGTGGGAGAAGGCTCTGGGCTGAGGCAGGGGGTTGCGGTGTGGAAGGGGGTATGGGCTCTGGGCTGGGGTGGGGCCAGCAATGGGGGAAGGGGTTGGAGTGTAGGAGGGGTTTCTGAGCTGGGGCACAGGATGGGGTTTGGGTGCAGGAGGGGTTCAGGGTCACAGGGGTTTGAGGTGCCAGAGGGATGAAGGGTGTGGTCTCTGTGCAGCTTTCACCTGGGGCAGCTCCCTGCAAGAGGCGACATGTCCAGGCAGCTATGCACAGTCTCTGACCGCAGGCGCAGCCCCTACAGTTCCCATTCACCATGGTTCCCTGCCAATGGGAGCTGTGGAGCTGGCACTTGGTGGGGGGGAAGTGTGTGGAGCCACCCTGGCCATCCCTCTGCCACTTCTACGTAGCTAGATGGCGAGTTTGACACAGGGCCGGCCCACAACATTTTGGCACCTGAGGCGGGGAGCTCAAATGATGCCTCCATGCCCCATCGCTGCACCAGTAGCAGACACAATTTTCTACACTCTGGGTCCTAGTGGCACCTCCCCCCCCACACACACACACACAGTCTGGCATCTGAGGCGGCCACCTCAGTTCACCTCATGGTAAGGCCAGCCCTGGCTTGACAGCCCCTCGCCAACAAGACTTTTAACGGTCCAGTCAGTAGTGCTGACTAGAGCCACCAGGATCCCTTTTCAACCAGACATTCCGGTTGAAGACCAGACACCTGCAACCCTCAGTGTTCCCCTTGAGCTGGGCAATGATTTTCTTCTCCTGGATTATATTGTGGTCTGGGGTCATTGTGGCACAGAGTAAAACAGAGGCAACAGATGGCTAAAATCTAACCTTTATTTTAAAAATTGCACATTAGTAAATGTAGTGGTATTTTCATGACTTAAGCCTAATTAATGAGTTATGGCATTTTTAGTATGGTAGAAAGCATTTTGTCCCATATTAAATGTATTTATATCCCATGAAATGTACACTTTTGAAAACCGTGTATATAGATCTGAAAGAATACTCAGTATTGATTTGGAATGAAGAGGGGCATAATCCTGTTTTTTAAGACGATTCACATGATTTGCAATTGTACGATAACTCGATTCTATTATGCCTTCCCTCCAGTGACAGACCATAAAGATTGATTATACACTTAGAGTGCTATTAAAAGAAGATAGCACATAGATATTGTATGTCTTTTCTTGCTCCTTGTAGCTACACTTTCGCTTTCTCCTTTTCAAAATACAGGCATTCATCATGCATATTTCATGTGGGTCACATGCAGTAGACACCAGTAACAATAATATTTAGCATTTATATATAGCTTTACATCTTCGGTGTGCTATACAAAAACAAATGAATCAGCTCTCAGAACAGCTTTGAGAGCAGAGTTGTGTGAGGATTGCACCTAGGAGAAAATTTCATCAACAATCCTATTTTGTATCCCCCCATTCGTTCACTTTGAGAAATATTTATTAAAATAAGTTGCTTACAGAATAGTTTGTGCATAAGTGTTGCAAATATACACTTGCTTGAGTATTTGCATCAGAAGTGTTTAATCGTGTTGATCCCTCTTTCTGAGTCTAGGGAGTTTTCCAAGGAGGAAGCAGAAACAATACCATCTGACATTAGGTGGCCAGCTACATAACTCAATTATAAACAGGATTGTCTCAAAAGCAGTAGTTCTAGCAAATGGCTTGTTATTCTTGGTCAAATTAGGCCAACAGACTGAGCAGTGATTCAATGACCTGGTACTTTTTTTTTTCTCCACGGAATAAAGTTTGTGCTGTGAAATGTAATGACAACGTAGCTTATGTGTTGAGCTTCTCTTCTGGAAGTTGACTCTTATTTAATCTCATGCGGCAGGGCTACTTCCAGTCAAACTAGTGGCAAATAGGTACTTGATATATCAATTTAGAAGAATCAAAGGAGGCCAGAAGTGGTACTAGCCACATCACTTCTTTGTGTACAGTTGTCTAGGAAACTGACATGCCTGAGTCTTATGTGCCTGTTAAACACAATGCAACTCAGGGTGGACTTGGACTTTTTGATAACCTGTCCTTTTACATCTTCTTTTCATTTCACTTGGGTTTTAATGCTGCAGATGAATGGTGGGAATTGAAGTGTCAACCCTGTTTATGCTCTTTCACTGCTGTTCTAATTGCATAAAAACAGGTGGCACAAATGATATTATGAAGCCACTTGTGTGCGCACAAGTCGTGTATTTGTTTGTAGCAATCTGCGACTCACTGCCATGGCACCTTCTTCTGGTTACTCTGGAAATTAGTTCAAACCAGCCTCCAGAGCACCCTCTTCTGGCCGATGTCTCGCCCGCTGTCACCTCTTGTCTGGTCTCCACTGACTTGGCTATCACCCACGGTGCCCTTCCCTCAGGCTACTGCCCCATACTCTGGGGTCCTTCTGCTCAGGAAATTCCAACCTCCATACCCACCTTACCTCAGTGACCAATGCCAGTCATCATCTATCCCCTGCCTCAGGGGCAAAATGCAGTCTGAAATGATTACTCTCCATAGGCAAGAGAGTGTGGACCTGCTGCCTTGGCCTGCTCCAGATGCCTCCCTGCAGTCCTAGTATGCCTGAGCCTCAGCCTGGGACGTCTGAGGTGAGTGCTTCCCTGGTTCACTCTGCCTTCTGCCAGCACTTCTCTCTCCATGGTACCTCACCAGCAGGCAGCTAGGTCCTTCTCTCTCCAGAGCTGGCACAAGTGTGTGCGCTCCACTTCTCCAGGAGCTCTTCTTATAAGACCTAGCCAAGTCCTGATTGGCTCACTCATCTCTGATTGGCTCCCAGGACAGCCATCTCCTAGGGCTTTTTTTTAACCCTTTCTATCCTGCAGCAGGCTGATTGCCCCACTACAATGTTCTTTTGGGTAGGTGTGGACTTAGTGTGTGAAATCTGTGCATACATGCTGTAGTATCAGTGGCGGTGGCTGGGAGCTTTGGGCCCTTTTGTATCGCTGGGCCCAGGGGCAATTGTCTCATTTGCCGCCACTGTCAGCACCTGTATGGTCCACTGAGCATGCCATGACAACAGAGCCACATAGTTCACCTATTGGGAGATGGTGCTATAGAATGAGTGCAAGTTACTATGTAATTATTGTATTGTAACATGTTGTTCGCTACTGCCAAGTAACACAGCAACAGGAGTGGGTCAGCTGGACAGGAAGAAAAATAATTTACTCAGAACTCATCATTCAGACGTTGAGGGATGCATGGTTTATTTAAGAACTGGCTGCAAAAGGAAAAATCTTCTTGAAGTCAAAACCCCAAAAGTAAATGGGAAGGATTCCTGTAGTACAAAGGTGAAGGAAAAGAAGGAGAGTGTGCAGCCAAAGCCCAATGGGGGAATATACTAGAGAGTTCTGACTGTTCTCAGGACTTCAAACTACCTGCACATTTTCTGTACTACTGCTGTATGTTGCCTATTAAATTTCATCAGTGATCTCCCAAAAAACTCCTGTTGACCAGTTACAATAGGCTTTGCTATACTGTTATTTGAAGCCACAGCGTTAGCTAGCTGAATGCCCCTGGATCCTTAGCAGTTTTCACAGAGCTGTCTTTCGAGGAGAGGGTTTTAACACTGTGTATGCTGGCCAATGTGGAAACCATCCAATTGGCAGTCACATACAAACTTCAGTTATTCTGGTCCAGTGTCTCGACAGAGATGCAGTAAATATTACCAGGAACTTGTAAGATCAAGCAGAAGCATAGTAATGGAGTAAGGTGTCAAACGTGTATAGCCGATCCCCAAGTTGCAAACGGTTGAGTTAGGACTGTTCACATTTACGACCAAAGCTCCCATGGCGCGGTCGTAAAGGCAGTCCCCGAGTTACGAACATGACCTGCACTTACGAACAGCGCAGTCGCTATGTAACTCAATGGTGTCTGACTTGTGAACAAATCAAGTTACGGCCAAGTGTTTGGTCCGTAACTTGTTCGTAACTCGGGGAGAGGCTGTATATATTTATCTGTGCTGTAGTACACATCCCATTTTTCATTTTGCCCTGAAATTTTTCTCAGAAGGAATTAAAATGACATTAAGTGCTGATTGCAGTGCTCTTGTTGCTATATTGGTCTCAGGATATTAGAGAAGGTGGGTGAGGTAATATCTTTTATTGGACCAAGTCTGTATATCTCAAAAGCTTGTCTCTTTCATCGACAAAAGTTAGTCCTATGAAAGATATTACTCACTTTGTCTTGTAAATGCTGAGAGATCTTTACCAGATTCTTTTAATGTTAAATTAGTCCTCAGTGGTCATCTGTTTATTCCCCTCCACCCCCAGTTTATACAAAGCAAAAAAAGTCCCTATCTTGACCTCTAAATACTTTGGCTGTGTCTAAACTGGCAAGTTTTTCCGCAAAATCAGCTGCTTTTGCGGAAAAACTTGCCAGCTGTCTACACTGGCCGCTTGAATTTCCGCAAGAACACTGACGTCCTACTGTAAGAAATCAGTGCTTTTTGCGGAAATACTATGCTGCTCCCATTCGGGCAAAAGCCCTCTTGAGCAAATCATTTGCGCAAGAGGGCCAGTGTAGACAGCACAGTACTGTTTTGCGCAAAAAAGCCCCAATGGCTAAAATGGCGATTGGGGCTTTTTTGCGCAAAAGCACGTCTAGATTGGCACGGACTCTTTTCCGCAAAAAGAGCTTTTGCGGAAAAGCGTCCGTGCCAATCTAGACACTCTTTTCCGCAAATGCTTTTAACGGAAAACTTTTCCGTTAAAAGCATTTGTGGAAAATCATGCCAGTCTAGATGTAGCCTTTTGTTATACACTTAAAAAGCAAAAATATGTTCAGTGGCCTCCCCAAAGTCAAGGTTGGGTGAGGACTTTGAAAACTCAAATCTCAATACTTAAATACTTTATGCATGGGAGTAGTCCCAATGAACTCTGTTTCATGCACATGAGTAATTCCTGATAGGCATGTTTTCAGGATCAAGATTTTATTGTGCACCTAAAATCTCCAGCAAAGTTAGAGCTCCTTCTGCTCAGCTCTGTACAAACATATGTGATTGGAAGATTAACGCCAACTATAGCTTCCTGATAGGAAACATTACTGGTTTTAATAATGTGATAAGATAGGACTGAGATTTAGAAATTGAGCCTTAGAGATATATTATCCATGTAAATCCACTTTTGCTAAATGAATGGCTATACTACCACCAAGGTAATTCAAAATAATTTGAAGCTATGACTACAAAATTGTTCTTGTAGTAAGTTAGGCTGTGTCCAGACTCAGGGTTTTTTTCGGGAAAAGTAGCCTTTTTCCGAAAAAACTTCACCTGCGTCTAGACTGCAGCCGCGTTCTTTCGAAATTAAATCGAAAGAACGCGGCTTTTCTTTCTACGGCGGTAAACCTCATTTCACGAGGAAGAACGCCTTCTTTCGAAAGTGCTTCTTTCGAAAGAAGGCGTTCTTGAATGTAAATAGGGCTTCTTCGAAAGAGAGCATCCAGACTCACTGGGTGCTTTCTTTCGAAAAAGCGGCTTGCTCTTTCGAAAGTTCCGCGTGCAGTCTAGACACTCTCTTTCGAAAGAGGCTCTTTCGAAAGAGGCTTGCAGTCTAGACATAGCCTTAGACATGATTTTTAAATTGGCTGGTTTGAAATGAGGACAATGATCAGACATTTCTTTTTGAGAAGCCTAGTGCATTAATATTTCATTTCATTAAACTCCTGAAGAGTATTACCTGTTAACACAAAATATTTGCTTTGCAATAAATACATGAATGTCAAAATTCTACAATAACAGAATATTGAAGAATGATAGAAGTGTTTTACAAGGAAAACCTAAAAAAAAAAAAAAAATAGAACAATGAATTAGATGCGGATAAGTTAAGTTTCCACATATGAATGGTCCTGTTCAGTTCAGTGAGACTACGTGGCTACGTCTAGACTGGCATGATTTTCCGGAAATGCTTTTAACGGAAAAGTTTTCCATTAAAAGAATTTTAGGAAAAGAGCGTCTAGATTGGCAGGACGCTTTTCCACAAAAGCACTTTTTGCGGAAAAGCGTCCATGCCAATCTAGACGCGCTTTTCCACAAAAAAGCCCCAATCACCATTTTAGCGATCGAGGCTTTTTTTGCGGAAAACAAATCTCTGCTATCTACACTGGCTCTTTTGCACAAAAGTTTTTCGGAAAAAGACTTTTGCCTGAATGGGAGCAGCATAGTATTTCCGCAAAAGCACTGACAATCTTACATGAGATCGTCAGTGCTTTTGCGGAAATTCAAGCGGCCACTGTAGACAGCTGGCAAGTTTTTCCGGAAAAGCAGCTGCTTTTCCGGAAAAATGTGCCAGTCTAGACACAGCCCGTGTGTATAAGGCTAAGCAGATATGTAAGTGTTTGCAAGTTCAGGGCCTGAATCATTTACATATCACAGAAATGCACTATTTAGTGCACGTAGAAATTAAAACACTTAAAGAAAGTGGAATAAAATGCTAATGAGAAAACTACTGTGAACTGTGTTGTTTAAGCCCAAATTTGAAATAGCAGCCATAGTTCTTTGATATAGTAGACATAGTGTCCAAGTTCCAGGGGATTTAATGGATGGAAACCAGGTATCTCATTTGAAAGTCTCAAAATAATTATATATATTCCTTTCTATTTCAGTTACTTGTGACTGAGGGATGGAAAAGCTGATGCATAATAAGTTACTAGTCAGGGGGCATGATTGACTGATTGATAGGATTTTGGGCAG
This sequence comes from Pelodiscus sinensis, assembly GCF_052426305.1. Lineage (NCBI taxonomy): Eukaryota > Metazoa > Chordata > Testudines > Trionychidae > Pelodiscus > Pelodiscus sinensis. Next base: position 12,331,659 of record NC_143068.1, on the reverse strand, counting down.
GGATTCAGAAAAGCTGACCTGGGTTGTATGTTTGGCTCTGACACTGACCTGTTGTGTGACACTGGGCAAGTCTCTTCCTCTCTTTAGGTAAACCACTTCCCTCTGTGTTTCCTTTTACACCTTTTGTCTTTCTTGTTTAGGTAGAGACAGGTACTGCCTTTACTGTCTGTTTGTACAGTCTCCAGAACAATGGGACCCCAAACTCAGTGTGAGCCTGTAGGCCCTTGGTTAGCATAAATAATAAGAAGAAATCACAGCAGTGTAGCAGTGACAGTAACTCCCAACCTACCTCTTCCACTAGGTAAGAAAATTAGCTCAATTTGCCTCAGCATCTTCAGCAACAAAAATATTTCCAGGCATGAATTTTATCACAGAACAGTGATGAGGGTACAATACTGGATCTCTCAGCATTCTAGTGTTTACTGGAAATAAACAAAATCCAGTAAGTAATGTGCAGACCTTGAAAGGCTCACTTGTGCTCATGACTGATTTACACCAATGCAATGATTTACACCATGCTGGTCAGGTCAAGGGCAAGGTTCATCTTGTAACCACGAGGCTAGATTCTGATGAGGATATCTGGATGCTACCAAAGTAGTGTTTCATGAATTATTATTATTTATTTATTTATTTGTCATCATAAACTTTATATCTGGATTCTACAAACTGGAAAGGTAATGAAAATGGAAAACTAATATTTAATTGTTGTGATGAGGAGAGGTTGTTCCCTCCCCCCCCCCTTTTACTTGCTGAAAGAATAATAAATGAAAATGAATGAAAAGAAACATGATCATTGGAAGTTCTGAAAGGTGTGAGGAGGCTTTACTGAGATTGTGAGGGATTATGGTTGCCAGAGGGTTGTTGCGCAACTGATTGAAAGACGATATTCAATGAGCAGTTATCAATGATCTTTTGGCACACTGTGAGGGTGTATCTAGAGATGTCTTGAATGGATCTATCCTAGGTCTGGTACTATTCAATATTTTCTTTAATTACTTGGATAATGCAAAATTACAAAATTAGGGATCGGTGGGGTGTTATCAGGCTGGAAGAGGTTGCAAGCACTTTGGAAGACAGGAATAGAACTCAAAATAACCTAGACAATTAGAGAATTGGCCTGTAATCAACCAGATGAAAATTCAATAAAGACAAGTGAAAAGTACACACTTATGAAGGAAAAAAATGCAGAAGTACAACATGGAGAATAAATAGATAGTGCTGTTTGAAAGGACCTGGGAAGTTATAATGGATCACAGGTTAAATATGAGCCAGGAGCGTGAGCCAGTTATGAAAAAGGCTAATATTATTTTGGGATGCATTAAGAGGAGTGTTGAATGTAAGACACCAGAAGTAATTAGCCCACTCTTCTCAGTGCAGCTGAGACCTCAGCTGGAGTACTGTGTCTTGTTCATGACTCCACGCTTTAGGAAAGATGCTGGTAAAATGGAGAGATTATAGAAGAAAGCAACATAAATGATAGAAGATGTAGAAACCCTCATACTGGAGGAAAAGAAGACTGACAGGACCAGAAAACAGTCTTCAAATATAGTAAGGGCTGACATAAAGTGGACAGTGATCAATTCTTCTCCATCTCCACTGAAAATTAATGAGCTTAATTTGCAGCAGGGGAGATTTAGATAAGGCTATTAGGAAAAAATTACTAACTATATGGGTAGTTGAGCTCTGAAATAGGCTTCTGTAGTATGCTTTTCTGCTTTGGGCAAGGGTTTGGACTGTATGACCTTCCGAGGTCTTCTCTAACCCTAGTATTCTATGATTCTGTCATTTATTCTGAGGGAAATTGTGGAGTCCCCATCTCTGGATGTTGTTAAGAACAGGTTGGACAAACATCTGTCAGGGATAGTCTAGGTTAACTTGTCCCACCTCAGCACAGGGCCTGAGCTTGACAACCTCTCAAGGACTCTTCCAGCCCTATATTTTTGACTCCATGAAGAATGACTACAAATGAAACCATTTGGTTTCTCTCCTGGCTTTGCCCTCCCCACCCTTCAAAAGTCTAAACTGAGTGACCCGGAGCTAAAAGTGGTATTGTAGCACCAGTCACTGAAATCAAAGGGCTATAAATTATGTATCAAGTATGCTTCGGTTGTATATAGAGAGATGAGATCTGAACTTGAGCAAATAACACTGCCTAGTGAGTCAGTCGCCTGTCTTTAAGCAGTCAGCAAACTGCTGTCCCAAAGGTGATTGAAATAGACGGGCTTCAGATGAGTTTTTTTGGCAGCCAGCTGACCCTGCACTCCTGTACTAATATCTGATCAGTAACCATCTGTTCAATGCAGCTTTAATGACTAAGCAGTTTTCTAACTGTCAGGGATGACCTGGAGAAACTCAGCAGGGAAATAAAACCATCAGCTCCTGATTGGAATACTGATGGTCATCAATTTGTGAAGTGCAGCAGGAAACCATATAGTGCCTGCATTACCAGCCTTGTTCCTCTGGTATATTGTCAATTTGATGTTAAAGCTTCTTGAATAATATGGAGTCTGTTCTGCCACCTTTCATTATATGGAGCAGTACTTACTATTAACAGTAGTCTAATGGAATTCAGTAATACATATCACTGAGTATAAGAAAACGTAGTCAAATTTTTAAATGATGTAAAAATACCTGATGTGTTCTCTGACATCCATTGCACTTGTGCAAATCTGGAGTAACTTCCTTGAAATTAATGGTTACTCTGGATTAGCAATGGTGGAAATGAGTTTAGAATCAGAGCCATAGCAACTGATTGTATGTAATGGACAGGTTCTGAATTTGATTTGTCCAGCTCTTCTTTCACTGATATAAAGGCAAAGCACAGCCCTCTGTCGTGTAAAAGCCAGTTTACACATTTACAGACAAAACAGAGATTCGCAGCTGCAACACATCTCACACCATAGAAGTGAACACTTTAAAATATGGATTCTTTGTCAGTCACCAGCAATTTATGAACACAATTTCCTAAACATCTGTTCAACTGTTACCCTATTAAATCTAAGTTATTGCAAGTGTCTGGTTATTAAAATAAATATATACATATTGGCTGCATCTAGACTGGCAAGTTTTTCTGCAAAAGCAAGTGCTTTTGCGGAAAAACTTGCCAGCTGTCTACACTGGCCACTTTGAATTTGCGCAAGAACACTGACGATCTAATGTAAGATTGTCAGTGTTCTTCCACAAATACAATGACTCTCCCATATATGCGCAAGAGGGCCAGTGTAGACAGCTGAGAACCGTTTTGCGCAAAAAAGCCCCGATGGTGAAAATGGCGATTGGGGCTTTCTTGCGCAAAACCACGTCTAGATTGGCATGGACGCTTTTCCGCAAAAAGTGCTTTTGCGCAAAAGTGTCCATGCCAATCTAGATGCTCTTTTCCACAAATGCTTTTAATGGAAAAACTTTTCCATTAAAAGCATTTGCGGAAAATCATGCCAGTCTAGATGTAGACATTGTGAATATTGTAATTGAGTTTAAACATTAGTTCACTACCCACGTCATAGAATACAAACACTAGGGAAGTAATTGTTTGTGCAAATTGTGAGCCAGATTCTGCAGTCTTTATTCAGTGTTTATTTGATTTAAAACTCCCACTGATCCTCACTGGAGTTTTACTTGAGTGAATTTTGAGCAAAGACTTCGATATTTGACACCGGTATTTGAAATACAACAATAACAATAAGTATGTAGTTCATGGTCCTACTGACTCAGGAGTTTTTTAAACCAAAACAACCTCATTTTTATAGATCAGTCATGGATATTGATGCATTTCTGGTCATGTTTGATTTTTTGAAAACATAAATGGATTTGTCATAGCGAAAGATCAGAAAGACCAATGGGACTGTTGTGGAAAAAAATATTTAAAAGAAGTCAGTCACTTATATGTCTGCATATTGGAACTAGAGATATAAGCGACTAGTTGACTAGTGCTTGTCAGGTAGTTGAGTAGTGACTCGATTAGTTGCTTCCCCTCCCCCCCCACTGCCTCTATCAGAGAGAGGCAGCAAGGACAGGAACAGGAGCTGGTACGGGGTGGAGCTGGCTTAAAAGCCGGTTCCCCCCAGCATCATCTATGTGAAGGAGGGGATAGGGGAGGCAGAGGTATAGCAAGGCAACCAGGTGCAAGGCGGGAAATAGATTCCTGCCCCACCCCATCCCAGATGCTGTGCCTCTGTTTTCTGAATGTATTAAGAGTCATCTGGCTCTTAACACATTAAAAAAACAGAAGCACAATGTCTGGGACTGGGCACAAGCCGGGACAGCTAATTCCCAGCTTATGATCAGTCTCCCCTGCTGCACCTCTGCCTTTCAAATCTTATTAAGAGCCTGGCAGGGCCGGGAGGTAACCTCGCTGTGGCTCAGTAATTTCCCCCCTTATCGACTAACCGAGTAGTTGATGGAAATTCCATCAACTACTCAATTAGCTGATTAAATGCAATTTAACATCCCTAATTGGAACCTCATACCTTTTTTATTGTCTCATTCAAGATCCAGATTTTTAAAACAGAATTGACTCCTTGTATGGGGATTAATTTATAACTGCTTCCCGTTTGACTGTGTCTTTACTGCCTTCTTTGATGATGTAGAGGTGATAAATAGTATGTAAAATAGCCTCATCTTTCTGATAAAGCAAGTAGTTGTCCTTATAACTTCTGCAATCACTTGTATATTTTCTTCATTTATTCCAAGAGGCGTGTGTAAATATCTGGGTATCTTTTTTTCCAAGTAGCTTTATAAATATTTAAGGCCACGAACATCTAGTTCAATGGGACCGTAATGGTGAAACATTAAAGTGTTATTTTTTGAACATTTGATGACTATTAGAATATAAGGTGCCATCTACACTGTTCACCAGTGGTGGGCAGCCTGCAACCTGAGGGACACATGCAACCCTGCAGGGTTCTATGTGTGGCCCACAAGACCTTCTCTTTACCGTTGCCCATGGGCAGGGTTTCCAGATTCCACTGGTTCCCATCTGCATAGGGTTTTTTTTTCCTATTACTATTGCCAAAGTGACACACATGTAAAGCCAGGGCACATGATATGAGGTGTGTGTTGATTGCACACAACATTGACTGTAAGAGCTGTGTGCTCCCTCCGCATCCAAAGTGCTGCACACCCCACAAATTCTAAGTGCGCAAGTGCAGTGAGCCAAACTACCCTATTCTTGGAGACCATCTTGGTAAGGACAATCTAGCATCCCGCGGAGATGAAGAAGGGCCACTCACGTAGCCCACTCACTAGCCTAGGTTGCCCCTCGCTGCTGGCGTGTAGGGTTTGTGTAGGGGCATGCCACAATGAAAAACCAAGCTGTTTCCATACGATGGTGTGGAGCTACACACATCAGTGAAAGACTCTGTCATAAGGGATGCAGTGGGCCTGCTAAAATCTTTCCCCATGGCAGGGAAAGGCCCAGCAGCAACTTGTGGCAGGGAAAAGCTCCAGCAGCGGGAGCAGCCAGAGACAGCAGGAATGAAATGTTATCCCAACACCTCGCTACTTGTATATTTTTAGGATCAGCTAGTTGGTTACACAGGGTAGTTGGTTGCTCATGTGCTACATGTAAAGCCTATTGGTGGGGAATGGATTGCAGGGCTTGCGTGCTATTTCAAAGCCTTCTTGGCAGTATCCCATTACTATCATTTCAGGCCAGCCACAGGGCATTTGGTTATGTGCACCGTCCCCAGTGGTTTACGAGGGGAGGTCAGGTATGTCTATATGCTCAGTGATGCTGACGCAAATAGCCACCTTACCAAAGAAATGGATATTTTGCAGAGATGCTTCATGCTAAAAAGGCAACTTCCTGCTGGTAAAATGTCATGCAGGGCTTTTCCCGTGAAATTTCAGTTCATTCAGACCTGCATGCTGAGTAGTCCTGCTGGGTTGGGCTGGGGAAAGTGTGAGGAGCTTTTCCCAACTTCACCATTCACACAGTGAACTCGAGTGGAAGTCCTCTAGCATCCTCCCAATATCTGTGAACACACAGATATGCACAGAAAGGCTACGCAATCACACTCTGAGCTCCTGAAAAAGCATGACTGGCCAAGCTGAAAAAGTAGGCAGGACACCAGAGCTCCCATCTGCGCACGTGCTAGTGTCTAGAAACAGACTGAGGATCAGGAGAAATGTTGCTGCACCTTTTTGCTGCAGATGTTAGCAGCCTATACAGTGCACTCTCCTGCACTCTCTGGCTACCGTCTACAAGGCAAGCAGAGACCCAAGACTGTAAGCCTTAGAGCTCAGGTCTGTGGACTCAGGCTCATGCTGCAGCAATAATAAATAATTGTGTAGGCATTTGGGCTTGGGCTTTTATATCCACCCTCCCATGCGGTCAGGCTTCGGAGTCCAAACTCCCATGTGAGCCCGAAAGTCCACACGATTATTATTAGTTCCGTGGCACGAGCCCAAGTCGGGAGAGTACACTAAGTAATTAGCATATGTTCTAAAAGACCATTGAAGGCCACTTCACTATGAATGGTCCCCTAGAAAATGTGCTAACTTCTTATGCTGAACTACCTGTTTAACCTTAGATTCAGTTGTAACACTCTGGGTACCTTCCCCATACCCGAGCAAGAGCGCTTTGTATCTCTAACATTTATCTCTGGCTGCTCTGCCCCTTTACTGTGCTGCAACTTTCTGGCTCGGAGTGTAAATCAGTACCCCCTAAACACAGCAAGTTACAGTGCTGTAAAGTGACAGTGTAAACTGGGCTCCAGTCCTGGGAGCCACACTCCAAGTGCATTTAGCTACTCTCCCTGTGGAGGTGGTTTACGTGGAGCGTTGGGAGAGCCGTATCCACGCTACTAGGATAAGCACTGCCAAAGTTGTGGTTTAATCTTTTAATTGTAGGCAAAGCCTCTCTCATCAATAGAAGTTGGCCCCCCAAAAAAAAAAATTACGGCACCCATATTGTCAGTCTAATATCCTGAGACCGACACCACAACAGCACCGCATATAGCTAGATATCTCCTTTCAGAAAATATGGGTTAGTCAGTTCCCAGGCCATCCACAGGCTGCAAGCTGTGGAATGTAGATCCTGATTTGGGAAAGGTAAAGTGATTGAGACTATGTCTATACTACCGACCTAAAAGTGGCACAGCTGTAAGGTCTCTTGTGTAGCCACTCTGCCAACAGGAGAGAGCTCTTCTGCTGGCATAATTAAACCACCCCCCAATTAACAGCGGAAGATACATCGGCAGGAGAGTGTCTTCTACAGACAGTGCATTCCACGCTGGTGCTTTGGTCAGTAAAAGTTTTGTTGGTCTGGGCAGGGTGCATTTTATTCACCCCCTGACCTACAAAAGTTTTACCAACAAAAGTGTCTTAACTAAATGTAAGATCGAGGGTGTCGCAATCAATATTCCAGAGTTCAATTTAGCAAATCTAGTTAAGACTTACTAAATCAAACTCAGAGAGCATCCCCATCGGCGTCCAGTACTCCTGCTTCTGCAATGAGTAGGGGAAGCCGATGGGAGCATTTGCTGTGGGGATGGTGGCGAAATTCAGAACAAGGTACATCAACTCCAGCTATGTAATGAATATTGGGTTCATCATTCCCTTGTAGCATAGACATGGCCTTGATATAGGCATAGCTTGAGATAAAACATCAACCCTGGCCAAATCTTCCCCTCAAACTGCCGCTAGCCTTTCTGTGCAGTTTAATTAAAATGTTTTTCTCCTTTATTTTCAATGTTGTGCCTCTCTGTGCTTCCAGCTTCATGCTACTATCACAACACAAAATGTCAAAAGCGAGAGATTGTTCTTGCAGGATTTCCAACACAATTGGAACCATGAAATGCCAGAAATGTTAGGAGAAAGCCTGTTCTCACCAGACTGCCAGTCTAATTTTGCAGAACGAAGTGGTTCAGGTAGGTTGAATAAGCTTTGGGTGAGTATCCAGACTTCTGGGCACTTATCTGAACAAAACAGCCCAACAGTTTAAAGTCTGCCCATCACTGCTCAAGACCAGATGTAAACCCATATTGTGATTGCTTAGATAGCAGGAAGCTTTGGCACATTTGTATCTGCTTACTTACCAGTTAGCAGCATATTAATTCCAGTCACCTAGAAAATAACTTCCAATTTGAAAGCAAGCTAAATAAAGGTATGTTCAATTAAGGGTGAAACATATCACTTATCTTCAAATAGTTCACCTTACATTCATTTTTTATCAGAGCTGAGCAAATAATTCAAAACAAATATTTTGTTTGATCAGCTTCCCATGTTATTTCCTCATGGAAAAATTGACCATGAGCAAACAGAAAAATCCCAATAGTCAGTCAGTATTTAAAATTAGTTGCAAATTTTGTCACTGCATAATTCCAAGTTTTCATGTCATTTTATGGACTGTGAATATTGCTGATTTGTGTGTTGTTGGTGCATTGTGTAAATCCCATACTTCTAATTCTTTTACTAGATTAGATGTTTATATAATTAACCAGTATCAAATATATAGTCTGAATTTTGTTCAGGCTCAACATTGGCTTTTTTTGGTGAGAATTAGCTGTAAAGTATGAGCATTTGAATGCTTGTGGAATGCAAATAACTGTCACGAATATGGCTAAACTGGAAATTTGTGTCCAAATTTAAACAACAGTTTTCCTCTCTTTCAGCTGTATTTGTAAATGTAGTTGCATTTCCCATACAGCCACTTCCTGCAGTGAAATTTTCACACACATATTTATTAACAATATATTGGCTGTGTTGAGCCTTATATTGTGTGACAACAATTCAGAAGAGAACGAGAGAGAAGGATTGTGCTACTCTTCAGCACACAGAGAAGCACAACTCTGTTTCTATGCCAAAGGGCTCACTTGCCATGTATCTCAGTTTGTAATAGCACAACCAAGTCAGGAGAACCAATCAAGCACCCTTTCTTAATAAATAAAATAAATAAATACAGTTCCCATTTATTCTATAGGTGAAAAGAAATACAATATGGAGTGGAATGAAATTCAAACCTTAGGTATGCTTTAGGCACTTCCAGAGCCTAGAATGCCATTATACTAGGTGAACTCTAGGGAAACCATTGTCCATCATTTGGCATAATGGAATACTTGGTTTGAAGTTTACAGGATCCAAACACATCTTGTACCCGGTACGTTCTAATCAGCGGGCAGTGCAATTGCTTGTTCTGCAGAATATGTATATAAAAATAATGCACTCTTAAAAGTGCCAATTAAAAAAGTGAATGGCACTTACATGGCTTACAGGCCAATCAAGAGTTTAAAAATAAAATACACTGTGTGTAGTAAACACATGTTAATCTGCAATGCTTGACTCAGATTTATGGATTTTAATTAAAGGGTTTTAAGGTTTAATTAAAAAGTTAAATGTTACTGTCTTCATACCTAAAAAGGGCATTTGTATTTAGTTTAGTTCTGTAACAAAGTACAGTCTCATGCCTGTTCTCTAGTCCAGTGGTTCTCAACCTGTGGTACGTAGACCCCTGGTGGTCCATGACGGTACTGCAAGGGGTCCATGGAAAGTTTAACAAGGATCAGGCCCACCATGGTGGGCCCGATACTTTTTTCTCTTTTCTTTTTTCTTTCCTTATTTTTCTTTTCCTTTTCTTTTTTTTCTTCCCCCAGGGTCTGTGAAATTATAATAGATTGAAAAGGGGCCCGTATGCTCAAAAAGTCTGGGATCCCCTGCTCCAGTCTAAGGTTGTAGCAACAAAATATTACAAAACTCTTCTAAATTCTCATAATATGAGTAGGCTTTCAAAAATATTAGGTGTACAAATCTGTGCATTTATTGCATGTCTCATTTGCTTGGTCAGACATTGCAGTTACCTGATTTTCATGTTTTATACTAGCGGTGACCAACTGCGAGTCCACGGACGGGTGCCAGGTCAGAAACCACTGGCTTCTGGGCTGCAGCAGCCCTAGGGGCTGGGGCTGGGATACACCACTCAGTGCCTTCCCTCCCGCTGTGGCTGTTGGGAAAGGCGTGTTCTGCCCTGCCTGTCAGCCAACCTGTGCCGGGCAGAGGCGGGGTCTCCTCCCGTCCACAGAAGAGCAGCTCACTGCATCGCGAGACAGCCGCATGGAGCCCAGAACGGCAGCCTTAGAGCAGCTATGATCTGGGCAGCAGTGCTCAACTGGCAGCTGGGAGGAAGTGCAGGGCTGGGGGGGGAAGGCAGGCACTGGAGGGCTCTGGGAGCAAAGCTAGTACTGGGGACCTTTAAGGGGTTAGGGGCTCTAAGAGGCTGACACTAGGGAGCACTGGAGTGTCTGGGGTAGGGAGCTGTCACTGAGGGCTTCTGGAGGTAGGGCTAGTAGTGGAGAGGATATCGGGGGGGATGGCTGGAACTGGGGGGCTCTGGGGAAAGGGCTAATATTGAGGACTGGGGGCTGTTTCTGGGGGGGTTGGGTGCAGTGGGGCTCTGGAAACAGAAGGCTGTACCCCAGCCCTGGCCCCCAGAGCTGCTGTAAACAGCTGGCTTCATCTGTGGCAACCGCCTACCACGTGGCAACAGCCAGAGCTGAAGCTGGCTGTTTGCGGTGACTCTGGGGGCCAGGACTTTTTGTGGACCATCAACATTCTATTTGCATATTTATATATTAATTATGTACATAATGGATATGCAAGAAAATGTTGCCAGTCCAGCAAGAGTTTCTGTATGGGTTTGCCGGTTCACAGTATAAAAAAAGATTTGGAACCATTGTTTTATAACATTTCTTACTTGGGCAAAATAGGTATACATTGTATATTTTTGTGTATACAGTTGCATATTCACATTTTAAAAAAAATCTGGCCATATTGTGTATTTGTACTATACAAGAACATATTCTAACTATCTCATATAATGTAATTAAAAATTACGTAGGTAGTGCTGAAGTTTTAGCTGCTGTACTACCAAGAAGGATTTGCAGTTCCTTGTGATGGTACTGATGAGGGTACCTTCTGAGTTCGATTTAGCGGGTCTTCACTAGACCTGCTACATCGAACTCCGGATGATCAGCTGCGACAGTGTCGATCTTCTGCATAGTGTAAACATAGACTAAGGTGCCACAGGACCACGTTATGATTCCAAAGGTCAGAATTTCACAGGTTGGGGACCCAACATTCTGTGCCTTCTTTTTTCTCTTCTCCCTAACTTCCAAGGAAAATAAAATAAATAAAAGATAAGTTACAATGCACAGAAGATTTTTATTTTACTGTTTTTGCAACAGTTGTCTGATACCAGACTGTCACATCTAGATGCACAATAGCTATTTGTCTTCTAAAGGAAAAATATATTTTGCAACTCTACCTCTACTGAAGTAATTCAATGAAAGAAGGTATATCTTGTTCAAGGTATGTACAAACTTTCTCTCAGGTTGTCCTTGTTTGCCTGCCAAAAAATGTTGAAACAGGAAGGGAAAATTGCTGATATGAACTACCCACTTTCTCTCTGGGGCATCTTGCTGATTCTCAGTTTTTCTCTACGTAAACTGCAATTCCATCATTGGTACAAATGTTTGTTATTCGTTAAATGATGTCATGATTTCCAGGAGCTGCATATGTTGTATTGCTAGGTGATGTTTAGCAATGCCTGAGTCCCCATCTGCTACCTCCATTTGGCATTTTGTGCCTGTCTTCAAACTCTAAAATGTTATGACATTATTTCCTGTAGTTCTGGGTGCCAGGTGTATGAAAGCCTTTCCTTGAAGGATGTGCATGTTCTGGTGAAGAGAATAAATAATTTAGAGTGGGCATAAACCCTTACTGCCAAGCATTGGTTATGTCATTGTTTGGTTACTGAACACCATGCATATGCCAGCCGCTTCCTAGAGTATTACTAGAGGTTGGTGCTAATTATTTATTGAGAGATTATAGCTATTTGGATACTGTTGAATATGATAATCTGTGTTTATTTTGGTAGATTTCACACATTCCTGAAATTGTATAACTGATGCTTTTCTGTTACTGCCTCTTAGTCCTTCACATAGGCTATATCTGCACTACAGATAAGGTCAAAGCAACTGCAGTCAATCTTCCGGGGTTTGAATTAGTAGGCCTAGTGAAGACACGCTAATCTGAACTCTGAGGGCACTCCCGTTGATGCGGGTAGTCCTGCCTCCACGAGGAGTAAGGGAAGTTGAAGGGAAAGTGTGCTCCCTTTGACTTCCCACAGTGTGGATGGCGCCATAATTTGAATTAAGATACTTAAACTTAAGATATGCACTTAATGTAACTGAAGTTGTGTGTCTTCATTTGAACTTAACCCCGTAGTGTAGACCAGGCCATAAATGCATATTTGTATTATCTGGGCAAATTTGCCAGTATGTATTTATAATTTTGTCCACGTGGATGACATTTTCAGTGTACATTGTATTATGCATATGCAGCCAGCGCTGACCACCTACCTTCATTTCCCTTTATTTGAATGGGCCTTGGTAAATAAAGTATTAAAGCCATTCTTCCCTCGTTCCCCCAGATCAACATAATCATCTCCCTCTTCTTAGAGCCTTTTCTGTAGCTGACTCCTTCTGTCTCTGTACCTGACTCCTTCTGTCTCTGTACCTAGTCTAGCCCGCTCTTCCCCTTCTCCTCAACTTGAACCAGCTCTCTTCTGTCCCACCCTATCCTGCTAGCCTGTATTGTGCTCTCCCAGGAGATAATGCCTTCACAACCAACGTTCACCTCATCCAGTCTGTTCCTGTTTGTCCCATATTCTCGACCCTGCTCCTCTGCTAGGATCAGTGATTTTGGAGATGAGTTTCCTGATGGACTTGCTGTAACACAATGAGGGTATCAGCACCAGTGTATGTTAAACACATTGAGCTAGATCTTTGACCCTAACCAGCCCACTTCTGCAAGAAGACTCCACAGAGCTGCCCTTACCTGTACACAAAAATATGTGGGGACTTGAGCAGCTCCATTATGTTTAACTGGTTGACTAATTAAACGGGATTGTATAGCCTTAGTGGTGACAATGCATTGCAATTATCCAGTGTCTTTTAGCCAGTGATTTCAAGCACTTTACTGAAGTGGGGACTATGAGCCCCCTTCTATAGATGAGAAACGGAGGCATAAAGAAGACAGGTGATTTGCCCAAGGTCTCACAGTGAGTCAGTAACAGAATTAGAAATAAACCGCCAGTGTGCTGATGCCCCAGTTCCCAGCTCTAACCACAAGACAGTTCTGCCTTAAGTAATAACCATAATTACTTCAACTTTCAAGTTTTAAACATGTTAACCACTACTAACTAATGACAAACATAAAAATAAAAACTGGAGGTCTTCTGAAGCCTCCAGATCTTAAAATTCACTTCTGTAAGCTCTTAAAATAAATGGATTAAGGTGAACGTCAAACACATTTTCTTAGCAGAATATATCAGGTGAGCCCAGACGGTGCAGTGCTAATAGAATGATCAGTGAATTCTCTACATATTGCATTGAGCTGTTCAAGATGTAAAAGTGTGACTCCTTGTTTATAAACCATAGTCATCCATAAACAAGATGCACTATGTATTGTGGTAACAGCATTTTTCTCACCTGCATGGTCTCCAATTATCCTGCTCTTAAATATCTCTACTTAGCCACTAAATGGAACTTTAATATTGTATTTAACTACCTAATATCTAGATGTAACAAGAATCAAAAAGTAGAGTCTCTATATAAAGAGAGAGTAAAAGGCAAGGAGGGACAACATACTGTTATGTTGAATATGTTGAAATGGGGCTCTGTAGAAGGATATGCATGGTTGGTAAATTTCAAATTCAGTTACAGGAGACGTTATTTCATTATTATTGGATTTTTCAGAACTTGATCTCTTTTCCCTAATCACTGTCTTTGAACTGGTGCTTGAAATGTCAGATTAGAGAATCAGAATGTGTGTTTTCATTAGCCTCAAAGTTTGGTTTTGTACCTTATCCAGAGTTTGTTTTATACAACTGGTAACTCTTCGAAGGATCTGCAAGGGAGCAACATGGCCCAGAAATCTGACTGTGAAAGAATTCTACTTTTAATAAGACTGAATCATAGCCATTATACCATTAAACCATAGCATTCTGCTCAATGAGAACTGCCACCAAAATGGAGAGTGAAAGCCTAATTGAATTGGAAAACTTACTAGTTTGGCCAAGAGTTGAATTGGTTCCATCGTGTTCTGTTTCATTGCTACTGTACTAAATGCTAATTACTTTCTTCTTATGGTTGTATAAGGAGGAACTTATCTATACTTTCTAAAGTGCTCCAAAACTGGACATGTACAGATTGTTAAGAGGTTTGGCATAACTTTACAGGAAAACCTCTTATTCTCTGTAGTTAAAATGCTGAAAATGTATTGTGTTAGCTTCAGAGGAGGCAAATAAACCCAGCCAGATCCATGTATTCATACAACCTTTGCATTTTAAATACAGAATATCAACTGCTGTATCCCTAGGGTTTTTTTAAAAACTGTTTTACTGCTTTGTTGTATACATAACATAGATGTGTAATGCCTTGGCTGTCCAAAGCCATTCCTGTTCTTTCCTTTCAGGCTTGGAATTCCTAAATTTATTTGTTAATTGTTTAGTTACGTTTTTTGTGGGCTAACTGGAAACAGATTTGCACAGAGGTGTCTCTTTGCTTTATGTGTAACAGGGAAAAATAAAAATGTACAATTGGGAAGATTTATAGTTGGCCAAAGGAGTGACCGTTTTGAAATATGGCTTACTGGTTGCTGAAGACACAATGCTAGTGTATCTTCAAGAGATTAAATCACATAGTCTTAAAATAGTATCTGAAACTGTGGGATTGTATTGGTTGAGTTTGGTATCCCTTTTTCCCTAGTTTATTTTACATTTTAACTAGACCCCAGAAAAATGCACAGCAGTACTTATACTGCTGAGTTTCTCTTTCTCTGCTTATACTTATCTTTCTGAGCTATTTAACTACATTAGATTTGCCTTTGAATGGTGTTTAAAAGGGCAGCTTTCATCTGGAGACAATAACAACTCGGCATCATGGCAGGGGTGGGCAATAGTTTTTGATGGGGGATCACACCAAGAATTTGGAAAGCCATCAAGGGACGCACTTTTCCATGATGTTAATGGGGGAGGTGTGGGGTCTGGGATGGAGGCTGGGTGCAGAAGGGAGCTTGCGTTAAGGGATTGGGGTCAGGGTGTGGGGTCTGTGAGGGAGTTTGGGTGAAAGAGGCAGTTGTGACCTGGGGCAGGAGACTAGGGTGCAGGGGTTTGGGTTGTGATCTTGGGCAAGAGGGGGTTCTGACCTGGGGTAGGGAAGCAGGTTGGAGGAGGAGGTGTAGGGGGTTGGGATGTGACCTAGGGCAGGAGGGGGTTGTGACTTGGGGCAAGGGACTGGAGTTCAGGAGGGGGTGCATGGGTTTGGGTTGTGACCCGAGGCAGAGGATTGGGGTGCAGGATCTGGAAGAGGATATGGTTGCAGGAGGAGGTGCAGAGGGTTTGGATTATGTGGCGTAGAGGTGCAAGAGTGGGTACAGGGGTTTAGGTTATGACCTGGGGCAGGGGACTGGGGTGCAGAATCTGGGAGGGTATATGGGTGCAGGGGGTTTGGTTATGTGGGATGGGGGGCAGAGGGTTGAGGTGCTAGAGGCAGGCTCTAGGCAGGAAACTTACCTGATTGACTCCCCGCCTGCAGCCTTCTCAAGGAGACTCCCTGCCTGCCCTGACCCCACACTGGCTGCAGTGGTCATGTGGTCTTTGAACAGCTATGAGCCTGAGGGGAGGGGAAGAGGGGAAGAGGGTGCTTCACAAGCTACCTGTTGACAACAGGCAGCTCCCATTGGCCAGAAGTTGTCCAATGGGATTGTGCTGGGGGCAGGGGCAGGGGCAGCATGTGAAGCCTCTCTCCCCTCCCCTGGACTCTCAACGGTTTTGCGGGGAGGAGAGGGAGGTCAGGCAGGTAGCCTGCCTAAAGCTCTCCACTGTGTCAGCTGTCCAGATGCCGCATCTTGGCAGGCCTAATCCGGCCCGCGGGTCATATTTTGCTCAGGTCTGCATCACTGAACCAGCCCTATTTGCATTTCGTATGTGCGGTGCATTTAGCAATCATTGGGCCAAATTCACTGCTCTTGTAAACTCCGGTGGAGTCACCCAGATACACCTGGACTGGTTTTGGCCTATTGTTTGTGACTTAGTGAGGGCCAATAAGTAAAGTGAGGCACAGGGCTTGAATGGGCTCAGCTTGTACCAGGAGGTGATGCAGAGTCACACCAGCACCTGCAGAGCAACAGCTCTTGCAAAGGCCCATTATCTAGCTGCAGAGCACGTTGCTTTCTGCCTCTTCCTGCATGACTCTGCTAGCTTAGTGTATTAGAGATGGGGATAGGAGATCTGTGGCCTCTCCTCTTCCCTGACTTGCCCCCTTCCACCTGCCATGGTGCAGTGAAGGTGCAGCCACTTTTTTTCAGGCAAAGGGATTTCAATTGCAGCTGAAGTTGCCAATGTCTCTGCTATTCTCTGCAGATCACATGCAGGTGAGGGAAGTGGCCCCTTATTCACCCTCCCGCATTTGCCCAGCTGAACAAAATCTGGCCTACCATGAGAAGACTAACTAGACATTGATTTCCCACTGGAGGACATATATTTCCCCTGTGTCTTCGCTGTGCTTTGCAATGTCATCTCCAAAATATATCATAATATGCTGTTTATTCTGAGATCTTCTGCTCAGATTACCTTCCTGTAGCGCGTTGACTCATAAATCACTAAATGCATATCAATGTCCTGTGGGCACAGACATTGATTTCAGTTTTAGGACAAGGAAGTATTGTCCCATTAAACCAGGAATCAGTGAATTCTTTTAAAATTATGGGCCAGGTGCTCAGCTGTTGTAAACCACAGTGGAAATATATCTGCTTACATCTGTCCGAATGGAGCTGTTCCAAACGACAACAGCAATCTAAAATGCTATATTAACGTACCAAAAAATGTCGTAGGTAAAATGCAACCCTAGATGGAAGGAACATGGTTGTCTGTAGGGGGATAACCTCTTATGCACTGTGAGAAGCCTCAAGTCTCCTCTCCACATTCAGATCATCTTAAATTCACTTCCTACCTTTAAGCAAGCAGGAGTTGGGTTTTAATTGCAGCTGCCTATGGGCCAGATATAGCTTGGGCTTGCGATTGATTGGGTCCTCCAGAGAGAGCCAAACAGAAGAGAGGATAGTCAGCAGGAGCAAACTCAGGCCAATTAGTTCCCACTGCTATCGGCAATGCTATGGGATATCCATTTTTTATCAGCAAGACTGCAGCTTGCGTGAGGAGGCCTCCGTTTCTCATAAGCAGATCATTGACTTATGCAATCTTCTGGTATGTTTAGAATATTTTTCCTCTTACTCTATTGCATGCACTAATTTTGAGAGGACATATCGCTGATTTTTGCAGTGCCAAGGCTAATATTTTCGTTCAGAATATTGTGTTAAGTGTCAGCTGAAGCAGTAAATGCGTTTTGACGGCATGTTTCACTGTCATGGGAATGCATACAAGTAGCAGCAAATGCTCCAGCTAGCGGTCCTGTGTTTTTTTTCCTAATTTATCAGAGTAGGTGATCAAGTTTTTTAAAGACCAATTCAAAGTGTTGTTGTGTATCAAAAGAGAGAGCCTAAAGCTTCAGAATGAAGACCCTGGGCAACAACAGTGTTCCTCTGGCACAATGAAACGCTCGGCAATCAGAATAATGCAAAGGTGATGGGGCATCCACATCACACAAGCTCTGAGCAGTTTAGCATAGGCCAGAAGGAGTCAATTAACCTTAATGCTGCACCTGGAGGGAAGCCAGGGATTGATGAGCACTAATGGCAGATGCAGCCCAGCTGGAGGAAGAGCTGGGACAGGAGTTATGAAGCCAGGAAGTAAAAGCAGGAAGAAGTTGTAGGGAGGAGGTCTGCTGTCCTTCCCTAATGGTACAAGGAGGAAATCCAGGGAGTAGTAAAAGCCCGCAGGTCCTACCCTGGGCTGGTACAATTTATAAGAGACTAAAGTACCCACAGGAAGTAGAAGATGCGTCATTGGTAGATCAAAGGATGGAGAGGCATGGATTAGAATGGAGCCTAGGGAAACAGCAACCAGGACTTAGACTGAAAAGACCTAAGTAGCTAGTTATAGGGTCCCTGAGCTGGAACCCAGGTTCCCCTACCAACCACTGGCAAAGAACTGGAGCTGGAGCAGAAGACTATCTGACACAGTGTATCTACAGTTTGTCTGGTGGAGCATTATTAACCCAGAAGAGAGGGTAATAATGCCCTTTCAGCCAGGTCACAAAGGGTGAGCACTCCCCACATCATGGAGAGAGAGCCTATAGCATGAGCAATCAATGGAAGGTGGGCACCAGATGAGGAAAAAGTAGTTCTCAGACCAAGCCACAAGGAGGCAAACCTTCAGGGAGTTGACTCCTTCAGAGTGGGAGACAAAACTTTCTCTGAGGGTGATCTGAGACTGTGGAACGGACTCCCTCAAGGACCATCACAAACCTCCCCATTTTCCACTCCAAATGCATGTCACGTTTCTTTGCCCCTGCCGTCTCTAAAATAAACACATACCCAGTATATTTATATATTAAAAAAACAACAACAGACCCTACCAAACATGACACTCCACTGCACATGTTTCTCCCTCTGGGGAGAAAAGGAGAGAACAAACAACACGTGACAGATGTATAGTCACGTTGCTGAATGCAATACCGAAAGGCGCTCGGATACTACGGTGATGAGTGTGGTTTAAAATCCTTTTATAGAATAGAATGTATTACTCTGCTTTGAAGGTATTACAGCTTGGTAAATCAAGACAGTTGATTAAATTCTGTACGGAATTAGTATCTGAATACTGAATACCGCCCCTGATGTTTCTTATGGGAGTGAAAAGTGTTCTTGGTTTCTTAAATTAAAGGCACAGGACTGGATCCCCCCAGAACAGAAAGTGCACTTGCCAATTGATGGGCAGAAATCCAGCTGTTGGCAGGAGCTGGCGTGGGCCAAACTGGCTGCTGAACTTGTGCATGCGAAGCCATGAAATGCAATTAATTGGATGCCCAAGGCTGCATCCCCACTGGGACACTGGATGTGGTTTTCCAGTCAATTTCCAGCAACGGAGCTTGAGAATGGCATTAGGTCACATGGCACTGCTAGCAGGTGCCAGCCAGTGCCTTGCATGTGGGAGAAGGTGGGTGAAAACTCACTCCAGGCAGGCTAACTAGGCATCCTGGCCATGCTGCTTGGTACCATCTCTAAGGCTGGTTCTAGAAAACCGTTTCAGAGCATGGCAGGTTTGCAGTAGGCACAGTGTTCAATGCCCATTTGAACGGGCAGTTCAGGCCCTGGTTTGGATCATTTAACCCTTTTATGTATTATCCATGCGCCGCCTCAACAGAAATTGAAAATCAGGGCCCTCAGTTCTGCCAAATAAGCTAAAGGAAATCTTCCTTCTGACTTTGCCAGCAGGAGCTGCAGCATGCTCTGCTTTTCTCAGCTGGAGCTCACTCTTACACAGCGTCTATGAGAGCAGATATGGCATTATTAATGCACCTCGGAGAAATGTATTCCAGTTCCCGTGGATTCTCAGTGCCGAGAATTGCTTGTCTGTTTTTAAGAACATAAGAATTTCAATAAAAGGTTTATTTGCCCACACACACATACTGAAAGAAAAATGTCTATCCGTTTACCACGCGTCCTATCTCAGATGCCCTTGGCATCTTGCAATAAACTATTTTGTTTTCATTGCAGTTTTGAGAGCTTTGCCCACCAGGCTTTTCTGAAAGTGGAGGAAGTAAGTGTGAATTGATGCTTAGCCTCATTAAGCAATGAGAACCCTGTGGCTAGCTTGAGGGTGTTGCAGATTGAGAGCCTCAGTTGATCCCAAAAGCTTGTACCCCTTGGAAAGCAAGGGGGCAAGCTTCCTTCATGTGTCTCATCGGAACCCTGGAGAGGGCACACGTGAGCACACGCAGCAGAGCTGTTCCTCTGCCAGTCACGGTCAAGACAGTCAAACATTATGAAATATATTTAAGGTCTGAAAAGCAATGGAGGGTTGCTGGCCTTACTCAGGAGATTGAGGAAAGGCTTGTAGGTAATGTTCTTCCTGAGGGTCAGTTCCTAGCTGAGCCATGGAACCTGCGTGTGACATGGAGCAAATCACTTAAAGGAGTGGGTCAGAAGATGGGACAGAGGTTCACAAAACTTCTATCACTTTTTTCCTTGGGGAATTTTGAAAATTCGAGCTATCCTTTTCGACCAGCTCTCTTCCTGACTTGTCTGTGCTTCCGTTTCCTCCCTGCAAAATGGAACTGTTTCTTTCCTTGGTCTTCCCTCTTGAGTTTTCGAGGATTATGTGGCTGCACAGGGCTTAGTGTGGTGAGGACCTGATCTAAGTTGGAGTGCTACTGCAGTACAAATAAAAATAGCAATAAGTAACATGCTGAGATTTTTTTCCCCAAAAATATCAAGAAATATGCTTTTACGTCATCAAAAGAATATTTCCTGATATTTTTGAAAAAACATCTCAGTATGTGATGGATATTACTAGATTTATTCGGCATTGCTCAGGACCTTCAGGCCAGGGGCTACGGAAGTGGGAGATGCAGGAGTCGGAGGGGAGGGGCCTCAGGGCAGGAGGTAGAAGCTGTGGGAGGGGGATGCAGGATTCAGGGCTCAGAATTGGAGCTCAGGACAGGGGCTGGGAGGTGGCGGAGGGGAGGGGGTTTGCTAGGGTGATGACAAGAGTGGCACTGCTCTCACGGCAGCTCCTCAAGGTGGACTGGAACTGTTCTGCCCTGGTGGTTACTACCAGGGGGTGGGGCTGGCTGTTCATCCCCCTGGCACTTCCTTGATAGGTGGAGGCTCCTAGTCCCTCCTCTGTGCCATGGCTTCTCACTGGGAGGGGGGTTGGGGCCCCCTGGCAGCTCCTCATGGGGGCAGGCTGGACTGCTGGCCCTGGCCTCCAGGTTGTCCAGGGTAGGGAGTGGGGCAGCTGCCCACCCAGGCTCCAGCTTATCTGGGAGAATGGGGTTCTGCAAGATGGCCCCAGCCTCCTTCCTGTTCAAAGGTGAGGGGCCAAAGCAGCATCCCCCACTCCAGCCTCTGGCCTGTCCAAGGTGGAGAAGGGGTGGGACTTGGCAGGCCAGTTCCATCCGTATCCACCTCTGATCCCCAGATCGTAGCCGATGTTGCGTATCTTACCTCGACTTTAGCCCACAGTGTAGATGTCCCCTCGCCACCAGGCTCTTACTGCATTTAAAAGGCAGAGCCCCAGCAGTCTGAGACCCAGAACCAGCCTGGATTGTCAGTCTTGGCTCATGCTGAGTCTCCCTCTGCACCTCTGCCTCCCCTGCCTTCTTCCCCTCCCCCCTTCCTCTCTCTCCCCACCTATGCTGAGGGGACCTGGCTTTTGACCCGACTCCCCCCAGAGCTGGCTCCTGTCTCCCCCCTCCCCCTTGGTGCCTTGAGTACTTGAGTGCTTGCCTAGTCGCTCACATCCCTATCTCCAAGATAATGATTTGCCTCAGGTTACATGAATTAGGCTTTTAATGCAATCATATTATGGCACTGAGTGCTAATAACACTGCATTCCCAATGGAATTCTGCAGCCATGGGACATGTATTCCAGCATAATTAGTGTTTATGATCATTATGTGATATAATTATATTTTCTAGAGAACACTTCTATATAAAAGTCTCACCCCAAAATTACTTTTATCCCTGCTAAATAAATCTAGGATTTCAACCAATAAGAATGACCCTGTGAATTAAGATCAGATATATTATTTTAACTGTGCAGAAGATCTTTTGTAGCTAATTTACATGTTAATACTTTGCTTTTATCATAAATGGGAATGTGAAAATAATGAATAAAATATGCACCAAAGTCAGTTCATTTGTTTTAAATTGAGATGATTGTCCTTCTTGATGTGTGTTGTTGTGCTTTTAGGGTGTGGTGGGCAGGTTTTAATCCATTAGGCATGATATTAACCCCTCTGCAGAGACTTGTCCATGGCTTGTATGTCTCTGATGTCCTACTTAAAATGTATTTTGAGTTTAAGTGGGATTTAAGCACCGCCTAGGTCACTTTCTTTGCACACAGGAGAACGTTTTATTTTTGTGATCTATAAAAGCAGTTAGCTTGGCTGCAGTGGAGACCAAAAGTTTGTTTATCCAGACATCTTGGGTGAAATCCAGCCCCCAGTGGGAGTTTTGCCATTGACTCGAGGTAGGCCAGGATTTCACCTATTGTGGATATGTTTCAGAGACTAGCTTGAGGTGCAAGAAATTATGTTAGTCTTCATGCTTATTTCGCCTCTTTCCTGAGATGGGTAACTAGCACCATTAACAAGTAATCCCCTCTTATCCTCTGCTTTTACGCTAGGAATGGGATCTTAGACCATCAACTCATTTCACAGAGGCTAGTTAAATGTCAGCTTGTGGTTACTATTTGTTCTTCGCTAGATTTAAACCAGCGCCCTATAAGTTAACAGCTTGATATCCTACCACCAATTGTTATATATACATTTGCCTTCAGGCAGTAGCAGATTAACCACTGAGTCCTGGCCAATTGGGGAGGCCCATAGAAAAATGGGTGCCCCTGCACCCCACTACACCTTCCTTCCCGGCATTCCTGCTGAGGAGCGGAGTTGGGGGATGGAGGGTTTGCCCTGCTTCGCCCACTTCGGCTCCTCTCCCCATCAAGAGTGCAAGGCAGTTGGAGCAGAGCAAGTCTCTCCCCTTTCCCGTGCACAAGCGGGGTTGGGGGAAGGGAGGGGAGACACAAGCAGAAACTCCCACTTGCTCTGGCCGAAAGCCCCACAAACCCACATTCCTCCTCTGCCTTCCGGTTGGAATGTCAGTGAAAATGAAGTGTACTGCTTGTGTTGAACACGCCTAACTCCCCACTAACAGCCCTCCTCCCCTCACATTTGAGTCATTCGGAGTCTGCTGGTGCCAGCGAGTATTTTTAGCAAATAAAAGGGCTAATTAGACCACAAACTTTTGGCATGTAAAAAGTAAAAGTGTAAAGCTGTGTGCTTCAGTTCACCCTTCTGCACAAGTTGAATCTTGATCAGAACAAGACTGCCAGTTCACCCTTTCCATCCCTGATCAGGCCTTGCTTAAAAATATGCAAAGGATTGGTACAAAACTGGGGAACTGGAAGATTTTTCCTTAGAAACTGACAGTAAAAATGTGTTGTAGTGCCATGTAACATTATTTCAGTTATATCTGTTCAGCCACAATGCAATGCACTCTTTTAAAGGGAGGGTCTACTCTAAGTAGTTCCTTTTAACATTAGTGGTGCACGCTTTATCCCCCTCTCCTGTTGTCTCTCTTCCTTCTGCTTGTTAAGAGCAACCAGAGGAAGCTGTTTACTGTGTACAATAGGGAGGAGAAGGGTGATTTGGTCCTAGAAAACTACCACATGTTCTTGAGCACTATCTATTGGTACTTTACCTTTTAATTCACTATTCCCTTATCTACAAAGAGAGCATTTCTATCACTTTTCATTTCTGTGTGGATCACTTCCTCTGCAAGACTCTGTTCTGAGTCAAGAGGGGCAGCAGACTGCAGGTGAAATGTGCCTTGCCTAGAACCCAAAGGCCCCCATCTAGTCCCAAAAGTTCAAGTTAGTCCAAACTGATACTCACATTTGTAGTGCTTGGGGGGCAGGTTCCTGATGAAATAGGTTAGCCCACAGGATAGATGATACAAAAGCTTCACGGAGGCAGCCGAGTTATTCTGTAACTGGGAAAACTTTAAAAAACAACAAATGGTCCTACAGCACCTTAAAGACTAACAAAACATGTAGATGGTATCATGAGCATTCGTGGGCACAACCCACTTCAGATGAATGGAGTTATTAAAGACCCAGTTTTGAAATAAATAGGGGATAGAGGAAGAAAAGGAAAAAAAGGGAAAGAAATAGTCAATTAGAGGCTCCATGTTAGGTGAAGCTGATAGAGAAGTTGCAAATGGTTCTTAAGTACCCATTGTCTGGTTTTTTTATGTCAGTAGGATGTGGAATGTAGCGGGCCATCCAGCCAATGTCTTTATTCATACTTTTGTGATAGGAATCGAACCTGTAAATGAAGTTAAGTTCCAAGGCTTTCCTATGTATTTGGCTTGTGGAATTGGCCTGAAACAGCAGGATGACTTTGAGATCCATTAATTAGTACCTGGAAAAGTTAAAATGTTCCCCAACAGGTTTCTGTGTGTTACCTTTTCGGATATCTGATTTGTGTCCATTAATTCTTTCTCATAGAGACTGTTCAGTTTGGCCAATGTACATGGAAGAGGGGCATTCCTGCATTTGATAGCATAGATATGCAGTTAAATGAGCCTCTGATGTGGTGTAGTGATAGAAATGTAGACGTGTTAGTCTGGGGTAGCTGAAGCAAAATGCAGGACAATGTAGCACTTTAAAGACTAACAAGATGGTTTATTAGATGATGAGCTTTCATGGGCCAGACCCACGAAATGAGCCTCTGATGTGGTGGTTTATGTGGTTAGGTCCTTTGATGATATTGCTTTTATAGAGGTGTGGATAGAGTTGGCACCAGGCTTGATTGCAAGGGTGGGTTCCTGGATGAGTATGATGGAGGTGTGTCACATGGTTACTGGAAAGAATTTGAGGTTCAGGGATTGTCTATAGGTGAGGATTGCCCTGTCCCCCAAGGCCTGCGAGAATGAGGGATTATTTTCCAGGATAGGTGGTAGATTGTTGATAATACATTGGAAGGATTTAAGTTGTGGGTTACAGGTGATGACCACTGGTGTTCTGTTGTTTTCTTTCTGGGCCTATCTTGAAGTAGCTGATGTCAATCTGGTTTATTTTCACTTCTCCTGGTATTTCAGTTTTAAGAATGCTCTATATAGATCCTGTAGGTGTTTATCTCTGTCCTTGGGATTGGAGCAAATCCAGTTGTATCTTAAGTCTTGGCTATAAACAGTAGATTGGGAAATGTGTGTAGGATGGAAGCTAGAGGCATGTAAGTAAGTATAATGGTAGGCTTCCGGTATAAGGTGGTGGAAATGTGTCCGTCATGTAATTGTACTGTAGTGTCAAGGAAGTGAATCTCTCATGTGGACTGATCCAGACTAAAGTTAATGGTGGGGTGAGGTTGTTGAAATCTCTGTGAAATTCTTCAAGGGTCTTCTTCCCATGTGTTCATATGATGATGATGTCATCAACGTAGCATAAGTAGAGTAAAGTTGCTAGGAAGCGAATGCTGAGGAAACATTTAAGGTTAGCCATAAAGATGTTGGTATATTGTGGGACCATGTGGCTGCC
Source organism: Pelodiscus sinensis (assembly GCF_052426305.1). NCBI lineage: Eukaryota > Metazoa > Chordata > Testudines > Trionychidae > Pelodiscus > Pelodiscus sinensis. The sequence continues at coordinate 12,306,443 of NC_143068.1, read as the reverse complement.
CATGGCTGTGCTGCTGACTTGAAGATATACATTGTTTCCAAATCAGAAATAGTTGCGAGTGAGGACAAAGTTGCAGAGCTCTGTAACCAGATGTGCAGTGGTGTCATCAGGAATGGTGTTCCTGATAGCTTGTAATCCGTCTTCGTGTGGAATGTTGGTGTAAAGAGCTTCTGTGTCCATGGGGTGGCCAGGATGGTGTTTTCACGTAGATTACTGATGTTCTGTAGTTTCCTCAAGAAGTCGGTGATGTCTCAAAGATAGCTAGGGGTATGTGTACATTAGCCCCCTAGTTCGAACTAGGGAGGCTAATGTATGCATTCGAAGTTGCAAATGAAGCCCGGGATTTAAATATCCCGGGCTTTATTTGCATCTTCCCATCTGGGCGCCATTTTTAAATCCCCCTAGTCCGAACTAACTGCCCGCGACTCACGCGGCAGTCAAACGTTAACTTGAACTAAGTCCTTAGTTTGAGTTAACTGTTACACCTCATTCCACTAACTGCCTGTGGCTACACACGGCAGTCAAACATTAACTCGAACTAAGTCCTTAGTTTGAGTTAACTGTTACACCTCATTCCACTAACTGCCTGCTGCTACACATGGCAGTCAAACATTAACTCGAACTAAGTTCTTAATTTGAGTTAACTGTTACACCTCATTCCACAAGGTGTAACAGTTAACTCGGACTAAGGACTTACTTAGAGTTAACGTTTGACTACCGCGTGTAGCTGCGGGCAGTTAGTTCGGACTAGGGGGATTTAAAAATGGTGCCTGGACGGGAGTTGTAAATAAAGCCCAGGATATTTAAATCCCAGCTTCATTTGCAACTTCGAATGCCTATATTAGCCTCCCTAGTTCGAACTAGGGGGCTAGTGTAGACATACCCTAGGAGTGTTGGTAGCATAGACTCTGAGGAGAGAGTCAATATAACCAGATAATCCTGTTGTAAGTGTGCCAGTGCTTGAGATGATGGGTTGTCTGGGATTTCCAGGGATTTCCAGGTTTGTGTATCTTGGGTAGCAGATAAAAAGCTCATGGTTGGGGATTAGTGGGTGTGTTTGTGTAGTTTTGGTACTGCATAGTAACAAGGAGTTTCATGAACAATTGGTTTATGGTTGGTTGGTTGGTTGGTTGGTTTGTGCATTCTGCTCCCTGTGTCACTTGAATGGAAAGCATAGGGAGAAACCAGGAACAAAGTGTACAGATGCCCACGCCAGTCTGCAACTGTGCAGTCAGCGAAATGTCCCCTGAATGCACATTGGGTCTTTTGTCTAGCCAGCGTGGGGCTTAGATTCTCTAAAAAGCCATTTAAAATGTCTTGAGCTACATAGGATTCTGCTTGAGTATAACACCACATCTCTTGTACACTGCGCACTTGTGTTTATCTGGATGCAGAATGCTCTTTATCCTTTTGTAGAGCCTGGTCGTTGGCAGGAGGTATTGAAACTGGGACCTTAGGAGCTAAAGCCATGTGCCTATACAGCCAGCTGGCTGTCACCTAAGGCTGTAGAGCAGATTTCACTCTCCCTTTCTCAGTGATTCAGTGATATCAGTGTCTCTCAGTTACACTTACAATGTGCTAGAAGATTTGCCTGGCATTGCTCATGTCCTTAATTAATTTTTGGTGTTTGGAAAATAAAATGAAAATGTCCATGTTTCATTTAAATCATTGCTCTGGGGTGGGGCTGGGGATGAAGGGGTCAGTTTTCAGGCTGCCCCAGGGAGAGAGGACTAACTCAGCCCTAACTTGGGGCTAGATGAGAAGTGCTTCCCCATGGCCTCTGCAGCTCCAGCATGTACAGCCAGGAGAGGGGTGCATGTCCCCGGCTGGCGCAGATTCAGGTTTGTCTGTTCCCTGCACTCCCCAGCCAGAGTGAGGAGTGCAGCAAACTGTGCACTTTCCCCTTGCTCCCTGATGAAGGGAAACAGCCAGCAATATCCCCTCATGGATCGGAGGAGGGAGGAGATGTTTCAGCACCACCGTGCTCCCTAAGGGACTCCTGGGGAATGGGAGGCTCAGAACTGGGAGGGTATATCTAGACTAGATGGCTCTGCCGACGGAGCCATGTAGATGAGTTTACTAGACATAGGAAAATGAAGCGGCGATTTAAATAATTGCTGCCTCATTTACATCAAAATGGCCGCCGCGCTGTGCCGATCAGCTGTTTGGCGACACAGCGGGGCAGTCTGGACGTGCCACAGTCCACAAGGGAAGCCTTTGTTGACTGCTCTGTTATGCCTCATGAAATGAGGTTTACCAGAGCGGTTGACAAAGGCTTCCCTTGTCGACCATGGTGCGTCCAGACTGCCCCGCTGTGTCGCCAAACAGCTGATCGGTACAGCGTCGTGGACATTTTGATGTAAATGAGGTGGCGATTATTTAAATCGCCACTTCATTTTCCTATGTCTAGTAAACTCATCTACATGGCTCCGTTGGCAGAGCTATGTAGTCTAGACATACCCGGACAGTCCAGATGGAGGGAGGATGTGCCTTTCACTTGCCTGGTAATTCTGTCTCTTTTGTCTATGCTTTCATAAGAAGCAATCCCATTCCAGGTACATCCTATTTTCCTAGTGCAGCCAAATCCTGACCTTTCTTCAAGTTATGATAAGAAGAAGCAGTCTACTGAAGTTGGTAGTCCTAGCTCTTACCATTTAGGAGGAACACTTAAACAAATGACCAAACTCTCTCAAATATAGATTATCATCACCAGGGCTCGACAAATAATGTAATCTACTTGCCTGGGGCAAGTAGATTGCAACCCGGAAGAGCTGGTGCAGAGTGATCTGCGCATGCGCAGAGTGCAGAACCGCGCAAAACTGCGTGGCTGGCGAGCAGGGCTCACTGCTGCTTGGCAAGCCCTGATCATCACTATTGACATTATTTTATGAAGCCAGTTTGAAAAAAAATTCTGCTGGTTAATGTTGCACATTACAAAAAAATCTGGAAGACCCAATAATAGTATCAATCATTGGAGTTCTGTTGTGTTTTAAATGAAGGTCCTGAAATAACATGCACTAATCAGCAATGATTAGACAAATTTTGGATTCCCCACACTGCAGTCAGCAAGGGTATTTCTACACTACCACCCTAGTTCAAACTAGAGTGGTAATGTAGGCAACTGGAGTTGCAAATGAAGCCCGGGATTTGAATTTCCCGGGCTTCATTTGCATAAAGCCGGGCGCCGCCATTTTTAAATGTCCGCTAGTGCAGACTCCGTGCCGCGCGGCTACACGCGGCACGGACTAGGTAGTTCGGACTAGGCTTCCTACTTCACGAGGAGTAACGGTAGTTCAGACTAGGAAGCCTAGTCCGAACTACCTAGCCCGTGCCGCGTGTAGCCGCGTGGCACGGAGTCCGCACTAGCAGACATTTAAAAATGGCGGCGCCCGGCTTTATGCAAATGAAGCCCGGGAAATTCAAATCCCGGGCTTCATTTGCAACTCCGGTTGCCTACATTACCACCCTAGTTCGAACTAGGGTGGTAGTGTAGAAAAAAAACCCCAAGTCACTCACTTGTGGTCTTTCTTCCTAATTTAAAATGTGGTTGAGAAAGAGGGAGTCACATTGATGTGTGTATTCAAGTCTGTCTACACTTACATATTTTTTTTCTGTTTAATTCTGTTGTTTGTAATATAGGATAGGGTATCTTAAATGGCTTTTCTCCATTGATTTTTATCCTTTTGCATTGTTGGGGAACAAATCAACATTTGCTATTGTACGTGATCTCACTTTACAATTTGTATTTCCCACTGTATACTTATTTGTCTGTCCATTGATGATGTGCTACTCTGATTATCAACACCATTGATTATGATAATTGTAGATTTAGGTACAGAGACTTCCCAAAAGCACTCTGTGAATAGAAATTACATTTAAATCAGCGAGACAATCTAGATAGAATGAATGCAGGATTGAGCTGCTGGTGCTTCTATATATGCTTTCATTGAGGAAAGGATAGCAATATCTCAAACTTTTCTGTAGGTCCTACCCAATGTGTTGTATTGTTTATTAAATTCATACCTAAATCCCAATGTACTGATTTCAAATAGATAAGGGGTATTACCAATATCATGTAGCCCAGAAGAACTGAGGCCTCTGAGAAAGGGAGAGTGAACAGCCTTAGCTAACAGCCAGTTCATTTTTAACTGATGCGGTAGAGGCTCATGGATTTAGCTCTGAAGGTCCCAGGTTCAGTCCCACCTGCTAACAATCCAGGTCCATCAGCCCTACTGTTGTATTACAATTGGTAAAACAAAGAGGATTGTGATTGGCCAATGACAATAGGGCATAGTCTGACGTATGATTAAAACTCAGGTATTCCAGTTTCCAGTCCCATGCTCAGACCACTGGTTGATGACTCTTTTTTTGTACTTAATTTATAAAACTGCAGGAAAACAATGTGCAGAGCTTCAAGTTGTGTCCCAGTCTTCCTGCAATTTCTAGTGATGTTAATGGAAGTTGCAGGTCTAGTAGGCCTGAAATAAGTGGCCTCTTGTCATAGGTACTTTGGAAAAAAACAGATTTCTTCTGATTACTCCTGGTTTTAAATGTATGAACTGTTTGTGGTGCAAAGCAACAGAGATACATTAGAAATATAAGGAAAGTGAATGCCTAGTGATGCAAAAATAGTGGCATGATGTATTTTTTGGGGGGGGCGGGCGGTATTTCTGAGTTAAAACAAGACTCATGCCCTAGAAAGTTATGCATTAAAGTGACACCTCCTAAAGGTAGGAGCAATGACAGCCCTGCTTCTGCTCGCTGATTGCTAGAATTGACTTAACAGCCCCAGTGGAGCCACAGAGTTTGTCCTACATGCTGACAGACTGGGTGCTGTGCGAAAATGAATGCAACCTTTGCATATGGTGATTATGGAAGGAAAGGTTGGTGCCGACACCCAAAGGAGAGGGCAGTGCTTTTCTGTTCTTGATTCTTGGTTGGCCCTGCTCTCAAAACAGCACTTCTGGGAAAACTATCAGACTCTTGTTGGAAAACTAAGAGTGAGGGACAGCAGTTGGTTTTTCAAAGATTTCACTCTGCAAGAGACTCAGATGAGATGTATGCTTTGGTGTGTTAGGCCTAATAGGAGCATTTAGTTATTTATACTAAAGCGCGGAGAGTGGTTGACAAGGAAGAATAAGCATTAAATTACCATCATTCTTCCTTTTTGTCTTTACAAGAAAATGTGGAAAGGAGCTCTAGGAGCCCAAGAGGAGAGCCAAACAAGTTTTAGCTCAAATGAGAATGAGCATCTCTCCCTCCCCCGCTATTTCATTTCCAAAGCCAAGATTTCAGAGAAAATGTGACTTCATATTTCAGTCTTGGAAAGCATTCTGCTGCCACCACCAGCTTTTACTTTAAAAACACTGGCTGTAAATTGTGGCATATTTTTCTTTCTTTGGGGCAGGACATAATTTTAGGGTCAGATTCTGCAGATACTAATGGGGTGTTTAGCTGGAGCAATGTGAATATGACCTGCAGGATTTAACTTCACCGGAGCTGATAGCATTGTTTCAGAGGTCTCCAATTTACTTCCTCATTTCAATCCCATATTTTACTTCTCTTTCAAAATACATTTAAGTCAATGGGGTTTGTGAGTACATGATTCGTCTTGAGCTCAGGCTGTGTATTTATTTGATTTTGAGAGTCTGTGTTGAGATATCTGAATGATCTATTGAAAGATCTGACCCAATTCCTATTGAATTCAGTGAAAACTTTCCTTCATCTATCTCTAAAACTTATACCATGCATCAGAAGAATGTAAAGACTAAGAATGATTGGGAACAGATTAGGAACCTACCTTAAACACTATTTTAGTAGCTCCCTAGTGAAATAGGAATTAAGGAGTCTAAGCTACATTAACTATATACAACCTGATGTTGCAGTTCAGTAGGTCATGAAGGTGGATGGATGGATTTGGGTTTGAAGAAAAGAAGTTTCCATGTGAATGGACCATGATTGCCTTTCTCTAAGTGAGGTTTTGAATGATCTTTTCACTGATTGCAGGCAGGGAGAAACCAAGGGATAACTCATTGAACTTTAGTGAACATCTATCATATGTTTGAGGGAGTGAGTCTGTCTGTTCGAGAACTCCTCCTAAATGGTAAAAGCTAGGACTACTGAATTCGGTAGACAACTTAATGGTATGCTAATTTACAGGAAAGTAAGAGATTGGTTTTGCCAGGAAAATGGGATGTGCCTGGAATGAGCTTGCTTCTCATAAAGCCATTCAGAAAAGAGACAGAATCATCAGGCAGGTGAAAGGGGCTGGCGGGGGGTGCACCCCTTTCCGTCCGGGACTGTCCCAGTTTCGAGCCTTCTACCTTCCAGGTGCTCTTCAGGGAGGACAGGGGGGCGAAAGCTCTCCTCTCCCTCCAATTCTTATGGGAACATTGTTGGCTGTTCCCTTTCATCAAGGAACAAGGGGAAAGTGCACAATTTGCTGCACTTCTCACTCTGGCCAAGGGGCTCAGGGGGCAGACAAACTAGACCTACACCAGCCAGAGGACATTCACCCCTCCCCAGCTGTGTCCGCTGGAGCTGCAGTGGCCATGGAGAGGTGTTTGTCACCTGGCCCCAAGCTGCCACAGTGAGAGAGCTGGGGTAGTTCTCTCCCTATGGGGTGAGGGAGAAGTACCCCAGCCACACCCCCAGAACATTGTTTTAAAGGAAGAAAAGCAAAAATCGAGTCAAGGACCTGAGCAACACCAGGTAAATCTTCTAGTAGTAAATAAAAAGAGCTCTTCGGACAGGCTACATCTAGATTGCATCCCTTTTTCGTAAAAGGGATGCAAATTAGACGTATCGCAATTGCTAATGAAGCGGGGATTTAAATTTCCCCCGCTTCATTAGCATAAAAATGGCTGCTGCTTTTTTTCGGCACGGAGCTTTGCCGGAAAAAAGCACCAGTCTAGATGCGGATCTTTCGGAAAATAAAGCCTTTTCCGAAAGATCCCTTATCCCTCTTAAAATATCCCTTAAAATAAGGGATAAGGGATCTTTCGGAAAAGGCTTTATTTTCCAAAAGATCCGCGTCTAGGCTGGTGCTTTTTTCCGGCAAAGCTCCGTGCCGAAAAAAAGTGGCAGCCATTTTTATGCTAATGAAGTGGGGGAGATTTAAATCCCCGCTTCATTAGCAATTGCTATACGTCTAATTTGAATCCCTTTTACGAAAAAGGGTTGCAATCTAGACGTAGCCTAACTGATTCAAGCTTATCATGCAGTAAAAAGGCACCACAGTTTGAATAACTGTCAGCCATTCCTGCTAATATTAAATATTGTATGTTTATAGGAGGGGGAAGTACATGATATGAAAGCAACTTAAATGAGAAAACATGTATCATAATTTGTTCTGTTGTGTGTTTGTACAGCATCTAGCACAGTTGGGTCCCTGCTCTGAGTGGGGCTGCATGCTACTACTACAATGTAAATAATACTGCTAAAAAATCGCTGAACAGAAAGAATTAGGATGGAATAATTGAGCCTATTACAAAAAATTCATATTTTCATTATTTTTCTAAATGTGTGATAAAGCTGCAGGTATTTATTTCTGAGTCTGTTAATCACAAGGGATTGTCAAGACAACCAGAGTAAAATGTATCTTTGATGCATGTCTTTATGTATAGTAAAAAAAAAATCCAAGAAACACCCTTTCCTTGGGGAGGACAAACAACAGTAAAAGAAGAGGGGTTAAAAATACCTTTTTTAATTGATTTTTTTTCCCAGTGTTTAAAAAGCATTAGATAGGGTCTTTCAGCACTGTAGGTTTCGAGAGAACGAGAGTAACAGGAACTCATTCAAATTCCAAATGCATCCCCATCTGTGTAACCGGCTTGTTGTTATTGTACTCTGCTGAATTGTTCGGCATGGATTAATTTTGTTGACTAAATTCAGAGAGTACATTGTGGAAAAGATTGAACTTTGTTGGGGTCTGGCTTTCCCCTGTTCTTTGAAAGGAGGGCAATACATGCAGAACAGCCCTGAAAATGTTTTCACATAAAAATTCAGTGTCTATTGGCTGAGGGCAGAGAGAGGGCACAATTGCTTTAAGTGATGTCGTTCCATTTAGCTCCTGGAGGAATGAGTGGCTGGGAAAACTCCACATGGTGTTCAAGCTCCATCTTCTTATTTAAAAATAAAGGAGGAGTCTGCCCATGAACGGTAGCCGAGTTGGAACATTAATGAATGCAACACAGAAATCATAAGGATCAAAAATGTAATTATCCATTAAAACGTGCTGTTTTTGTTGTGGAGTGAGTGAGTAAGTGAGTGTGTGTGTTTCACATAAAACAACTGTGGCTAACATATAAGTCTTGGCAGCGATAAGACTTCCTTCTGCTCCTGCGTCTTGGGGGAAAATAGCAGTGAGCTTTTGAGATTTTTCCATATGAGCCTGAAAAGACTCTGTTCACCAGAGTTCATATTCTGGTTAGTAGCTATTTGCAATGAGCCTCAGTAAGTGATGAGTGAGCTTAAACGTACTACCTAGGAAGGCACAACGTGAAGATCAAAAAGTCTGCTTTATCTTGGTTGGATTCAGTGTGGTGTAACAAGGGTATGGAAAGGGTAAGGACGTCTATGCAACTAAGATGTATGTAATCCTCCAAAAATATCTTTAGTAAATCTTTTAGGTGGAATTTAAGAACATAGTGCCTCTATATTAGCTAATTATTTTAATTCCATGTTGTTAACTACAGCCAGCTCCATTAGAAGGAGGATAATGAATGCCTGACACTTGCAATACATTATTTCCCCTGGGTTGTGAATAAGGAGATATTCAGGTAGCCCAAATGAAAGGCTTTTCTACAATGCATAATTAGCCAGTGGAACTCACTGATACAACATGCCACTGGCAAGATTCCAAAAACTACTGGCCATTTTAATCAGACAATACGAACATTCAGAACTAGAGCAAAAAGTATTAAAACATAATACAACCTTTCCCTCCCCTTTTAGAAGAGATATAAACCCTCATATTTCAGTGCATAACCCAAACTTTAATTCATGGAGGTTAAGAAGAAATTTCCCTCTTGTCAGCTATTCCAGAACTGCCTACTTCAGGATTTATAATGTCTTCTGAAATACAGTAGCTAGTTCTGGCCATTTTCGGAGACAGGTGAGTGGATCAGATGGACCGTAGATTTGATCCAGTCTGCAAATTCCTAGTGCTCCCTTTTTACAATACATATTTTTTTGTCCCTGGAAACAGTGACAAGAAAAATAGTGAAAGCCTCAGGGAAGCTGAAATGCTGGTTATGTACATAAGAGAGCAGCCATCTCCTGAGTGCCCCCTTGTGGCTCTGTCTCTGTCTCCACTCCCCCGCCTCCGCCCTTCAGAAATGCATGCAGTCTTCTGTCTGGGCTGAAGCTAGTTTAATAGCAAAAACTGTTCAAAATAATCCTAAGGGTGCCATAATAAAAGCTCATCACTGCAACACAAAGTTCTTACTCAGCTCTGGCCTCTGTCCCAGCCAGAACTTTTCGTCAATCCCAGTCTGTTCTCACAGCCAGTCCTCCCAGCTGGAGCTCAGCCTTCAGGCTCTTCCCCCTACGGCCAAACCCAGACAAAGTTTCCGACAGGACTTTCTGGCTCACTGGGCTCTGGCCACCAAACTCCCCTGATGTACAGGTCTTTCTTGCAGGAGCCTTTATCACTCTCTCCAGTTTCTTGGCTCAGTCTCCGCCACAGCCAGATGTATTTCCTTCCAGTTCTGTCCTTACTGAAACTCCTTCCCTTGTATCAGGAGTGGGGAGCCTAAGGCCGTATCCAGAGAAGCCACAGGGCAGGGGGAAGGGGGCAGCCTTGCGGGCCAGAGTCAGGCAAGCTTGGGGCTGAGTCAGATCCACCAGCTCTTCCTGGTCCAGGGAGGAAGCAGATTTGACCACAAAATCTACTAGCTTGGGCCCCCCGAGGCTCTGGTGTGCCAGAGGAATGTGGGGGTGTCTTTCTGCTTCTCAGTTGGGGGTAGGGTTGCCAGGTGTCCGGTTTTGTACTGTTTTGCGTGCTCTGTCCCGTAAAAAAAATCAGAAAATACCGGACATGTGCACTGTCCGGTGTTTTCTGATTTTTCTGGCTGTGCACCAGACGGAAGCCTGACATGGGTGAGGGGAGTAGCTGGGAGTCCCAGCTGGGAGGTGGGGGCTCAGTCAGTTGAGTGTGAGGAAGAGGAGCCTGCACGGGGCAGGCAGCAAGTGCCCAGGTCAGTTCCGCTCCCCGCCGGCCAATTTGCTCAATCCCCCCCCCATTCCCGGCCAGCCGGTTCTCCCCCACTTTCCCTCCTGATCTTCCCCGGCCAGCCTCCCGCACCTCCCCCCCAGCTCTGCTTCCTGCCGGCCCGTTCTTCTTCCTGATCTCCCCTGGCAGCGCCGCTGCACCTCTCCCTGCCCCCACCAGCTCTGCTTCCCTCCCCCCCTTCCTCCCAGTCCCCCCTTCCTCCCAGCCACCCTCGTAACCCCCAACCCCCTCCAGCTGTGCTTCCTACCCTCCTTACTCCCGGTCCCCCTTCCTCCCTTCCAGCACTGCTGCACCCCCTGCCAGCTGTGCTTCCCACTCGCCCTTCCTCCCGGCCAGCCCTGCGGGCCCTGGCCACCCCCACAGCTCTGCTTCCCGGTGGCCCGTTCCTCTTCCTGATATCGCGCAGCCAGTGCCACTCCCCACCTGCCAGCTCTGCTTCCCACCCCCCCTCCTTCCAGCCATCCTCGTGACCCCCAATCCATCCCAGCTGTTCTTCCTGCCCCCCTTACTCATGTCCAGCCCCACCCCCTACCAGCCAGTCTCCCCTCCTTCGATATCTCATGGCCAGTCCTGTTCTGCCCGACTCCCTCCCCTCCCACAACCAGCCCTGCTTCCCATGGCCCCCCCATCTCTCCCGGCCAGCCCTGTTGCCCCCCCCCCCCATTCCCGGCAGTCCCTTCCTGGCCGGTCCTCCCCTGCCCCCACCCCATGAAGCATGTCGGGTTTTTTTTTTTTTTTTAATGACTACCTGGTAACCCCTAGCAGTTATCCAGGTTCTTGGAGGTTTTTGTTTTTGTTTTTTTTTGTTTTTGCTCAAGAACTTTGGTCCCCCCCGCCTCCCCTGCCTGTTTTTTCCTTCAACAAAATTTTTTCCTGGTGGGGGTTTTTTTTTTTTGGAGGGGGAGGGTGTTCGGTATTTTTGTTTCAGCCATCTGGCAACTCTAGTTGGGGGCCTTGTCAGTGAGGTGGGTATTTTGTTTTCCTTTGCTTCTCACTTTTGTGTGGCCCCCAACTGATTTTTCTGTGGGTCAGCAGCCCCTGACCCAAAAAAAGGATCCCCACCCCTGCCTTATCATCCAAGTACAGCCCTCCTGCCCCCTTAACTGGCCAAATGGGAACCTGCTTGCATCACAGAAGCCAGCTCAGCCTGTGACATGGTACATTTGCAATCTTTCCCCATCATGAAAAGCCCAGGTCTGGTTGTAGCTCTCCTCTAAAAAAGGAAGAACTGTAATCAAGCTCCTTAGTCCTTCAGGCTGTTGAAAAAGCTAGTTGGTGCTGACCTGTTGTTTTCATTGTTCCTGCTGTATGCATTGGATTGAGTGCTCTCGTCCCGCTCTTTTGCACTCTCTTGGTAGAAATGGGATTGAATCCTGTAAAATGCAAGGAAAACTGAGCCATCATGTAGTTTTATGGTGCTTCGCTGGAGGTGTGGACCCCATGACCCAAGCCGGGCTGACTGTCTGTCTCTTTTGTTCCACAGCTCCCTCTTCTCATACTTCTTTTCTTCACCTCCTCTAGATTATGGAGCTTGTCTTTGGGCTACTAACCTCTTTCCATCTACCCACTGATATTGTCCTGGGAGACAGATGTCAGGATATAAGTGAAGGCGTTGGGTACCTGTGATTAAAAGGCAGATCATGTAGCATGATGTCTCCTGTGTTGCTGGCTGTTCCCAAGAGCCACAGCCCCCCAGCCCTCTGACATGCGATGCCCTAGATTGGGGTCTGTCCAGCCATCGCCTCTGCCTTTTCTATGAAGTGCGGTAAGTAACAATCACCACCAGTGTTCCCTGTGCGGGCCGCACAGCTGCACGGGTGTTTTATCAGCCCTGTCCAGTCAGTCAGCTCCCTGCATGGAGCCCTGAGCCTCTGACTGGGTGGGGCTGATTAACCACCTGTGAAGCTATGCTGCCGCGGATCTTAGCAGGAACACTGGTGACCATTCTGTCTCCTAAGCTCCCTTCCCTCTCTCACCCATTCTCTGCTCTCTTTTTACTGTTGCTCACCCAAGCTTTCCTGCCCCAGTCATGATCCTTCCCAAATAGATTCCTCTCTTGTCCCCAGGATGGCTGGCAAAGTGGAGGAAAGCCAGACTGTAGAAAGATAAGGAGACCAAGCTAATGGTCACAGAAGGAACTTTGCCAGGCAGATTTAATCATGTCTAGCAAGAACGTGGCGCACACCGTTTTAATGAATGAAAAATGTGGAACAGGTTTTATAATAATTTTCAATTTGCTTTTGAGTTGTACAAGCTGCATGAATATCCAAAGACATTTCTCTCTGTCAAGAGATGAATGCCCTCAGAGCTGTAAAGGGCAATATTTTGTGAGTGGAGAGATGTTAGCCCTGGGCATTTTGGCAAAAGTGCAATTTGGGTAATTATATTTTACCGGCCTAAAATCCCCCTGCAGTTTCAGCTGGATGCAGTACTCCACTCTGATTTGTGCCCTAAATTGCCATGTAGTTTTACACTGTGAAACAGCTGCTGGCCATGAAGCATTTGGAGATCCTGTGGGATGAAAGACACTGAATCAATGTAAAATGATACCACTGTCTTGTTTGCAGTGAGATTTAATATAAACAGGTGATTGCTTCAGGAGATGGAGTTCAGCAGAGTTGCATTAGTCAGGGGGCTCTAGGAAAGAGGTGTAGTACCAGCAACTCGCCTGCCTCCCCGATGGGTGTAGCCAGGGCCGTCCTTAGGCATATGCAGAGTACGCAGTCGTATAGGGCACCACACTTTCTGGGGCACCACTCTGCTGGCCCGGCACGGAGGGGAAGCATATGCGTCCGCTCTGCACCAGAGCCAGTAGGGGCTCTGCCGGCTTTTATGGCCCCGCCAGAAGACCACACTGGGCCGAGGGACTCCGGTGAGGAGGCCAGCAAACTGACCCCGGCTGGAGAAGGGAAGCTGTCAGCCCGGGCAACAGCATCGGGAGGAGCTGGGGCTGTGTCGGGGGCGGGGTCACATGCGGCGAGCTGGAGGGAGTGGGATGACACACGGCTTGGCATTGCGGCACCATTTTTTAAAAAGGCCAAGCTGCGCCTTGGGAAGAGGTGCACCGAGCGAGGCGTGGGGGGAGCAGAGCCTCGCTAGAGGCGGGACCAACCGTGCTGTGATGGGCCGGGGCTGCGAGTGTTGAGCGGCCCAACTCCAGTTCCGGCACTGGCACCGGCACGTGGTCTGGAGCCCGGGCTGCGGGGACTTCTGGGGCCTGATTGCAGTAGACTCCAGCCCTGCAAACGGGAAGGCAGAAGGTAGGCGAGGCGAGGGGGAGGGGTGGGAGAGGAAGGGGCTTGTGCTGATGGGAGGGGGGAGAGGGGGCAGGTCAGGAGAAGAAAGGGTAAGGCACCAAGGGGCAGGGATGCAGGAGAGACTAATGCGGGGGGGGGGGGGAGACAATGAGGAAAAGGGCAGGAGGGGGAGGTATCAGTGGGAGGGGGACAGGGTGATGCTGGGAGAGGAGAGGAGAGGAGAGGGGAAGGGCATTGGGGGCTAGAAAGGTAGCGGGAGGGGGGAAGGTTTAAAAGAAGGGGTGGGCATGAGAAAGATGGGGATGGAGCAAGTCGTGTGAGGGCACAGACGGTCAGGAGGGGAATGGGGCAGAGTGGTGAGGGAGTGGGCATCAGGGAAAAAGAGGGCAGGGGTAGTAAGGGAAGGGGGAGGCACCAGGAGAGTCCAGGGGTAAGGGAAGGTGCAGGTGCCAGGGGATTCTGGAGGTGAAGCAGAAGGGCAGACACCTGCAGGGAAGAGACCAGCACCAAAGGAGAGAGGCAGGGCAGGTGTGTAGAGGGAGGTGTTAGAAGAGGGGATGAGGAGGGGTAGCTCACATGATCAGAGTGGGGCTACTGGAGGAGTGGGAACAGGGGGAGAGAAGGGCTGGTGGAGGGGGGCAGGTCTCAGGAAGGCTGAGGGCAGTGAGAAGGGCAGGAGTCAGGACAGCAGAGGAAGGTGGGAGGTTGGGGACAGAAGTCACCAGGGGAGCTGATGGAGCAAGGGGAGGAGACATGGCAGCAGAGGGAAAAGGTAGAGGTTTATAAAATATTTATTAATAACTTGGGTGCTACAGTGGCACATCCAAAAAAGCCACATGAACTCAGTACTGGTGCACAACACAAAATTAATTTTGCTCATGGGAGGAAACTCTGAGATGGAACAGTTCCCCCAGCCTCTCCGCCCCCCGAGTTAATGTCACACACATTGGGTTAATGTAATTGCAGGATAGTTGCATGAAGGGGTTTGGTGGGGGCCAAACTAATCCCTATTGATAGGAGGATGGTGGGAAAAGTCCTGTGGGGGGGGGTCACATGACACCTTTTACTTTTGGTCATGTGTCCATCTTGCCCTGAGAGTGTTGCCTCCAGAGGCATGGCTAATGGGGGGGTCAAAGAGACATTTAAAAAAATTATTTGGGTGCACACCCTAATGAAATATGCTGCTCATGCCTATGACAGGAAGCAGTAGAGCATGTAACAGCAGGGCTGGGTCCTAGATCTGAATGCACTGCCTGCAGCACAGTGTGAGGGAAGGGATTGACTGCTGGGGTTTCTGGAAAGGGGAGGGAGTAGGGGTGGAAGAGCAAGTCAGTCATAGGGGCACTAGTTTAATAATCTCGCGTAGGGCACCATAAATCCTAAGGATGGCCCTGGGTGTAGCCACACACCCACTTTGCATCCAGGCCTACCCACGACTCTCCTTGTGCCCCAGATTTTACTCCAACTGGGGAGCAAGGCTGGGGTTTAACCCCCACCCACACCATTGCCCACCCACCCAAATTCAGGGCCCACCCAAGCGGGCCTGCCTGGCTATGCCGCTGTCGCACCTGCATCCTGACCTTCGCTATATCCAGAAGGTTTTGGAGGAATCTCCAGCTGACAGAGGGTTGGTGCCTCAGATGTGTCAGGAGCAGCTATCATATGCAAAGCCCTCAGATGAGGCTGAGAGAGAGAGAGAGTGCCCTGGTACAAATCCCAGCCCTTTCCTTGTCCTCAAGATGGCACTGGTGGCAGTGACAGGGCATTGATCCTAGGCCTCAAAAAAGGGGTCCGTAAGTCTCCTGTCTTTTTCCCAATGGTGGCAGTGGCTGGCTGGTTCTGCCCTCCTCTGGTACATATTTCAAGCTCTCCTTTAGCCAACAGGAAGGTGCGTTCCTATGGCTACAGTCACAGGCCCATTCTCATAGCGGCTGCGGAGCCACCACAGAGCAGTGCAGCGAGAGCAGCGGTAATGAGCAGGCAGTTAGCTCTCAGACACTGATCTCTTCTTTCTTGTAATGCCTCTCCCCAGGAAGGTTGGAAATGTCACTCCCTTTACACTAATGAGGAAAAATTGTATTGTAATCTAAGGACAGGGATTTGCTTATTAGAGACAGTCATTTAGAGTGGGCCAAAACAGACTCTCCAAACAAAACATACATTTCAATAAGTGTAATGCACCGAGTGTCCTTAAAAACGTGCCGTTTACGGCCGGAACTGATTGTTTGCGATGTGTGTTTGCAATAATTCTCCCTTTCAAGCATAAAGGATACTGCAAATACCATAAATAATGGCAAAAGGTAAAAGGGAATCCCCCTGTCATTTGCACAACATCTGTAATGCGTGCTTTCTGGGCACTGCTGGGGAAGGGACAAATGGCAAGTCTCCACGTGAGATGGCGGCGATAGAGGGTGTGGATTTCACAGGCTACAACCACGTTCTCTTCTCTGTAGCTGGGGAGGGCAGTTGGTGTGGGGCAGGCACATCTGCAGTTCTCCTCTATGGGGACAGAAGTTTTTTGTAGCCTGTATATTGATCTGCAACCTGCTAATGCCCTACAGCCCTGCTCTGCAAGAGGTCCTGGCTTATCCTGATATAGGTTGGACCTTCCTGATCCAGCACCCTTGTGATCTGACTGGTCTCAGATAAGGGATTTTGCTGAACCAAGGAAGGTAATTACTGATCCCACCCTCTGCCTTGCCACCCCCCTGGACCTCCCTCCCGCCGGGCAGCCCAGCTGAACTGCACGTGGAACTTCCCAGCTTTTAACCTCCCTGAACAGCCCAAATGAGCTCCCCCCAACCTCTCCCCACACACACATTCCCTGGAGCATCTGGTATTGGTCCACTGTCGAAAGACAGGATACTAGGTTAGATGGGCTTTTGGTCTGACCCAGTCTGGTCATTCTTATGTTCACCCTCTCTGGGACTCTCTGATCTTGGAATATCCGTGGCTCTGCTAGACCACGGATATTGCTGGACCAGAGTGTCCCAGTTTATAGAGGCGCAACCTGTATAATAAGATGTAGAGTCAATGCAGAGGCACATCAGAGGAGAAGTAGAGTCTGAGCTAGCAGAACCACCACTACATGGACCATTCAGGTATGGTGAAACAGGGTGCATCCTATTGAAGTCCATGGGCCTAAGAGAGAAGGGAGCAAGATTTTTCTGTATTTGAACTTGGTATGGGTTCAAGCAAACTGCAGGATCTGTCTGCTAAAACTTTACTAGAAATATTTGATTTAAACAAATTCAGAATTTTTAGAAAAAGTTTTTACAATTTCAGTGAAAGATCTTAGGTGAAAAGATCTCTTATTACTGATATTACCAAAAGAGAGTTGCCTGATTTCTCTTACCATCATCAGGAAATTTTCTTTATAAATAGCAGTGATATCCCTTGCTGTCTAAATGTGGGTGCGGTAATTGAATTAATGTATTAACAAATCAAAAATTCTATTGAGAGAGGAATTTTAAATACTGGGGTAATTTTAAATACTGAGTTTTGTTTAGCTATTAAATAGTTTGAGTAAAGAGATAAATATCAGATTTATTTGTAAATTAAAAACTCAGCTATTTTCTTAATAGTATGTCACTCATACAAGAAAATGGGACTTGTTAGATTTTATGAATTATTATCAAAGACAAACATTAATTTGGCAGGGTGTCCTAAAAAAGGGCAATAAATATTAAAGACTGCTCATTATGCCCGTCTGTCACAGATTTGCACTTCATATAAATCTTGTTACAATTAGCTACCTTATCCAACAAGCACATTTAATTTCTGTGTTGGGAAGTAGAATTTACGTTTAAGCTGCAAACAGTTTGGCAGGGTGCTCCTTAATCTTGTTTTAGAAATGCTAGCAGTAAAGTTAGCAAGTGGATTGAATCAAATCAAGATTTTATGGAAGTTACATCTGTCATTTTTAAGGAGAATAGAGAAGTTTGAGAATGAGGCAGAAGTATCAAGTAATAGTAGAAATTAGGAAAAACATTCTATAGGTTTAGAGTACTGTGCTCGACTCAAACTCCTGAAGATTTAATCCAGATTGATTTAAGAAAATTTCTAGCAACTATTTTAAAATCTTTTTTGGCTATGCCTACTTTAAGTACTGTAATTTGTTCCATATACTTCCCCTATCCAAGAATACAATATGTGATTAAAATATGTACAGGACTTCCCCTATTGGTACTTTTATTCCACCTATTTGAAATGAGGACTCAATTTAGAGCTGACCAGAGGATGAAAATTCCATGTCATGTCAACTTTTAAGTTTTTAACATTTGTTTTTTTCTAAAACCTTTTGAACTTTTTCTTTCTAAAAGAGAGTTGTATCTTTTCTAATCAGTCTTGCTGATGGCAAATTGCGGGGGGGGGGGGCGCAAATGGGGCAACTGCCTTGGGGCCCGGTGATTTAAAGAAGCCCAGCGTCCCAAGCCCTTTAAATCAGTGTTTCTTAAACTGTGTTCCGTGAGTCAGTCGGAGGTGTTCCACGGAAAACAACAGAGTTCAAAATGGCCTCTCTTAAAGGGACAGGCGACCTTTTTTTTTTTTTTTTTTGCTCATTAAGTTTCCCCCTACCCTTTTTGCTCAACAAAAATCCTTGATGTTCCTCATTAAAAAAATTATTGTTTGGTGTTCCTCGGTCTTAAAAAGTTTAAGAAACACTGCTTTAAATCATTGCCGGAGCATCACAGGCCATGCTCCGGGTGGCTCTTAGGGCTTCCTGAGGAGGAACGGGAGCCATACAGCATGCCCCAAGTAGGGTTGGGAGGGGACACCACAGTTCGCGTGGTATTGAGGGCTGGCTACCCTTGGCCCTGCTCCTTCCACCTGAGGCTCTGCCCCTTCTGGGAGCATGGAGCTGCCCCCTCCTTATCCAGGGGCCCAACATGGCTGTTGGTTCCCCTAACTCTGACTGAAGCCTGAGTTTTCCTGTTTGGGAAAATGAGTGGTTAGGTGAGATGGTGGTTAGGACATTGGCTAGTTATATGCTTGGTCTGTCTCTGCCTGTCTTTCTCCCCATCCCCATCCCCATCCCCAATCTCTAGTCAGAACTGATACATCTCCATGAAAGAGCATAAATGCAGCAACATTTCATGTCACTGAAAATGTTCTTACTGGTTTTGCTCAAGCCTTCGCCTTTTACACTCTACTGCTGGTAGTAAATCTCTAGTCTAACTTCACTTCCTATATTATGGGAGTCAACATTTTTGTACATTCCATTGTACTGAGGGATGCTGGCAGTAGCAGACTGCTGACTATCACCAGTCTGTGGAAAGTGAGCAACGCACGAAAGAAACAAATAGGAAAATTGTATGAAACAGAATAAAAGCAGCAGCTGACTCATTGCCTTCTCACTGTATATATGAGGCATTCTTTAAAATGTCTGTGGACTTTAGGGAACCCAAGCATGCCTCTCATCTCGATATCTGATTGCAGTTCTCTCAGCATCCCTTTTATTTCCACCTACACTGCAAACAGGGCTTTTTCCCAGCCCCTCAATACAGGTCACCTTAGCAGCCTTGGAGTTGCCCCAATAACTATTTCTATTAACTTGTGCCATAGTATTTTGTTTTAAAAAAAAAATAAAGCTACTCAGTCCTGGGATTAAGAGGGAATCACCGACTACAAATGTTGATGTGTTTGATCGTGGGTAGCAAAAGTAATTTATCTGCTCAATCAAGTGGCCATCTGTCTGTTTTCCCGTTTTATGACCAGGCCTTGACAGATAAAGATTTTAGCGAACTGCCTTATTAATATCATATTCACCGAGCTATGATTCTATTATCTGAATTCCAGGGTATTTTTCCTGTCAGCCACATGTGCAATTGGAATATCACCCTGATCTTAGCATAAGGTGAGGTTAAACTATCCACTAGCAAAGCTCTGTGCTATTTCTTCTACAGAGTTGGGTTGTCTGCCCTCCTTGGAGCTTTTTGCTGAATAATATATCTTTGAACAGAGTAAGTCCCTCACTGAGACCTGAATGTTTTGGGGGTGAGGGGAGGAGAGTTATCCTCCAGGTCTATTGCTTGATTTGCAAGATGCTTACTAATAAGCCTGCTTTTTTATGCGAGTTACCTTAACCACCGTGTTAGTATCAGCTATTTGGGCAGTCAGGGATCATTGCAGTAAAGCAGCATAGTTGACTTTCCCTCTCCTCTACAGCCAAGCCCAGTATGCTAGGAGAGAGTGGTGGTTTGGAGCCACTCTGTCAACTTAGCACCACCGGTGAGTTCTATCCAGCTGGGCAGAATCACCAAGGAGCTGGCTTAGGCAACTTTCAGGCTGCTTTTGCAAGGATGATAGTGAAGGATCTGGACCAATGTCATTACACTGTCCAAGATTTGTCATTACTAAATTTAGAGAGAGAATGAAAACTGCAAAGAAATGCACAAACATATTGTGCAAGCACCTTTTTGAATGCTCATTGAAAACGTGGCAGGTACCACAGAGCACATGATCTTATTTTGAGTGTGTCTGTTTAGCCCCCAATCCTGCATCATGAAGGAGAAGTCAGTTTGGATACTCATTGGAGTCAGTGGGTCGTTACATGGGCTTAGGAGTTCATGGTGCCTATCATTAGACAGATGCTGAGAGAAAAAGTCATTGGGGATTTGGCGGGGGTTAAAAATTAAGTTTACAAACTTGGCCAAGTTGTTAGGAAATGAAGAAACCTATGTGAAATCTATAATTAAAGATTTTGGCAAAGCAAGGTGATGTTTCATTTAGTTGCATTTAATCCAGACTTTACTAAAGTTAGCAAATGGTTTAAACTAGCTTTCCAAAACGGGTGTCGGTGAAGATTGATGTGAATACTGTCCAAGAGCCTGATCCACTGACCTGTAAAGTGCAAGAAAGTCTTTCCATTGACTTCACTGGGCATTGGATTATGTCCCAGAAGCCTATGAAATATTCAGAATTTATATTTGGCTGAAATAAGGGTTTTAACAGCTTGTTAAATCTTAGTAGTTTAGTAGGAATAGTGCAGTATTTATTAGGCGTAAGGTGCTTGACCTCTGGTCCTTGCTCAAGCAAAACTACTGCTAATTCTGTTGAGTGCATGGGAACATCATTCTCAGTCCAACTACATGGAATTAATTGGTGCAAACAAGTTCACATAAACTTCTGTAAGACAGAAATTGCAAAGTTTTCATAATATTATCCAAAGTCTGATGGCACAAATTGGGACCATGTATAAGTTTGTCACTTATAACCAGCTTGCTCTTTACATAAAACTTGATAAGTAAGTATGCTGCTTGTCTTGCTCTCAATAATGGTCTGCCTAATTATGATGCTACCAGTGGCTATTGCTATGGGCATAACTTCAGGAAGAACAGAAATAAGATGAACATGTCAATTCAGTAAGAGCATTGACATTAAAACTTTATTAAATGATTTATATTCAAGCCAAAAACTGTCTTGCATTATATCACAGGAACTGAAAAATTGCAGCTAGGAATATACAGAATTAAAACTTAAATTTCTGCCTTTGGTTACACCAGTGCAAGCAGAGTGGAGTTATGTATCAGGGCAAATTTTGACTCTTATTTCTCTGATGTTAACAAAGACCATTGCACAGTGAAGTTTTCCATGTTATCTACTATATACGTAGTATATATGTATACTATATAGTTGGTGTGTCTATTTGATCAAGAACTCCTCCAAATCGGTAAGAGCTCGGACCACAAAATTCAGCATACAGCTTCATCTTATCATAACTTAAGGCAACATATGTGTTTGTTTGTTTGTGCCCAGAAAATGGGATGTTCTTGGAATGGGATTGCTTCTCATAAAATCTCACTAAGCTAGGGGGAGAGGTAGATACGCTGGAGGGCAAGGATGGGGCCAAGAGTGACCTAGACAGATTAGAGGATTGGGCCAAAAGAAATCTGATGAGCTTCAACAAGGGATGGAAGAATCCCAAGCATTGTTACAGGCTGTGGACCAACTGGATAAGTAGCAGTTCATCTGAAAAGGAACTGGGGATCACAGTCGTTAAGAAGCTGGATATGAGTCAACAGTGTGCCCTTGTAGCCAATATTAGGGTGTATTAGAAGGAGCATTGCCAGCAGATCTAGAGAAGTGATTATTCCTCTTTATTCTGCACCAGTGAAGCCACTTCTGATGGATTATGTCCAATTCTGGGTTCCCCACTACAGAAAGGATGTGGACACATTGAAGAGGGTCCAGTGGAGGGCAACCATAATGATTAGGGGGGCTGGAGCACATGTCTTACAAGGAGAAGCTGAGGGATTTGGGCTTATTTAGTCTGCAGAAGAGAAGAGTGAGGGGGGATTTGATAGCAGCCTTCAACTTCCTGAAGAGAGGTTCCAAAGAGGATGGAGAGAGGCTGTTCTCAGTAGTGACGGATGGCAGAACAAGGAGCAATGGTCTCAGATTACAGTGGGGGAGATCTAGGTTGGATATTAAGAAAAACTATTTCACTAGGAGGGTGGTGAAGTACTGGATGGGTTACCTAGGGAGGTGGTGGAATCTCCATCCCTAAAGGTTTTTAAGTCTCAGCTTGACAAAACCCTGGCTGGGATGATTTAGTTGGGATCGGTCCTGCTTTGGGCAGGGGGCTGGACTCGGCCTCCTGAGATCTCTTCCAGCTCTATGATTCTATAAAAATCAAACAGAAAACATACAGAATCACCAAATCAATATAGTCCTTAACATTGACATAACTGAGTAAAGTTTGAAAGAGACTGAACCAAGATGAGCCAGAATCATAGGCTGAATCTCAAATAGGATTGCTTCTCAGTAAACCTTGAAGAGATAAAATGGAGGAATTTGGAGTAGTGTTCTGTTTTGATGCAGCCAAATCAATGCTTTAAGTTTGAAAACTAGAAGACAATGTTATTGGAAACCAAATTGACTCTAGCCCTTTTAAATTAAAACATAGAGCATGGTTAGAGTTTACAGGGATGAAGTAAATAATACACTTGATAGAATTCCCATTTGAAAAAAAAACCCTAAAATTAACTTCATAAAATAATACTGTATTTCTGAAAAATTCAATCATTTCAATAAAGTATGTCCCTTTTCCTTTTACTTAAAAAAAAATTGAGTTAAGGACCTGAGCAATGCTGGGTAACTCTTGCTAGTAAGTTAATAAATTGTTGTCCCCAGTCTATTTCCTTTGAAGTCAATGGCAGTATTGCACATGACATGTAGTAACAACAGTATGCTTATCGTAGAGTTAAATTTCAGAAGCTTTGCGATAGTTTTACATTCCAAGATTCATTCATCTTCCAAGCGCCTCCCTTAGACTTGAGTGTTTATTTTAAAGCTATTAACTCACTGGGTAGTTAAAATTTTAAAGATTTTTAAGATTTCTGTAGGGTTTTAGATCATGTTCTTACAAAGTACATGAGTTAACACCTTGCTTTGGTTTTAAAATGTAGCATTTCCCATCCATGTTTGACATGCTCAGGGCTATTATGAGCCCTGATCCTCAGAGGGAACAAACTACAACATTAGGCTTTAATATTTTATTATGAAAGAGTCAAGCTGTTTACAAGCTGTGTAGCAAAAGTGTATGCTATTTTGTCACAGCACAGTGTTTCCCCCAAGATTAAGCATAAAACTGTACATAATGGAATGGAGATTTTAGCTCCTCCCTAACAAAAACAAAATAACACAGTCTAGAGAAAAAAAGACATGTTATGTAATTTGAATAAAAATGCACAGAAAATATTTCCATTGGACACATCATAATTTAACATTATTGTTTGCTCAGATTTTTGTTGATCCAAGAGTTTAGAGTATTAATACACCCTATGTAATATATGCCATATTAAACACATATACACATTATACATGCTGGTTGCATAGTGACAATGTTAAGAGAAAGAAAAGGCATACAAATCTGACCTGCAAAGTACTTAACCATGTTAACAGGATTTAATCATGTGCTTAAAGTTAAACACGAATGTAAGAGCTTTGCAGAGTCATGGCCAAATTCAGCTGAGGCTCCATGAAAGATCCTGCCTAATTCTGAGAGTCCTTTACTGCCTCAGGAAAGAGTACACATAAGCCCTGTCTATACTAAATGGAAGATGGCTGCTGCCATGATCAATCTTCCAGAGCTCAATTTAGTGAGTCTAGTTAAGACTCACTAAATTGAACTCACAGGATGCCTCACACTGTTTGTATGACTAAGGGAAGCCAGTGGGAGCATTTCCTCTCATTGACTTTCTGCTGTTGAGAAACACAAAATAAGGTACATTGATACAAGCTACATAATTAACATTACTGGAGTTACATATCTTCATTCAAACTTCCCTATGAGTGTAGACCTGTCCATAGTGAGAATAGCGCAGAACTCTGCCTCTGCTCCTTTCTGCCCTACTACACCCCCCAACATACTCCCTAAGAGTGGATTTACATATGCACCAGCATGGGATTTCTCTGATGGTGATTTGCAACGAGAGTGTGGGCTCCTTGTGGTAGGAGAGTGGTGCAAAAAGGCTGTTGCTAGGCTTCAGAATTTGGCCCATTGACTTTTATTTTGGGGGAGGGTGAAATGCTTATATAGGACACTGGATTGGTCCTATGCTACTCTATGAAGAGTGCTTGATGCATAATTTAAATATGTTCCCAGAAGTGTCATTCTGTGTTATCCAAGCCAAGTTTCAATCCCTTCTTTGCACACTTCCTTCTCCAGCACACCCTAAAAGATTACATTTATTACCCAGATAGCATATTTAAAAATATATATCCATGTAGAGTGGTGATACACATTTCTCTCTTCCCCCATTTCAATGCATAGGATTGTTATGCTTTAATTGGGTTTTCTATTAAATATTTTCTTAGGACTCAGGCAATATTAAGGTTGAATTGTTAACATCATCTGTGGTAACTTCTTTAGAAATGTCACCACTTGATATTTTTCCCTGTGTAATAAAGGGTGACCATTAAAAACTGAGCAGTTTTAGTGATTGCAGCACTGTGTTTATGTATTTTATGAATTATAGTAAGTAAATGTATAATGTATTATAATGTCAGTTTTAGATAATAAAGGCTTAGTTTGGATCCCACTGGATTACAAAGGTGTTAAATGATTTCCCTTCTGTGATTTTTCTCATATTTCAAATTTCATAGTAGCATTGCTGTCGAGATCTATTTGACATTCTATAACACTTTCTCAAATACAGCCTGTCTCTTCTCCTGACAGAGAGCATGCTTTGAATGAAAGTTCATTAGTCTATTGAAACATTTCAGTTAATTGCTAAGCTCGTATCCAGAATTGTGAAGTTCATATTTCCATCTGTGCACAAGCATAGTAATAAAGCATTTTTTGGACAGGTTAATTTGCCTAAAATACCATGTAGTCAATCAGAGTAACAAAGTTGTTGATGGGAGCATCTGTCAAACTATAGCTTTCATCAGAGCTGTCCCTCTCTGCTAGACTAACATCTCTGGCTTCCGCAAGTTGGCAGAAACACAGCAAACAATAACAGCAGCTGCACTAGAATAATGTTATTCTGATGCTAAACACCAAACAGCTGGGTGTTGCATTGGTAAGAATGGTTTTATAGTTCAGCCTCTTATGAAAGTAAAATTCACTCATTCAGATATGGCATTGTTTTAATATTTAATTTAGGTTGTTTATATTATTTACATTTTGTTAATTTTACGTTTCATATAATTTGCTGGAAAATAGCAACCTCTTGGAAATTTGTGTGTGTGTGTGTGTGAATGCCTGCATATAAAGTATTTTTCTTTCTTTCTTTCTTTCTTTCTTTCTTTCTTTCTTTCTTTCTTTCTTTCTTTCTTTCTTTCTTTCTTTCTTTCTTTCTTTCTTTCTTTCTTTCTTTCTTTCTTTCTCATAAAACAAATTAAACGTATAAACCAAAATTAATAAAATCAGCTTTCTGTAAAAGCTTGTATCTTTCATCCGTATTTCAAAGGCATGCACTACTACACAGCCCACAGTGTGTCATTAATTTCCTGACAATCAAAAACATCATTTAACAATTAGGTTCCAGTCTTCTGCTGCATTTCTCTCATCAGCAGTGCATATGGTGACTACAGCCAATATTTGTTGTATGTCAAAAATACATCAAGTGATAATGGAGGCAGAAGTAGAATAACTTTATTTTGATAAAACTTAAAAAAACAATGAATGGTCCTGCAGCTGACTAACACAGCTACCCCTGAGACTTCTATTTTGATATACATAGGCCTATGTTATGCTCATGTCACTAGTGTAAAACTGAAATGAATCCACTTAATCAGTGCTCTTACCTTAAATTTACATTGCAGTGAGGCAGAGCAGAATGTGTCTAGCATAGTCTCAACTGTAGAACTTAAGTGGAAGGAGAGCGATTTGGCTCACAGAATCCTTAACTAAGAATCTGTGTGCGTGTTTTTCATCACTGTTAAGAATTACTGAGCCTGATTTTTAAAGAAATCTTTGAAATGTTTTCAGGAAAATGTATGTTTGTATTGTTTATGCATGTAAAAATGCAGATACCTGTACAAATGCACATTTGCTTATGCACAGTATACAGTTGTAAGGGCTGGTGACAGATTTCGATGGGCCCTGGTCAGTTTGTGTGTGTGTGGTGAGAGCTTTGCTCTTGTTCCCCCAGAAGTGGTGTTGCTTGGGACAGCCAGCCTCAGCACTGCCCAGACAATGCCACACCTCTCCCAGCCAGCCTTCTCTGTTGCCTAGACTGCAGTGTGCAGGGTTCTGGTGGCAATTTAAAGTGCCTGGGACTCCAGCTACCACTGTTGCCATAGTATCAGTAGTGGTGGCCCACAACTACGAATCCTTTTAAATTGGCACGCTCTGGTGCTACTGCCCCCTTTGCCTTTTCCATCCCTGGTTGGCAGCTCTGGTATTTTTGCACACAGGTGCTCTTTTGTGTGCATATATACTAGTATTTTTGCATGCACAAAATTGTGGGCACAATTTAGAATGCTTGTTTGAAAAATTGGCCTATAATTTTCAGGTCATTACACTGCGAGAATAAAGTAGGGTTGCCAGATGGTTTCAACAAAAATACCGGACACACTTGACATTGTATCACACTCTACATTACATCTTATTTAGAAAATACCAGACATTTATATTTTCTCATTTATATTTTCTCAATTTGTTTCCCAAACAGAAAGCTCAAATACTGGACTGTCTGGTTCAAAACCAGACAGCTGGCAACCCTAGAATAAAGGCCATGGACGCTACTTAGTATATATGTCACCATTTAGTATACAGTTTGTATGACTTCTTAGATACATTACCCAAAGTAAAGATAATGAGTCCATATTGAAATAGGGTCATAAATTAATTGAACATTGCACTTAATGAGAGAGAAAAGGTTGGAGAGGTAATATTTTTTATTAGACTGACTTCTTTTGGTTGAACCTATGAGCTTTCAAGCTTCAAAGAGATCTTCTTCAGGGTCTGGGGAAGACCTCTAGATTGCTTGAACTAAATTCAAGTTGAGACAACCCCTTTTGCTGAATAATGTAACACATGTTTTGGGAGACCATTTAAAGTGGGCAATTGAAGGCTAGATTGTTAAGCATAAGAGTTCACACATGCGGTAGGAGACCACTTAAAGTGAAGTGGGCAATTAAGGGTTAGCAGACAGTGGGGTGTGTTAGATTGTCATAATGAGCCATAAAACCAGTATCTCTGATGAATGAATGGGTTTTAGTGTCTAGCAAAATTAGGAATTTGAATTCCCAGACTACAGAGTTCATGGACAGAAATATGATGATGAAGCTGAGTTCCACTGACTTTCAGTTTTTTGACATTATGGAATAGTTGTATTTGCTTGTAAAGAAATTCTGCATTTCTGTTTTCAGTTGTTCATACAGGGATGAGCCCCTTCCTGTGATCATTCTCACACAATAAGCATGTACACTTTTATTTCGCACTTAATACTTTTAATGCTGCAATTCAGGGCACGTAATAAGGAGGCTGATTCATTATCAGATACAGCTTCATTGTTCACTTTTTCCTCAAGGACCTCACAATATGGTTACACTACACCAAATCTTAATGAGTACAAACTGAATTACAAAAACTGTGATTGCATAGTTAAAGCATTTGAAAAGAGAAGATTGATAAACTAATGGAAAGCAATATTACATGTGATTGTTTTCATTTTGTACACTGCATTAAGAACACTTACAGAAGGCAGATTTTAGAGACCCTTTGGTAAGACAGAGTTATACAGGCACAGTACAGATACTTGGCCAGATTTTAGTAACATAAACAATACTGTGGGTAGCAGAGAGAGTATATCAAGCTGAATAAACCTGGGACCTCCACTAGAAATCGAAATATGTATTTGGGAGAATGTATGAACAGGTCATTAGGATTTGCTAGCTGTATGACTCTAATACAGTGTTTCTCAAAGTAGGCCATGGGCCCGCTCTGAGAGAGCTGCTGACAGGCCGCTCCGGTTTATTTACTTGCCAACTCCACAGCCATGGAACTTTGTGGCCTCCATTGGCTCTGGTTTGCCATTTGCAACCAAGGGGAGCCGTGGGAAGCGATATGGCCCAAGCCCCTGCTTCCCACGGCTCCTCTTGGCTACAAACAATGAACCACAGCCAATGGGAACTGCCAGGCTCCATGGCTAGGAAAACAAACCAGAGCAGCCCCTTGGCAGCCTTTTCAGAGTGGGCCTACAAATTTTGAGAAACACTGCTCTAATGTGATATATGCCATCTAGTACCAGCAATGCCACTCTGCCATGTATATTGGCCAAACAGGACAGTCTCTGCGACACAGGATAAATGGAACAAATCAGAAAACAGAAATAGTAACAAACAGAAACCTGTAGGGGAACATTTTAACCTACCTGCTCACTCAATCATGTATTAAAAAGTAGCCATTCTAATACAAAGGAATTTCTTCACCCAGTTACAGAGAGAGACTGCAGAGCTGGAATTCATCTACAGAACTGACACTGTCACCCTGGGCTTGAATAAAGACATTAACTGGTTAACGCACTACAAAGCCAATTTCCCCTGCCTTTGACATCTGTATTTTCACATCAAAAGCTATGAAGGGACTCATCCAGCCCCCTTAATTAGCCTCATTATCATGAATCCCACAACTGACAGCTACTTCTATTGCTGTTATATATACCTTGGATTCCATTATTTCAACTCCAACTCATCTGATGAAGTGGGTCTTGCCCACAAATGCTCATGATCTCAGGGTATGTCTACACTACAAAGTTAGTTCGAACTAACAGATGTTAGTTCGAACTAACTTTCATAGGCGCTACACTAGCGTTCCATTAGTTCGAATTTAATTCGAACCAGCGGAGCGCTTAGTTCGAACTAGGTAATCCTCATTCCACGAGGATTAAGCCTAGTTCGAACTTACTAGTTCGAATTAAGGGCTGTGTAGACCCTTAATTCGAACTAGTGGGAGGCTAGCCCTCCCCAGCTTTCCCTGGTGGCCACTCTGGCCAACACCAGGGAAACTCGTCTGCCCCCCTCCTGGCCCCAGACCCCTTAAAGGGGCACAGGCTGGCTACGGTGCCTGTGCCAGGTGCAAGCCTGCCAGCACCCAGCCAGCAGACCCTGCACCTGGCACGGATCGAGCCACCCACCCGATGCCCCCCAGCCCTCCCCCTCTTCCCGGGACCAAGCTGGCGGCTCCCAGGAGCTTGCCCGGGACCGCAAGAGGCGTGCACCCGCCTGAGCTAGTGTGGACATCGTGGACCTCATCCACGATCTCCGCACTAGGCACAGGAAAGTGGCCGGCTAGGGCAGGAGAGCTGCCAGCCTGGCCACCCAGGAGCAGGTGTGCATGAAAATCAAGGGGGTCCACTGAGACCCCCGACCCTGAACCCTGAGCTTACAATGGCTGTCCTGGGTCAGACCAAAGGTCCATCTAGCCCAGTAGCCTGTCTGCCGACAGCGGCCAACCCTAGGGTCCCTGGAGGGGATGGACCGAAGACAGTGACCAAGCCATTTGTCTCGTGCCATCCCTCTCCAGCCTTCCACAAACCTTGGGCAGGGACACCACTCCTACCCCCTGGCTAATAGCACTCCATGGACCCAACCTCCATGACTTGATCTCACTTCCCTTTAAACTCTGTTCTAGTTCTAGCCTTCACAGCCTCCTGCAGCAAGGAGTTCCACAGGTTGACTCTTTGGTTTGTGAAGAACAACTTTCTGTTACTAGTTTGAAGCCTGCTACCCATTCCTTTCCTTTGGTGTCCTCTAGTCCTTCTTTATGGGAACTAATGAAGAACTTTTCTGTATGCACCCTCTCCCCCCAACTCCTGCTTTTAGAGACCTCTATCCTGTCCCCCCTCCATCTCCTCTTTTCTAAGCTGAAAAGTCCCAGTCTCTTTAGCCTCTCTTCATATGGGACCTGTTCCCAACCCCTGATCATTTTAGTTGCCCTCCCCTCGCCCAGCCTCTCTCTTCCCCTCTCCCACCTCCTTTTCCCAGTCTCCCCCAGTTTTGTTTAATAAAGACAGATTCCATTTTTGAAGACAATTGTCCTTTATTTTGTACATCAAGAAGAGGGGCAGGGAAGGGTAAGTGGAAGGAGGTGAGGGAGGAATGGGGCACGAGCCCCCGATGGGGAGGACTGGGCTGGCTCTGTGGGCTTATGGGGTGGAAGCTCTCCTGCAGCCCCCCGATTGCCCCATCTCCCCAGATGGCAGCCTGCGGCAAGTGCAGCCGGGCTGATGGCCGAGTGCTGTGATGGCCGAGTGCTGTGATGTGCCCAGTGTGGGTACTCCGGGCACTCCAAGCTTCCGGCCATCCTTAAGTCTGGTTCAGGGTCCACTTAATGTGGACATGCTAGTTCGAATTAGCAAAATGCTAATTCGAACTAGTTTTTTAGTCTAGATCCGTTAGTTCGAATTAGCTTAGTTCGAATTAACTAATTCGAACTAAGTTAGTTCGAATTAACGTTGTAGTGTAGACGTACCCTTATTTATTTAAGATCAGGCTAGGACTATAACAGAGTTTAAAGAGAAGCTAGATAAATTCATGGAGGTTAGGTCCATAAAAGGCTATTAGCCAGGGGGTAGGAATGGTGTCCCTGGCCTTTGTTTTTCAGAGGCTGGAGATGGATGGCACGAGACAAATCGCTTGATCATTGTCTTCGATCCACCCCCTCTGGGGCACCTGGTGCTGGCCACTGTCAGCAGACAGGCTTCTGGGCTAGATGGACCTTTGGTCTGACCCAGTATGGCTATTCTTATGTTCTTATGTTCTTATTTTGGTTAGTCTCTAAGGGTATGTCTACACTACAACGTTAATTCGAACTAACTTAGTTCGAATTAGTTAATTCAAACTAAGCTAATTCAAACTAACAGATCCAGACTAAAAAACTAGTTCGAAATAGCGTTTTGCTAATTCGAACTAGCTTGTCCACATTAAGTGGACCCTGAACCAGGCTTAAGGATGGTCGGAAGAAGTGCCGGCAGGGCATCAGAGAAGAACTTAGAGCGTGGAGATGCTTTCTCAGGCTAGCCAAGGGCTGTGCTTAAAGGGTCCCGACCCCCACCCTGGACAGACAGTTCTCAGGGGTGCCCCGCTTGCAAAGCAGTCCTGGCTTGGAGTGCCCGGACTACCCACGCTGGGCACATCACAGCACTTGGCCATCAGCCCGGCTGCACTTGCCGCAGGCTGCCATTTGGGGAGAGGGGGCAATTGGGGGGCTGCAGAAGAGCTTCCACCCCCAGAAGCCCGCAGAGCCAGCCCAGTCCTCCCCATCGGGGGCTCGTGCCCCATTCCTCCCTCACCTCCTTCCACTTACCCTTCCCTGCCCCTCTTCTTGATGTACAAAATAAAGATAACGTGTCTTCCAAAATGGAATCTGTCTTTATTAAACAAAACTGGGGGAGACTGGGAAGAGAGAGGCTGGGCGAGGGGAGGGCAACTAAAATGATCAGGGGTTGGGAACAGGTCCCATATGAAGAGAGGCTAAAGAGACTGGGACTTTTCAGCTTAGAAAAGAGGAGACGGAAGGGGGACAGGATAGAGGTCTCTAAAAGCATGAGTGGGGTGGAGAGGGTGCATACAGAAAAGTTCTTCATTAGTTCCCATAAAGAAGGACTAGAGGACACCAAAGGAAAGGAATGGGTAGCAGGCTTCAAACTAGTAACAGAAAGTTGTTCTTCACAAAGTAAAGAGTCAACCTGTGGAACTCCTTGCTGCAGGAGGCTGTGAAGGCTAGAACTAGAACAGAGTTTAAAGGGAAGTGAGATCAAGTCATGGAGGTTGGGTCCATGGAGTGCTATTAGCCAGGGGGTAGGAGTGGTGTCCCTGCCCAAGGTTTGTGGAAGGCTGGAGAGGGATGGCACGAGACAAATGGCTTGGTCACTGTCTTCGTTCCATCCCCTCCATGATTCCTAGGGTTGGCCGCTGTCGGCAGACAGGCTACTGGGCTAGATGGACCTTTGGTCTGACCCAGGACAGCCATTGTAAGCTCAGGGCTCAGGGTCGGGGGTCTCAGTGGACCCCCTTGATTCTCTTGCACACCTGCTCCTGGGTGGCCAGGCTGGCAGCTCTCCTGCCCTAGCCGGCCACTTTCCTGTGCCTAGTGCAGAGATCGTGGACGAGGTCCACGATGTCCGCACTAGCCCAGGCGGGTGCACGCCTCTTGCGGTCCCGGGCAAGCTCCTGGGAGCCGCCAGCCTGGTCCCGGGAAGAGGGGGAGGGCTGGGGGGCATCGGGTGGGTGGCTCGATCCGTGCCAGGTGCAGGGTCTGCTGGCTGGGTGCTGGCAGGCTTGCACCTGGCACGGGCACCGTAGCCAGTCCGTGCCCCTTTAAGGGGTCCAGGGCCAGGAGGGGGGCATACGTGTTTCCCTGGTGTTGGCCAGAGTGGCCACCAGGGAAAGCTGGGGAGGGCTAGCCTCCCACTAGTTCGAATTAAGGGGCTACACACCCCTTAATTTGAACTAGTAAGTTCGAACTAGGCTTAATCCTCATGGAATGAGGTTTACCTAGTTCGAACTAAGCGCTTCGTTAGTTCGAATTAAATTCGAACTAACGGAGCGCTAGTGTAGCGCCTATGAAAGTTAGTTCGAACTAACGTCCGTTAGTTCGAACTAACTTTGTCGTGTAGACATACCCTAAGTTGCTAGAGGTCTACTCATTGTTTTTAAAGTTACAGACTAGCATGGCTGCTCCTCTGAGACTTTTCAGTTGTTAGGTTGTACAATATGTAGCATAATGGGACCCGCCACAGATCTTTCATACAGGTAAGAATTAATAAAAAGGGCACATGAGTTGATATGAGGGATTAGCTACTGGGAGAAGCAGAGCTAAAAGAAAGGTGGGAAACAGAGCTAAAACAGAGGAAGTTCCCTCTCCACATCTCTGGCTTGGGGTACCAGCATTTCTGCACCACTCTCCCCCTTGTTTGAAGCAGTGAGAGCTCCTTGTCTGTTTCCATCTACTTTAAGCGGTAGGGCAGCGTTGCAAGTAGTAAAGGAGAGCAGTTTGATGTGGGGAGAGACAAAAATCCTCTCAGAATCTTGGGGTGTGTCTAGACTACATGCCTCCTTCGACGGAGGCATGTAGATTAGCCAGATCGGAAGAGGGAAATGAAGCCGCGATTAAAATAATCGCGGCTTCATTTAAATTTAAATGGCTGCCCCGATCTGCCGATCAGCTGTTTGTCGGCAGATCGGGGCAGTCTGGACGCGATGCGCCGACAAAGAAGCCTTTCTTCATCGGCACAGGTAAACCTGGTTTCACGAGGCTTACCTGTGCCGATGAAGAAAGGCTTCTTTGTCGGCGCGTCACGTCCAGTCTGCCCCGATCTGCCGACAAACAGCTGATCGGCAGATCAGGGCAGCCATTTAAATTTAAATGAAGCCGCGATTATTTTAATCGCGGCTTCATTTCCCTCTTCCGATCTGGCTAATCTACATGCCTCCGTCGAAGGAGGCATGTAGTCTAGACACACCCTTGCTGAGTAAAGGAAGGTTGGAGAATGGTAATTAGAGGTTAACAAAAGGTTAAGGGAGGAGTTTTCCATGATAAAAGTGGTTATGTGTATTTTTTAAAGAATATTCTCCATAGTCTCCAGAAGGTATTAGTGGGTATTGCCTAGTGCAATGGGTCTCAACGCCTCCTGCCCCCATGAACCACATGAAAATTGCTGAGGGTGTGAAGGGACCACTGAATTATCCTTCCAAATGCTGTCAGTACTTTCCACAGGAAAATGATGACCAATAAATACAATATCGGTAGATTAGCTGAATTGCGCCCAGTGAAAACCACGCATACACTACTCAAAAATGTGACCAGTTGCAAATGATCCTACTACACTACATATATAATTGTAAGTAAGGTCCTTATCCTACAAAACACCTAGCAGCACTAAGGATGTTAAATTGCAGTTATCTGGCTAAATGTGTATCGATACAATTTGTATCAATGACACAATTAGTCAATGAGGACTGCTCTGCAGAGCTGCAGTGGTGGTAGCTCCAGGAGCCGGCTCGAACTGGAACTGAGGAGTCCCGGCTTGTGCTGGCTCTGGGAGCCACCCATGCCGCAGCTCTGCATTGTAAATTTAGTAAGAGCCACGTAGCGCCCCGGATCAGTGCAAGCCAGGACTGTTCGGTCCCAGCTCGCACCGAGTCCAGCAGCCCATTTGTTTGGGGGCAACAGCCCCTGTGTTCAAGAGGGCTCCACTTCTCTGGTGGGATCCCCGCAGATAGGGGCTGCTTCACAGCAGCCTCCCTTATCCCCTTTGCTCCCAGTGCCTCTCATAGAGGCAGCCGGGGGGGCAGGGCAGCCTCATGGAGACGGTGCTGGGGAAAACTGGCTTTTAAGTCTGCCCCACCTAGCACTGTATCCTGTTTCTTCCGCCTCCCCACCCTTGCTGCCTCTCATAGTCAACTACTCACTAACATCTTTACCGAACCTAGTGCTGCTTGCTACCAAGAGTCATGGGAGTAGCCTGAAAAGCCAGAACTATGCCAGATAACAAAGACCTGGCTGGAATGGTTTCCTTATTTCTCCCCAAATGTCCATTAAGGTTTAGCAATAGTTTGGGGAGAGCTCTTTTTCTCCCATCACAGCAGCCAGTGAGCTGGTCCTGGAAATGAGGGAGGGTGTTCTCCTTCCCCCATTGCAGCAGCTACCAAGCGGAGGCTGGGAAAGACGGGGTGAGGGAAGTCCTCCCCCTGGCACCTGCAGCCCTGGATCTGGGGAAAGTCACCTCTTTCTCTGGCCACTGCTGCCCTGTACACCCCAAATTCCTCCATCCTTTCTTTTCACCCTACTGCCCCCCACCTTACCGCACTTACACCTACCTCTATTCCCCTCCGGGTCACCACCCCACCTGGCATGTGCGTCTTGTCCAGAATCTAGGCACCTAATCCATGGAGCCACGCTTGAGTGGCTCTACTAATTAGGTGGGAGGCCCTTCATTCTCTCATGTGCAGCTGATCAGGTACACACCTTAGAGGAAACCAACCATGACCCCTCTGAATGGAAATCGCAGATCACTGGCGGGCCATAGTGTGAGAAATTCTGACTTAGTGGAGAGAGCACTAGACTGGGGCCATACAAAACAGGCCCAGTACTACTTAGCTAACCAAGATGGTATTGTGAGGCTCCATTTGTTTGCAGAGTACTTTGAGACGCTGTAAATGTACCAAGCCATTACCATTATAGTCCCTCCTGATGCACAACTTCCCTCCAGCTGCGCCTGACCACTTTTCCACCATGGCTGGGTTCCCTGGTGTTCTCTGCAGTGAAGACAAACTTGTCTGCATGTGAGAGAGAGAACATTGTGCAGCTCAACATGGCAGCACTATCACCCCTTCCCCAGGGTTTTATCTACCTCCTCACTGCCTCCTCCTAATTGATTGAGAGGAGAAAACAATTAAAGGCAGATACATGGGATTGTACAATCAGTATGCTATGTGTTGTCCTGCTTATCTCTGTGCTTTATAGAAGAGGGGGGAGAAAGCATTTGCCAGCAGAAGATTTCACTACCGTACCATAAGAAAAGGCCACCATTCCAGAGGAATAACATCCCAACCGCTACTCTGTATTCTATAAGGTGGAATGTTGGAGGATTCCCTTACTGTGTTGCCTTGATAATGAAGAACCACTCACTAGCATTAAAAACGCTGCTATGAATATAATAAGATCAGGAAAGATAAGAGTGGGTGGGAGAAAACGGTCTGATTGTTATTCCTACTTCCCTACAAATGCACTGAGTTGACATCTCGTTCCTTCATGTGACAGTGTGTGTGTTTTTTAGCAACATCTGCGGCAGACTGTAGAAGGTTTCTTTGTAGCTGTGACCAGTGTTCCCTCTCATCTTTTCCATCCATGTGTGGAATAAATATGTTATGTGCACCAAAGCATGTGTGAATGTGAACCACCAATAGAAACCAAAGACCTAGCTGCAGTCGTTCTGCTGATCAGCTGGGCAACATTTGAATCTCCCAGGAGTGGTTGCATAAGTGCACAACTTACAGGGAACACTGGATGTGACTTCTCAGGAAATGTGAATTTCACCCTCAGAATGAACTTTGAACTTCTTGCAATAGAGAACAGAGATGTAGGCCCCCACCTGCTCAGTCCCCACTCTCAAAGTGCTGTGGGGAGTCAGTGAGAGTGATGGGGTTCCCATAACACTACCAGAAAAGAGCAGTCTTTTCATACGTGTTCTCAGGCTAATCTGGGACACAAACATGTGGAAGTGGGGAGGTTGCTGTCTTGTAGCAGCCATTTCATATATATATATATATTACAACCATCTGCTGCTTTGTAATGTAGAGCCAAAGCTTTACAAAGCTTCTGCAATTCTTGCCAACAAAATTTGTGACTGCATTCATTCACACATCAGGTTACCAAGTTTGTGCACACAAAGGCAGAGTTTTGCAGACATCATGAACAACTGCACATTTTTGCAGATGTTCCTTGTGCACCATGCTTGGAGAACTAGACAGTATAATTTTCCCAGTTTAAAAAAATGAACAGTATTCAAAGTCAGTTTGTGGGGTTACTTATCTCTGTGCTGGGGTGCAGTTTTTTCCCCATGACTTACACGTAGCTTATGCCTGGGTGAATCCATTGACATCTGTGCAGAGTTTTCCGATTTGCTGGTGTAACAGGGAATAGATTCAGTAGAATTCACTTGAACTTTCTTTTTTTAAGTGAAAGATGAATTGGAGACAGCTACCCCTTGTTAAGGTTTATCTATTGCTTTGCTTAGTTAAATTGAGTTTCATTTATTCCTTTTCATTTAAAAGTAGAATAATTGACCAATTGCTGATAATTAACTAGAAAGACAGGGCTTGATCTTTGTCTGCTTCTCACTTGGGCCATGTTTATACTTACTTGTGGATCGATACTCTGGAGGTCGATCTTCCAGTGTTTGATTTAGTGGGTCTAATAAGGACCCGCTAAATCAAACTCTGAGGCGCCTCAATCGGCACTGGTACTCCTACTCCTCATGGGGAGAAAGGGAAGTCAATAGGACATTTTTCCTATTGACCTCCTGCTGCGGAGACAGCGCCAAAATTCGAATCAAGGTACATTGATTCCAGCTATGCAATTAATGCAGTTATCTTAATTCAAATTTATCCCCTAGAGTAGACCTGGCTTCAGTGAAGAGGACAGCTTCTTGTGAAGCCCAGATAATATGTTGTTATTTTTGTCTAACCCTCCCATTGGCCTCCTGGATGCCATTAAGATACAGCACTATGCACTGCCCTCAGTCCATGTATGCCATTCCTATTGTTTAATTTCAAGGGCTGCAAGCAGAGGTCATGGCTAGTATGTGACACAAGCAGTGTCAAGAGTTAGAGGTTTGAACAGGTACAGCCTTACAGAACTGGCCTGATTAAAATACATACTACAGCTGTCAAAGATATGCTGCTCAAACACCAGGTAACCCAGATCTGAATTCACGCCGCTTCCAGAAATAGAACTTCACAGCAACTCACTGAGCCAACAGAGCGCAGGTATCAAACCCGTAGATGTCTGTGCACTACTGAGTTATTAACATGCTCTGATGTGATCCTTTCACACTTGCTGCAGCAGCCAGAAAGAAGAGAGTGTCAGCCATGCCTATTTCAGTGGGAGCAGGAGAGAGAGGATGACATAGGAGAGGAGCTAAAAGATATCATGGTTCTACACTAGGGGAGGATTCATTTACAATGATTAGGGCAATCAGTCTGTGGCTATGTTGTTGTTAAGATCTTCGGCCAACAACTGTAGGCAGCTGTACTGCAGAATCAGGGCTGGTTTCCCTAAGGTGGTGGTCCTCAAACTTTTTACCTCCTGCCTTCCCCCCATCCATGTCATGTCTCTCCTCCCCACCCCCACCCCCCACACACACATGCCCCCAAACCAGGAACGGAGCACAGCTCTAGGAGGGGGAGACACAGCCAGGGGTGAGAGGGCTGAGACTATGGCCATAGCGGGAGGCAGCAGCAAGAGTGGGAGCAGAGCAGAGGCTGAGGCCGGAAGCTGGGACCCTGGGCACTGAGCTAGCTGCAGACCTGCTGATAGGATTTTCAGGCTTTGGGACAGAACAGTCAAGGGCCCCCCTGCCTCCTCCCTCAGCTGGAGCCAAAAGTTCCCCTGTCAGAGAAACCCTAAGCACCTTCCTGGTGACCACAGGACCTCGGGCCAGTCACAGCCCTGTCCCCATCTGCCAGGAGGAGTCCCTCCATCCCCACCTGCCTGAAAGAGTCTCTCCAACCCCAGTTTGCCTGCAAGATCCTCAGGCCAGCTGTAGCTCTCTCTGCCACCTGCCTAGAAGAACCCTGGGCCAGCTGCAGCTGCACCTCCCCTTGTTTCCCCAGACCCAACCCAGCAGTATTTTGAATCACTCAGGCCCATTGGCAATTCTTCTTGACCCCCCATTGTCAGTGGACTTGGCTAGCAGCCTGGAACAGAGCTGGATTGTGGTCCTTTCCCACCTTCCATGGGGGCTGGTCTGATCCCCGCCTGCATCCCTCTGAACTTTTCTCTGTTCCCCCACAATTTGGGGATCTGCTGCAAGGAGCCCAGTTTTGCTAATATAGCTATAT
Source organism: Pelodiscus sinensis (assembly GCF_052426305.1). Classification (NCBI taxonomy): domain Eukaryota; kingdom Metazoa; phylum Chordata; order Testudines; family Trionychidae; genus Pelodiscus; species Pelodiscus sinensis. Next base: position 12,267,932 of record NC_143068.1, on the reverse strand, counting down.
ATTTTAAAGTTGGAAACATCTAGTCTGACCTGCTGTATAACACAGACAATAGTATTTTGTCCAGGTACCCTGTTTGGAGCCCAGTAACTTGTGTGTGACTAAAGCACATATTTCAACAAGGCACTCATAGGCTGTGTCTAGACTGGCAAGTTTTTCCGCAAAAGCAGCTGCTTTTGTGGAAAAACTTGCCAGCTGTCTACACTGGCCACTTGAATTTACACAAGAACACTGACTTCCTACTGTCTGAAATCAGTGCTTCTTGTGGAAATACTATGCTGCTCCCGTTCGGGCAAAAGTCCTTTTGCGCAAAAGCTTTTGCACAAAAGGGCCAGTGTAGACAGCTCAGATTTGTTTTGCGCAAAAAAACACCGACCACGAAAATGGCAATCGGGGCTTTTTTGTGCAAAAGCGCGTCTAGATTGGCACGGACGCTTTTCTGCAAAAAGTGCTTTTGTGGAAAAGTGTCCATGCCAATCTAGACACTCTTTTCCGCAAATGCTTTTAACGGAAAAGTTTTCCGTTAAAAGCATTTGCGGAAGATCATGCCAGTCTAGACGTAGCCATACTGTCTGGATCTGAGGACATCAAGAGATGGAGAATCCACCATTCTCCTTGGTAGTTTGCTCTCATTGTTAATCAAAGGTTCCACCGGCTACCAAGGGAGGGTGTGGAATCTCCATCAGGTTGAACAAACACCCATCAGAGATGGTTCAGGTTTAGGAGTTTACTTGGTCCTGCCTCCGTATGGTGCAGGGAGGGGAGGAACAGAGAGAGTGAATAATCCTTCCTGCCCTGCATTTCTATGATTCTACAGTCACCTTCAATGATAAAAATGTGTGTCTTATTTTTCATTTGAATGTGTCTGGTGTTCATGTCCAGCTAGCGGTTCGTGTTATGCCTTAGTCTGCTAGGGTAACGAGTCCATTAGTTCCTGGTATTTTTTTTCCAGTGAAGATACACATATAACAAAGTGAAATAGGTTATGAAAGCTTCAATTGTGTCTCATTCTAGACCACAATGTTCCTTGCATACTTATGCATTCTGTACTACATTAGCACACCCACTTTACAGATACATAAGTTTTTGCTGGCCTATTTTAGCCCAAAGCTTATTTACCTTGAAGCAATATAGATTTTGTTAAAGAAGAATGACAGCTTTACTTGCTTTTACTGTCCACTGTGGAAACATTACAGATTTGATTCTAAATTAATCTTTATTGTATTCTTAAATTTCCTTTGATTCTTTGACGTATCCTGCCATCTCAAACTTGGGTTTGTTGGCTACAATCAATTTATTATTCATAAATTCTCTGTTTTGACAGCAGTAGACTGGATTCAATTACTACCAAAAGGCCCAGGCATACCAGGCTACATTGGTGGAAAATGAATTGTTCAGTGATGTGATCTGTCTTAGTGAACATTAAGTGCTTCTTTGATAATTATATGTATACGTACATACACAAGAAAAAAGAACACCTCCTCTCCCCCAGAAAGAAGCTGAATACAGAGGGGGAAAAATCAACTGATTACTCTTAGCGGTGACATCCTGTAAAGGCACCTAAACCCTATTGCTATTGACACACAGAACTGCTTCAGCACAAACAGCAGCAGTGGACTGCAATAATGCAAATACTTCTAGACAAAGTTATTCCCTGCGTTCGGGTTTATATGTTGCATTTTTCAGATAACGATTTGTAAGATAAGGCTTAAAATAATTCCTCCGATTCACAGAACACCATTCAAATCCAGAGACTGCTCATTTCCAAATGGTGCAATCTTACCTTTGGTTTTTTTTTTGGGGGGGGGTATATTTAAAAAGGAAGGGAGTTGCTTTGAACCAACATAGGTTATTTTTCAGCCTGCCAGATGAGAATTGACTGCAGAATTTTTGAAGGCTGCACAGGGTGTCTGTCAGAGTAATAGCAAGTTTTGCTGACAGCCTGAGATTTTCACACATGCCTGGACTCTCTCACGTCCTGTCCACCAAGGAAAAGACTAAATGTTAGATTCCTTCATCATACTAGATTCCATTCCAGGATAAAATCTTTCCCAGTCAGAGCAAAAATAAGGGAGAGCTAGTGACAGACACTAAGCTAGGCATAAAGTTTGCTGCTCGCTTCTGTAAATGTATTTTGCTCTTGTATCTTAATTTAAAAAACAACAAATGTTTGTCTTATTGTTGTCTTCACTGCTTCTCCCAGAATTCCACGTGCCCACTAGCAAGGCTTTTGACAAGGCAGCTAATGAAATCTTTACAGTCATTACAAAGCACAGTATTTCACTTCATGGTCTTGCCGTCGACTCCTGTGCTTTCTGGAAGGGACAGACATTTTACTTTGAGGATTTGTTCTTGCAACATGATCCATAGATTATTGTTTTCAAGCCAGCAAGGAGTCAGCTCTGTGCTTAGATTTCTCATAGGTGCTACAGGGCAGGGCAGAGTGGTAGAAAGAGGACTGAAGTTCTAATTAGGCTTTTTGAGGGTGAACAGGAAATGTTACAAAAATTATTAAAGGAGGAAGAGGATTGGTTTTGAGAAGGTAGAGGTCCATGCTCATTTGTCACATTGCTGAGTTTCTCTCCAAACCAGGAGGTGTTTTGCCTTCATTAAATATAAATACAAATTTAAAATTTAAAAAATTTAAAATTTTGCTCCTTGTTTTCAAAAGTGTTCAGCAGCCACAATTAGCAGTAGGTTGTCAGAAGAAGCATAGCTCCTGGTTGGCTCCTACTAGATTTTCAAAAACATTCTCACTGAGAAAGATGGGAACAGTTGCAAGCTTGTTTAAAAATCCAGCATTTACAAATTGCCTAAGCTGGCAGCTCTTGGGTGCTCCTTTGAAATTCTGGCCCAACATATTTAGCCAACACATTCTCAAGAATAAATCTTTGAGGAGAAAAATTGACTTTAATTTCCCATTGCTGAGTCAATGGGTTCATTTTGCCAGTTTACAGTGGACGGCTCAGAGACCAATAGTTATACATATACCCTGCTCTTTGGTAGATATTTTCATCAGTAGATCCCAAAACACATTATCAAGGAGGGTTGGAATCATTATCACTGTATTATAGAAGGGAAAACAGAGGCATAGAGATGCAAGTGTCTTGCCCAAGGTCACTCACCCACCTTGTAAAAAGAATAAAGTCCAGGTCTCCTGAATCCCAGTCTAGTACTCAGGAGAGAAGTTACAAGGGTTAAGTGTTCATATTCTGTGTTATTTATTGCTATGCTAGTAACAGCAGCCATACTGTTAGAAATAAATCATTAGCAACAACTTTTTGTAATTATTTGTGAATTTTCCCTTCATATCTTCATCCCAGACCTATATACTTGGCCTTATGGGTTGCATGAGCTTCATTTTCCTGGTGTTTGGTCCAAGAGCACTTTACCTGGACCAGAAAATCAACAGTCCATCTGGCTTTTTTGGCAAGATATATTTCAGGGATATTTTCTATCAGATGTGTGCATGTGGCCACACATAAATTTTAAACCACACAGCTTATTGCCTGGCTATTCCAAGAGAAGGAGAGGAGGCAGTTGATATGGAATTCAATCAGGTTGCAACTTAATTGTATTAATGTCTGGGACTACCTGGCAGATACAATGTATAGTGCAGGCAAATCCATATTTACTCAAATCATTCCCCAGTGCTTTCACCAGACTCCCTTCATTTTTCATCCAGGTCTCCCAGCCAACCCATGGCTTGGATCTTACCATCCATCGCCCTAATAGGAGGGTTCAGAATGGGGGAGGGGTTAGCACTCTGTCTTACCTATCATAGGAGTCCCCAATTCTCCTCCCCCTTCTATTCCTTTACCCAGCACCTTCTTTTAAGTCCTTTACTAGGTCATTTATCTGGCCACTGCCATGGCTGCTGCATAGAAAGAAAGCTTCCCATGACCAGGGCTTGCACCTTTATAGCTGTCTGCCCTCGCGTTCCCGGAGGCTGTGTCAGTGCCACAAAACAGACCACCACTCAGACTTCTGCAGCAATTTCTGACCTCCTGGCCCCTCCTCCCCTTCATAAAGCACAGCTGCCTCCCTTCTGAAAGCCCAGACTACGTTCCCCCCACTTCAGGTGCGGTCAGTCTCTCTGATTTCATTGGATGTCTGCAGAAGTCTGTTTCTGCCACGCTTGCCTAACTAAGGCTGTCTACGCTGCCACTTTTCAGTGCTAAAACTTTAGTCATTCAAGGGTGATAACAGTGCTGGAAAGCGCCAGTATAGAGAGTGCTATAGCCGCGCTCCCAGTGATAACGCTACCACCACTTGTTCAGGGTAGATTTTTTTATCACCAGGAGAGCTCTTCTCTGGCGATACGTTGCCCATGTGATTGCACTATGGCAGCCGTGTTAAGATGTGGACTATGTTGACATGCCCTAAATCCTCATTGTCCTATTAATGACCTACTGGTTGCCTGCTGTCTACACTTGGGTATTATATTGTCTCTAACAGAGGTATGAAAGCATTCTGTGAGGAATATGCTGCAAGATCATATAAACTCTTTGGTCCTTGCTATTACTGGGATCAGAACCATGCTAGCTGCAATCCTGTGTAAATACACTTCTTGCTCATAGGTTTGGAGATTTTTTTTTAATGACCAGCATGGATAGGGAAATACCTATGTATTTGGGACCATGGTTTTGAGCTCGAGCCTTCCAGATTACTAACATATGGATGATATTTTGAATTCCAAAAATGTATTCAATCCATAACCTAGTGTTCAAGAAATAAACAATCAACTAATATTAGTCAATTAGCTCTGGTTAGAATTGTGTGATGAAACCATGCGTAAACTACCTGGAGGAAACCTAAGGGATCATTTCTATGCACATCGTCTTCTACTATCTATTTTAGAGAGTCTGCGCATCTGTCTGTCTGTCTGTCCGAGAGAATGTTTGTTCAAAAACGCTTCCTAAATGGTAAGAGCTAGGACAGCTACAGTGATACGCAGTTTCCTCTTATCATAACTTAAAGCAAGATAAGGGTTTGGTTGTGTCAGAACAATGCATGAAATGCAATTGTTTTGCATCAAAGAGAAAGGGAGAGGTGTGAAAGCTGGGTCAGTTATACTCATGAAAGACTGGGGGGGAAGGGGCATCAAGTGCCCCTACCCTGGGGAGCAGCTGCTGGCAACCCCTGCCACCCCAGCCTGCCCCAGGAAGTAGCCTCTGACTGGGTCATGCAGCCCCTGCCACCCCAGGGAGAAACCAGTGTTCATCCTGCACAGCCTATTCTGTTCTCCCTCCCTGCCCCCCCCCCATTCTTTTTTTGTTATAAATTCTGGGTTCCTAGTTTTTTTCCATTCTAGCTCATCTGAAGAAGTAGGCTTTGAACACGAAAGCTCATGATACTATATATTTTTGTTAATCTCTAAGGTGTCACGGACTACTTGTTTTTAGTGGTGAAAAGGTGAAATTTCATGAATAGAAAATCACCTATCAGCTAGCCCTCTGACGCTATTGCAATGCAAGAGTCCCTCCGGGTATGTCTACACTATCACCCTAGTTTGAACTTGGGTGGTTGATGTAGTCATTCGAAGTTGCAAATGAAGCCCGGGATTTAAATATCCCGGGCTTCATTTGCATCTTGCCAGGCGCCGCCATTTTTAAATCCCTGTTAGTGCGGACTCCGTGCCTGCGGCTACACACGGCATGGAGTAGGCAGTTAGAATTAGGCTTTCTAATTCGAACTACCGGTACACCTCGCTTGCCTAACTAAGGCTGTCTCATGGAACGAGGTGTACCGGTAGTTCGAATTAGAAAGCCTAATTCGAACTACCAACTCCGTGCCGCGTGTAGCCGTGGGCATGGAGTCCGCACTAACGGGGATTTAAAAATGGCGGCACCTGGCAAGATGCAAATGAAGCCCTGGATATTTAAATCCCGGGCTTCATTTGCAACTTCGAATGACTACATTAACCACCCTAGTTCGAACTAAGGTGGTAGTGTAGACATACCCTCCATGTGTTTATTTAGACCTTGGTTCAGGGTGTCAAATTTGCATCTGAATTCTAGCTCAGAAGCTTCACGCCATATGGAGGATGCTTTCAACCACATTGTTGATTAAGGGAATCTCATGTGTCTATGATATTTTCTGTAGAATTTCTATATAAATTTTAGGATTTGTATATTCTGATTGATGGGCCCTGCATTCACAGCTATATTCATCATTCACCAGTAGTGTCCATTTTCTCCAAATGGTCTTCAGTCTTGTAAGTAGAACTAGGAAAAACGCTCTCTCTTTTTTGCCTCTGAATTTCTAGTTCAGCAAACTAAGATATGTTTTCCTTTGCACATTTACCACTTTCTTCTGTATTCTCTGATGTAATCTGAAGTTCACACTGGGTTTGGTCACCCATTTTACTAGATACTGAAGCAATGCTTTAGATTTTCTGATACGGGAATCAACATCAGCATAAAGTTGATTGCAGCTTCTGCTTTCCCCTCCAATGTCAATGTCACCCTCATGTCTGGCTCCACTGATAGAGAAAAAAAAAGACCTGCTTCTTGTAAAGTGTCTGAAAGTTAAGCTGCCTATTGCTTAAGAATGGATTATGGATATAGAATGTTGTTACTATCAGAAAAAAAATTACATATACACAGCACATTTCTAAGTAGATTTACTACCTTCTATAAATTCTGGCAACCGTTCATGGAGTTCATCAGAAGCAATGAATTGAATATGCTAGATCAACATTAATTTATAATATGCCTCACTGACCCCTACCACATTTGGAGCAATCAATACAGCTATGATCCAGACTGTAAAGTGTCTAAAATATATACTGTGTCTTAGGTACCATCCTCATCTAACAGTTGTATAGGCAGTTACTCAACAGGCTATTGATAACCAGTGGCACTATCTACTGGTATGGTAATTTAACATCTTATGTCTCATTGAATTAATTGATTTCTCGCTAGGGCTGTACATAATTTTCTGTGTTTTATTATTTTTTCTGCCTGGTGAAATACTGTGAGCCTCACAGTTCCAATACACTGTAGTAAAAGAAAAATCAATATTAATTGAAGTGTAAACTCTTGAAAAAAGTATGAATGGTATTTGGTAATATAATGGCCTTTATTACATATGTGTCAAGTTAAATGTGAGTCAATAGTGTTGCAAAAAAAAAAAAGCAAACATTGTTCTGGGATGCAGTTAACAGGAATATTGTGAGCAAGACACGAGAAGTAATTTTCCTCCTCTACTTTGCGCTGATTAGGCCTCAACTGGAGTATTGTGTCTAGTTCTGGGTATCACATTTCAGGAAAGATGTGGAAAAATTAGAGTAAGTCCAGAGAAAATCAACAAAAATGATTAAATGAATAGAAAACATGAGCTATGAGGGAAGACTGAAAGAACTGGGTTTGTTTAGTTTGGAAAAAAGAAGACTGAGGGGGGACATGATAGCAGCTTTCAAGTACCTAAAAGGGAGTTACAAGGAGGAGGGAGAAAAAGAATTCTCATTAACCTCTGAAAAGAGAAGAAGCAATGGGCTAAAATTGCAGCAAGGGAGGCTTAGGTTGAACATTAGGGGGTGCATCTACACTGCGCCCGTAGGTCAAAATAAGGTACACAATTTGAGCTATGCAAATTGTGTATCTTATTTCAATCTAATTTTGAAATAAGCTGCTATTCCGAAATGTCCCTTAACCAGCATAGAATGAGGGTTACAGGGATGTCGGAATAGCGAGCCTGTTATTTCGAAATCTATTTCAAAATCACGGGCTGGTTCAAAAGACGCAGAATAGCTATTTCGGGATACCAGTATATCCTGAAATAGCACCACAATCTAGATGAACCCTCAGAATTCTACCTAACTGTCAAGGTGGTTAAGCACTGGAATAAATTGCCTCGGGAGTTGTGGAAACTCCATCATTGGACATACTTAAGAGCAGGTTAGTCAGGAATCTGTCAAGGATGATCAAGATGGTGCTTGGTCCTGCCATGAGGGCAGGGGACTGGACTTGATGACCTCTTGAGGTCCCTTCCAGTTCTAGTATTCTATGATTCTATTCTATGATATTAATACAAGTTGGATCTCCCTGATCCAGCATGGTTGGGACCTGACCAGTCCCAAATGAAAGAATTTCCAGACCAGGGAAGGTGTCCCTGTCCACTGGCCCGAGCTAGCCAGCCCCCTACTTCTGACCCCCTTTACACCTTGCCCAGCTGGGCTGTCTGCAAAGCTGCTGCTGGCCCCTTGTCCAGGGCTGCCATGGACATATGGGGTTCTCCAGCCCCCAACCCCACACTGCTATGGGCGGTCAGGTTTCCCTGGCTCTGCTTTTCCTTGGGTGGCCAAGTTTCCCTGTCTCTGTTCTGCCACTCTTCACGCCATGTAATAGTTTAATGCAACGTTTTTTTCAACAGTCTTCAAACATACTGAATTAACACACGCCAGTGAACTTCTAGTGTGCTCCAGCTGATTCCACATGGGCCAGTTAGAGTGTAACGTGCTAGTGCACACTAGAATTTATACTCCTCTGAGGCTGACATGATGTAGATGAGTCCTTTGTGTGAGGAAACCAATTTTGTGAACTACTTTGAAGAATTGTGGTTTTAAAAAAATCCGATGCCTATAATATGATGCTTTTCATCTTCAAAGTACTTTACAGCCATTAACCAGTAAATAATATGGTTAACCTATCAAAGTACAATGTCGCGGGGTGAAACAAAGCAAGTGGGCAGTTCATCTGTGACACATGAAAGGAATTACGTTCCTGTCAACTCACAGGGTCAGGGCCAAACAGAATTATGGATTCGTTTCAAGACAGAATTGATTAGGGATAGTTGCGTTTATTAATTTCACTACGTCACTACTATTACAGACTTAATACTGCCAAATGGTTACAAAGCTACTGCAAAGTAACGTCAATGAGCACATCCAGAGCAATGCATAAGAGAGCAACAGGCACTTGGAAATGTTTACGCCCCTTCAGTCTGCGAGGAGTCCCATTCCTGTCACCTCGCACCAGGCCGCAGTGGACGTGGATCCGCTGGGGAGGATCCAGGGCACCCTCCAAGATCTAGGTCCTGAGAGACTCACTGGGTAGGAGACTCCCTATGCTAGTTATACTACAGTTGTTTACCGGGTATATGTGTACCTGGCTCAACGCCTTCTTATCACTCTTATGAGCTGAGACCAAGGTCAAACTTGTTTACCACTTAGTAGCTTCCCAGCTCAAGACATGGGTGAAAGCTGATAAAGCCCAGCTGCTGTTAGCATTTGCCTGTGTGCAGCTAGAATGGAAACTTCCATCCCGGGCCTGCTAAGCTACAGGACCCACATATGACTTTTTATGTGACAGTTTTCCTTTTCTGGTCTGCTCTTGTCAATTTAGTTTGCCAAGCTAAAGGACAGAACTTTGCAGTGAATCTTCAAAGAGGTGTAAATTCATTTATTGTCTTGGTATCTTGGGCTACGTCTACACTGTCAGCTTCTTATTCAAAAACTCTTTTGCGGAAGAGTTCTTGTGCAAAAACTCTTCCAGAAGAGAGCACCTACACTGGCATGTGCTTTTGCGCAAGAGCATCTATGCCAGTGTAGACGCTCTCTTGCACAAGAAGGCTCTGATGGCCATTTTAACCATCGGGCTTTCTTGCGCAAGAAATTCATGTTGCCTGTCTTCACTGGCCTCTTGCGCAAGAACAGTTGCGCAAAAGGGCTTATTCCTGAGCGGGAGCGTCACAGTTCTGGTGTAAGAAGCCCTGATTACATACATTAGAACATCAGTTTACTTGTACAAGAACACATGGCCAGTGTAGACAGGCAGCAAGTTTTTGCGCAAGAGCGGCTGCTTTTGTGCAAGATCGCACCAGTGTAGACACAGCCTTGGAGTTGTTTTTTTAAATGTCAGAATCAAGTGGTGTTTTAGGGTTGCCACTCATTTAGTTTTTACCCCAGCATTCTGGGTTTCAGCTTATGTGTCTGGATGCTGTTTGGCAAGCCCTGATGTCCATTTTTTTTAATCTGCGAAAAAGAGGAGGAACATGGGTAAGGCCTTGAGAGAAGATCTGGGATAGGGGACAGGGTTTATAAGGATGAGGTAGAGCAGGGGCAAAGCCTTGGAAGATGTAGAAAAGGGTGAACAGGCAGAGAAACCCTACTGTGGTTGGAAAGATCTACACTTACCCAGCATCATTTTTTATCCTGCTTCAGCTGCTAGGTCACCCAAGCAAATGTAGGTCTATTCTGAAGTCAGAGCCTTTTTAAATGGATACAGGATGTGTTAGATTGGGTGGAACACTTTGGGAGAGGTGTTGGGAAAAGAGAGCTGTATATCTCAATTTCACATAAAACCATTTCTAAACCTCCTTTGATGCAGTTTAAACCCATTGTCTTTTGTCCTATCATCAGAGGCCAAGGAGAACAATTCCCCTCCCCCCCCCCAGTGACACACATTTAGATTCCTGAAAACCGCTATCATGTCCCCTCTCGGTCTTCTCTTTTCCAAACTGAACAAGCCCAGTTCCTTCAGTTTTCCCTCACAGGTCATGTTTTCTAGACCTTTAATCATTTTTGTTGCTCTTCTCTGGACCTTCTCCAGTTTCTTCACATCTTTCTTAAATTGTGGTGCCTAGTACTGGACACTCTATTCCATCTGAGGCCTAATCAGTGCAGAGAACAGCGGAAGAATGACAAGATCTCTAAGTAATCACCAGGAATTAATGGATCTCAAAGGCCAGCATTTGTTGTGCTTGGCTTGGCTTGGCTTGGCTTGGCTTGGCTTGGCTTGGCTTGGCAGTACTAATCAGTCACATTAGACACAGGGGCGATGAAAGCCACTTTTTCAAAGATAGTCCCTGGTGAAAAATAATATAGCAATTAGCTTGCTTCCCAAAACAAATTAATTCCTTTCTGAATTACTTAAAGAAACTATATATTTTTTATTTATAAAGCTAGAGATTTATTGCAATGATAACTCTGTGTCCCCAGATACTGAATTTCCAAAATAAAAATGCAGACTTAAGGGGCTTATAGACAGCTGCTTACTTTCTGCAGTTACATAGAACTTCAACAATCCATGGTCCCCAAATGATTCCAGAGTCCCCAAACTATCGTCCTACATAGTCCCTAACTCTTCCATTGTCCCCAAGCAATTTAGAAAATATCTCACCTCATGCCCCTACTTTAATCTAATTGATATTATAAGGGTTTTACTACCTTTCCATCTGTAATAATTGTTCTGAAAAATAATCAGCCTTTATGGCTTTTTAAAATATTCCACTATTATGGTACATTTAGTCTGAATTAGAATCTTTAAAAGTTTCCATAAACTTTTCTGTGTCTTCCAGTTAATAAAATAAAGGCTATTACATACACATAAGCATAAAGCTGACATAACACAAAAGATGACCCCACCCCCACTCCTAGAAAACAAATGGCATTGATACTGAAAGCTCAGTTCTCAACAAATCAGTTTGTGTTGATCTATTAACTTCCTAAGTCTTAACATAAGATGCTCCTGGGTCCCTGCTTCCTGAAGGAGGGCAATGTTATAACTGCCCTTTCTCTCCCAGTATATACCCTGAAAAAACTTTAAAAACTAGTGGTCCTGTAGTGCCTTAGAGAGTAACCAAAAAATATAGTCTAACTCCCTTTTTCCTCCACGGGTTGCTCCAGAGTTGGTCACACTCACAGGTGTGCCTGGGCGCCTGATGGTTTTAACATAAAAGGAGATCCTGAGTACCCCAATGGTGGTGATGTTTAGTTGGGGAAACCCTATCCACCCCCTTGCTGCAGCCCCTTGCTGCAGGCCCTTGCTCATAAAGAAAATACAATGGTGGTGCCTCCACTTGGCTGGCCCTGTACACACTTACTGGTGTGCCTTGGGAGCCTCCAGGAATAAACTTATTCCAGCAATAATCTGGATCTAACTCCAGAACAACGATTACAAATCATAAATAATATACATCTAATAGATTGCATTAGAATGAACAACCTTTACTTGACAACTTAAAGAAACATGGGTTTAACAGATTAACAGGGAATAACATTAACAAAGTACACAGAAATAATAGGAAACTTATCAATCTTGCATTTGTACTTCCATCATTTATCCCACCCCAGAGTGTGCACTCCTCTCGACTCAGAGTCCTAGATGCTTGCTTGCGTGGGCACGCTTGAAGATTCTGCGACTGAAGTCGATGTTCTCTGTAGGTGGTGTGTGTGTGTTAGTCCAGCTGTACAGCCAGCTGCAAATTCCCTCTGCCACTGAACTGGTTCCACCAAATGCCAGCAGCTCTGGTTCACTGGTCTGGCCACTCTGTCTCTCTTTGGACCCAGAGTTAGTCTGTATCTCTGAGGTCTGTCCCAGGTAGCACTTTCCCATAGAGCCCATTTACTTACAGCCTCCTTCTGTGTGCTGGGTGTAGAGTAGTCCTTCTGAGCCACAGGCACAGCCAGAGAGTCTCTCCTCTCTAGGGCAATCAGAAGCAGCCTACTAGATCCCAGTTCCAAAGGCTTGCTGTCCCAGTCTGTAGCTGCAACATAACAGCGCCTGAACTGGATAAAGCTCCTCAAGAGCAGCCTGGCTCCCTTTTTTCCCCCAAAACAAAGGAAAACCCACAGACTGCTCAGTCCTTCTCTCCACATGGAGAGCCTCAGACCAAAAAAACTCCTTCCTGGTTTCCTCAAGGGGTCATGGGAATTGTAGTCCCTAGAGCTAGATTGCAATACACAGGATCCTCCCAGAAAAAAAAGGCAGAGGCACCTTTAGTAAGGGGACTGCAACAGATAATATGAGCTTTTGTGAGTACAACCCACTTCTTCAGATGACAAATATATAGCAGAAAAAGAGGGAGGAGGGGGGAAAATCTGTCAATTAAAGTGTCCATGTTATACCCTAGTTATCCTCGCTACCATCATTTTTCTGGCGCTTAGGATAATACATTTCTGTATCAGTGTGTCTTCTGATCTTTTCCATCTGTGTGCAGAATAAATTTGTGCACTAAGGCATGTGTAAACATGTACCACCAGTTGATAAAAAAACATAGCTGTGGGTGCTCTGCTAATCAGGTGGGCAATATCTGAATCTCTCATGAGCGGCCACACAAGCGCAAAGCTTACAGTGAACACTGCCCTGTAGTGAGGGATAAAGTTAGAGAGGTTGGCGAGCAGAGTGTCTTATCAGGTATGCAACTTTGCTTCTCTTCCTTATGTATATCACCCTTTGCACATAATGGTCTACCCTTTCTCTGCATGACAAGTAGCTGTGGGGTGTTTTTAAATTTTTGTGTTATACCAAGAGCTCGTCTTTGAGGAGAACCGTTAGCAGCTGGGACCCCAGTTGCTGTTACACTGAGTATCACCTACTCATGCAAACAGACCTGTTAAAATCAATGGGACAACTCCCGTGAGTAAGTGTTACTCAGCAGAGCTGAACTTAGCCCTGGGGCTGCAGGGAGAGGGAGAAGACCTTAAAACAGCTGATAGACCCTTGAGATTTGCTCAGCCAGAGTCATATTTATTTCATGGTAGAAAGGCATGTTTAACTGTAAATAAACTCCTTGGGCTGGCACTTTAATTTGCAAATATTCTTTCATTTTAAAATTGAGTTCTCGAGTGAAGGTGAGATTTGGTTGAGTAAAAATGATCTCTTTTAAAAAAAATCAATGCTGATATGTTTAGATCTCGTCAACAACAGTATCCAAATAAATCAACTCTTGCCAGTACAAGCAGGTGGCTTTTCTACTGTAAGGGTTTTACATTATTTCTTACCCAGCTGGAGAAAAGATGCGTTCCTTTCCCCCTTGGAAAAAACAAGCAGCCTAATAACATAAAAAAGAGACATCCATTATCACATGTAAGTCAGTGGGAGAAGCTTTTTAGAACAGTCTGGTAGCTGGGTTTTCATATTCAGATATTTTCCTATTCATAGAAATTCTTTCATCACCAAGCGAACGTGGTGCTAATTAATTAAATATGAACTATTGATTAATGTATGAAGAGCAGTGAAAGCTGTGGCTAAAGGATTGGTCTATTTTCAGAGACTCTCCGTTTTATATTTTAACTAATAACTTCTTAATATTTTATAGTTCAGCTCTGAATTAGCAGAAATAAACAACCATTTTAAGGAGGATGAAAAGCAACTTCAGCCAGCTACAGTCAGAGCACCTATGCATGATTGTAGGGGAGCTACACTTCTGTAAAGACAGAAACTGTGGAAATCAGAATTAAAGTGAAGGAAAGGCAAGATAGCACAGAAGAATAATAACTTAGCTGATGACCTAGGTTCCAAGTATAATTAATTACTTTCAGAGCACAATGGACAACATTAGGTAAATTATTATGGGTCCTTGTCATATTCTGGGGACTGTGCCATCACCTGCCCTATAACCTGGGATGCTCCGTAACGCCTTGCTGCTGTAGCTCCCAACCTGGATCATTCAAAAACAGCCTGCATCATGCAGGTGACCTTGAGCATTTGTGTGTAACTGCAGCCTGCCAGACACATTTGGCTTACACTCTGGCTATTACCATCTTGGTGATTTCTGCAGTGTGATTCCAGCATACTCCTAGTCCCTGATTTGCCCCCAAAATGTATGTTCTCTATTGGACAATCCAGGGATGTCAGGTCTGCTGTCCCTTTAAGGAAACAGTACACAACAACTTGCTACCTTGAGTGGAGTTACCCAGACAATTTAACTTAAACACGCTGGATTAGTTTCAATGAAAGAATAAAACAAGTTTATTTGACTACAAAGAGAGAGATTTTAATAGAGTCCAAGTAATGAGGCATGAAAGCTAGAAATGGTTACCAGAAAGATAAAGATGAAAAATGCTTCCTCGTGCCTAACTCAAGGAACTGTACTTGATACAAAGTCCTTATCACATCCTTCTGACATCACTACTGTCCAAACTTACTAGGTTGGAACCCCATTCCCAGAGTTCCATGGCTGTTTCCTCTGTCTTCCTTGTTGCAAAGAGGGGGATGCAAGGAGAGTCGGCCAGGGGTTTTGCCACTCACTCTTATAATTCAGTCACCCTTGGAAATCATCTTCCTGAGAATGACCCCTAGATAAAAAGTTTTTTCCAGCTGAGAGCAAGGAGACATGGAGTCTGGTGTGTGGCAGGGCAGGTTTCTTAAGTTGTTTGCCAAGATGCAGACCTGTTTGTTCCTGCCTTTTTCCTTGCCAAGGGATGGCTACATGATAGGTGGTGTCCCATCAGCTTTGATGACATCAGATGGGCATCAGCTTGTCCTTTGTCCTCGAGAAACAGACCTGTAAACAGGTCAGTCATGATTTCCACTTTTAAATGTAATGTTGCCACCTACATTTTGTGGGAAATTATTGACCAGTAAGCTGGCCACACCTCCTTCCTCAATTAGGAAAAGAAGTGAGTGAGTTTTCAAATGATGCCTCACAAGGCATATCTTGTTCAAAGATTATTACAGTAGCATGTAGTGTGAGTTAGGGATGTAAGCAACTAGTTGAGTAAATAACTACCCGATAAGCCTAGGCCTATTGGGTACTTGAGTCACTACTTGACTAGTCACGTCTCCCTTCCCCCACCCCGCTGCTCTATCAGAGGCAGAAGGGGGGGAGCAGGAGCTAGTGCTGAGGGGAGCCGGGTTAAAAGCCAGTTCCCCCCCAGCACCGTTTCCACGAGGTGGGAGGAGAGCAGAGGTAGTGAAGAGGCACATCAGGAGAAATGGTGTGAGCTGGGACTCAGCTGTCCCAGCTCATGCCCGGTCCCAGGTGCTGCGCCTCTGTTTTTCAAATGTAGTAAGAGCCATCCAGCTCTTGCTACATTTAAAAGGCAGAGCTGGGATCTAACCCCACTGTGGCTCTGCAGTTTCCCCCCTTATCAACTAATCAAGTAGTTGCTGGAAATTCCATTGACTACTCGATTAGCTGATTAAATGCAATTTAACATCCTTAGTGTGAATACAGGGGTGCATTTCTTCCCAGACAGTTGGTATTACCACATAGAGTTTGCATTCCAGTGGGGCTACTGGCACAAAGTAAGAAAGTCCACTCGAGCCAGATCCCATTTCCAGTGAATTGAGCGGGGGTTAATCCTTGAGACTTCAGTGGTAACCAGATCAGCCCCTTCCATCTTCTGTTATGTTCCTCAATGAGAATGCAGGAAGAGTGAGAACTGATAAAGATGAAGAGGAAGGAGGAGGGTAAAATACGCACCATTAAAACGGCCTCTTTTTTGTATTACCTTCTGATATCACCCAAATTTCAGGTTTGTTCCCCTGATTTCAAATCTGTGCGAAAATATACTCTGGAGAAAACAAGTTGATTGAATTGTCTGGGCATGCTGGTAGCATTTGGGTTCTTTCATATATATCTGGAAGGAAAGGTGGAAAGTGATACAGGAAGACATTCTCCTGACAGACCCTAAGAACTGGGATTCTGGAGAGCAATCCTCTCTACTTGTCTTATAAGCAATGGAATACTTTAAATGAACAGCTAGCCTTGGAACAGAGGAGGCATATTAACAAAACCACCATATGAATGGAAAATGTGTAATGTACCAGGAGAACCTGAGCAACATCAATAATGAATTTCATGTTGCTCATCGTACATGTATGTTCTAATCCTGTTGATTTATCAAGTACCATTCCGATATAGCAAAGTACTGTATGATCTCAGAAGCATACAACATTACAAAACAGACAGCAATAAAATGAATGGTGGGTCAAACATGTATGTTGCAAGGGTAAAATGGATTATTGAGAGCTCGTGCATGTACTTCAGGGCACAGACATTGGGTTGTTGCATTCAAATGCAGTAAGGATGCCTTACTTTGTATGTACCTGTCATCATCAACAACAACCATGGGCTCAACGCCCATTGGTGTCTGATGGCTCCCTCACTATTTCCTTCCATCTTTCCCTGTCCAATGCAGAGTGGCTTAGTTTCTGTAGACTAGCTCCACACCAACCCACTATATGATCTACCCATTCTCTGTGGGGTCTGCCTCTCCTATTTGGATTATCCATTATGCCGAATACCATCTACACTGATCTTCCTTCCTATTTCCTTATCTCCAAATACCATTGTCTTCATTTTATCAATATTCATAATCAGTCCATATCACTTCCCTTCTTCATTTAGCACCTGCACCATTCTTGCTAACTTCTCTTAATTTTCCTGGATGATAACTATATCATCCACGGACCTCAAGTTGTTAATTCTCATCCCGTGCACCAATATCCCTTCTACCTCTTCCTTGATCTTGTCCATCACTCTCTCTAGGTGTGTGATGAAAATACTCGGTGATATCAGACCTCCTTGTCTCATACCTCTAATCGTTCTAAACCAACTTCCCAACTCTCCGCACATTCTCACTACTGCCTCTGCATTATTGGTGATATCCTTCAACAATTGTATCAATCTGCTATCCACTCCATATGTCTCCAGCACTGCCCAAGTCACTTTCTGATCTATACTGTCAAATGCCTCTGGCACTGTATTTAGAAATACCTGTGGCAACGGTGTACCTGTGGCACTGTATTTAGATTGAGATCTGAGTAAAATCAATAATATGGAGACCATGAAGAATGGAATTTCACTGGCACAGAGCTGTGTCTAAGTAAAGACTCCAGAATTTGGCCCAGTGTGAAAATGAGAGGGACTCCATTTTCTAAGTGACAGAAAGAAATCGTGCAATTGAAAATAATAGTGAGAGAATATCTGAATCAGTTCAAAACAGATCCCAGGAAGAATGATGCAGCCATCTTTTACTTTTCACTGAAATCCATACATCCATTAGGCTCGTGAGTTAAAGGCATGCAAATATAGGAAACAATGCCATGGAGCCTGTTTCAAATTCAATCTGTATGATCAGTTACCAACAAGGCTGTCAATGCTTAACATTACATTTAGAGCAAGAATTTTGTGTTACAGTAGTAGTGCAGTGGCCTAAAAAGAAAGCCAGGAACTATGACCAAGATCTCTAGTCAAACTCCAGGTGTGTTCTCTTTGTACCTAAGATGACATGAGCCAAGAACATTAAAGAGATGGTGCAATTAGCTTGAAGGAGATATCGCTTTGTGTTGTTCTATAATGATGCTTCTAGGCCACTTCTAGAATCAGGAGATCCACAGGAAAATATCATTAATTACACCTGTACAGAGGAGGACAAGAGGTTATAGTTGGCTTCATAGGGTACTTTTATGTCCCAATGAAAGATGAGCATGTGAGCAAGTAGTATAGTTCTTGAACTGAAGCAGTATGTTGAATTACTGGAAAAAATAAAATAGCATTGAAAAAAGTGCAGGCAGGAGGATTCATAAATTAAGCTCTGAAATGAGCACACGGGGTCTGATCCAAAGCCCACGGAAGTCAACTAAACATAGAGAAAGGAATAAATGAGTCCTAACAAATCTGTCTGAGCCACAAGTGACAGTGGTGATGGGTTATTGGATAATTATGTACTTTGTGGTTACTCAAAAGACAAACCACTCCCCCCACAACCCTCAATAATATGTGAGCTTTTTCGCATACTACAGAATTATTTTATATTAACGTTTTTTCAGTTGTTTAGAACTCACTGTTTAACAAAAGTCCTCTTCCATTTTAATGATTTTTGCAAGAAAATACATTAATAACATTTAAACAGAAAATGCTACAAAAAAATTGTTCATGCCTGCCAGCCAGATTCCATATTGTGTAATTATATTCTGCAGGGTTATCTAAATTCTTACTCTAGTTTCAGCTCCATCCAATGTTCTTTAGTTTCTGGTCTAAATTTTTTTTTAAAGTTTGCAATGCATTGTTCTATAGCTGCTCCATTTTGTCACAGAGGTCTCTGCGTTTCAGATCTGTGCAAGCAGAAATCCATTTTTTTCTTTGTGTATACGTAACATGTTTTTTGAATACACAGTGCTTTGGGATTCTTCCATTTGAAAGGCCAGGTAAATGGGATATAGAATACAAATAAATTATTGGGACCCTTTGCTGACACTGTAGAGCAGTCATCAGGATGTACTGGTAGATCTTGGAGCCTCTGAGAAATGATCCTGTTTGGTTTGGGCAGGAAGCTATCAAGTACAAGCATTTCTGTTGTCCCTTCCCCCGCTCCCCTATCGTCGTGCTACTCCTGTCCTCTGCCTTGGAACTTCCCCCTCCCCCCGAGAAGAAGAGGAGGAAAGCACTGATGTGAGAGTATCCCCCACCCCTATACCCTATCCCCACATCGGGGGGACACAACAGGGTTCAGGATAGGGGGAGCTTGCTGGCAGCTGCACCAATGTCTGAATTGTTCAGCATACTTAAAGGAGCAGTGTGTGTGTGTGTGTGTGTGTGTGTGTGTGTCTGTCTGTCTGTCTGTCTGTCAGTCACTCATGCAAACATGCTGTGTCTTTCACATTTACCTCCCGAGCCAACACAAACTTGTTTGTGGTGGTGTTATTTCTTCTTTTGCTTTTTTTCAAAGTGTATTATTTTAGGCTTTTGACTGGTCTGTGTATTTCATGGTTTTGAGTTCTCTCTGTAACAGGTGCAACTCACCACCATCGCCCTCGGCTGGTCACTCAGGAATTAGCTCATCTCGGTATGGGAGTGCCCCCTTCTGGCTGGCGTCTCAGTTGCTGTTACCTGTTTGTGTTCTAATGGCTCTGCCACCTTACATTAGGACCTGTGTTCTTCCCAGACCACAGAATCCTTCCCTCATAGTATTGCCATGCCGCAGTGCCCCCATACTCTGGGGCCCTTCCCCCTCAGGGAGTCCCCATCCCACTATACCCACTTCTGCCACAGTGACTCTACTGCCAGTCATCATGTAGCCCCTTACCTCAGGGGCAAACTGCAGTCTCAAAGGGCCATTCACCATAGGTACAAGGGTGTGGACCTGCTGCCTTCGCCTGCCCTGGCTGCCTTCCTACCGCCCTAGAGCCCTCAGGTCCTGTCACTGGGAAATCACTTAATCTCTGCGTGGCTCATTTTCCCATTTGTAAAACATAATTCCTTTCTCCCATCTTTTGTCTATTTAGATTGTAAACTTGTCGAGTCAGGGACTGTTTCTTACTACATTGGAGTACAGTATTTAGCACAATGGGGCTCTGAACTCAGTGTGGAGCCTTCAGGCACTATTGTAATAGAAATCATAAATAAGAAAGAGGGGCCAGTGGATATAAAAAGTAGCCACAATATATCTGATGCAGTTCTTTTTTGTGCTACTCATCTGTCACTGCCCTTTGCAAGTAGAAGTGAATGCTTTGCTAAATGAGAAAAAATAAAGTATTGTTGCAGCTGTACACAAGTGATCAACCACAAGGGTGGTTTTCTCCATGCACATTTTCCAGCTTACAATGTGAGAACCTGAAGTCTGTCTTCTGCCAATTCCTTAGCTTTCTGCTCCCCTTACCTATTCTTTTCTTAACTGGGAGTGCAATATGCAATGCATGTGAATGTATTTAAAATATATACAGCCAATTCCCCGACAGTACAATTATTACTCATGACTATCCTTCAGTGTGTTGTCCTTCATGTTACACCCAAAGTATCTCTAGTGTAAGTTGAACCTGATGTTATCTCTCTCTTATTGGTATGAATTATTTACATGAGCACTGTTGATCCCAGATAATCCCAGATCTTGTGAAATCTTAATCTTCTGTTCATCAATTTGGGATCAAATTGAATTTAATCACCTCTCTTTTGGCCTTTGCAGATTGAGAGGCATGAATGTAAAATACACTAATAGATTTGCATATTATAATAATTACTTCTTGGGAGGATGATCTGAGTTCAAGAATTTCCACAGAATTCCTGGTTTATTGGGATAGTCATTGATTTAGAGATGGTCATCGCTGCAAAATGCAATCAGAACCCAAAGATAATATGTTTTAACCCTGGGGTAAGGCTCAGCTTCTACACATGGTAGAAGCCCTGAGGTGCAGTTATTTCTCCAACATGTGGATTTTTCATACCCAGTTGTCACTAGTTCCGCTTTATACAGCTAGCAGGCTAGGCACACAGCCCCTGCTAATTTAAATGCAGCAGCTCACAACTCTGTACGTTGTATACCTTTCATTTAGAGGTTCCTACCTGATTGTGTTTGCCTGAAAAATCATGGGTACCCTGATTAAGCTTTTTGTAAAACGGGACTGGTAGAGCAAGTCCGCAGCCTTAACAGCACTCACCACATTCACCCCGTTATGAGAAATGATAAGATGGGGGAGGGAGGGAAAGAATATTGTAGGCTACCTGTCAGTCTTACCAGTGAATTTCTCTGGCACCTTCACCGCAGTGTGGATTTTTCCATTTTAGACTTGCAGGATGCTGCTTGCTGATGGACATAGCTGAGTGGGCATGAAATTTGCCTGTCTGAAGGGAGAGAGAATCCCCATGAGCATATACATGGTTGTGCCCTTCCCTAGGGGGTAACTCTCTGAACAACTCCTTATGTCTCTCTCTGCTTCTCCCTTTCTCGTTCCATATCTTGCCTACAGTATAACACTACTCGGGGAGTAGGTACAGATGGCAATTTTTTTTTTCAGTTTTAATTGTTATTTATACATTTTATAACCATTTTACAGGTGCTC
This sequence comes from Pelodiscus sinensis, assembly GCF_052426305.1. Lineage (NCBI taxonomy): Eukaryota > Metazoa > Chordata > Testudines > Trionychidae > Pelodiscus > Pelodiscus sinensis. Next base: position 12,246,426 of record NC_143068.1, on the reverse strand, counting down.
TTTCACCTGGTATGTTGTTGCCCTTTTCAGCTGGAAAGACATCCCACAAATAGGAGGATGAATGATCTATCTGGTCAGGAGCAAAGGGGATAGAAAGCAGCCCTTGCTAGGGAGCTTGAGGACTTTTCTTACTAGAGCAGGAAGACTATCATTGCAGCCAGCATTGTGTCATTCATGCTCTCTTTTGCCTAATCAAGTTGTTAGATTGGCTCTGCCTGGTGGCCAGATCCCACAAAGCATCTGAATACAGAACTTTCACTGGGTTCTGTATTCAAATGGCCAGCTTGCTGGCGCACCTTTCATCTGAGCTTCTCAGAGCAGCTTATAAAAATAGATGTTACCCATCTGGTTTAGAAATGGGGAAAATAGGCATAGATTTGCCCAAACAACACAATGCAAAACAGTAGCATTTGAGAACAGGGTTCAGGAGACCTCTGGTCCAACTATAACAGATATCACCTTCCCTTAGGCACACACGAACCTGACTATGTTATGTATTGCACATTTTCAAAGATCATTCCCATGCTACTGGGGTTTTAATTCCAATGTAATCCATAATCTGCATCGGGTGGACAAATACCAGCTTGCAAACTGCATCTGGGTTAGCCCTTGGCAGGCCACCGCTGCTATATTTATCTGTGCCTCCACAGGTATAGGCGACTGCAGATTCCATTGGCTGCCGATCACTGTTCCTGGCCAATGGGAGCTGCGGGAAGGAGCACAGACCAGGACGCTGCTTTCTGCAGCTCATGTTGGCTGGGAATGGCGATCTGCAGCCAACAGGAGTTGCAATTTCCCTTACCTGTGCAGACACAGGTAAATAGCACAGCAGCACAGCAGGGGCTAACCCCGGTGAACTGGCTGTGGACCATGGGCTGGTATTGCCCACCCCTGAGCTACATGGCAAAGCTAATTAATTAAATTAAAATTAATTAATTAAATGAATGGAGATTGCCTATCTCCTAGAACTGTAAGGGACCTTAAAAGGTCATCGAGTCCAGTCCCCTGCCTTCACAGCAGGACCAAGTACCATCCCTGACAGATTTTTGCCCTAAATCCCTAAATGGCCTCCTCAAGGATTGAACTCACAACCCTGGGTTTAGCAGGCCAATGCTCAAATAATGGATAATCCAAATGCTCAAACATATGATCCATAGCTATACTGGCTGGACCAGAATAAAGACTCAATTGCCGTTTTATTTCCATTTTTTACCTTCATGGAGCTCACATAATTGTCAATAATTATGAAGTTATATAAATTATTTGCACTGTATTAATACAATTTTTCTATTAATCTCTGACAAGCCATGGAATCTGATATTTTTACTGTGACCAACCATGAAATTTGTCAACTCTGTCCATGATTTACATAGGGATCTATTTATGAAATAGTATTAAATGAAGAGGACCGCATCCTAAGTACCATCAGTAAACTAATTTACAGAGCGGGCTCTGATTTATTTAGATATTCTGACTTTTTTGGTCTTCCAGATAATAATGATAATGTAAAGAGTTCACCATGAAAACAACAGTGCTTGATGTGTTAATAACTCTTATAGTTTTGCATTTGTTTTTGAGTTTTCTCTTTCTATGGCATGCTGTGTCTGTCTGTCTGTCTATCGATAGATAGATAGACACACACCAGGATATATTTATTTAAAGGTGGCCGAAGCATCAAAATATTGCAATGTTACAATGCTACACCAGTAGCCACCATTAAGGCCTGATACTTCACCTGGAAGAAACTGGCAAATATCTCTCTGATTTCAGAGATGCAGGACCAGGCTTTAAATGTATGTGATTTAAAGGCTGAATTGACTCTTCAGATCCAGAAGTCAAGACATCATATGAGAACCACAGTTTTTCATGGGCAGCTATGGGAGATTGTGGCAGATCCACCACATGCCCAAGGTGTGGGGAGCCCAATGAGAGCAATCTCCAGCCTGTGTTCCTGTCAGGGTCGAACGGAGGTGTGGGCGAGCCGGGCAGCTGCCCAGGGTGCCAACCGATGAGGGGCGCCTGATGGCAGCTGTAAGGGGTGTGCGGCGTCCCTTACAGCTGCCATCAGGTGCCGCGCGTGCGGTTCCCGCAGCACCGGCCCCATGGCACCAGCCAGCAGCGCCCTTCCCCCACGGCTGTGGAGCCCTGCATGGCCCGGTGCATGCGCCAGCAGCGCTGGCCGGGCCAGGCTGGGCAGCGCATGCGCTGTGCGCCCTGGGGGCGGGCCCCGGGCTGCACGCCAGTGGCCGTGGCCGGCGCACACATGCGCCGTGTGCCCTGGGGGGTGGGCCGGCGCATACGCCCTGCGCCCAGGGGCGGCACCACACTCCCGGGCCCAGGGCGCCAAAAGGACTCGGGCCGGCTCTGGTCCCTGTCCTCCATATCTCTCACCCAGAGCACATGGGTAGTCTATGGTTCTTTTCATTTGCCCACTGCACGGCTCTTATTATGGCTGAGCTGTGGCTCTGAGCTCCGCACTGGCTCAGAGGAAGCCAGTGTGGAGTGGTGGATCCTCCATCTCCATCTGTCTTAGGCTGGGCAGGGAGTCGGGAAGAGGGGATGACATACAGGCTGGGGGCTGCAGACAGGGTCTGTGTGACTCCCATAACTTCCTGGGCTCTCCAGCCAGGCTTCACACTAGAGAGGGGATAGGACATGAGGAGCAAAGAGGAGGGTAAGCATGAGGGCTCTGCTGTGGTAAAAAATGGATGGGCCATTTCCAAAAAGTGGGAGGGGTACGGCCCATCCTGGCCTTCCTGGTTCCAGCACACCAGAGTCTTGGTTGTGGAGAAAAGCTTGAAAATGTGATTTAGAAAGGCTCGAAGGCCAGAAGACAAATAATAATAAACTCAATCTTACTAGTTTTAAAACCACAATACATCTAAATCCACCTTGTGATTTTGGGGTACTTGACTCATGATTTCTGAACGCTTGGAAGCTGGCAATCCTGGAAGCTCATTTTCTCCATCTGCAAAATGAGGTTAAATAATAATAATTACAGTATTTACCTACTCCCCAAGGATGTTGCAAGGATTAATGTAAATGTTGCCACAGTGTTTTGAATATGTAAAGCATTATATATGTTAAGTATCATTCTCATTTGCATGCTGGCAAGCAAACAACCGAGATCTAAGGCTAAAATTCAGTTAAAGCAGCCTACCTCATCAATAACAGATAAACAATCTTTTATTAGTACTGCATAGTGCTATGAAGAGTTGGACAAAGATCACTTAAAAGAATATATCCGAGTGTCGAAACAACCTTCCTAATCATTTTTAATTTTCTCAGAAGTATTTTAACATTAGGGAGTTTATCACAGAGGATGTCATATGCCACTACTAAACAGTGGTGAACACATGGAAATAAGTAGAGTTCTGGCATGTTTCACTGCATAGAGCAGGGTGGGGAACCTTTTTTTGGTTGGGGGGGTCACTGACCCACAGAAAAATCAGTCGGGGGCCTTCCCTTGCACTTCAGCCCTGCCCCCGGCTTACCTGGACCCAGTCCATAGAGCAAGCCTGCGCTCATGTTCCCACCCCACAAGGGAAGGAGGGCGCTCAGTTTTGGGGCTTCTCCTGGCCATGGAGTGAGCAGGACCTCATGCTCCAGTGCCATTGGGGGAAAAGTGAAACATGGGGTTTCCCCCAGCAGCAGAACGAGCAAGCACTTGCACTCCAGCTGTGTGGGGGGTGGTGAGGCTCGGAGACCTACCCCAGGACTGGAGCACATGCGCTGGCTCTCCCCACTGAGAGGTGAAACCTTGAGCCTCGCTGCCGTCTGGATCTAAGTAAAGGAGGATAGATTCAGCTTGCGGGCCATAGGTTCCCCATCGCTGTCAGAGAGGATAACAAGGTAAAGACTGAGGGCTTGTGTTGAACACATCAATCAGAGGAAAGAATTGTAGAAAAACTTTCTATGTGACTTTCTTCCCTCTTTAAATCATTAGAAATGGTTTTAAATGAGGTGCAGTTTTTCAGCTGGCACTTGTATTGTTTTTCCATTGCAGGATATAAAAAACTGCCTAGCACCACACTCTTGTCTCTGGCAAGAATGAAAGGAAACAGAGCTCTAGAGACTAGGTCTCTGTATATATCACAAAAGGCCTCATTCTGACTTTGGATATACATGTACTTCAGTAGAAAGCACCTATGGGTAGCTAAAGCTAGAATATGTTTCTTATGTATTCCTCCCTGGATATATCTGAATTTCAAAGTCAGAATTGGTGGCAGAATTCTTTATGCTTAAACTGAAATATATTTTACCACAATATAGACAAAGGCCATGCCCACACTACAGCCGAAGGGTGGCTTAAGGTACACAGTTCCAACTACATAAAAAAGCATATCTGGAACCGATGTACCGTAAGACACAGGGGCAGTCAACGGGAGAAATGCTCCCATCATCTTCCCTTACTCCAGGGTGCCCTCAGCTTTTAATTTATTGGGTATTTACTAGACCCACTAAATCGAATTCCAAAAGATCGACCTCTGCTGTGTTGATCTTCTGGGAAGTGAAGACGTGGCCTAAGTGTAGAAAGGAACTAAACTGCAAAGTTTGAATCTGGATTTCCTAAAATTCCAGGGTGGTTGTATTTTGAGTTTTAGCTTGGGCGCTCCTCAAATTACTAAATATTTCTGTTTCTCAGCAACTGTGGCTTCAGTGTATCTGTGTAGAGGAGAACAAGGTGCTCCTGTATAACATCACCATTACAATAGGGTTGCCAAATCTGGAGTCTCCTGGAGTTGGCATCCATTTCCCAATGACTACTGAAAGCAGGACTGGAGATTTTAATAAGAAAATGACATTATGTTATTTTGGAAAAGAAATCTCCTGGAGTAGCTTCACTTAGAATTGGCAATCCCACATTATTGTTATTTGCACTGGAATAAATCTGAAGTAACGTCACACTAATTAATATAGAAAATTGGCGTGAGATCATACGTCTGAGGATTTTTAAGTGCTTATCTTTCAAGAATAGTCAGAAAGTTATAGCCGCATATTCCTTCAGGAGGTTCATGAGAGTCAAACATGTAAATTCCTGTACACCTTTTCTAAATATATTTCTTTCCTGCAGTGTGTCTGCATACTCTGCAATCTCTGTCATTCAGGACTAAATGCACCTGAAAAGAATAGGAAGTGGAACAACAATTAGAGAAAGCGGAATTGACTGATCTGTATAGCATTGTGTGCAAGTGGTTGAAAAAGAAAACCAGAGAACAATGGATATCTGATCTGTGATGCACTGGCACACTTTATAAAATAAAACATCAATGGGAGAGGCTTCCAGTCATGGAGTTATCGCATTGTATCTACATAGATTTGAACTCATTTGTTCAATTGTAGTATTGATATTCATGAGGCTATTGAGAGCCATAAAAAACTTTTCCAGTCAGCTAGAATCCTAGCCAGACACTGCTACAAAGTAGAGATCATTACATGGCCTGCATTACTGCAGTGTCATGAGGTAGGGAAGTACTGTCATGTCCATTTTATAGATGGGGAAGTGGGACACAGAGAGAAGAATTGACTTGTCCTAGGTTACACAGGAAGGCTGTGTCCAGACTTGAGGGTTTTTTCAAAAAAAGTAGCCTTTTTTCGAAAAAAACTTCTCCTACGTCTAGACTACAGCCGCGTTCTTTCGAAATTAAATTGAAAGAACGTGGCTTTTCTTTCGACGGCGGAAAACCTAATTTCATGAGGAAGAATGCCTTTTTTCGAAAGTGCTCTTTCGAAAAAAGGCGTTCTTGAATGCAAACAGGGCTTTTTCGAAAGAGAGCGTCCAGACTGCCTGGGTGCTCTCTTTCGAAAAAGTGGCTTGCTTTTTCGAAAGTACTGCTTGCAGTCTAGACGCTCTTTTTCAAAAGAGGCTTTTTCGAAAGTATCTTTCGAAAAAGCCTCTTTCGAAAGAGGCTTGCAGTCTAGACGTAGCCGAAGTCTTTGCTGGAGCGGGAAATTGAATTCAGGTGTTCCTAGTTTCTTGCTAGCATCCTAACCATTGGACCATCCTTTCTCTCCAGGGAAATCCATTTGACATTATTTCTAGAGAGAGAGAGGAACATTTGGAAGTTGTTAGTTATTTTGAGTTTTTGAATAAAAAAAATTCCTGAATTCTGAATAATTTATTTTCTTTTATTATTAATCATTTATTTTTCTTTAATTAAGCCCATGGTGTAATAGGTTTCTGGAGAGCCCTACCAAGAACAAGAAGGGATTGTGTTGTAGGATGCAATCTCTGCATTGCATTGAGGGATGCAATTTTCCTATGTTGAATGTATTACTTGTTTAATACTTATTTATTGTAAGTGGAATACCTAGTTCATCCACCATAATGATTTTAAAAAACACTCTTGTTTTACACCATAAAATACTATTTGGACCAGTTCTATCAACAGTGCTGAGCATAATTGGGGCCTCTCAGTCTCTTCAAATGTAAATATAGAAGAATAATATCATACAGACCGTGGCTATGTCACCAGTAAATAAGGGGAAAGAAATGGTTCGGTTACTAGATCGCTCTCTGCTCCTAACAATACACTGAATAGGGGCCAAATTAATCTATTTTTTGAGGGGGTTTATTTTTACATAGACAATCTCACATTCATGTTTGTGGTTACCTATGTCTAGTCAGCAGGGCTGACAACTTCACTGGGCCCCTGGGCAAGGGGAGGGGGACCTGCTGTATGTCCTGGAATGACAGTGTCCTGGGTGTAAGGGATGGGTATGGGGCTAGGCAGCCTCAGCACCACCAGGAGAGAGTCATGCCTCCCCATGCAGCTTTCAGTGCTGCTCAGATTGTGCCGGCTCTGGCAGTGATTTAAAGGGTTCATGGCTCCAGCTGCCACTGTTGCCGTAGACGTGGCAGCAATGGCCAGGAGCTCCCGAACCCTTTATATCACCAGGCCCCAGGGGCAACTGCTCCTTTTGCCTCCACTGTTGGTGGGCCTGTGTCTAGTGTTTAACTGTAAAGAACCCTTCATTCCCTGCTCCGAGTATGTTGCCTTAGAGACCATCACCCACTTACATTCTTGGTGTTGGAACTAATCAAACACATCTGTTCTTCTTGACAAGGTGAGTCAGGAGAATAGTCTGTGTTGTCATGCAAGGTCCTATAACCTGGTATCTTCACAGATGCTTACTGTTTTGCCTAGTCCTAATTCTTTCACAAAATGAACAGTATTCCAACAAAGCTCATTCTCAGCCTCACTTTCAATTTTTTTAAAAGCAATTCTCGGTAAGAACACACAAAATATAAAAGGTAACCGATCCACAAATTAATATATTTCCCTATTTCTTAACCCCAAAGTTGTTCTTTGCATTCTTACTGGAGAGAAAATTTTATGGAAAGAGAATTTTATGGAAAGAGTTCTTCAGAGATTAAATACATTAGAAAGCAAACAAAGAACATAAAGATGGTCTTTTCTTTGTCTCATATCAATATTCAAAATAACACAGGTAACATAAGAATTCCTGCTGTCTAACCAAGATGGGAAAGAATATCTAGCCAGTTACTTTAAAAAAAATCATGCAAACCAGCACATTGATCTTGCATGCTATGTGAAATGTGTGTCTGTGAGTGTTTGAATTACGTGTTCATCATATATTACAGAGAGAGAATTCAAGGTAAATCAAAACTTCTTATTGATTTCTGAAGAAGGGGAGAAGGCATAAACATGGCAGAGGGTTATTTCAATCATTTTGTTTTATGATCCTCTTTACCAGTGGAAAATTAAAGTGTATAATATGAAGGGTGCTATTGACTGATATGGGCTGTTTGCTTTTTTCCAGAGTGGACTCTCTTCTAATAATATGTTGATATTCCCTTGACTTTATTTTATGTTGCTACATTCTTTCACTTTTTTTCAGCATTTAATAGCATTGTGAGTTTAAAATGTCCTTTGAGTCCCCTATAAAGGGGAGATCTGCTCCCATTTTACTTCACTGGGGGTACGTCGGCAGAGGCATGTAGATTTGTTTGTTCAGCAAAGGTAAATGAAGCCCCGATTTAAATGATCGCGGCTTCATTTACATTTACATGGCTGCTGCGCTAAGCCGACAAACAGCTGATCAGCTGTTTGTCGGCTCACCGCTAGTCTGGACGTTCCCCCTGTCGACATCAAAGCCCTTTGTCGGCAGCCCCGTTATTCCTCGTGGAATGAGGTTTACCGGGGCTGCCGACAAAGGGCTTTGATGTCGACAGGGGGAACGTCCAGACTAGCGGCGAGCCGACAAACAGCTGATCAGCTGTTTGTCGGCTCAGCGCGGCAGCCATGTAAATGTAAATGAAGCCGCGATCATTTAAATCGCGGCTTCATTTGTCTTTGCTGATCTGTCTAATCTACATGCCTCTGCCGAAAGAGGCATGTAGTCTAGACACAGCCTGGGAGAAGGATCATGCTCATATTGTATAAGATACCAAATTTTACAATTTAAGGTAAATTCCACTTCAGCTAATCCAGTGCATGTGTAGTATATGAAGAGAAGAGGGGGTGTTTGTTTTGGGAGGAAAGATGCACTAAATAAACTAAATGAAAAAAAGCCTGAAATGAAAATTTCTGCTAACATCTCCAACAGGTAGGTACCTAATATGGTACAGTCAGTAGTGTGAAGCACTAGGAAATTTTCTGTAACTGTCAAGGCCCACAGAAGAAGTGATAGGATATGCCCTGGTTGGCATTGTAAGCTCCATCATATGCGTGATGCATTAGAAGACTAATATCTGTGCAAGTGATAAGTGGACGAACTAGCATGAAGTAGGACAGTGAATTTCAGAGAGGACAAACTGCCACTCCCCAAGACACAGACAGAATGTGACAGGCCTGAGGAAGGTGGCCAAGTCTATTAATGGCCTTCCATATTCTCAGGCTGTGCCTACACTGGCAAGTTATTCCGGAAAATCAGCTGCTTTTCCGGAAAAACTTGCCAGCTGTCTACACTGGCCGCTTGAATTTCCGGAAAAGCACTGACGATCTAATGTAAAATCATCAGTGCTTTTCCGGAAAAACTATGCTGCTCCCGTTTGGGCAAAAGTCTTTTTTCGGAACACTGTTCCGGAAAAGGGCCAGTGTAGACAACACAGTAGTGTTTTCTGCAAAAAAGCCCCGATCGTGAAAATGATGATCGGGGCCTTTTTTCGGAAAAGCGCGTCTAGATTGGCCACGGACGCTTTTCCGGAAAAGTGTCCTGCCAATCTAGACACACTTTTCCGGAAATACTTTTAACAGAAAACCTTTTCCATTAAAAACATTTCCGGAAAATCATGCCAGTGTAGACGTAGCCTCGCAGTATAACTTAGCCTGCTGTGGATGAAATAAGCCTGACAGAAGTGTAAGGCAGCAATAACAAGGAAATAAAGGAACATAAAAATCTCAAGACTTCTTGCTGTACAGTGAAGCTGTGAGAGCAGAAAGAGAGGAGAGAGCTCACTGTGGTAATCAAACGCTGAAAGAATTAACAGGGTCTCAGTAGCAGCAACAGCTCTTCCCCACTGAGCTTCTAGGCCTAACAAAAAAATGACAGGGAATGTAGCTAAATTCGTGCTGTAGGAATGAATGAAAAGAGAGCCTTATATGAACCACTAACAGGACTGGCATAGACACAGTGAACTGAAGAAATACCCAGAACTAAACAAGTGTTTGCAAAATAATTTCCTTTAAGGAGTTGCTATCAGCCCTGACATATCCCACTTTTTAACTTACTGGGAGAAGACGGTATTGATCCAGTTCCTTAAGTCCTTACTGAAGCAAAGCTTCCACTGGGTCAAATCTTGAACCTCCTCACTCTGTTTTCAGTCAGTTTCTTCCAACTGCTTTCTCAGATAAGCTGTTTAAGTCCATGAAAATTTGCTTTAGTAAGGACACTAAGAAAACTAAATAAGCAACTCAGTGCTTGGCCCAGTGATTTTAATGAATGTTTTGGTTGAGAGAGAATTTAGTAAAGACTTTGGGTTTGGGACTATAAAGCATCAGCTCCTGAAGTCTGATTCAGTTTCCACTTGGTCCTTTTCCAGAAAATCTCCCATTAACTTTAGTAAGACTTGCCTATGTAAGGGCTGAGTAAGGACTTTCACTCTTGGTCCACTGAGGATAATCAGTGTCTTTATCTTTTAATCTGGTCACTCCAAATGTTTTGAAACTTCAGATGAGAGGCGTAATTGTTATTGGCATTGACAGTTTTTATTTGCCTTTTGAGTTCTGCTGGGCACAAATGCATTGCCTTCCCCTAAAGTACGTACGTACATTATGTGTGCAGTCAGTACAGGCAGTCCCCGGGTTACGTACAAGATAGGGACTGTAGGTTTGTTCTTAAGTTGAATCTGTATGTAAGTCGGAACTGGCATCCAGATTCAGCCGCTGCTGAAACTGACCAGTGGCTGACTACAGGAAGCCCGAGGCAGAGTTGCTCTGCCCCGGGCTTCCTGGAATCAGCTGCTGATCAGTTTCAACAGGCTGAATCTGGACGCCAGTTCCTACTTACATACAGATTCAACTTAAGAACCCCAGGCGTCCCCAAGTCAGCTGCTGCTGAAACTGATCAGCGGCTGATTCCAGGAAGCCCGGGGCAGAGCAACTCTGCCTCGGGCTTCCTGTAGTCAGCGCTGGTCAGTTTCAGCAGCGGCTGACTTGGGGACGCCTGGGGCAAAGCAGCTGGGGTGCTGCTGGGTTGCTCCATTAGCGCCGCTCCTCGGCGCTACTGGAGCAACCCAGCAGCACCCCAGCTGCTCTGCCCCAGGCGTCCTGATTCAGCTGGTGCTGAAACTGACCAGCAGCGGCTGAATCAGGATGCCTGGAGCAGAGCAGCTGGGGTGCTGCCGGGTTGGTCCAGTAGCGCCCAGAGCGGCGCTGCGGGACCAACTGGCAACACCCCAGCTGCTCTACCACAGGAGTCTGGAGAAAAGCCGGGTCTGCTGGGGGGTGAGGGGCGTACTAGCTGCACCCCCCCCCCACACTCCCTCCGAGCAGACCAGGGAGACGCGGGCGGTGGACCGAGGAGCACCACGGTCCCACTTCCAGGGTCCACTGCGGCTTTGCTCCGCGTCTCCCTGGTCTGCTGGTCTGCTGGAGACCAGCAGACCACGGAGATGGGGAGCAAAGCCGCAGAGCACGCGGGCAGCGGACAGCCCAGACGCACCGCGGCTGTCCCGCTGCCGGCGTCCTCAGAGGCTTTGCTCCCCGTCTCCCTGGTCTACTGGTCTCCAGCAGACCAGGGAGACGGGGAGCAAACCCCGTTCGTAACTGCAGTTCTGACATAAGTCGGATCCGCGTAACTCGGGGACTGCCTGTATATACATTGAATAAAGTCAAAGTTCACAGACATGGGTGGTGGGTAATGTAGGCAAGGGAAGGGTGGGGCGGGGACTACAACAGCCTGGCTCTCCTGCTGCCGGCGAGTGCTGGGGCCGGGGCTGTGGCAGCTTGGGTGTTCGGCTGGGCTGGGGCATGGGAACCCCTGCCCTTCAGGTTGCCAGGAAGGATCGGGCTGAGATGGGTGGGGCTGGGCTCAGTTGGGGAGAAGGCTGCTGAAGGAGCAGGGACTCAGGTGCAAGGGATGGGGTTGGGGCTTACCTTCCTCAGCTGTGCCTTCACCCACCGCCCATTCTCCCAGAACAACTTCCCACGAGGCCAAGAAAAGTACAATAGCACAAAGACCTAGTTTGCATATAATGGATCATTTTTGCTAGATGCTTTTCTTTTCATAAGGCTGTGAGACTAAAGATATGAAACAGGCCACAACGTCATGAGCCGTATCTTGGACTACTCAAGTTATATAAGCATGTGGTCTACATCTGGAGGCAGGAATCAAGACCACTTTCTTATGGCTCCCAAAGCAATGTTTTTTCTTTTCTTTTTTCTCCATTTTTTTTCTTTTGTTGTACATATATGCCTGCCTATTTGAGAGTGTCCTTAAGGCAACATAGAAACAGCAGCTGCCCGAGACAGGAAAGATAGTGTTTGTGCAATAATGAAGTGTCATGCAGATGTAAACACAGTTTTGTTGTTGCTAATGATGATTTTTTTTACAATCAAAACTTTTTCCTTTTTAATTGTTTTAAGTAGCAATAAAGAATGCTTTTCACTAGGGATCAGAAAAAAATTGTTTAAAAACATGGATCTTATTTTTGAATTACAAAAGCATAAAATGTCTCTTAAACATTTTAAATCAATTTTCTTTTCACTCTTATAATTCAAATCCCACAAAATGGATTTCTTTCAAGTTTTCTTGTATGCCAAGTTTCAGCCCAGAGGGATTTTTTATGGCTTAAAATAGGGTGTTGTAATGGAATGCCTGACAGATCCTTTACTATATTGTCATTGGCACAATGCTTTAATATATAGTATATGAGATTAACTCATATTTTAATGAAGCATTTTGAACAGAACAAAGGGAGCATTTTTAAAGTATTAGTCATCAGCTTTGTCAGTTTGATGATCCCAGAAGTTAAGAATATTCATCATTTGATTGTTTGTTGTTTTTTGGAGTTGAAGCCAACTTTTCAGTAATTGTTTTGTGTTTGTTCTCAACAAAAGAGTGATGCCTTTGTCTGCCTTTCAAAGCATTAAATATTTCAGAACTGGGCACCCTACAAAAGCATACTTTTTGTGCAAGCTGTAGTACTTCTACAGCCTTCTAGGACTCATACAGTTTAATCAATATGTCATTTTGGAGGCTTTGTGAGCAAAAGGGCTTCTATTTTATGCCCTCCTTACATGAGATTTTGGAGGACATCGGTAGAATGGAGTTGGACTCCAAAAGGAATGGTTTAATGGCTAGTGGAGCTAATACAATCATTTTTAAAGTCACCAAACTAAATTAAGGTTTGTTTCCATGTGGAATGAATGTGCAGTTACACAATGTCCAGGGGAATGGAATTTGAATAGACCATCACCTATTACCACTGGAAAATCATTCCCTCTCTGAATGGAGTCATAAAGAGCCATGATACAGCCACAACAGATTACAATGTCACTGATGATTCAGTGTATTGTTTTGGTGCCTCCTCATGGCAATTTTCGGAGGAGTGAGCAGAGTGCTAATTGGAATCCAGAGCTGCAGGCAGAGAAGAAAACAGTCGTTAGTACCAGTTCTTTAAAATGTAATAATGAAACTTTGGTGGAGTTCATTGTATAGTCAAAGAGACTTGTAGTTGCTCCTTTTTTGAACATGTGCTGAATTCCTATAGCACTTGAAATTCCTCTTTGTAGGATGCTTTTGTTCATATACTATCTCTGAAGTATGTGATCCTGGCCATTGTCAGGGACAGGACTCTGGACTACATAAAGACATCTGGCATGGTCCAAGTCTCCAATTTCCTATCTCATAAAAAGCTTAGTAAGATTAAAAAAGGAACCAGATATTTACTGGATAATGGGAGCGTGCAAAGTTACAGTAGTAAAGATTTTTAAAAATAAATGAGTTTTTCAATAAATCCTCATATTCAGACCAACCTTTAATTAATGAGGGGGCTGGGAAACAACATTCCCTTATAGGTAGATTACTTCATCACTGACTTCTAAAGGCTTTCTTATCCTTCCTCTGAAGCAGCTGGTATGGGCTACAGTTGCAGATTGTAAGATGCTGAACTAGATGAGCAATTCCTATTTGGTGATTTTTGAGATAAATTTATATGAATCTGGATTAACCCTCTATAGTTTTACCCCATATTTACATACGTGTATGTGAGACTACAGTCTCATCCAAAAATCAGAAGAATATGAGATTAAAAATCCTGCATATAAAATACTATACAGGTGTTACATTGTAAAGTAGGTATTTTTTGTCTATTGCACACTGAAGTGGTTCTTCAGTTCTTTTTACTGATTTAGGTATATAAACATAGTGCAATCTTTGTGACTTGTTTCAGTTGTTGACAGGAGTGGGCAAAATATATGTGACACATTTTGCACATCTGCAGTGACCTGCAGTGGTTCAAAGCAGAGTCCACACCATTTGGCAAGCTTGTACTAAAGGCAAATATTAGCTAAAGTAACTAGATTTATCTCAAAACATCTACATTTTTCCATTCTTGTAGAAGCTGTTCTTTTTAAAGGGTTCCTTAAAGTAAGCACTGATGTAAATTGTACAACTAGCTCATGGTGAAATGGCTGGCAGTTAACTCGAGCTGTGTTTTTTCTTTGTAGTGCACTGTTGATTTACTGAAGTTGTACAAAGTAATTCCCATCAGCAGGTGACTAAGAATGTCCAGGTTTTGCTTTTCAATTAATTATGAAACAATCTGTTGTCAGCATTCCCAGCAGATAGTGAGACTTTGCCATTCAGAATGAATGCGGATGAATGTGGATGTACAAAGACTCCTGGGAAGAAAGGCTGTAATGAAATTCAAACTGAACTGAATTGGAGAAAAGGGCAGAGAGGGGGGGAGGAAAGAATGAACACATTCAAATCCTGGACGAATAGAGAAAGGCTGATGAATCGTTTAATTCAAGCAGTTAGCATGGCTACTGAACTCAGAGGGATTTGGTGTGAGAGAGGGAAGAATGGGACATTCCTCAATGTACGAAGTACATGCAGGCTCCATAAATTAAATGACTTGGAAGGGGAGAACAGCGTAATGCCCTTAAAGGTGGCAGCCACTTTCTAGAAATTGTCACCAGGAGAAAAGTATATTGATAGATGCATATTGTGTACATCTGTGTATATGTTTAATGTGTATGTAGTAAAAACAATTTCAAACTGGTTGAAAAAATTCAACATTTAAATTTTTTCATCAAAGAGGGGCACCTTTTCATGGAAGTAATTCCCGTTATTTAACCAATTTTAATACATACTGTTACCCCCAAAATTCCCACCGGATACCACCCAGGGTTACACTAGCATGGATTTATTGTTAAACTAAAGACGATAGAGCTGCCCCTAAAGGTATAATCTAAAGAGGGAACCAGCTATCTCTCATACATACATACACACACACACACCTTCATTCATTCACTCACATTCATTCCTGCCCTCAAGCACTCACACACTTACATAGGCATATGTGTTGCAGAAGGAGCCAGCATGTACATTCTGGAGGGTCTGTCTGCTGATCATGGATGGGGAGCTGGTCTTCTAGCTGCAGAGAGAAAGGATTCTCAGAAAGAAAAGAGGGTTTCTGCCACAGGCTCTCTTCTTTTATTGTGTTTGTGCAACGCCTGTGACTTATCCACTCATCACTAGGGAGCATGCCCAGACTTCCCTTGATCCAGCAAAGCAGCAGTCTCCTTAAGAGTTCTGATGACTCATCACCTGGCTCCATGTGCTCAGCCTTGCGGTTTTCTAGTCCCACACACACAATAGTCTACACCAGGAATGGCCAACCTATTACAGACCATTTTGAAGTCTGCATGGGACACTGCAACTCCGGCTGTGTATCTTTCACACAGAAACATGCTGCCGCTTTCAGAGCCGCGAGCCAAGGGGTGCGAGAGCCGCAAGCTTTTCTTTGAAGAGCCGCATGCGGCTCACAAGCCATGGGTTGGCCACCCCTCGTCTACACTTACACACACGTTCATATCTCAGGGAAGAATGCAGCTTAGAGCAAGTTACAAGCAAAGTGGCTGAGAGTTACAAAGATTACAAAGTTGCAAGGTTCAGTCATCAAGCTTACAGTAAGTTTCTAAACTTATAAAGCAAAGTTTCTGAGAGTTACAAAGTTGCAAGGTTTTACAAAGATTACAGAGTTGCAAGGTTTGGAGTTGCAGAGTTTAAAAAGCAATGCAGTTGAAACAATTACACAGCTTCAGAGAATTATTTACAAATCAACAGTAATGAAGTGACTTACAAGACAACTGCTTCCCTTCCCCTCCCCCATCAGCAATGCAGTCAACAGGAGGTTTTTGTCAGTCAAAGTTATGTGTTGGCAGGACCTTACAGTTTAGTGTATTTCCAGAAAATCTGTGTGTAATAGCTCCGGCGGAGGCTTTTATGCAACACATACACAATGATGAATTATTACAAAAAATGTATTTGTGAAGTGTTTTTTGCAAATGCTTCTCTACTGGAGTTCCAATTCTGAAAAGAGATCAGACACACAAACAACAGGATAACATTTTCAGAAATGTCTAAGATTTTGAGGCATTTATGCATGATGCAGATAGTGGCCACTAGGCAACTAACTCCTACTGATTTTCTGTTAGACTCTGGCTCCCAAATGCCACAATCATTTTTGAAAGCAAAACTTGCATTCCTAAGTCACTTAGGCCTTGTAACATTGAACTGAGACATGTCTAAATACCTTTAAAAGTCTTAGTTATTTTTGAAAAATGAACACTATGTAAGATAAGCACAGCAGTATTTGCTTTTAGCTGAAGTTTTCTGTAATGTTGGAAATAATTTTCATCCTTTATTTTCCTATGCCAGAGGTTCGGGCCTGCTGAGAAATTATCAGAAATCCTTGAATTGCATCTATTGTTGGTTTTTTAGCACTGAATATTAAAATCCACAATTAACACTAATCTTTTAAATGTGTGTATAAAAGAGAGACACAGCAGGCACAGAATGGACTTCTTATTAAAATTAACAAAAGAAAGCAAATTTGAACAAAAGAAGTAATTGCTGAACAAAGGCTTGGAAATTAAAATTACTTTTGTAAGCCTATTTTGGTATTGAAAAAATACAATTGCTGTTTGCTAATAGATCAATACTGCTGTTTACAACAGCCATGTATAACTTTGGAGAAACAATTCTCCCCATAATAAATGTTGAAATGCAATGGAATATTGCTAAGTTGTTTTAAAAAAACCATTAGTAGTTTTGGATACCAGGTATCTATTTAGGTTTGAGGAAAGACAAATATCAAATACCTATTGGTCAATTTGGGTACTGAGATGCTCTAAGTTAGAAATGTCATTCTAATAAACCATCTTGTTAGTCTTAAAAGTGCAACATAGTCCTGTATTTTGCTATTGGTCAAAGAGTTTTCAAAACGATAGTCATGGTGGAGATACTGTTTTTCAGGGTTCCAATTCAAGAGAATATTAAGCACAGGCCCTTCTGTAGGGAGATAAAGGGGAGAAGTGCCCCAGGGCCTGGTGATTCAAAAGAGTCTAGGACTTCCAGTTGCCAGCCAGAGCCTTAGCCCCTTAAATTGCCACCTGAGCCCTGCATGGTGTATTCCAGGAAGCACTGAGGGCTGCATGGGGGAGGCATGTCAGGCTCCTGGTGGTGGTGAGGGCTGCCTTGGGGAGGCTAGCCTTATCCTCACCTTTTTTACCCGTTACCCCACCCATTCCTGGGGTGCAGAGCTGCCCTCAGCCCTGCCTTGCCCAGAGGCCTGGCTAGGGTTACCATGTAGCTTCAGAAAAATACTGGACACACTTGATTGGGGCAGGGAGGATATCGGGGAGGAGTGGCTGGTCGGGGGAGTGGGGCTGGTTGGGAGGGGTCAGGGGGAGTGGGCCTGGCTGGGGGGGAGAGAATTGGCCAGAAGGGAGCAGGATTGACCCGGGCACATGCAGATCCCAGGGCGCTTCCTGTCCTGCGCATGGTTCCGGCGAAGCATGAGTGAGTCCAGCTACGGCTCCTCTGTGTGCTTGAACAGCGCTCAGGAGCACGGACAGGGCTTGTCCTCCTCTCCAAGGTGTCACTTGTCCATCACATGCAACCAGAGGCTCCCAGTGCCAATCGCACCTCGCCTCCCAGCCACTCCCCCCAACCAAGCCAGGCTTCTGTCGGGTGCCCAGACGGAAAACCAGAAAATACCAGACATTGCATATGTCCGGTATTTTCTGATTTCCTTTTACCAGACAGAGGGCTCAAAAAACGCACTGTCCGGTTGAATACCGGACACCTGGCTATCCTAGGCCCGGCGAGTCGGCTCCCCTGATTAAGCACAAACTTAAGTCCATCCTGATTTGCAACAGCAGTGAAGAAGGAAGTACTTAATTTTAAGCACATGCTTAAAATAGGGCTACTGACCTGTCTCAAGCCCAGTGGCAATGGTACTGTTTATGGTTGTGGTCCTGAGGGTGACGCTATTAACAGTCATCACTTTTTTGAACTTCTCCAGTGTAGAAAATTAAAATCCAGCATTTCATCATGCATGGAGCTGCTTTTGGTTCTTATTAGTGTTGCTTTTTGCCAGATCATGCTCTCAACATACCTTTGGAACAGACCAAGAATTTATTTTTGTCACTGTAATGTGTGTGAGTCTTTAGTTAAAAATCAACTCTGATTTTAATCCTTCTAAAAAGAAATGCATGCTCAGAAGTAGAATTGGGCTATTTCTCTCTTGGGTGGCACAGCTGATTGTTTTGCTGATTCTGACTTCCCTCTGTTAAACAGTACCAGTAACTACCTCAGAGAAGGAATATCCCAGATGTATCCTCTTATCAAATGATGAATGCCTTTTATAAAATGTCCTTTCCAGGGGCTTAGGCAGTCTGGAGAGATTCAGAATAATACCTCAAGATTACATTGAGGGTATGTAAGAGCTAGCAGACAAGCTTATGTTTATTCATCTTTTATGAAGCATGTGCATAGCCAAGGAGAGCAGGGTTGTCTTATGATCCGCTGGGGTCACATAACATCAAATGTATCCATGACCTCTGAGTGTGTAATGTGAAGGCTGCACTATTGCTATGTTCAAAGATTATACTATTAACAGATATTGGCTGCACTCATTTTTCCTCTCTTTTTCCCCCTTTTTTAATCCTCTAAGATTACATTGCCTGACAAAGACCGTTCATTTTGAACAAAAGGAGGAATGGATTGCGGCAGCTACAGAGGGAAAAGATTGATCCAGGGAATCATATTAGCATTGTGGGCAGGCAAGAAAAGTGATTTTAACCCCAAAATAAGTGTGATGGAAAAATATTCTCTTGCAATCTTTCAAATAAGGGAATTTCATTCAATGTTCCATCACTCTCTGCCGTTTGCACCAGATTGTGTACCAGGGATGCCTGCAAGTCCTATCCAGCAAAGTGTTTGAGCATGTGCTTAACTTTTAACCCATTCAGGAAAGCATTTAAATGCATGCCTGACTTTAAGCATGTGTTTAAATCCTGTTGAAATCAATAGGACTTAAATTCTAGAATCAATGGGACTTGAGCATGTGCTTAACTTTAAACATATACTTCAGTGTTTGTTATGAATAACCATGTTCCTTTAAAATCTTATTACTCATATAATAAAAGGGACACGTGTGTATGCCTTGCTGGATCAGGCCATGGGGCTTGGCAACTCCACACAGATCCTGGTGGGTAAATGCTACTGTCTGGATATATATAAGAAAAGCTGTCAATTGTGGGATATCACATGTCTCTCTTCAATGACATTTTCACAAAGGAACTCATCTTTTTACTGAGATAAAACTACTGGCTTCTGGAAAGTTATAATTATTTTGTTAGAATTTTTTAACCTTTTGAATACTGAGTAAAGGAAATGACACTTAGCAAATAGCCATCTCTTTTATCTTAGAACATAAGAACGGCAATACTGGGTCAGACCAAAGGTCCATCTAGCCCAGTATCCTGTCTGCCGACAGTGGCCAGCACCAGGTGCCCCAGAGAGGGTAAACTGAAGACAATGATCAAGCGATTTGTCTCCTGCCATCTTTCTCCAGCCTCTGATAAACAGAGGCCAGGGACACCATTTCTATCCCCTGACTAATAGCCTTTTATGGACCTAACCTCCATGAAATTATCTAGCTTCTCTTTAAACTCTGTTATAGTCCTAGCCTTCACAGCCTCCTCTGGCAAGGAGTTCCACAGGTTGACTACACACTGTGTGAAGAAGAACTTTCTTTTATTAGTTTTAAACCTGCTACACATTAATTTAATTTGTTGTCCTCTAGTTCTTCTATTATGGGAACTAATAACTTTTCTTTATCTGCCCTCTCCACACCACTCATGATTTTATAGACCTCTATCATATCCCCCTCTCAGTCTCCTCTTTTCTAAACTGAAAAGTCCCAGTCACTTTAACCTCTCCTAATATGGGACCCGCTCCAAGCCCTAATCATTTTAGTTGCCCTTTTTTGAACCCTTTCCAAGGCCAAACTATCTTTTTTGAGGTGAAGAGACCACATCTGTACACAGTGTTCAAGATGTGGGCGTACCATAGTTTTATACAGGGGCAGTAATATATTCTGGGTCTTATTTTCTATCCCTTTCTTAATAATTCCTAGCATCCTATTTGCCTTTTTGACCGCCGCTGCACACTGTGTGGAAGTTTTCAGAGAACTATCCATGATAACTCCGAGATCTCTTTCCTGATTTGTCATAGCCAAATTAGCCCCCCTCATACTGTACGTATAGTTGGGGTTATTTTTCCCGATGTGAATTACTTTACACTTATCCACATTTTCCATTTTGTTGCCCAATCACTCAGTTTGGTGAGATCTTTTTGGAGTCCCTCACAGTCTGCTTCTGTCTTGACTATCCTAAACAGTTTTGTATCAACTGCAAACTTTACCATCTCACTGCTTACCCCTTTCTCCAGATCATTTATGAATAAGTTGAAAAGGATTGGTCCCAGGACTGACCACTAGTTACCCCTCTCCATTCTGAAAATTTACCATTTATTCCTACCCTTTGTTTCCTGTCTTTTAACCAGTTCGCAATCCAAGAAAGGACCTTCCCTCTTATCCCATGACAATGTAATTTACACAAGAGCCTTTGGTGAGGGACCTTGTCAAAGGCTTTCTGAAAATCCAAGTATACTATATCTACTGGATCCCCCTTGTCTGCATGTTTGTTAACCCCTTCAAAGAACTCTAATAGATTAGTAACTTCACAGAGTTTGCATCTACCTTGGAATTTAATTGTCCTGCTATGCCATAGAAAGAGCTGTTTTTTCTTACATTTTCTCAGTATAGTTTTTTTAAACAACCAGGACTTCCAGTCCCCTCCCTAACCTTAATTATGGAAAGGTTTTAATGAAAATAATTTTTAGCAGCTTTGTTTCAGTGACCAATACGGAATGGGATGTGACATCTCTGCATAAATGAAATTTACAAATGTGTGCACGACCCAGTACTACAACTGAAATAAAATATCCAGATGCCGCTTCATTTTGACACATTGCATTGTAAGGTCACAAACTGAGCCAAAGATAGAACTTGAAGTATGAAAATATATAGGTTGATGTAAACTCGGTTGTTAACCCCCTGAGTACGTCAGGACAAATAGCATTGACTTGGAGAAAGCACTTTTTCTCTGTCTATGCTTTTCTGTCTGTAAATGGACTGCTTTTAATGAGGTGGCCCTGGGCCACCCTCAAATGGACAAATAAAGGTCACATTGATGGGATTCTTTTTTGGTGACTGCCTTTTTAAAATAGCCCAATGTAGGTGAACATTGTAACTAACGTCTTTCTTTTTTAGCTAACTTTCCATTGTATTCATTTAGAACCTCTTCAGTGAAATGCAGCTTGTTGAGATCATGATCACTGGTGTGAAAACAGTAAGTTTTTATAGTTTTGCTCCTTGTACCTGGCAAGAAAAGACATCATTATGAAGACTGGCAATTTTCACTTCAAATGAAATGTCACATCTAATATTTCACATGAGCATCTACATCTTGATTAAGGTCTCATTATCTAGAGAGCACGTGGACTGAGTCCAAAAGAATTATATTTTAAATATTTGTCTATCTATTTTACATCCTCCCTATTTCTTGTGGGGTTGAGGAAGGAAAGGTTTGTTAGTATGGAGGTTACTTCATTAGTTTGATTCGGCATGTCTTGGATTCATAGTACTTTCAAGAGACATCATGATATAAATTCAGAATGTGTTAGGAGGATGCCCACAGAGCAAATAACATGAGCAACCTCACTGCTAAGGGGAAAATAAAAATTACATGTCTACTGCAGACAATATGACAAAACAGGGTGGTATGCAGAGGGAAAAAATCTCTAGTAAATACTGCACACTAATGCACAATTCAGATAATGAATTAAAGCAGTAGAGCCCATAAAATTATACTTTTTAAAAGTGTACATTTTCCAAAAAACAAACTTAACAGCTACACACTGTGGAAACACATGAAAACCTTTAAAAATGAATGTTTCCTAAGACAGTCAAATTATGATGTATTTTGCGTGCTCCTTCAGAACTCCGTATTGATAAACTTGTTAATATATTGTACTATTTATGTTTCTAAGTGTTATCCATTTGACTGCTGGAGGGTATTAAGTAAGAACGTACCTCTGTGAATAATTTAAAAATTATCCCTGTGCACCATAGTTTGTCTTTGAAGTTTTACCCTGTGTGGTTGCTATTTATGTAGATAGGTTTTCATTTAGATGCCGATGTTCCCATACCCTTTTGGTTCATCTATCATTTTACTGAAATAATTGTTGTGAGTGAACGGATACAACATCAAGCTCATGTACTACCAAAGATACATGAATCAGAGGTTGGGTGCCCACCTCCCTTGCCCTCTCCCCCCTGCACCCCACCGATTAGAGAAATATACAGTGAGCTTCAGGTCTGGAGGCTATCTGTTCTGTAATAGCCAGGATGTCTAATGCTTTGTGATGAGTCAAAAGCACTGTCTATGGTAGAGAAAAGAAGAAATATGCGGTCAGTCAAATATGGCCTAATTGTGCACCTATACCGCGTAGCACGATTGAGCCCCTAGAGGCTTCTCTGAAAGTGAACTCTATGGCTATCTCATTTACAGACATATGGAACGTTTACCCTATAGGGCATGCTTCTTATTTGATGCTGCATACCTCTAATTTGCATCCAAGTGCTGGGCATTTTGTTGCTCTTACTTGTTTATATTACATCTATTTTCCACTATTCAAAAAATTATTGTATCTTTGGCCAAAATAAATATATGATATGCCAGGATACAGAGGGATCATCCAACAAAGATAACAAGGATTGCCTTGATAAAATTCAGCTTGTCCATTTAAACAGCTATACACATTATCTTCTACTTCAGTTCAAACATCCAAGAAGTTAGAATCTAAATTTGCTAGAGCCTTTATTAATTATATATGCATATACATACAATTTGAGCTGAAAAATGTATCCATTCCTATGCTGAGAGTGCACATTGTGGTTGAAATAGATTCCAGATGAAAGTAGGACATAATTATCTATATCAGGGTTGTCTCTTCACATTACGTACGTTAAGCAGTCATAAAGTAGAAATATTTCCTTCAACAATCAGTTAAGGATAGACATCATTGAGACAGTGGGAAATACTTAACTAGATGTAAATCTACAACAATGATGTTTGGGGCAAGATTTTAATCCTGCTATGAAGTCTATACAGCTGCAAGCAGATATGGTGAGATTTGTAATGTTATTTGGGTGTCTAGAAGAATTTTCAAAAGTAGCTAGACATTGAATGCCCATTGAAATACCTTTAAAAAGCTGTGCTTAGCACTTTCTGTAGCATTGGGGTCTCATCCTGAAAATAAATAACATACTGTGTGCAAAAATCTTGATGTTGGAAAATCATACACCAGAATATATCTACAAATTAGGACAAATCTTTCAAGATTTTTTTAGATTAGGATTTTGAAACAAGACACTCATTAATATAGGGATATACATGTATATCTATAGATAGACCTATATCTATAAATATATATAGAGAGAGAGATTTCGTTTTTTAGAGCGTGCAGGTCTGATTGTCTGAGTCCATCTGTCTGTGTGTCTGAATCTGATTGTTCAAGAACTCCTAAATGGTAAGAACTAGGGTTACCAAATTTGGTATGCAGCTAGGGCTGTCAGGTGTCCAGTATTGAACCAGACAGCCTGGTATTTGGGTCTTCCATCCGGTAAAAAAACCAGGAGCAGGTTTGCATGAAAATCAAGTTGGTCCTGCGAGACCCCCGCCCCCCGAACTCTGAGCCCCGAGCTTCCCTTCCCCCTTCTTCTCCTTGCTTTCCCCTTCTAGCTCCCTCCTCCCAGGTTTCCCCCTCCCCTCTCCCACCTCCTTTCCCCAGTCTCACCAGAGTTTCATTTCCTCCCCCCCAGTTTTGTTGAATAAAAAGATTTTGTGTTCATGAAAATACATGTATTTTATTTGACATCAGGAAGGAGGGCTAGGGAGGGGTAAGTGGAAGGACGTGAGGGAGGAATGAGGCACAAACCCCCAGTGGGGCAGACCAGGGAGGCTCTTAGTGCTCCTCAGAGTGGAAGCTCTCCCGCAGGGCCTCCTGGATACTGACAGCCCCCTGATGGAGCTTCTGGATGGCAGCCTGCAGAAAGTGCAGCCAGGCTCACAGCAACATGTCCATGAAAAGTACCAGAGTGCCCAGGGGCAGCTCTGGCTCCATGTTGCAGAGTGCTGTGGTGTCCCGAGTGAGGGCAACCAGAGCACACAGAGACAAAATGCTTTGCTGTCCCTCATCAAGGTAGGCAAGCAAGCAGGAAAAGCTGAGAACTGGCTGTCCGGGGGGATCCCTTTAAGCACAGGCCTCAGGATAGCCTCACACAAAGTAACTCGTGACCTGATGCCCTGCCGGACCTGGTTCCAGCCAGCCTTAAATGCAATTCAGCATCCACTCAGTGTGGATGCACTATTTCGAAATAGCAAAACGCTATTTTGAAATTCATTTTGTGTATAGACATGTTATTTTGAAATATCTTATTTTGAAATAGTTAATTCAAAATAAGTTATTTCAAAATAACACTGTAGTGTAGACATGCCCTGTTTGATTTGAATTGTGTTTGATGAAAGTAGGATATAGGACATTTAGGACCAAATTCAAGCCAGATGCAAGTAGGAACAACATGACTGAAAGCAATTTAGTTGAATTTCATTGTCAAAGAAGAGGATCATCCTGACAAAAATTTCCCTTCTCCTTCACCCTGCCAGTGAATATAGGGTGAAGCACGGGCTGTAGGCAGCCACTGGCAGAAGGAACATCTGAAACTGAAGGAGACAATCTGTAAAACTGAGTTCCTTCTAGGTTTTACTGTGCTTAACTGTGCCAGCACTTTGCAGATGCAAACACTTGCTAATATCTAACACTTGTGTGCATCCTTTTAAATAGTTAAATACTTACATGTGGTAAGTCTTTGTGGATTAGTGAAACACATTAATTTGGCAAATGGTAATGCTAACACCTGCACTTTTCAAAGGACTCACACAAGTGTTAAGGTAGGTGCAGGCACGTGCAAACTGAAGATCTATCCCTCTTTAAGTATAAATTGGGTGCTCCCTCAAGACTACATTGAATTTATTATTAAAATGAGCAAGACTTCAAACCCCTTCTAGAGGCTAGTATATAATCACTTACTTTTGCCTTTTTACTGGGAGGCAAGTATACTAAATAAATATGCATAATATTATCCCTTTTTGACCTCATTGGCTAGTCAAAATTCAGGGCCGTGGGAGTATTCCATTTGGGAATATAAATTGATGATGGAGTTCGTTATTTTCTTTGAAGCAATCTTTATTTACAAGAAAAGTATAAAGTCCTACTTCTCAAACTGTAGGAGAAATGAAGTAAAAATCAGTAGTTTCTTAGTTTACTGGCCCAAGCTTCTTTTTGGCCAATACCCTGACCTAGAAACTTCTCTTGAGAGGTATGGGGTTTTTTTGTTTGCTTTTTAAGGGTCACATCATGCCTGTAGGTTTCTACTTGGCTTTCTTGGTGTCTTTTTCAGACTCTTTTGTTCTGTGTTCTCACTACCGTCCCCACCACAATCCTCGCCCTAAGCATTCTCTCTCTCTCTCTCTCTCTCTCTTTCTCTCTCTCTCTCACAAGCCACTCAGCAAAACTATTTCCAAAACTCCTGGGAAGGCTAACATAACTCTTTCCTTTTAGGAGGGATTGTGATTATTTTACCCATAAAATTATATTAATT
Organism: Pelodiscus sinensis; assembly: GCF_052426305.1. Taxonomy (NCBI): domain Eukaryota; kingdom Metazoa; phylum Chordata; order Testudines; family Trionychidae; genus Pelodiscus; species Pelodiscus sinensis. The sequence goes on along the minus strand of NC_143068.1, from coordinate 12,220,658 downwards.
GAAGGATGCATTCAGACGCATCAATCGTGAGGTTTTACCTCAGCCCATAACAAGGTTTCAGCCAACAATAACAATAGGTATGATATGAAGAAGGTCCTCTGAGTCTGACTTCTGTATACCCTTATACACATAAAAAAGGCTCAGAATAGTACACTAAGTTTACACTGCTGAAAGAGAACTTATTTGAAAGTGTTTGGCCAACTACAGACATAACATTAACATCTCAAACCAAATCTCAATAGTATATAGTTGGTGGCAAAACTCCTTTAAGTGCCATCAAGATTTGACCCTTTATTAGTATTTTCATTTCACCAGAAGTCATATGTGGAAAGCGTAAGCGTTATCATTTTCTATGAAAAAGTAATATTGTCATGCTTCCAGGCATACTTTTTGTTCTGTGTACCATTTGATGTGATTTAATGCAATGTGAATTACCTACCAATTGTATACAGTGCAACTAAGTAGCTCTTTCTAATGCTCAGTTTGAATTTTCTCCTTTTGACAACCCGTACAGCATGTTCTCTCTGAATTTTTAAGATTTACTGTTACACGTAAGAATAAGGATAAGGTACGTTGAGAATGACAACATGGGTTAGACAATTCCTGAATGTTCATTAATGGTATGTGTGTGCGCATGTGTATGTTATATAAAATAAATAAACCATTTACTCGGAAAAGCCTTGCACTTTGGGGAGAAGAATGTTATCTAGAAAGTCTACCAAAATGAAAAATGTCTCTACTATATGAACAAGCTATACATCACTCTCAGGTCAGTAATACTATATTAGTGCAACACTATTATTTTGAAAGACAAAGGGCCAGATTTTTAAAGGTATTTAGGCACTTAGTGGTATTTTCAAAAGCACCTACGCTCTTGAATACCTTTACAAAATTTCTCCCTTGTGAGCCTAAGTCACATTTGAAAATGGAAGTTAGGAGTTAAACGCCTAAGTTACTTAGGTACTTTGGAAAACGTTACTAATTTTACCACTGATGCACATATAGATATAATACTTGACCGTGGGAAAGCAGTTTTGCTCACTCATGAATATGCAACAATTTACTTCATAAGATAAAAACTGATACATGTTTGCACACAGAATTGAATCCATTAACACTGTTGTGTATTGGGTTGTAGATATAGATCTTGTTGTTATAGTAACTGAGCTAGGTCACTAGGGTGTCAGTCCAGCCAGTTTGAGCTGGTTCTAGTTAGTTGTATGTTATGAAATAAAATGGACACTTGCAACTGCTCAAGGTCTCTGTGTTTCCAATGATTTGTTCCTAAACTGTGGAACTTCAGATGATATAATAAACACAAAGACAATAGTTAGTTTTTAAAAATGTAGTTGTTCTTTTATTAAATCATCTGGTAAATTTGTAAACATTGGGAAGGTAAGGAAAAAGTGGATTTTAACATAATCAGATTTGTTATTTTGTCCCTATTGCTACATGAAAGAATTATTGGTGTTGAAAATGTTCTTGTCATAGGTATATGACTGCTGTGATCCAACTTGTAGTGCTTCTTGTTACCTTCTAAATGTATTCTCTAAATGTTTGATATACCAGAACTACAGCTAACCATTGGCTGAGGCTCAGATCTTATTGCGAGTATGATGTGGTATAGCGGTATAATCACAGGACAAGGATTCAGGGACTCCTGAGCTAAGAATTCATTTACACTGTGTAACAGAATACCTGTGTAAATTAGTTCACAGCTCTGTGTTCACACTCTTCATCAATGGTAGGCAACTTGTGGCCCACAGGCCACATGCAGCTGATCAGGGTAAGCTGCCTGTAGGCCACCAGACAGGTTGTTTACCTTGCCTCTTCAAGTGTAGTTGCCAGCAACTCCCATTGGCTGCTATTTGCCATTCCTGGCCAATTGGAGCTGTGGGAAGTAGTGGCCAGAAAGTCCCTGCAGCCCACACAGCTTCCCACAGCTCCCATTGGCCGGGAACAGCAAACCATGGTGAATGGGAGCTGCAGGGATCTGTGGATGCAAGGTAGGTAACCTGTCTGGCAGCCCACCAGTGATATGTCATACACTAACCCTGAATCTGATGGAATCAAACAAATCATTTGTGTTTTCTCTGCCTCTGTTCCCCTATTTGTGCAATGGTATGATAATATTTACCTCACAGGCTCTATGCTGAATTATGTCAGGTATGAGACACTGCATGGCATGTACACTTTGTGGTGTGAAGCCAGCAGTTGGAAGAAAAAATAATTGAGAACAGAGTTGGCATGAGTAAAAATCTTGCCCTAATCACATGACCAGTAAATAAACTCTAAGACATTGGAAAGGACAATATTAGCAAATTAGATCCTAGGAACCACATTGAAAGTTTACTTAGTGTGTTTCCCATGATAAAGAGTTGTGAGAACTTTCAATTTCAAGACTCAATACCTCTTGAAAGTCAAGTTTTCTCTGCTTTCATTACAAATATAAAGACTAGCCCAGGATCGCTGAAAGCTTCATGAGCCCAGGCCGAGTTTCAAATGATTACTTGTCTCTCCATAGGTTGCCAAAAGGGATTTATGTTGTTTTGGTTTCAAAACATATGAAACCTCGCAGTTTTGGCTGACTTTCACTTTTCACTTTGGGGCTTGTCCCAAACTCAGGTGTGAAATGGTATGAAACTATTTTCTCTCCTGGCAAATTAAATTGAACCCTCTGAGAACAAAATGGCTGAACTTTGTAATGTCACTGAATACATACTAAAGCTGGGGAAACCACTGGCATTTAGGGGATTTGTTACTGAAGGTTTGTAATATCCTACTTTAATAATGAACCTGAGATTGTGCAGCCACTCCCCATTCATTTGTACACACTGCAACTGTATAGAGGTAGGGGGGTGGGCGACAGAGCATCTTTCTCTTCCCCCTCCCCCTGTTCCCTTCTCCTATTTATTTTGAGTTTTCTTATCCCCTAGTCATAACTCTGGTCAACTGAAGAAGTGGGCTGTGCCCATGAAAGCTCATGATACCACCTACATGTTTTGTTAGTCTATAAAGTACTACCAGACCATTTGCTTGCTGTTTTTTTCTGTTACAGACTAACTCAGCTACCCCCTGAAACTCTGCTCCAAGGTTTCCAACTACGATGCGCTTCTGCTTTGAGAGTGGCCCAGTGCTTTAGAATGTTTCTGTAGAGTTATTATTTTGGCATCCTACCTTAATTTTGCTGACAACATAAGAAAAAGGAAATGGTAATTTTTAAATGCTTGTAGCTTAGCCAAATCTGAAAAGAATGTAATGGGCCAAATAAAAGAATTTCTGTGCCTTCAGGCTTTTTCCCTGCTGAATTTCAATGGCTTGCTGCAAACAATGAAGTTGGTAGATCTCAAAAAAAAAAAAAAAGTCACAGGAATCTTTTATAGTGAAAATGGTTAGGCAAGCTAAAAAGGGATGAGGGGGATGGTACCAGCACCCCCCATAAATAAATATACAAAGAGAGAAAGAGGGGAGTAGAAAGGGAGTGATCTGTTATTCGCACTAACATTGAGCTGTATCTTTCCCTGGGAAAAAAATAGACAGCTAAATATGTGAAAGTACAAAAAATGTGGAATACATTTCATGTAGCTCTTGAGAAACTCAGTGTCTTTTCATAAACACGGGAATAATATCTCATAGTATACTAAAGTGAGCACTCTTCCACAGTCATTCAGCAGTGGCAGAAATTCACTTAATATCAGTGTTATATTAAAGCAAAAAACAGGACTATGTAGCACTTTAAAGACTAACAAGATGGTTTATTAGATGATGAGCTTTCGTGGGCCAGACCCACTTCCTCAGATCAAATAATGGAAGAAAATTGGCACAACCATATACCTAATAAACCATCTTGTTAGTCTTTAAAGTGCTACATAGTCCTGTTTTTTGCTTCAGCTACACCAGACTAACACGGCTACATTTCTATCAGTGTTATGTTAAGTGATTGTCTGGGAATCTATGTTTCATAACGGGGAGGAAGGTGTACTGTATACTAAATACAAAGAGTTTTACAATCCATTACATGTATGTTACTGTTCAGGTTTAGGAAATTAGGAAATAATAAAATGTATTACAAAAATCTCAGGCAAACGAAGTAAAGTCATCCTTCATGTTTCCATATTTCTTCAATTATGCAGCACTTATGAACTGTAACATCAGCTTCTAATGGGAAACCCTGCAATGCCCAAATGAGAAAAGAACAAAGGTGGAGTTACAGTCTAAATCCTGAACTTCCTTAAATTTGTCACGTTAGGTCATCTGTTGATGGCGGTAACCGCATTTGTAGTCATCTAAGGATGATAACAAATAGTTAATGAGTTATGTGAAAATAACCGGCACAAATAATCGTGAAAGGCTTCAGATCCCTGATCTATGGGGGGTCTACCTATTCAGGAAGTCACAGCTACTTCACAACCCTTTCAATTGTGTTAGTAAGTTGTTGAGCCTCCTGGGGATCTTGGCACATGTAAATGAGCTCCCTGCCTGTGTGTGCTGCTGCTCCTAATTGTAAGGATCTTCAGTCTTCTGACTTTCATCTGCGAAGACAGTAGGAATTAGTTCAACCCTACTACAATAAGAATTTATAGACATGGCTGTGAGGATGGGTATGCTCAAGGCTGCCTTCCATTTGTCTTCCTGCTTTATTGTCTTCCCTAATGTAAGTCTTGATGCTATCCGGAATGTACAGGAGAAGCAAAGGATTCTGAATTTAGGATTTACCTGGAAAGGGACAGAGCTGTGTATCCTATATATTAAGTGTACTTGGATTTGGATTTTCAAACCAGCCTCAGCAACTGCACCTGTCTCTCTCTGTCTGCTGGTTATTCCTCAACATTGGGTATACTACAATGCAGTTTAGCTTGACTGATTAATGCAAGAAAATGTACACATTGGCACATTTACAAAACATAGATAAATTGTTTGGCTCTTTTTGAAAATTTGCCCCTTTATAATTTTATACGTATAGGATCAAGTGTTCCGAATGGTTTCCATCCAGCCTTTCTATTTGTAAGTACTCATCTCCTATTTTCATCTGATTTGTGTAAACAAAGTGTATAATTACATGTACAAAACTTTAAAGTCTGCCTATCGAGTGTTTGGGCTAAAATTTGATTCTCTCCCTCCCCCCGCAATGCATTTAAGCATAAGGATAATTTTAAATGATAATATTTAACTACCTGGTGCCCAGAGATTTAAAAAAATAATTTAGGATAATTGTTTTTAATAATAAAAAAGCTTTGCTATTTTAGTGGCTAGTTAAAATTTGTACCCATAATATTTCATCCAGAGTATTCAATGTATTGCAGAATTCATTTGGCCAGTTTCTAATCTCAGCAACTCAATTATCCTTCCCAACAGTAGACAAATTTACACAAGTTAGAGATTTAAGAGCAGCAGGTGAAAATGATCTGATCCTACAGCATCAGGAACGGGGTTTTGTTTTTTGTTTTGTGGAGGGGAGAGGATGAGGGAGGTTTTCCAGGTGGAAATAGATTTGTTTGGTCTCAGACTGTAATTTTATGCATGTTCTGCCAAGCTGCAGGAGGACTTGCCAGTTTTTATTAAAAGAATAAAAATTTTCACAAAACTCCTGTAGATCTGCAAACTGTTCATAAATTTATTGACAGTTGGCAACCCTGCTGTGCATGCTGTAGTGTTATATATCTGCCTTCTTCACATCTGCTTCACTGAGGTACGAGACATTGAGTTAAAGTAGCTTAAGGTTTCAAGGAGACTTACTAGTGTCTGTAAATAAAATGAAAAAACCCAGCCATATTACTCCTTTGTGTAGGTTTAACTTTTTACATAAAAGAATTTTAATCAGATCTTTAAGTCCATGCACAGCAGTGCTGCAAAGTAGGGGGTCTATTCCTTCTCACTTGACATAATTCCAGTTGACATCAACATGGAAGACATATATAGAGATAGGGAAACATATGCCAAATGCTGCAGTACCAGGAGAAGCAGAAGTAACATTCATTTTAAGGGAATGTGTCCATCACACTAATTGCTATTATTTGGGGGGAAGAATCTTTGATTCTGCCTACCAAGTCTGTTGATCATTTGCAATGGGAGACAGTAAGCCAAAAAAATGGTGCATTTCCAAATATTTCCCTTTAAAAGAAAGTGGGCGGCTTTCCTTTCCCTTTTTTAAAATTTGTCCTATCCGCTAGTAAGCTCAATGAGGTTCCTGCATTTGCTATCTGCAATGCATTGTGCCATGGATTCTGCTGACCACAGTAGATAAATGGCATACCTTTGTCCCAGTCCGGGGAAGGCACATTTAACTGGTAAAAATTGAAATACAGTGTCTGGGATTTAGTGAAGCAAGGCAAATCCTTTCTATAAGCTGTAGAGGTGACCTTTGAAACCACCTCCCACACTAAACTTCCTGCTTTTATTTCTGACACCTGATATAAACCACTGGAAGCGTTGGTGAGAAGGCTCTTATATTTTCTCTCTGTATTCAACCCTTTAAATAGAATTTTAAGCCCAACTAGGAATCTTTCCTGTCTGTAATTTGACACAGTTAGAGGGGCTTCAATGCCCATGAAAAATTACAGTATTAGCACAACACTCTAACTCAGGTGAACAGAGCCATTGGCAAGATTTGTTCCTACTTCCCTAACCAGTGGATAAATAGTGAGCTACCAAGTTGCTGATTTAAGGGACAGTTTAATCATCTATTTTATTTTAAATTTTGCAAAATAAGCCTAACAAATATTTGTAAGGAAGGTTTAAAATACAAAGGAGAACTACATTTAAAAATAGATCTTGACAATGTAAAATAGGTTAGTGCTACCTTTGAGGCAAACAAACAACCCACTTAAGAATTAAAAATTTCCAAGCAAATGATTTGGAAAGCCTTCCCTCTTGAAGCATGATCAAAGTTAAATCTTGACAGGTAGCATTTATCACAGGTAGTACCTTCTGCTCAGTAGGTACTCGATGAAGCAAGAGAAAAAAAATTAAAACAGTGGTTCAGAGTTACATGACTAACTATTGTATTTAGAGCATAAAAAGGGAGACTTTAGAGAAAAAAATCTCTATTTGTATTGAAGCTGCAACTTCAAGTGTTTTGAAATGCTCAAGTTGTTGTTACACAACTGCATTTCAAGTACCCAGAATCGTAAAAATTAGAGCTGGAAAAGAACCGTGAGGTCATGTTGTCCAGCCTGTGATTGGTCACTATGGCCAATGGTCGTCTGGCCAGCTGGTGGCCATCTCTACCCTCTCGAACGTCACCAGAAATGCCTCGGGGTTGTCGCTCGGCCCCATCTTAGTCAATCGGCTCGGCAACTGTTGTATGGCTGCCGCCTCCATTTTCCCGGTCACTAGTGAACTCAGGCCCACTCGACCAGGCATGGCATGCTGCCGCATCCAGCGTTCTTGTTGAGCCTGTTGTTCCACAAGTTCTCGCAGCAGTTGGCTCTGTTTCTCTTGGTTCTGCGCAGCTAGCTGTTGGATCAGGTGCACCTATTGCTGCTGCTGCTGTCTTTGGTTCTCTGTGAGCCACTCCAAAACCTTGGCTGTCTCCATACCTGTTGCAGAACACTTCACTATCTCTCAGTCACTTTACCCTTATCCCTTCCAGCAGGGATAGGGACCAGGATGCCCATGTTCTCCACCAAGTGTTACACAGAGGCTGGCAGGAGTAGGTCCCGGTTTATTAGTATCACCTTCTCAAATAATAGAACACAACCGATGCACCCCTCCCTTAGGTCTGTCCCCGGTCCTGTTTCTACTGGATGGGAGACCTTCAACTACCCACCTACGTCCAGCAGACACCGCCGTCTTGTGGGACCCTCCCCCAGTTTGAGTCTCCTTGGGTCCAGTTGTATCACAATGTCCCTTTTAGTCTTTCCATGGTTCAAAGTCCCCACTTGCCTTTGATCACTGGCCTCAGCTGTCAATAGCAGAGTAGGGGGATCTGGGCCCTCCCTCACCACTGGGTCCCGGCCCAGGGCCCTAAGGTGGGGTCACAGCTGCTCCCCTGCCTGGTTGGCAGGGAAGCCTCCCAAAACATGCCAGCCTGCGAGCCTAATGCCCCCCCTCCAGACCACTTCCTACTCCACACCCCAGACTTGGGACACCAGCGGGTCACCACCGGGAGACAATCTTACCATCCGCCTCTCTGCTACGCAGCTCGGTGGGGGCTCAGCCCTGGAGTCCTTTGTGCCTCTCTGCGCCATCCATTCGCCCAGAGAGTCACCATCCACCAGCTCCTTTCCTGGGTTCATGTGCCAGCCTCTGCCTTCTCTCTGTGGCATTGTCTCGGCTCCCCGGCTTGGGCCCACCAGAATAGTGCTGGTGTCATGCCGCTCTCCTTTCCCCCGGTCAGGCATCTGTCCGGTTTTTTAATCACCCACCAGGGTTGCAGCATGATGTCATCGGCGCGCACTGCAATGTTGCCAGTACGTCCCGTGGCACGCTTTCCTAGCTCCCTCCGCAGGAGTGCGCTGCCCCCACTGGCCACCCGGGAGCAGGTGCCGCACTGCTTCCACCTTTCGGGTGGCGCTCTCCACAGCGCCAGGATGAACCCGGCTGGAGTGTGGGGCTCGAGTGTCCTGCCGCCGCAGGATTCGATCACCCCGTCAGAAAGCCTGTGAACAGTCCATTTGAAAACAATGGGAATTACTCAAAGGTTTAGGAGAAAATTTTCAAAGGCATAAAGGATAAATAGACATCCAACTCTCTTTGAAAGTCAATGGAAGTTGAACACCTAACTCCCATTTGTGCCTTTGAAAATCATCCACTAATGTTAAATGATTGCTTTAGTGCCTTGTTGATCAGGAGCTAATAGAACTACATTGCTAAGAAGCTTTTTTCCCCTACATTTCCCTTAATTTCATCCCATGACTTTTTAGGTATTGCTGCTTATAGGTGTCCTCCTACTTAGTTTAGTTAGTTGGTTGGTTTGTTTGCCAGTGATTTCAGGTGCTGACTCAATGCTCAGTATTAGGACCAATAATAATAGAGATGTAGCCGTGTTAGTCTGGTCTTGCTGAAACAAAAGACAGGACTATGCAACACTTTAAAGACTTACAAGATGGTTTATTAGGGGATGAGCTTTCATGGGCCATTCCACAACCTCCCTGGGCAATTTATTCCAGTGTTTGACTACCCTGACAGTTAGGAACTTTTTCCTAATGTCCAATCTAAACCTCCCTTGCTGCCGTTTAAGCCTACTGCTTCTTGTTCTATCCCCAGAGGCCAAGATGAACAAGTTTTCTCCCTCCTCCTTATGACACCCTTTTAGATATCTGAAAGCTGCTATCATGTCCCCCCTCAATCTTCTCTTTTCTTCCACAATTTGATCTGAGGAAGTGGGTCTGGCCCACGAAAGCTCATCACCTAATAAATCATCTTGTTAGTCTTTAAAATGCTGCATAGTCCTGTCTTTTATTAGGACCAAGGTATCCCCTACCTTCAGATGAATATTTTCTCCCATTCTTATTTTTAAAGTATAAGAGCTTGTGTCGTCTACACGAGAACACATTAATCCAAATTAACCTATATAGTGGATTAGCTAAACTGCATTAAACACCATGTGGCTGCCCTTATTAAGAATTAAAGAGTTAAGATCACCTCAGTTCTGAATGAGAGCATCCGACACATGGGATTTAATGCACTTTAACTAATCCACTGTTAAAATTTATTCAGATAAATTTTCTTGAGCATTCCTGTATTGGCAAACACTAAAAATTGACACTAACCATAACCTGCCTCTTTGATAGCTGGCTCGTATTAACTAAAGTAATCAGATGTGGAATTAGAGGGGTATCTTTGTTTTTTAAAACATTTATGAATTGATAGCTTATTTAGATCGCTCGCATTATTTTCTTGAGAATGTTGGTGTAGAGGCAGGTCCTATTTTCATTTACACGGCAATACATTTGGAATAAGTCTGTGTTGCATCCAGTATAATTACTCTGCATTCATAGCACATAATTGGTATAAGAATGTTACCCCTGACTTTAGTCTTTTTTATGGTGTGCAGCTAATCATAACCCTCTGGATCCAAAGTATGCGAGTTTAAGAAAAGCACTGTTAAAATGTTGTGGCTATTGTGAATGGCTATAAAATATAGGTGCAGTGAATGAACATGTCCAAAAATCCCTATTTCAGCTTATGAGATCCACCAATCTTGACTAATGGGCATTCTTCTTCACAGATGAAGGACAGGGTCCCAGAACAAAGTAGGTGATTACCTGAGTGATTTTTCTCCACATTTCACTGAGTTGCCTAGTCTTAAAATAAATAGGATGAGTTAAACAAAAGGTTTATTGACCATACATGACACTACAAACCCACCCATAATGCAGCTATAATGCATAGTCTAGGTGGGCACCATGTTAATGTATCTGACTTGTGAAAATTCAGTTAGAACAGGAAATTTTCCCTTTCCGCTCCACTGCTCAGAACTAAGTCTCCAACTACCAGTGCTCCCTGTCTCTACTTCTCCTCCACTCTCCACAGATCTTCACAAATACCGAAAAGTGCTGTCTGGTATTTGGACCCCACAGAAATCTGCAGTGTGGAAACCATGAAGTCCTGCATGCATTACTTCTGGGCACCTATGTCCATAAGTGATGCTAAAGATTTAAAATGGTTATGGAGCTGCAGTTGTAAATTGTATCTACGAGTATTAGCCTTGCAATGCTTTTAACATTTTTTATACTGGATGCAAGACTTCACTCTTCAGAGAGATGATTCTAGACTTGCAGCGGCACTCAAATACTCCAGAATGAATTGGCAATGAAAAATGAAGCTTTGGGGTCAGCTTTTTCTGGTGCAGATGTAGGCCCCTAAACAAAAGTCACCTGATCATCCAAGGTCCTAAGCATGCACAGCTCTCATTAATCACTGAGAGAGCTGCAAGAATTCAGCATCTTTAGAACTGGGCCGCTTGTATTTAGGTGCTGAATTTTAGGAAATGGAGTTTGATTATTTTGCCTTAATATTTAGATGAAATGATTTGCTTTTCTGATGAGCCAGTCCAACAGATTTGCCATGGACTTATGAGTGAACTGGTGCATAAGATCTCTGTAGAGTGTTTCATGAGATGTCGCACGCTTCAAGTGAGGCTACTTGCTCCCCTTTTTAATAAATGGAAGTTTTACCACTGCTTTGGACAGAAGCAAACAAGAATATGTATAGTGATTCCTTTAAACTCTTTGAGTAAAGAATAGGATAGTATCTACTGCAGCTGGCCTCTTTACTCTTCCTCATTTTTAAGTAAAGTATTTTATTATCAACTTGCCAGCACAAATATTCACAATGTGATTTCACTTGTACTTTTCCCACTGTTGTAATCACTTCCATTGAATTGGAGTTGATACCGATATTTATAAGACGGGTGCATAACTGGCTGGATAACCGTACTCAGAGAGTAGTTATTAATGGTTCACAGTCCTGCTGGAAAGGTATAACAAGTGGGGTTCCGCGGGGGTCTGTTTTGGGATCCACTCTGTTCAATATCTTCATCAACGATTTAGATATTGGCATAGAAAGTATACTTACTAAGTTTTCAGATGATACCAAGCTGGGAGGGGTTGCGACTAATCTGGAGGATAGGGTCATAATTCAAAATGATCTGGACAAATTGGAGAAATGGTCATAGGTAAACAGGATGAAGTTTAATAAAGACAAATGCTAAGTGCTCCACTTAGGAAGGAACAATCACTTTCACACATACAGAATGGAAAGTGACTGTCTAGGAAGGAGTACGGCAGAAAGGGATCTAGGGGTTATAGTGGACCACAAGCTGAATATGAGTCAGCAGTGTAATGCTGTTGCAAAAAAAGCAAACATGATTCTGGGATGCATTAACAGGTGTGTTGTGAGCAAGACACAAGAAGTCAGTCTTCCGCTATACTCTGCGCTGGTTAGGTCTCAGTTGGAGTATAGTGTCCAGTTCTGTGCACAGCATTTCAAGAAGGATGTGGAGAAACTGGAGAGGGTCCAGAGAAGAGCAACAAGAATGATTAAAGGTCTAGAGAACATGACCTATGAAGGAAGGCTGAAAGAATTGGGTTTGTTTAGTTTAGAAAAGAGAAGATTGAGGGGGGACATGATAGCAGTTTTCAGGTATCTAAAAGGGTGTCATAAGGAAGAGGGAGAAAACTTGTTCATCTTGGCCTCTAAGGATAGAACAAGAAGCAATGGGCTTAAACTGCAGCAAGGGAGGTTTAGGTTGGAAATTAGGAAAAAGTTCCTAACTGTCAGGGTAGTTAAACACCGGAATAAATTGCCCAGGGAGGTTGTGGACTCTCCATCTGTGGAGATATTTAAGAATAGGTTAGATAAATGTCTATCAGGGATGGTCTAGACAGTATTTCGTCCTGCCAATGAGTGCAGGGGACTAGACTCGATGCTCTCTCGAGTTCCCTTCCAGTCCTAGTATTCTATGATTTATGTATCCTGTGATTTTTTTACTTGAATGTTCTCTGGGTCTGTGCAAGAAGGCTTCGTGTTTCTTATTAAACCTGGATACTTCACCTTCCCAGTGCTTTTTACTATATATCCATTAAAATCCTTTTCTTGTCCTTGTCCTTAGAGTCTCATAACTTTACATATCTGGAGATTGATAAGGCATTTATCTGATCAAAATCATTCTTCATCTATGCAGATCTCAATTTATTGTTCTCTTTCTTTCAGTATTCTCTGTTACTATCAGCATATTACTGCTCCTCACAGCACATTCCTTCTTCAGATCTTACACAGAAAGCCAGATAATCCTCTTTGACATGCATGTAAATCTGGAGTAAATTCAGTGTGAGCAGGACTGAGACAATAGACATCAGCAGGGGCAATTAGGGCTCAGTTTGGGGATGTGTGTGAAAATATGGCATGTGTCCACCTCTCTGGAGCTTATATACCGTGCTCCAGAATTTAAGCTTTCATTTTTTTCAGAGTCTAGCCCTTATGTTTTTGAAGGAAAGCCTCAGAATATGAACCAAGTGTCACTGATTCCATGATGTCTGCTTGAGTCTGCAGAAAGCCTGAAACAATAGTTCTCAGAGATGAGAAACACCCAACATTTAAATGCCAGCATGGCTAACTATTTCCTTGTTAATAAAGTTAGTTGAAAAGGAGAGAAATGAACATGTTAAGAAAATCTTCTCAATTTATTTTAAGTGCTATATCCTCTTGGTCACACTATACTTACTTTAGTTCCCATCAGTCTTGTTACTAGGAAGAGACAGGGGTTAGTAATTGGAGATTCAATCATTAGAAACATAGTAGCAGGATTTGAGATGACCAGGAGAACTGTATGGTGACTTGCTTGCCTGGTGCAAAGGTTGTGGATCTCTCAAGGCATCTAGATAGATGTATGTGCAGAGCAGGGGAGGAGCCAGTGGTCATTATACATGCAGGTGCCACCAACATAGGGAAGGATAGGAGAGAGGTCTTGGAGGCCAAATTTAGGCTTCTAGGTAAGAAATTGAAATCCAGGATCTCCATTGTAACCTTCTCTGAAATGCTTCCAGTACCACACCCAGGACCAGTTGGACAGGCAAAACTGCAGGGTCTCAATGCATGGATGAGACAATGGTATAGGGAAAAAAGGGGTTAGATTTATTAAGAACTGGGGAAACATTTGGGAAAGGGAGAGCCTATACAGGAAAGATGAGCTACATCCAAACCAAAATGGAAGCAAATTGCTGGGACTTAAAATTAAAAAGATCATAGAGCAGTTTTTAAACTAAGGGTTGGGGGAAAGCTGACAGGTGCAGAAAGCACATGGATCAACAGAGACAACCCTTAGGGGAGGGTCTATTAATAGCGACCTTCTATGTCTTAATATAGAGAAGATGGAAGATGATAAAATAGAGGTAAGATCGCATGAGAAACATTCAAATGAAAAAGAGTTCCATTCAGTCGCATTATGTAATGGCAGACAGCTAAAAAGTGATAAGTTTTTAAGTGAGCATATACAAGCCCTCGAAATCTAAGTAATAAGATGGGTGAACCAGAGTGCCTCATATTAAAGGAGAATATTGATATAATAGGCATCACAGAAACTTGGCAGAATGAGGATAATTAATGGGACACAGTAATAGCAGGGTACAAAATATATTAAAGGACAGAACAGGTTGTGCTGGTGGGAGAGTCACACTACCCATGAAAGAAAATATAGAATCGAATGAAGTAAAAGTCTTAAATGAACCAATATGTTCCATAGAATCTCTATGGATTGTAATTCTGTGCACTAATAATAAGAATATAGCAATAGGAATCTATTACCGACCATCTAACCAGGATGGCGATAGTGACTGTGAAATGCTAAGGGAGATTAGAGAGAGAGGCTATAAAATTAAAAACCTCAGTTAATAATGGCAAATTTCAACTACTCCTATATTGACTTGGTACATGTCACCTCAAGATGGGATACAGAGATAAAGTTTCTTGATACCTTAAATGACTGCTTCTTGGAGCACCTGGTTCTAGAACTCACAAAAGGAGAGGCAATTCTGATTCAGTCCTAAGTGGAGCACAGGATCTGGTCCAGAAGGTGAATATCACTGGACTGTTCGGAAACAGTAAATTATTAAATTTCATACTCCTGTAGTGGGAGAAACAGCACCGCAGCCCAACAGTGTGGCATGGAAATCCAGAAAGGTGAATTACATAAAATGGGGAGGGTAGTTAAACAGAAATTGTCAAAAGTGAAATCCCTGCAAGCTGCACAGAAACTTTTAAAAGACACCATAATGGAGACTCAACTTAAATATATGCCCCAAATTAAAAAAAAAAATAGAGAACCAAAAAAGTGCCACCGTGGCTTAACAAGCAAGTAAAAGAACCAGTGAGAAATAAAAAGATATTGTAAGTGTAAATTAAATCCTAGTGAGGAAAATAGAAAGGAACCTAAACTCTGTCAAATGAAGTGAAAAAATATCATTAGGAAGACCAAAAAGCAATTTGAAGAACAGCTAGCCCACAACTCAAAAATGAACAGCAATTTTTAAAGTATAACAGAAGCAGGAAGCCTGCTAAATAAATGCTCTTCCAGGACATTACATGGTGAGGGAGGCAGACAGGGGGTCAGATGGGTTTGGCTCTGGATATTTTGGGCACCACCAGAATTTCTGCAAACCCGCCACCTGTGAATGGTTGTTCTATCTTCTGTGCATTTCAGCACAAAGATCCTCTCTCCTGAGAAGTAATCACTCTTAAATGTTTTATTTATGGACCATTAATTTCCGTAGGTGGATATATTTTCATTGTCAGTTTTAGTAGATTGAAGTTACTTAACTAGTCCGTCCCACAGTGGGAATCACCTATTGGTTATCTACATCCAAGAGGCATCACACTTCTAACACCTTGGTTAAAAAATGTCTTGTAAATAATTTTTATAAAACAGAGAACTTAATTAGATTATGCAACTACTCAGGTGTTGAATTCATCCTTGCACAGGATGCTTTTCTTCAAGGCTTGCTAGGGGCCTGATCCAAAAGCCCATTGCATTCATGAACAGCCTGTTGTTCGTGCAATGTGTGTGGATCAGGCCTTAGAGATCTTTAAACTGATAACATCACGAGCACAAAACCAGTGTAAAAGAGAAAATTCTAGAACAGAATGAAATGAAATGCAGCAAACATAAATTGATTTTGTATCATCAATACTATTTGGAGTTATGATGTTGCAGGAAACTCACGGTGTGTCAAGTCTACAGGGTTTTTTCAAAAAAACTTCCCCTGTGTCTAGACTGCTGCTGCATTTTTTTTTAAAGTAAACTGAAAGAACCTGGCAGTTTTTTCAACCGCGTAAAACCTCATTTTATGAGGAATAACACCTTTTTTCTAAAGTGCTCTTTTAAAAAAAGACGCGATATAATGCAAACTGTGCTTTTTTGAAGGAGAGAATCCAGACTGCCTGGGTGCTCTCTTTCGAAAAAGCGGCTCACTTTTTCGAAAGTACCGTCTATAGTCTAGACACTCTCTTTCGAAAGAGGTTTTTTCGGAAGAACCTTTCAAAAGAGGCTTTTTTGAAAGTATCTTTCCAAAAAGCCTCTTTTGAAAGAGGCTTGTAGTCTAGATGTACCCTTATTTTCTGCATGCATTTCAGGGTTGAAAAGTATAAACTTTGTCAGTCTTTTGCTGGCAGATCTGCTTTAGATAACTAGACATGCACTAATCTCATTTTAGCCTACAAATGGAAGAATAAGAAATAAGGAAAACAAAGTTATCCAAGTCACTCCAATCCCTAATTATTTGTTTGCATGGGTTTTTTTTAGGCCAAATTTGCAAAAAAATTTATATTGTACCAGGACATTTCTGAGGTCATGCTTATAGACTTCAGAGCCCCAGTTCATTCAAGGAGTGGATGAGAGGAAAAATTTGCAAGATCCTGAATTCTCAAAAATCTTTCAGTGTTTAATACAACAGTAATTGCAATGACTTATAAAACTGTCTAATTTGTACCCAATGTTAGATAAAGAAGTCAAGTCTCCTGGGTTCTATTCTCAATTTTGTGACTGGCCATCTTTTATTTGTTTGCAATGTGTAAGTAGGCTATAAAACTCCAAAGTTAACTGGAGTTAACTGACCCTTCCTGATTTCTATTACAGTAAAACTCCAGTGGTCCGGCATCTGATGGTCTGGCACTCCCGATGGTCCGGCACCATCAGGAACCCGGAAGTGCTCCAGGCAGCCAGACCATTGGAGCTACTCTGCCCCCAGCTTCCCAGATTCAGCCGCTGCTAAAACTGACCAGCGGCTGAATCGGGGAAGCCGGGGGCAGAGCAGCTGGAGTGCTGCGGGGTAGGTCCCGTAGTGCTGCCCCTCCGGGCTGCGGGACCCAACCCGGCAGCACCCCAGCTGTCCCCGATTCAGCCGCTGCTGAAACTGACCAGCGATTGACTCCAGGAAGCCCGAGACAGAGCTGCTCTGCCCCCGGCTTCCTGGAATCAGCCCCTGATCAGTTTCAGCAGCGGCTGACTTGGGGACGCCTGGGGCAGAACAGCTGGGGGGCTGCCAGGTTGGTCCCCTCAGAGGCGAGGTTTGGCGCTACCAAACCAACCCGGCAGCGCCCCAACTGCTTTGTCCCAGGCATCTGGATTCAGCCGCTGTTGAAACTGACCAGCGGCTGACTCCAGGAAGCCCGGGGCAGAGCAACTCTGCCTCGGGCTTCCTGGAGTCAGCCGCTGATCAGTTTCAGCAGCGGCTGACTTGGGGACGCCTGGGGCAGAGCAGCTATGGGGCTGCCGGGTTGGTCCAGTAGCGCCAAGGAGTGGCACTGCGGGACCAACCCGGCAGCACCCCAGCTGCTCTGCCCCAAACATCCCCAAGAGCAGCTGGGGTGCTGCCAGGTTGGTCTCGCCGTGCCACTCCTCGTCACTACCGGACCAACCCGGCAGCACTCCAGCTGCTCTGCTGCAGGCATCCCCGATTCAGCCGCTGCTGAAACTGACCAGCAGCGGCTGAATCAGGGACGCCTGGGGCAGAGCTGGACTATCGGAAGTGGGGGCTATGAGGGGTCTGGGTGGCACCCCCCCCACCCAGACCCCTCATAGCCCCCCCTTCCGATAGTCCGGCAAATCTGATAATCTGGCACCCCCTGGGTCCTAAAGGTGCCGGATTATCGGAAGTTTACTGTACAAGGATTCTTCTTGTATCTTCTTCTGAAGCATCTGGTATTGGCCGCTGTAGGAGACAGGTTACTAGGCTAAACTGACACAAGTCTGATCCAGTCTGGTGATTCCTATGTTCCTACTTACTGTGTCCCTTGAGTCAGTCACCTCTCCATGCCAGATCCCTAGTTAGTAAAATGGAAACAATAATGATTACCTGCTTCCAAAGGATTCTGTTATACTTAATTGACTGTGTTTACATATAAATCACTAGATAAAAATAGTCGGAAACCAGAGTAGCATTAGTATTTTTAAAATATAGTTAAATCTGCTATTTTCCCTTCATTAAATGTATTACTCCCTTAGATTCAGGTAAACAGGGAAGAAACATACCTGAAAATGGAGAGTAATGAATAATATAAAGTCCTCAAACTACACTCTTCACCCATATATAACAAAACACATTGCAAAGGAGAGTTACAATATTCCCATTTTACAGATAATGAAACTGAGACAAAGAAAGGTCAGAGAATTTGCCTAGTGTCACAGAATGGGCATTTGGCATAGCTGGCTTAGTGCCCAAGCCACTGGATTAATCTGCCTCTGTGAATGCTGAGAAAAAAAAGAGGAAAGAATACATATACTGAAAATAGACCTTTTTTTTTAACTCCTATGTGCATTGCAATCTATTTCAATATGTGTCCACCAAGTCTTAGTGTCCTGGAGGTAGAAGGCTCCATGAAAATATATTGTACCCGATAGTTAATCCAAAGATGAATTTGCCTCAAAAGTCTGACTGCTCTCCATCTATGCTTATCTTTCTTTAATATGTAGCAGTGAAACACATGGGCAAAACTGGACCTTGTCTTAGAGTTGGTGAAAACTCAGAATTCTTGTTCCACAGAAAATTGTTATATTTTTAAAATTCCTTTCATCCCAAATCTAAATGAAATGTCATTTCTTGCTAGACAAAATTTTTTGGGAAAAATCGTTTTGGAAACATCAAAACCTCATTAAAATGGTTCATTTCAGTAAGAAAAAAGCATTATGTTTTGACCTTATTTATTAATTGATCTGATCTGATATTGAAGTGTTCAGTTTGAAAATTTGTGACCATCGATACTTAATATATTAATATGAAAACCTCCTCACTGAAATAAATATAATTGAATCTTCTCTATATTAAGGCATTCAGCCGGAGCGCAGCACATAGGTGTTGCATGCGAGAAAGTTGGTGGTGAATTATGCACAGGTCTTGCAATGGATAGTACAACATTTGTCACTTCATGACTGGAAAATTAAATTTTGACTATGTCAAAGGCACCTGCTTTCATTAAGAACCATATTAGGGAAAATGTGAAGTTTAAAAAAAAAAAATCTACTTGTGAGTTAACCAAGGAAATTAATGTCAGATAAATAGTTGGGGAGAGAAGGGTGATAAGGTACTTTTAAACATGAATATACAACACTTTTCCAAACATACCAGGAGCACTCACCTTTGGGCTGAGATTAAACACAATGGCTATGTCTACACTCGTGGCGTCTTTTGCGCGAGTAATATGCAAATGAGGCTAAGCATGGAATATTGCCGAGCCTCATTTGCATACCTAATGAGCCACCATTTTTTTCAGAAGAGGCTCTTGCGCAAGAAGGAGCATCTACACTGCCCCTTCTTGCGCAAGAAAAACCCTCTTGTGCAATGCCGTTACACCTATTACTTTTCAGGAAGAACGGCATTGCGCAAGAGGGTTTTTCTTGCGCAAGAAGGGGCAGTATAGATGCTCCTTCTTGTGCAAGAGCCTCTTCTGAAAAAAATGGTGGCTCATTAGGTATGCAAACGAGGCTCAGCGATATTCCACGCTTAGCCTCATTTGCATATTACTCGCGCAAGAAGTGTAGACATAGCCAATGGGTTTAAAACTGACTTTTAACATAAGCTTAGCAATTAAAGTTCTCTCCTCACTGTGACAGACTCAGGGTAGCTGGCTACAGTTGTTTGGTGGAGGACAAATATACAGGAAACTGAGTAAATAGTTTTCTGTTCCCTGAGTGAACTGGCCAGGGACTGCTGCCAAGTAATCAAGGCAGTAGGGCACCTGGAGCCAATTAAAAGCTTGCCTGAAACAGCAGGCTAATCAGTGTGCCTCAGCCAGTTAAGGCCTGATGGGGTCAGTTTTAAAGGTTTCCTCTCAGGAAGGGCAGGGGAGAAGGCCAAAGACTAAATGTGAAGAGGTGCACTGAGAGAGCTAGAGATTGGGAGTGTGGAAGAGGGTAATGGAGGAGCAGGAAGGATTTCTCAGGTACTAGGGACAAGGTACTGGGAAGGATTGTTTAGAAAGTGGCCTGGGGAAAGACTGGGAGTGGAAGAAACAGTGCTAGTTGCTACTTCCATAGGGTCCCTAGGCCGGAATCTGGAGTAGAAGGTGGGCCTAGATTCCCCCCACATGTTCCCATGCCACTACTGAGCCTGCCCCGAGTGGGGGAGGAGGGAACACCAAAATTATGGAGAGGTTTTCACCCCAAACTATGAACTATCCTGTGATGAGGATGGCTCAGAAGGCTGTGACCTTTGCCTCTAGTAAAGGGCCAGAGGCTGTGTGGAGTGCCACAGCTCAACTCTAAGGCAAACGTTAACCACTGGGAAGTACGGGATCTTCAGATTACAGCCAGAGCTTTGCCCCATCACCGTGTGGCTACTACACCATCAGCCCGGTGCTACAGCCATAATGAACTACTGGCGATGAACAGTAAACCCCTGACATTCTCTGCATTTACAAAGACACATGTAATGGGCCAGGGCCAGGCACACAAAGTCAATCAAATTCCAAATGAAATAAGGTTTCCCTGTGATTGCCAGCTGGAGCTGTTGAGAAATGTCCTTAATTCCCAGCCCTGGTTAGAGTGACTGGAACACAGGTTGAAAATAACATTATAGTGTGTATATTTCATGGTGCTTTAAAGGGAGAAGTCTGGAGTAGCTGGCCACATAAGCGGCTTTCACATAAACACTTCAGTTCTGCTTCACTGAAAATTGCTTAGGTGCTGATAAGTAAAGCTACACACTTTGACATGGCAGACAGCACTGTTCATTTTGTGTCCTACAATTAACTTGTCCCAGGCAAGGTAGGCCCACCAAGTATGCATAATTCACGTGACTGCTTTTTTGCTAATGCCCCCAAATGATCTTCCCCTACACCCCCCTTAAGGCAGGCAGAGGTGAAAACCTATTTTATAGTCTCATCTATCAGCCCCTTCTCTGTCTGGGTGGGACTGGAACTAGCTGTGTGCTATGGCAGAGTATTATCTGCTGTGAATATTTAGGCCCTGATTTTCAGTAGGCCATGTGGGCAATTTTGCATGTAAAAATCCATGCAGAATTGTCCTTGTACTTACTGTAATTGTGTGTGCAAATAGAGTATCTTTTGCAAAAGGCCTTTCTGTGTATAACTGGCCATTTGCACGTACTTTAGAAACCTCCTCTCTCCGTACAGCAGTTGAAACTCCTACTGAATGAGGGGACAAGGCATTTGCCGTGAAGGAACCTGCAAATCTGAAACATGTTTCCAGCACCCCTTAGGTGCAACAGAGTCAGCTGAACTTCAGGGCCTGCTGCTAGCTCTGTTTTGCTAGTATTCCAAATGAGGTAGATGGAGGAAGATGTATCTGGCCTCAGATGGACAGTAATATGTTAAGAGGTTAGTGCTGTGAGGAAAAAGTCATTATTAACATGGATACATTTCCCTTGTTTTATATTGTACATGCATCTAAAGCTTAGGGCGGCCGCATTACACAATTTGAAATAAATACATCAAATAAATATGCAGACAGAGAATGTTGCATAGATTGGAGTTCTGGCATAAGTACAAGTATAGGATGAAAATGCTGTCTGTGCATATCCACTTCCCTGATGAATGTGTCTGTGCACATCCACTTCCCCAATGAATGTCTCTTTCTAGATTCTCTGGTCTGGAGCAGCACAAAGATGCACAAAACAGCTGTGTCTCCCCTGCTGGATTTTCTCCTGATGTAGCAGAGCCCCGTGCAAGCACAGATAGAGTCTAAACCACCTTTCTGCAGCCTCCCAGATTCATGTTGGGGTTAGAGGGTACATGGCCAGAGGCATGCAACATGCAGCAGTGGATGGCCCTTTAGCAGCATAGATAGGTGGCATAAACTAGTACAATTTTGGGGCAGTTCTAATCTATAGCGGAGCTGGTGCTAGCCACAACTGGCTGTTCTGCCAGGCGGAAACTGGAGACAGCTGAGCATCTGGCTCTATCAATTGCTCTTATATAAGTGGATTATGACTGTCTGCTCTAGTTAGAGAGGCTTTTCTCTCTTTTAGTCTGGTTTGCTTTGCAGATAGTCATGTCTGGTTTTGCCCTCCACAGTTCACTACTGTTTGAGGTGGGATAAATTAGGTGCACTGATTTTGAAGATTAGTAAAGACACAAACTACATGACATCTAAATAATGTTGACATGGATGCTATTTTGAGTGTAAATTCCTTATCGGGGAGAGTGCCTGTTTTTTAAAATTACTTTAGTTTTTTAATCCTGCTGGAATGTTCCATCCGAAACAAAGGTTTGGTTCCAATGCACAAGGCAGCATTTCAAGTTCTTGTGAACTGTTTAGCGTGGCCTTGTGCTGTTGGGCCAGGTCCTACAACAGGAATACACTTACAAACAGAAAACGGTAAGATATAGACAGGGAGATCATCATTGGAAGGGGTTAGTGGACTCTTTACATGAGTAATTTCATATCTCAAGGGTTTCATGTTCAAATATTTATTCTTAGGTCAGTTTGGGCATGTCTACGCTGAGGGCAAAAGTTGAAGTAAGTTACACAACTTCAGATATGTCAATTGCATAGCTGAAGTCAAAATAGCTTAATTTGGCTTTTTGTGCTGTCTACACAGCAGGAAGTTGAAGGAAGAACACTCCCCCTTCGACTTCCTGTATTCCTTGTGAAATAAGAAGTCTATCAGCTCAGACTGATCTGCTGCAGGAAGTTGTTATACTTAGCTAGCGGAAATAACAAAAAAAGTAGGTTATCAGTAGTGAAGGTGAGAGTAGGGATAAGAACTGCCCTTCAAATTGAACTCAGGACCAATATTCCATCTAATGTTTACCATCCATGTGTGGATTTTTCCCATACATGTGCAGAGTAAATTTTTTAATATAAATCAATGTATGTGCAAATGTGCACCACCAGTAGAAACAAAACCTCGGTGTGGGCGTTCTGCTAATCAGCTGGGTGGCATTTGACTTTCTCTTGAGTGGCTGAACAAATGCATACCGTACAGAGAACACTGCTTAGGATGAGTTCTGTATGAAATTTTGTCATCAAAATTGGGGCTTTTTGAAAATTTGATTCTTTGACCAAATAAAATATTTAATGGAAAGTGTCTGCTTTCTGGGAGAAATTTGGTGTTTTTTTCAGAAGACCAAATGCCCCAAAGCAAAAATATTTCAGTTTGAATGTCAACTGAAAAATCAGTTTTCTGTAGAAAATTCAGAGGGAAAACATGTTTAATTATTATTTCTGTACACATTTTCAAAAGAAAAAACTTTTGACTAACTCTACCTGGTACCTCCTAGCACTTAGAAGCATAATTTCTATAGCTTGTGCTAAAGGAGTAAGTCCATTGGCTGCTGGCTGCAGTAGCCTCAACCCATATGATCCAGCCACAATGAACAGTAGTTTACAAGATCCGTAAAATACTTCTCTCTTTCCAAACTGATCTGATAAGGGATTTCACTCCTCAATATTAGCCTATTTTATCTTACATAGTCCACCAAGCCAGTCATTAGCAGGTGATATTTGCCTTGCTAAATCTACATGGTAACAAGATCTATAGGAGGGGAAGAAAAAGTGTGGTTAAAAAAAACACCTTGTAGTGACTTTGTTGGCTGCTTTTTGAAGCAACAACATAAAGTTTCACTTTGTCACTGGATAGGATACATGGTGTATTTTATATTTTGGATGCACCTCAGAGTCCCTTTCCCCTCTTCTCAATTCTTTAAAAAAAGTGAAAGATTAATAAGCACTTTGTCCAGTGCATATGAACTGCCTATCAAGAATATTTTCAGCAGTGCACCTGTGATACACTGCAGATAGTGCTGACAGAAGCTAAAGCAAAATGTCATACTTTCAGATCCAATGCGCTGTAGAGTTGGAATAAGGCCTGTACTGCCTTCAGAGACTGACAGCTAAATCCTTCATTCTTTCAGCTTCCAACATATGGCATGAAGTAGGGTGTGAAAGATAAATTTCTTTGGATAGGCGCAGAAAATATGTGCAACATTTTTACTGCTTGGCTGCATAGAAAAATCAAAACAGCAGTGTTTTCTGAGACCAGAAATTCAATGCTTTGAAGTCATACATCCAGATTGGTAATGTTGATTGCACAGCTGATTAGGGTCAATTAGCAGTTTACTCTGCCAGCCTAGTCAGGGCCATATATGGAGAGAGGGTCAAAGCAACAAGGGTCAAAGCAGCCATGAGACATCCTGCCTCTTTCAGCTGTTAGATATACCTATCTCATAGAGCTGGAAGAGACCTTGAGAGGTCATCAAGCCCAGTGCCCTGGGCAGGACAAAGTACCATCCCTGACAGATTTGCCCCAGATCCCTAAATGGCCCCCTCAAAGATTGAACGCACAATGCTGGGTTAAGCAGGCCAATGCTCAAACCACTGAGCTATCCCTCCTCCCTACAAGTTCATTTCTTGTACCACAGTGATTTTTTTTCCATTAGCAAGGAGAAAAATTCCAGATATGATGTAAACGTCTTTCCTGGAGTTTGGAACTGTCCATGGTACCAGTGTATTTTTTTTCTCATTAGCAAGCTTGGCCACTGGCTATTTCAGGTCGTTTACATTGGCCTGCTTGTTTCATAATGAAACCAAAGTGATAGAAACCCATTATAGGTTTTAATACACTATTAATACGGTTTTGTTTAATGAACACACAGAGTCAGGGCTGCAGTCCAGGTAGCAGATGAAGGAATTATTTTGATTGGCTCAAGATCGACTGATGCTCTGTAATGCCAATATTGCTAGACACTGTGTAGGTCAAGTGTGCATTAGGCTGGCTGAGGTTTATTCTGAAGTGAGCCAGATGCTGTGCTTTTGCTGACACATTAGCCATGCAAGCATAGGATGGTGTTTTAGTGAATGATGGAGGAAGAACATGAAGAGCAGATTCAGAAAGCAAAATAAGCACAGCAAAAGCAAGCACACAGCTGAAATTTAACAGTGAAAAATAAATCAACACACCACCAAATATAATTTTAAATATGCATTTTATAAAAGTTTATTTCATAGAGCTGGTGTAGTGGTATTTGTAATGTGCTGATATACAGTGAAGTTTCCTGCAATAGCCTGTTATCAAAAATAAGTCCTGGCAGTTCTCGAGTATAACTCTCATTAGGACACGTTTGTGCCAGCATTTTCTGCTGTGTAGTTTATATGTTAACCTCACACTAGTGATGTATGCCTGTTGATCAATCAGATATAAAATAGATTATTTCTACTTTGCTCCTTAACGTGTTTTTATGGGCTATAAATCTCTCTCTCTAAAAAAGGTAATTTAACCTGAAAAAAGTATGAGTCTGAGTGATGTGCACAATACAGGCAGGTATCAGGTATTCTGATTTGGGCCATGATTAATTGTAATGGTCAGGCTGCTGGTTAGGTTTCTGTGCGCTCCCGTGTCTGACTATATATTGTCTGCTATTTTATATTTAAATATTAAGCTCTTTGGAGTGGGGTTGCCTGTCCTTTTCACATCACCTTGCACACTGGGGTCCTGATCATTAACTAAATCTCCTAGGGCCTATTACAATATAGTAATATGTTTTCTAGCACACATAAAATAGTGTAACTCAGATAGTGCATGTGTTTGGTCTCTGGCCTTCAAAATATTGACACCCCCAAATTTTTATGAGTGTGCATGCATGAATGCACACAAACAACCATTTGTGCATGCAAAGCCTTCATTTTCAGTGGCATATTAGTAATATAAGCACACAACTTGAATTTGCAACATTTGAAATGTAAATGTTCCAATTCAGTGTGCACAAATCAGATATTTTTGAAAATATAGCACTATTTTTTACTATTGATTATAGCACTTTAACTGGGCCATGAGGTTACAAATTTCAGAAGATATTGTGAAGACATTTAAATTTCTGCCACTCTTTTCATAATCTTTGGGTACTTATATTGCCATGAGAAAAGACATGTTTTGTTCTGCTGTGTGTGTTCATAGTTTCTGTCATGGGAAGAATTTATTTGAATTGAATTTATTTGAATTATGGGATCATAGGCTGAACCTTCTCTGCATTCTGTCTTTGAATTGGTTGACCATTCCTTTCTCCCATAAAGGTTACAGAGATTGTAAACAGAGAAGTTCACTGGCTAGTCAAATAAATTACAGAATATTGACAAGGTCAAAGTAGAGTAGCTCATTTTTGTAATTCAGAAAATATATGGACCATGCAAAGTCTGGTGTCTTAATCTTGTAAAACATATTGCTATAAAAATGAATTAATTGTGACATGGATTGTAATAAGAATGCGAAAAGATATCAAATTAGCTCACTCTCATTATAGCTTCAAGACTGATTCTGCGCAATTCCTGTCCAGTTAGCCTTTTAGCAATCAGAATAGGAGCGTTCATGCTGAATAGTCTAACAATCTGTTTACACAATGAAATAATCTTCAGATTTGTTAAATTAGTGTTTCAATAGGGTGGCATCTAGGTTGCAGACTAGAAACGCTAGACATGTTTATATTGGTAGATTGCGCTACAGCTCAGAAGATCCCAAAGCATTTCACCGGTGATATACATCAGTTGGTGTTACCATATTTCTAGTACAGAGATAGAGATTAGCTGTCAACAACTAGCTGCTCAGGAATACCAGATTTAGGGGCCAGTTGTTGCCTTCTTCTCTTCCCATCTGTGGACTGAGTGCTAGCTGCCAAGAGCTCATGCAATATGTCGGAGCTCCATGTGACATGAACTATGCTCTACAGCAGGGATGGGTAATAAGTCGGAGGGAGTTCACTAGGGTTAGCTCCTGGTGGGTTGCCAGCATTTTATTTACCTGTGCCACTGCACGTATGGCTCCGTGCAGCTCCCATTGTTCCACAGATCGCTGTTCTCAGCCAATAGGAGCTGCGGGAAGTGATGCAGACTGGGACACCACTTCTTGCAGCTCCCATTGGTGATCCATAGCCAAGAGAGGACGCAAGTGGCTGAATCTGCAGAAACGCAGGTAAATAAAGTTCTGGCAGCCTATGGTGAACCACCTCCAACCCACAGGCCACTTGTTGCCCACCTCTGCTCTACAGAATTGCACAATATCTGCCGTGTGTTGAGACAAAGTTGAGATTTCTATCTGTGTAATCCATTTCTCTCTGTAGTTGAAGAGAACTCTCCCAGGGTATGTCTACACTACAAAGTTAGTTCGAACTAACGGATGTTAGTTCGAACTAACTTTAATAGGCGCTACACTAGCGCTCCGCTAGTTCGAATTTGAATCGAACTAGCGGAGCGCTTAGTTCGAACTAGATAAACCTCATTTTACGAGGATTAAGCCTAGTTCGAACTAGCTAGTTCGAATTAAGGGGTGTGTAGCCCCTTAATTCGAACTAGTGGGAGGTTAGCCCTCCCCAGGTTTCCCTGGTGGCCACTCTGGCCAACACCAGGGAAACTCTATGCCCCCCTCCCAGCCCCGGACCCCTTAAAGGGGCACGGGCTGGGTACGGTGCCCGTGCCAGGTGCAAGCCTGACAGCACCCAGCCAGCAGAGCCTGCACCTGGCACGGCACAGACCCACCCACCCGATGTCCCCCAACCCACCCCCTCTTCCCGGGACCAGGCTGGCGGCTCCTGGGAGCTTTCCCTGGACCGCAAGATGTGGGCACCTTCCTGGGCTAGTGTGGAGATCGTGGACCTCGTCCACGATCTCCGCACTAGGCACAGGAAAGTGGCCATCTAGGGCAGGAGAGCTGCCAGCCTGGCCACCCAGGAGCAGGTGTGCATGAAAATCAAGGGGGTCCACTGAGACCCCCGACCCTGAGCCCTGAGCTTACAATGGCCGTCCTGGGTCAGACAAAGGTCCATCTAGCCCAGTAGCCTGTCTGCTGACAGCGGCCAACCCTAGGGACCCTGGAGGGGATGGACCGAAGACAGTGACCAAGCCATTTGTCTCGTGCCATCCCTCTCCAGCCTTCCACAAACTTTGGGCAGGGACACCACTCCTACCCCCTGGCTAAGACTACTCCATGGACCCAACCTCCATGACTTGATCTCACTTCCCTTTAAACTCTGTTCTAGTTGTAGCCTTCACAGCCTCCTGCAGCAAGGAGTTCCACAGGTTAACAATTTGCTTTGTCAAGAACAACTTTCTCTTACTAGTTTGAAGCCTGCTACCCATTCCTTTCCTTTGGTGTCCTCTAGTCCTTCTTTATGGGAACTAATGAAGAACTTTTCTGTATGCACCCTCTCCCCCCAACTCCTGCTTTTCTAGACCTCTATCCTGTCCCCCCTCCGTCTCCTCTTTTCTAAGCTGAAAAGTCCCAGTTTCTTTAGCCTCTCTTCATATGGGACCTGTTCCCAACCCCTGATCATTTTAGTTGCCCTCCCCTCTCCCACCTTCTTTTCCCAGTCTCACCCAGTTTTGTTCAATAAAGACAGATTCCATTTTTGAACACAATTGTCCCTTATTTTGTACATCAAGAAAAGGGGGTAGGGAAGGGTAAGTGGAAGGAGGTGAGGGAGGAATGGGGCACGAGCCCCCGATGGGGACGACTGGGCTGGCTCTGCGGGCTTTTGGGGTGGAACCTCTCCTGCAGCCCCCCGATTGCCTCAACTCCCCAGATGGCAGCCTGCGGCAAGTGCAGCCGGGCTGATGGCCGAGTGCTGTGATGTGCCTAGTGTGGGTACTCTGGGCACTCCAAGCCAGGACTGCTTTGCAAGCGGGGCACCCCTGAGAACTGTCTGTCTGGGGTGGGGGTCGGGACCCTTTAAGCGCAGCCCTCGGCTAGCCTGAGACAGCAGCTCCACGTTCTAAGTCCTCCTCTGATGCCCTGCTGGCACTGCTTCCGGCCATCTTTAAGCCTGGTTCAGGGTCCACTTAATGTGGACATGCTAGTTCGAATTAGCAAAACGCTAATTCGAACTAGTTTTTTAGTCTAGATCCGTTAGTTCGAATTAGCTTAGTTCGAATTAACTAATTCGAACTAAGTTAGTTCGAATTAACGTTGTAGTGTAGACGTACCCCCATAGAGGCTGCTACAGACCTGAATCGTCTGATGCTATGCAGACAGGGAGGGCATAATTCTTTTATCACTTCACTGGTATTATCTCTGATTTATATCAGGAAAGTCAATGGAAATACACTGGTATAAAACCAGTAAAAATGGAAGTAGAATCAAGTTCAAAATATATTAATGTATACACTGAGTAGTCACACTTGTGACCAAAGGGGAATATGCCTATTGCTGTCGACATCTTTATATTTCTTGGTTTCGGTTACAACCCTCCTGATACCCAATTCTTTTTATCATTTATTATTGTTTCCATTTCTACCACATCCTGTGAAAATGCAAGAGTCACAGAAACAAGAGAATCATAGAACATTAGATCTAGAATGGTTCTTGAGAGGTCATCGAGTCCAGTCCCCTGCCCTCACAGCAGGGCCAAGCACTGTCTAGACCATCCTTGACAGATGCCTATCCAACCAGAGATGGAGATTCCACAACCTTCCTAAGCAATTTATTCCAGTGTTTAACCACCCTGACAGTTAGGAAGTTTTTCCTAATGTCCAGCCTAAACCTCCCGTGCTGCAATTTAAGCCCATTAAGAAAAAAGAGTTCATATCCCTTTAGGAAAAAAAGCAGATAGGCCAGAAACGCCTTTGGATATTTTAAAGGCAATAGAAATGATATGAGTCTTTCTTACAATTATGGGGTGAGAGAGGCATGGCTTTCCCTGAACAATCTCTACCATAGGATTGGTATTTCACTTCTTTCCTTGGTTAGTTCTTTTTTTCTTGTATCGCTTTGTGAACTTATTGCTGGGGAAAGGTGCCAAATTAACAGTTCTGGGGAAAAGAAGCAGGTTTTCTAACCACAGAATGAGGCCATCACAGATAGCAGTGATTCAGTCTTCCTCCTGGTGCCATTGCAATGTTCTGAAAAGATCTCCTTGAGGGATGAGAGGAGAGTTCACTCCGTACACCCTCTGTGGAAGCTCCCTCAAGGTTTGTGTTCAGTGCTGATTGTGTTGTGAAAATCTGTTGACTGGGAACTGGCAGAGACAGCCAACTAATCTACTATATATTTAGGAGAGTTTGTGCATCTGTCTGTGTTTCTGTCCATTCTTCTTTGAGTCTCTTTGTTCATAAACTCCTCCTAAATAGTAAGAGCTAGGCTCATCAAATTCGGTGTGCAGCTTCCTGTCATCATAACTTAACGCAAGGACGGAGTTTGGTTGTGCCGGACTGTGGGATGTATGTGGAATGTGATTGTTTCTCATCAAATAGAAAGGAAGGAGTGTGATAGCAGAGATGGTTATATCCCAGAATGACCACAGGGGGTCAGCACGCACTCCAGCCCAGCCATATGGCCCCTGCCACCTCAGAGAGCAGTGCCGGCCAGCCCACACAGCTCCCACCACCCTTGGCTAGTCCTGGGGAGAAGCCAATGGCTAGATCATCCGTCCCCCACCATCCTGGGGAGCAGCCAGTGGGCAGGCTGCGCAGCCTCCACTGCCCTGGGTCATCCACTGCCCAGCGACCAGTTGGTGGGTCGACTGTGCAGCACTCGCTGCCCTGGGGAGCAGCAAGTGCCCACATTGGGGAGTAGCCAGTCCATGCAGAATTGGTCCCAGGGAGCAGCTGGTGGCTATGTCCCCTCTCCTGAGGGTCCCCACCCTTCCCAACCCCCTGCCCTGACTCCTGCACCCCCCCGAGTCCCTCCTCACCCAACTTCAATTCCTGCACCCCCACACCCTGCTCTGACTCCTGCACCCTCCCCCCCCCCCCCCCCCCCCGAGCCTCCAACCCTCCTGTCTTCAAGTTTCACTTAAATGGTCATTGTGCTAAATAGGGATGTTACCAGCTTTCTGTCACTGCTGACCCAGACTGGATATGACCTGGAAAATGAGCTATGGAAGACCCTTTATTCCATTACCAATCCTTTGACCTATTCAATCCCCAAAGCTCCCACCCCACTCCTCATTTTTAATTAATCAACAAGAAATTATTTCTTAGAGAGTTATCTGTCCCATTTTTCAATCGACCCATGCTATGTTAATTTTGTATCTCTTAGGAAGTTTGAAAACCGAGCCACAGCAGAGTCTGTTGCTAGATGCAGTGGCAATGTAAGCAAAGAGATTGTGCAGGGAATTGATTTCTGCAGCTGGTGCATTTGCCATTGAACAGTAGTAAGGCACTATTGCAGAGCACATACTGTTTTTAAAAAAATCAATGTTTTCGGTGTCAAAGGAACCACAGTAGCAGCAATAAATACATGCAGGTGATTATTTAGCATCCCTGAGAAAAAGACAAGGACGGAATGCTGCTATTGGCACTTTGGTGTGCACCTAATAAAACCAGTTTTAATAATTCATGTATGGATGCCTGCTGATTGCATTATGCTAGACATCTGTTTGTCTAGTTGTTGTTTCTTACCTTGCCTGCACAAGGAAGGGTTCTGTGAGTTGTTATCTCTGGCTTAATAAGTTCTCCAGCTGGGTTTTTTCAGTCATGGCAGTCCAAAGTCCCATAAAGATAAATAAACACCAAGGTTAATCGGTCCTACCATATGAAACTTCAGAACATCTTAGGTAGGTAGATAGGAATTTATTTGCTCTGGGATACAGTTTGAGTGGATTGGACAAGAATTAGGCTTTCTTATTTCAACACACACTGTGCTACAGTTCTTCTCCTGAGAACTTAAAAACTGATTAGAGGTGGTACCCAAATATTTTGCAAAATATATCAACCTTCTGTGAAAAAGATTCAGTTCATATATGCAGCATAAATGAGGGATGTAAAAAGTTGTTTCAAAAGGTAACCGTGTAACCACTAAAAATCTTAGCAGTTACAGGGTTACATAGGCTGTGGACTTAGCTTTATATTGCAGAGCCTGCAGCAAAGCCTCCCCAGGAGCAGAGCCACCAGTCCCTGCTGGCTCCACTCTCGTTGGGAAGGCTTCATTGTGGGCTCTGCAGCCGGCTCCTCAGGACTGCTGGCCTCGTACCTGGGGAGCCAAAGCTTGTAACCTATGGAGAAGCTGGGCCAGACCTGGCTCATCACAGACAGGGCTGCTCCAGCCAGCTGGCCGGTGCAGCCCCAGTCTGTGGTGGGCTCTGTGGGGCTGGAGCAATCCTTTGCCCAGGTCGGACAAGGAGCTGCTCAAGCCCCTACTACTTAACCAGAATGACTTACTTGTTAACCTTTGACATCCCTCATATAAACAGACCTCCCTTACCATAGGTCTGAGCTAGTCAGGTTGTAAAGGTCTAGTAGTTCTGCAATGCCAGAAAAGCCAATTATAATAAAATGGGAAAGCACATGCTATTATTTAGTATGTTTTAAATAAGGGATTTGATAGAAACAGTTCACTTACAATAATGCCTGCATGTTTGAGAGGGTGGATGATACCTCTATTTGCCAGCTGCTCAAATATAAGTCAGGTATCTTAGATTAATTTCACTGCATGTGGCTTTCCATAATAAGTGTCTTACCAAAACCACTTTTACTGGTAAGGACTATTAAGGAGCAAGACAGTGGAGCATAACGGCCCCCCTCCCTGAGAGAGGGCGCGGAAGCGTTACAGGGCCTCTCTAAGTCACAGCAGCCGTCTCTGGCTACCATGTGAATCATAGTGTTGCCCAGAATCTCTGCAGTGCTGGAGCCTCACACCAATACGCCTCAAACTCAGTATGCCCTCTACATTAGTGTTTGTAGGGAAGTCCTTGGAAGCACAGCTGAGACTGTCTTCCACAGTTTCTGCACCAAACCCACCCCTGCTGGAAGCAGGGATTGTTTGCAACAACTGGAACTGACACCTTTTGCACCATGTTAAAAAGACCTGAATGGGGATAAGAATCTCCCCCTTTATATCATTCTCTCATTGCACTCCATGCATAGGTTTGTGAACCCAAAGGCACCACGGAGAGTGTTCACCATTTCAAGTGCTTGATCAAAACAAGTGCCTAAGGGTACGTCTACACTGCACGCTTATTTCAAAATTAGCTATTCTGTAAGAAATATGCCTAGGAGGCAGTGGGGAGTACAGTAGAACTCCGATTGTCCAGCATCCAACTGTTTGGCACTCCCGATACTCCAGCATCAGAATGCCAAGCGCTCCTGACCAGCTGATTAAAAAGCCTGCCACTCAGCACACATGCTGCCTGTAACCAGACAGAGCATAAGGATGGGGGGGGGGGGAGTGGGAGTGGGATCGGGATCGTGTTACAATATGGAGAAGCAGCAAAATACAGGACTATGTAGCACTTTAAAGACTAACAGGATGGTTTATTAGATGATGAGCTTTCGTGGGCCAGACCCACTTCTTCAGAAAGTTCATCATCTAATAAACCATCTTGTTAGTCTTTAAAGTGCTACATAGTCCTGTATTTTGCTTCAGCTACACCAGACTAACACGGCTACATTTCTATCAGTATGGAGAAGAGCGTTTTGCTTCAGCGAAGGGGAAAGGGGAGTGGAGGGGGAGGAGGATCAGGTTACAGCACAGAGGAGACGGAAGAGGAAAGGGGAGAGGAGAAGGAGGGAGATTGTGTCCTGGCCAGCTGTTAAGTCGTGCAGCTATACTGGACCTCCCGATTCTCGGGCAAATCTGATAATCCGGCACAATCTAGGTCCAAAAGGTGCCAGATTATCGGAAGTCTACTGTAATTAGTTTGAATGGCCCTGGGGAGGAGCTATTTCGAAATAGCAGAAGTGGAGCATCCGCACTACAGCTACTTTGAAATAGCTATTTCGGAATAGGTGTTATTCCTCATGGAATGAGGTTTACAGAAGTCGGAATAAGCCATCCATTATTTTGAATTTATTTTGAAATACTGGAATTGCTGTGTGGACGCTAGCATTGTTATTTTGAAATATCATCAGTTATTTCAAAATAACTGTCACCCTGTTAGTGACTTAAGGGCCTAAATCACTTTTGAAAATGAGACAAAGTCTCCTAAGTCACGTCAGATATTTTGCGTAGAACAACAGAAGCTGACATTGTCCAATCTGATTTGTTCTCAATATAAACCAATTGTGTGTGGGAGGGAGGGGTTTATGGTTTAATTACTCTAGTTTCATGATCGTATACAATTATGCACTTACTGAAAAACACAAATCTGTGTACTAATGCATATGGATGCAGACTTGAAATATATATTTGAAACCTTAAGTCTCCTATCTTAGGTCTGGAACACAGAGTCTAAGTCCAATTCCCATCTAACTGTTCTGATGAATAAAATGAGCTTTATCTCTAATAATAGAGAAGTAGTGATTGGTTCTTGGGTCTGCTGCTGCACATATTGAACTCAGTATTAACACTCCCATTGACTTCAGGTCAGCAGCACAACTCACACAAGTAAGGTGAGCAAGTTTGAGTGAATCGCCTTCCAAATATTTCCCCTCAAAAATTCTGCAGAACTTGACATTTCCCAGAAGTTCCCATGATCCTAGGAATTACCTGCTTTAGCTCTGACCCTGCTATCAGACCAATGCAGATGGAGTTGTGCACCTATATAGACTTCCACTGAAGTCAATCAGACTCTGTGTAAACACAAGGGGATAGGGTCCTTTGTTTACACCTGTTCGTAATTAGAAAATAGAGCTTGAGAATTTGTCTAAACTGTATGAAAAAATTCAAAATAGAATCCAGTTAAATCCAGTTGCAGCGCTCCTTTAAAATGAGAAGGCATCACTATTCCTATCCTGAGACTGCAGGCAGAACCACTTCATTCTGTGCTTATGAACATTTTCCCATTTTGTATTTTATTGCTTAACCTTGTAGGCATTCTGTTTTTGCAATTAATTATTCCACTGGTTATGAAAGTCTTGCACAGCCCTGATTTAGTGCTGTTGAAATTAAACAAGGAGGCAAAACAACTGTTGATAATTACACAAATTTCATATATCTGTGTATGCATCTTACAACAACAAAAACTTTTTGTTTGCACTGATGCCTCAGATTTGATAGTGTCAGTAACTCTAATTATAGGCGATGGAAATTTGGAAAAGTTCCATCATGCTTATTTACCATTTCCACCAAAAAAAGTACTTTGAAGGATTTTGCAATTAATCTTCAATTTCACTTTATAGAAATTTAGAATTCTTGATCCAAATCTCTTATTTGTTACATAAAGCAAATATACAGTACAGCAATTAGCATCACACAATATTTATATACTCTGGTACATATTTTTTTCTCACGTGTAAAGGTATTTTAATGTAAGTTTCAATCAAGAATAGAATCAAAGAAAAGCAGCACTCTTAATTCCGGATAGATCTTTAGTGATTCAGACATTATTGATGTGTTTAGGATAACAAGGGAACAAGACAATCCAATTAAATGATTTTTTTTTAAAATCCCTACTGTTTTCTATGACAAACTATCCTGTTAATGTTGTAATTCATAGTTAGCTTTCCTGGAACCCCGTGTCTCTTCAGACATGTAGAGAAGATATTTTTCCTCTAAAACACTAGTAAATTCTTATGCCGAGTCAGTCTGTCTGTCCTTGTTGTCGAGCTTTCCACCAACTGTTTTTGCCAACATTACCAATAAATGGATGGTACCAAAGCTCCTTGCTGGAAGAGGAAAGCTTGCAATAAGGACATCCTTCCTAAGCAAATCAGCTTTTAGTGTCTTGCATCTTCCACATCCTGCAAGGTTTTGTATGTGTCTTGTGTGGGAGTGGGAATTGAAGGCTCACTCTACAGAATCAGGTTGTTATTCTTGGCATCTGGGTAGGAGAGCTGTATTCCCTTTTTTTGTGGTCAGCCTGGCATCAGTCATTGACTTAGTATAATCTCGGGGCTTCATTTTCCAGGATTAAGCTTGATAAGAACAAATCCCAATAACTTCAAGTTTTATATGCTCCTGAAATCCCGATGCTTCCTTTTGTCTTTAACTTTCATGTTTGATCGAATCATTTGGTGTCAGGATTTTTATGGTTTCCTCTGATGGCATTGGAAGCTTTGCTGCTCCACTTAAAGACAGTTGTCCAAATTCTGCGATACTCCTTTCCTTTATTAGAAAAGAGAAGGGAGCAAAGTGCTGGGCTCTACTGAGAGCTGCATGGTCTAGGTCAGGGGTTTTGAAACTTGGGCCGCGGACCCTCCAGGGAAGGCCCCCGGTGGGCCTGTGATGTTTTGTTTACTCTAAAGCTCTGCAGCCATGGAATCTCCTAACTCCCATTGGCTGTGGTTTGCCGTTTCAAGCCAAGGGGAGTTTGAAAAGCTCCGCTCTAGGTAATAACAGCTAACCACAACCCCCAATGGGCTGCTGAGCTGCCAATAATAGCTGAACTGCAGTCTGCTCCAGCCACAACCCTCACTGCCAAGTCACCCCATCCCATCTCATCTTCACGCTCCATGCCACTGGTGTAAGGAGTTCCCATCGAACAGAGTCTGGCCTGTTGGCTTCAGTGCAAGGCGTACTAGCCTTCGTCATCCTTCTCTGCCTCACATTAGATGAGCACCCATCTCCTGTGAAATTTATATGGAGTTAAGGCCAGACCACTCTGTGATTGCAACTTTCTGTTCCCATAATGTCAAGAATACAAAGACAAATCAAAGGGTCATACAGTAGGAAAGCTTCTTTCTGAATTTGATTCCAAGAATGATAATTGCCGGTTGCACGGGTAATTCCTGGACTGCCATTCTGCATTGGAGCATATTGTGCGAAAGGTGCTTGCAAGATGTTCCCTGCAGTGTCTTTATAAATCTTAGCAATACTTGACAGACAGCAGTTAGCTGAAACAGCAGGCAGCGAATAGCCTGTGGGACACTTAAAAAGGGACACTTTGACATGCTATCCATCAGAAAAGGGCTGCTTTTGTGTCACTGCAGGGGAGGACAAGGAGCTGGGCTAAATGAAAGTTGGATTTAATCATAGTCTGACTTCATGGTATCACCCTCAACCTCACCCACTGGACTGCAACTAGTGAAGAGCTAGTTAGTTTTAATGATAGAAGCTTAGACTCTATTGAAATTTAAATTAGGCTAATGACTAGTGATATGGCTAACGGGTATAATTTACAAAACACAAATCCCTTATGTGAAAAGTGTACCACACATGAAAATCCCCTAGTTTTGTTTTCATTCATTTAAAGCCCAAAATCAAACACTAAAATCTTGTTAACATTTCCAAGGCTGTAAAACACACCATTAAGCCTATGTCTGCTTTGCCTGGCAGAATCCATCTAGAAAAGAAAGACAGACTCCCATCTTCAAACATACCAGACACTAACTTGAAAGCTCTTTTTCTTCCTTCTTTGGTTTAGGGTCAGGATTTTCAGCAGCAGCTCAGCATTCACAGTCCGGGCTACATTTACAAAAGGGCTCGCTGCCCACAGCTGGGGGACAGATTTTCAAAGCACTCAGCTCACATTCAGGCACCTCATTTAGTGGCCGGGTTTTTCACAAGAATTTTGTACTTTGGGGACAGCTTTTTGGAACAACTGGCCATGTATCTCACAATGGAATGCTGAGCACGTCTGAAAACCAGACCCTCACTCAGGTACTGGAAGTGACAGGACAGGAGCTGTTAGGAGCTGATCTCATCTACAGATTTGGTCCCAAGTATCTGCAATGGGCCTACATTGTACTGGCCAAGACCAGGAGATTTGGAAATCATATGAGATAAACCTTGTTGCTTAAATAAGGGCATTCAACTTAGAAGACATTGGGAAGCCCTGACATTTTAATTCATACACACAAAAAATACTTTGTTGGGAATGAGTTGCAGTGCCATACAGCATGACTGACACCCCACCAATCAAGAAATGAAAAGTTGTGTCACTCACAATCAACAAAATTTACTCCCCTTCCCACAGTCAGACACTTTACCATACCAGGACTACTGCACACGTACTCTGGATTTTTCTTTATCTTTTTTGGTATGCCCAGAGGAGCCGAATCTGTGGGGAGCTCCTGGACTGGAACATCCATAGAAAAAGAAACTAGTGGGTATTCAGCACCCATCAGCTACAGCCACTTGGAGGCACCATCAAAGAGCTAATTGGTATTAACATTAGACTTACCAGTCTGTAATTGCTAGGATCACCCCTAGAGCCCATTTTAAATATTGCCGTCACATTAGCTATCTTCTAGCCATTAGGTACAGAAGCTGATTTAAAGGATAGGTTACAAACCACAGTTAATAGTTCTTCAATTTCATATATGAGTTCTTTCAGAACTCTTAGGTGAATGCCATCTGGTCCCATTGACTTGTTACTGTTAAGTTTAGCAATTTGTTCCAAAACCTCCTCTAATGACACCTCAATCTGGGACAATTCCTCAGATTTGTCACTTATAAAGAATGGCTCAGGTTTTGGAATCTTCCTAACATCCTCTGCCATGAAGACCAAAACAAAGAATTCATTTAGTTTCTCCACAATGACCTTATCATCTTTGAGTGCTCCTTTAGCATCTCGATCACCCAGGGGCCGCATTGTTTTTTTACCAGGCTTCCTGCTTCTGATGTACTTAGAAACCATTTTGCTATTACATTTTGAGTTTTTTGGTTAGCTGTTCTTCAAACTTCTTTTGGGCTTTCCTTACTATGTTTGGTGTGGGCTTCCTCTTGGAAACCTTCCCCTTGTCATGGACGGAAGATTTGCTCACCTATTGTGGAATGGACAAAAGCAAGCACTCAAATAAACATTTACCTGTTCCATAAATGGTGTTCTTTGAGATGTGTTGCTTGTATCCACTCCACATCCTGCCCACTGTCAGAGTCTCCAGCAAAAAGGAACTGAAAGTAGAGGGAGCGCGCAGTGCTCCTTATACCATACTAGGGAGGTGCCACTCCATGGCTCGCTAGAGGTGCTCCCCTACGGGTACTGCTGGTGGAAAAATTTTCAGCATCAGTGTATGTGGCGAGCAAACATGCCTATTGTGGAATGGACATGAGCAACACATCTCGAAGAACACCAGTTATGGAACAAGCAGCTATCTTTTGTATCTAAAACTAGAAGAGGAGGGTGCAAGTATCCTAGCAAATGAACTTTTGAGCTTCTACTGCCAAAAAACTGAGCTAAAATGAACATTACCTTTGCCTGCCAGTATTAAGCAGCATGAAGCCTTTACGTGCCATGTTTTTGAATAACGCATGAATTGTTCTATCTCTCTGACATTTAAAACAACACAGAGGCTAAACTCACAGCTATACCCAGGCCTTGTAGTTCAGTGTGTTCAGCAATTCAGACTTCCATGAAAACATCACTCAGGTGGGATACTAATGGCTAGTTCAATTCTGAAGCGAACATCATTTTACCATTAGAATCAAATGTTTCTTGGTATCTCTACAAACTAAAGTATGTATACAGGAAAATGATGTTTATGAGGCTCTTTCACAATATAACAGCAAGCATCTGTCTTTTAGTATCTTAATTTCACATGGGCATTTAATTGCATGGTACATTCAGTAGCGTACTTGAACTAAAAAAGGTTTACTTAAAGAGCACCATATTGAATTGCTTGCCATTTGTATAACAGAATTCTTTCATTTCCCATGACTTTCTATTTTAAGGTGATGATGTTGGGAGTTAATTTGCCTTCTTGAATGCATTTAGAGATTGCAGTATGTACAAGCTTTACCAGGTCACCTCAGACTAATGCTAAGCCACTTAGCACCTAACACAAACATTTTTTTAAAAAAAGTTAAATAATAATAAATTAAAGATCAGCTTACCCAGATGCTCATGATATTATGCTGTAAAATAAATTATGATACTGTACAATATTATATTAAAAAGAAATAAACCCCTGAATTTCAACCAAATAAAATCAATGAAAGGGATTAAGAATGACAATAATTTAAAAGGAAAGATGGGCCAACAGTGGGAAGAGGTAGAAGCTGCGGTCAATGAGTTCTATGGTTCAGTGCTGCAAAGGATCTTCCACGTGGTTATGAGATATCTAGAAGTTGAGTGATGCATGTCAAAAAGAGGCTCAAGGACAAGATATGTGATATAAACAAGGCCTGCCCATTAGGAATTTTAAAGACAAACATTCCAGCCAGGTGTTTTCTAAATGCACGGTGTAGGTGTACTGTGATTACAGTTGCTCAAATCCATATCAGGATCTAGAAGAAATCATATTTGTGCCACATTGTACATTCCTTACGCTGACAAAACTCATACAGAAGTCAGTGGGAATTTTGCCTGTGTCAGAACTATAAGACTGGAACCTTGGTATCATAAAAAATAGTCCCCTTTTTTGTTAATACCATAAACACCTTCTACCTATTTCTCCACTTCATTATCCTGGCTTTTCTTTCACTGTCACGCCATAGATAAGAATAGAGTTGTACTGTGATAAAACCTCTCTAACAGAGGGAGGAATCCAGACTGATTTATTTGGTTGGTTGATTGATTGGTAGGTTTGGGTTTTGTACATGTGACTATAAAAATGGATGTTAAGCAATAAATCTGTTATATCGTAATCCCTTTGGGGCAAGGAGTTTGTCTGTATTGCATTGTACCACATAGAACACACAATCAGCTCTGAAAATAACAGTAATGTTAATTCATAAATGAAATGCAGTATTAAGTCCTGTCCCAGTGTTTATGGTCCATCATGAAGATGTGTGGAAGAAATATGTGCTGTCAAGAAAAAATTCTGGGTTTCGGTGGTGACTTTTTTTGGATTTGAAAGACATGCAATGACATTCTTGTTCTCCACATTTCATAGTACTGGCATTTTTTCATTGCACACTACTTGTTTTTATTGAATAGAACATGAAAACCATTAATATACTAGCATTTCAGGTGGTGAATGGCACAAGGAAGAGTTCTTTTCCACTTGACAGTCTGATGTTGAGAAGATGTGTGTATGATTCAGGTTCTGCATTCTGATTGGTGTTCCATTAGTTCTGCCTGGTCCTAGGCAGAATGAGCAGTGTGCTAGTTAGCATGCTCCCTACTTTTTCTTCCAAAACACCTGACTGCATTGGCAAACCCTCACTATCCTTAAATCTCTCTAGACAGAGGGGGAGCAATGAATCCTCACAGGCACACTTGAACTACAAGGGACTCTGTTTGGGTGCAGGAGTCCACGCGTAGAATGGGGCTTTAGATTCCCTTCCTTTCAATAAGGATGGGGGAGTCTCCTCTGGGTTGGCTTAAAAATTCTCAAACCCTTTGTGTATATAAGGCCTTTTATTCAAAGAGTTTTATTTTATTGTGGGAATGAATTCAGGAGTGAGTCATGGCACCCTGATAACCAGAGGCGAGGCAGGAGGTAAACAGAGTGACAAGCAGACCTATGCTTTGGCGATTTCAATGCCTTGCCAGCCCAATTACTCCAAATGTAATGGTACGTACATCTGAAGCTGCCCCATGAACATCCTTTATTTCTAGGTGTCCTTTGAAGAGTTTTAACAGACGCTGGTGAGTTCTGTTCCTAGGCTCTGCTAATTTATTTCTAATGTCCCTTCACTGAATAGATACATGTTAATATTCATACAAACCACACCTTGATGATGGTGCATTGGGCAGATTCTGTGTTTCTCACCAGCTTATCACACTGTCTTGTACTGTATATACCCATCCTCCTATATCAAAGAGCAGAAAAGTAAAATATCCCCATATGTAGGAAAGAAATAATGCAAGAAAGCATTATTGCGTCCTCAAATAGTGCTAGCAATGACTGAGATCCAGTGACTGCTGATACGCTCCACTACTGTCAATTACTGATAGATGCATTAGAGGATATGGTCACTCCTGAATACTGTTCACCAGCAAATTGAGAATTGGATAAAACTGATGGTTCAGCCAAGTATGTTCCAAAGTGCTTTACAATCTGCAAAATTAATCAGTAGATTGTCAGACAGCTACAGACTTATTACTTTTTAATGACATTTTTTATTACTTGCTAATTATAAGGTGAAAAGGCATGAGATGCTGCTAGTATTATAGTTCCTTAAGTAAATTAGAGCAGAAGGTCACTATAAATTGAAAAGTTATTAACTGAATACTTTGCTGAAGATCTAAAGCTTATCATTACAAAACACAGGAATCCAGATACTCTTTTTTAATGTCCACAGATGGCACAAGCTAATTATTCTCATTTGTATAGCACCTTACACCTCTGTAGATTTTTTTTCCAGAATATTGAAAAACAGATGATCACGCCTGTTTTTGTTGCTGTGTGAGAGGTTTTTTTTCATTAACGAGATCAGGCAGGACCATCTGTGTGTTCTAGTAAAAAGTTTACCACCAACAGTGAATTCCAAACTTTCAAACAATGGAAGAGTGCATAATTTGTCATGTGTGAAGACAACGCATTGGTTCATTGTCCATGTAGCTAACTCAAATATTTCTAAAGACATTTATTTTCTGTCTTGAAAGGAAAAATGAGTCACACTCTGTTATCTTCCTTGTGTAGCCCCCAATTCAGGTAGGTAAGTAGGCATGAGCTTAACTTTTTAAATGTGTGTGAGTAGTCCCATGTTCTTAAAGACAGTCATGTACCTTGCTGAACTGGGATCATCATGACTTAATTTAGGTTTAGTAAAACAATTATAATGTGCTAACTCTGAATACAACTGACAATGAAATCAATAATTGGTTCTTTTCTTTCCTGTTAGTGGGAATATGTAGAGACCATTTCCCGGAAGCAGAATGGTTAAGTGCTTAGTAAGTGTGATTTTTCAAGATGGTTTGAATCATAGAATCCTCAGGAGGTCATTGAGTCCAGCCCCCTGCCCAAAGCAGGACCAACCCCAACTAAATCATCCCAGCCAAGGCTTTGTCAAGCTGGGATTTAAGATTGGATTAGAGATTCCACCACCTCCCTCGGCAACCCATTCCAGTACTTCACCACCCTCCGAGTGAAGTAGTTTTTCCTAATCTCCAATAAAAAGGTTGCCCCTCTTTATTTTCACACTACCCAGCACAAGTCCACTGAGAGCCAGCTGCTGCACTGGCGTTCAGTGATTTAAAAGGGCCTACGATTCCCATCCACCACAGGGACCAACCAGAGCTCCAGGCCTTTCAAATTGCCACCAGATCCCTGGGTAGCACACTGAAGGGCTTGCTGGAGGATGCTACCTCTAGCCCTGCCCCTTCCACCTGAGTTCCCACCCACTACCGTGCCCAGGGAAGTCTGTTGACTGCCTTGACCCAACCAGGTCCCCCTGCTTTGGGGAGCACATTGTCAGGATCTGCTACATTTCCAAAAGTTGGGCTCATCAAAAAATTCAGGTGCCTCCTACATTTTTGTTATTTTGGTTCAACACTCATGTGTGCTTTATAGCACACACACGGCACTTGGTAGGATTCCTTTGGCTTACCCTTGTTGACTGTGTTTTTAATGATAGGCATGCTTCCAAGTAATGCTCAACTTTCTGCTTTCTCATTAAAAGCACTGGCTAAGGAGAAGAGATGGAACCACCATAAGTTATTACAGGAAAGTACACACGATGCTTATTCTCCCTTTTTCATGACTTCAAAGACATCAACAGCCAAAAGATCAGTCCTACATTTTTCTAAGCATGTAATTAAGAACCTTTTGCAAAGTAACCTCTCTAAACTAAGAAAACAAAAGTTTTCATCTGTGTAGTCACCCATAACTCAAAAAGAGGAACCCTGGTTACTTTTCAACAAAGGCTCCCAGCCTAATAGTTGTGTTGTAGGAAGATCAATAGCCCAGTAATGAGCTAACTTTCTGCCTCTATATAAGCTGTGGAAAATTGCTATGGGTTTGATTATGTTAGCTGGTATTGTGAGATGATAAACTACCTTTTAATAGAACATTAACATTAATCTAAACAAGATTAGTGGTGCAAAGCGTTGTATGAATAAGTTTTCTCAATTAAAACAGATGGTCTTCCATGCGGAATTCTGTTATGTTAATATATCCCCATTTTCCCCCAACCCATGTACTCTAGATGAGCTCAGCTGTGTCTGCTATAGCATGCATTTTATCATCTTTTATTCTGTGAGCTTTTCAGCATTTCATATTTATCAAATTATTTCTGAATGATTAACAAAAGATTTGTACATTTTCTTCTAATTATACGTGTGTCATTTATCTTCACTATTTCTTTTGCCCCAAGCATTTTAGAGACAGCGGAGAGTGATATGATTCAGCAATTAGAATTGGCTTTAAGCATCATTAAGGCTGTCTGAAACGGGGGAGAAGAAAACATTGAAGGCTGCAGCAGCATTAATGTGTAGTGTTAGCCAAAATTAATGATCAAACTTTGCATCTTAGCATCTTAATATTGTCTCAAGCAAAATGGTTTTACATTTGGAAGCAATGCACAGTTGAAATCTAATCACTAGATTCCCCCCCAGACAAGCTTTTACTGTTCATTAATAGAAGAAACAGTTTTGTTGCTTCAAGTATGAAGATTATTTTTTTTTTCATGGGCAAAAACACAGCAATGTTCTCTAATATATTAGAAAGCCTGAAAGCTTTTGGGGATTTTTTACTTCTTGTTTCTTAAAAAAAAAAAAAAATGATAGGACAAATTCATCCCAAATATGGTTCTATTTATGCTAGTGGTCCTAATAGGCCAAATTTAGAGTAGTGTAAATAGACACAATTTGACCTCACCCCAATCTTCACCCTGGGACAAGGAATATAAGGTACTAAAATGTGAAGGGAATTGGAAGTGGGAACATACAACAATTTTTAAAGGATTTCTGCTTTCTTTTTCTGGCCATCCTGAAATCTTCTTGCAGACTTTACCCTGGATCGTGACCCACACCTGTGCCTTCGGCCACTCCGGTAATATTAGAAAGTTGCCTTAATTAGGAGGCTGACAATTCTGGCATGGGAATAACCCCAGGTGCAGCATAACCAGTGTTGCTGGCCTTAAGGATTTATCTCTAGCTACATAACACCCCCTCGGGGTTCATTACTGACTGGT
This sequence comes from Pelodiscus sinensis, assembly GCF_052426305.1. Lineage (NCBI taxonomy): Eukaryota > Metazoa > Chordata > Testudines > Trionychidae > Pelodiscus > Pelodiscus sinensis. The sequence goes on along the minus strand of NC_143068.1, from coordinate 12,175,944 downwards.
ATAGATTAGCCCTGAGGGTGGTCAAAACTGTGCTGGCTACTGCATTGACTCCGGTCTGCACCCAGCATAAAGTGGGCAGGATTTGGAAAGGCAGTGTGACAGAACTTGTTTCCCTCTCTTCTTGTTCTGCACTTTTTCCTCCCTCTTCCATGCCTCCCACCCACCAACACAATTTCAGTTTGAAATGAACAGATCTATGTACAGTTATGAATGAAAAATGTAACAAAGATATTTGAGGGCAGATTCATCTCTAAGAATCCTAGGAATATCATGTGTCTCCAGAACTCAGTGTTTTGCCTGTGCAAACAGCACCTGGACTTTTTGGGGGGCACATATATTGCATGAGATACTAAAAATGTCATCCCACCATGAGATACTAAAAATATGGTTGCACAATTTTGAATATATGTTAATAATAATGTAGCCAGTTCCTTGCCACCTTTTGGATATTTGGCCTTCTATGTTTTGTTTCTGGTTATGCTATGGGTTTTTTAGAAATCTTACTTTTAAATTAAAAGGATCAAAATGCTTATCTTCTGAGTTCTATGTTCACAAATAAAGAGCTGGTTCACAATGGCCTTGTTGATACTGTATTCAACATTAAGAAAACATGCACAAATTATTTTTCATATTTGAAGAGGTTTCCATTGTGTGAGTGTTCTATTTGCGGTGGAGGTGTGACTTATTTTCTGGGCCAGACATCCTCCGAGATCTGTATTCACAGCTCATGTTAGCATCGATGGGAGCTATACATCTGAATCTGTCTGGATCTCAAAAATAGGATTATGTGGAGAGGGACAGCTGTTAATTAATGGTTCTCATTGAAGAAGAGTTGATAGAAGCCAGAAGCATCACTCATACCTCTCTGATTTAAATAATATTAATTTTAAATGAAGTTTTAGTGAACAGTTTTGGATGATACAATCCGTCATCTGTGAGCTAAGAATTGCTAATGGGCCAGTGGGAGCATAAGCTTTTCATTGTCAGTATTTCCTCAGGTTTATTATAATGGATCTGAAATTACTTTAGTGTGCACATAACTCAGAAATCTCAGCCATCCACCAGAGATAAGCAACCAGGAAATGACTGAAAAAAAGGAAATGTTTTATGTGGAGGTGAGTAAACTTGAGAAACGCACCCGGAGAATAAGCTTTCTTTCCACAAAGTCCACATCAGGTTTTGGGAATTTAAGGGTTAGCTTGCCAAAAATATCCATTCAGAATTTCAGCAATACAGAATCCAGGAGACTCCATTTAAATCCTCAGTTAATCATCTCAAGAACAAATAATCACCTTACATGAGAACTCCATGTGGCAACTGGAGGCATGTGAGGTTGTAGGGGAAAACCTAGTGACCTCTCCTCTAATAACAGCACAATTGAAAGAGGATGTCTGGTTACTTGCTGTTTAAGCAACCGGACAAAACCAGGGAATAGTGATAACATCTAATATCACTGTGCCACAGGTGCATTGTGCAGCCCAAATACAGTGGGAGGAGAACAGATGAAACACTTGATAGCAGGAATGAGCCTGTATTTTTCTTTTGCAGAAATCAGCAGGTGGGAGGAAACTTCCCATGCTACTCTTGTTCTTCCTTTGTTTTAGTTTTTTTTATTATTATTATTTTGAGTAACCTTGTTGCACATGAAAATGAGGAAATAAACATACCACGCCAGGCATTCTCCAAGGCGGTAGGGTGCCCACATCCTGAGTGAATCCTTCACAAAGACAGCATCTGAGCATTGTGAGTCTGTCCGCTCTTATCAGCTCTCCAGAGCATCCCTTCTGCCTGCAACGTATGAAGTTCCAGCCAGGCCCACCCAAACAGTATGCGGTGCCCAAAGCAGCGTGGCTGAGCCAGGTAGGCAGGGCCAGGAGCAAGGCAGTGTGGGGCCCTGAGTGAGTGGCCGGGTGGGCGGAGCTGGGAGCTGAGCAGTGGGGGGTCCTGAATGCCTTGCTCACCTTTCCCAAGGCCGGGCCTGGTTTCAGCTGGTGCAGATGGACATAGCAGATGATACAATCCACTGTATTTTGGGCATACATCTGTTCAGGGAAGACTCTACTAGCAGGTACCAGGATTGCAACTATCAACTAGACTCAATCCCTGAGGCCTTGTCTCCATTATGTAGTGGATCGATGCTTTTCGATCTACTCGTGTGTTTCAATCCACCAGTGTTTGATTTATCAGGTCTGTTCAAATCAATCTCCGAGTGCTCTCCCATCAATTCCGGTACTCGGCCACGGTGAGAAGAGTCGCTGGAGTCTCCTCATTCACATATCAGGCAAACCTTCATTTTCCATTTGTGTACTGGTCAGTTACAATGCCTATGTGAGGCTCTGTAATCCATCGCTTACATGGCATAGTAAAGCTCGGTGATTGGTCTGTAGGATCTATGAATCTTGATTCTTGATTCTAGTGGCTCCACTCCTTGTTTTTTGTTGACAGGCCCAAGGTTTTAAGAACTTTGACTGCTGACCAGAAGGGGTTCCTGGACTTTAGGTGGTATTTCTGGGTGGAGGCTGGAGATCTTGATAGGTGGGCAAGTCTGATGATTCTCTTAGCAGTGTTCAAATGCACGTTGACAAACTTTGTATCATGTCAAGAACTTTGAACTACTTGCCCCTTTTGGCATACAGTATTCAGCTTCTGAGAAGACAAGGGCCAAAGACTGTAAGATGTGAACATCTTCTCAACAACTGATCCCAGTTAATTTATAGATTACGTTGTCTGTAGCCTTTGCCTTGGCAACTGTCTTCATTGGATGCTGGCAGTATGTGAGGCTGCCATCCAGAACCACTCTAAGATATTTCAGGAAATCCTCATGCCTTAGTTGGATATTGCAGAAAGTGACACTCAGATGCTTCTTTTCATGTTTGCTGCTTAGGTAGAAGGGCAGACAGCTCTTTTTGAGGGTTTGGTTATAATTACCATAACCTGTATGGGGCTGTGTCTTTAAGACAAGCCTAGCAGCTTTTCCTCAGCCTTTCCTATAATCTCACAATTAGGGGGAATTAGTAAACATAGGTCGGTGTGATGAAACTTAATTAGAATGACTGACCCCAGCAGAACTCAGTCAGAGGGAGGAGACACAGGTAATAGGAATAAGGAGGATGTGTTTTCTGGAAAAGGCCTGGGGAAGTTAGACTGGAAGGGTATTGCTAGACTACATTCCTCTTTTGAGAGAGGAATGCAAATACAGCCCAGCGAAATTGCAAATGAAGTGTGGATTTGAATTTCCTGTGTTTCATTTGCATAAGGGCGTCTGGGTGCTTTTTCGAAATACCCTATTTTGAAAGAAAAAACGCAATCTAGATAGGGTTATTTTGAGAAAAAACCCTTCTCGAAAAAACTTTTGCATAATGGCCCAGACGCCCTTATGCAAATGAAGCATGGGAAATTCAAATACGCACTTTATTTGCAATTTCGCTGTAGTGTAAACATACCCAAAGAAAGCCACAGAGAGCAGGGTAGGATCTTCTGGGGGAAGTCCGGCGATAGGATTTGTAAGTCCTGGTCTACACTACATGATAAATTCGATTTATGATATGCAACTCCAGCTTCGAGCATTGTGTAGCTGGAGTCATCGTATCTTAAATTGAATCTTAAATTGAATTTCTTTGGTATCCCCATTGCGGGAGGTCAATGGGAGAAACTCTCCCATCGGCTTCCCTTATTCCTTGTGACCCGGTGGAATGCCAGAGTGGACAGGGATGCCATCAGAGTTGATTTAGTGGGTTCTTACTAAACCTGCTAAAACTAACCCTGGAAGATCAAGCTCTGGAGTGTCAATCTTCCCGTAAGTACAGACTAGGCCTAAGTGAAAGGGAAATTCCTGAGGTAAACTGCCAGACCAGTGCTGGAAATGCTGCTAGGGAAGACACAGTCTAGGAGGAGCTCTGCAATGCCCAGAAATAGAGGCAAGGCAGAAGATGTTGCTAGCTGAAAGATATAAGTGGACTTTTCATTACCCAGGAAGAGGTTTGAACTTTTCTGTGACTTGGCTGGGGAACAAACCACACAGAAACCAAATAGAGACTCAGGAGAAAACACAGATGAAGGAAAAGTCTATGGCAGGGTCAAGGAAATCACCAGTAAGGGCATTAGATAAAGTCCCTCTGTACCAGAACAACTCAATACATGGGTGTTTTCAAGGGGAGGGTCCATTCTAACTTTACTCCCCCATTTTTCATGTCTTCTGTGAGGATGCATTGTGTGTGGGTCCATCCTTTGATGGAAAGCCTGAGATAATCCACACATCCAAATGTGCATGACTGGGTCAATGGCTTGCCACTGATATAGATATTTGAGAGCAGTGGTGCCGAGATAGGAGCCCGCTGCTCAGCAAACAATGTTTGCTGCTCTCTTCTATTAAATGTACTTACAACTTGTGTTTGGCAGGCGTGACTGTTGGTAGGCTCAGTGTTGTTCTGCTCTGGGTTATCTTTGACAGTGTGAGAAGCAGGCAGTCCTGCCAAACCATCTCATATGCCAAGGATAGTTCATAAGTCCAATACATTGATAGCCAGCTTTGATGTAGGTTGTTCATGCAATTACCCATTTCCAGGTAAACACAGATTACGTTTTAGGACTGTATTCCTGAAAGATTAGTGTAATTCTCTGGAATATCATCCTGTGCATTATGCCTCAATAGTTACTAATGTTTGGGCATTATGCATAATAGTTTGAGCATAATGCATAGAAGTTACTTTGGCTAATAGTTTTTTGGATCGTCAACAGCTCTCCCTAGTTTCAGGAAGGCTGTGACCTTTACCTGTTGCCATGCTTTAGACAAAGTAATAAGATTTGATAACACTCTCCCCAACATTATGCATTGCATGTATTTAACCTTTAAAATGAATCAATCAATCAACAAATCACATCAACCAACCAACAAAAAGAAAAAAACATATTCCAAGCCAAGTTTTTACCCCCCATAGTGAGAACAGACAGACTCCATTAAGTCTACTAAAGACTTCTCTATTGCAACCAATTTTACATGAAATATGTGCAGATACTCTGGTGACAGATGACATGCCAAAACCCAAAGAATGATTCTCTGTTTTTCCCTGCAACTCTTTCAGTTTTTAGAAAATCGCCTTAAAATATTGCTGGATGGATAGCAATTTTGGTAATATGGTAATTACAAAATCTAGAGATAATTAAAATCCAAGAAGCAAAAACTAAATGTGGAAAAATCAAAATAAATACAGCTTATGTGTTGTGTGTATTGTTCATTTGTATGTGTGTTTTAATAAGGCCAGCCCTTTATGGATAATAAAGGTTTTTAAGGAAAATTTCCCAATAGTAGTAGTTTGACTGTCCAGTGCAAAATTGTATACTTCCACCATTGTATAATGTACTGTCTTCTGCTCTCCACTTACAACATTTCAATGTTGCTGTATTTTCTGTAATTTATAGAACTCCAATGGTATACAATGTTTGTTTTCCGTAAGTTAGAATGGTGGAGAATAGATGCTCAGTTTTTGTAAGAGACAATGCACCACAAGGTGGGATATTACTAAATGATGTCTGTCTGTTATGAAGAACAATCAGCGTGGGGGAAGTAATATCTTTTATTGGACCAATTTTTCTTGGTAAGAGAGACAAACTTTCGAGCCACACAGAGCTCTTCTTTGTTTGTGAAGAACTGCGTTCATCCTGCCAAAGAGAAATGTATGAATTTGTGGTGTTTGTTGTTAAAAAGAATCAGTTTGTCATTTTTTCTTTAAAAATAAATATCTGCCTGCTTTATGGCATCTTATTGCTCTCTCAAGAGTTCCTGACCATGTTTCTCTATTTATATGTCTGGCTTTAGTCAACCTAAAGACACCTACTTAAAAATAACAGTTGACCAGGAAGACTACTCACTAAGGTTACCATAGTGGTCTTTGCCATCAAACCTGTTAATAATATGCTGCAATTTGTCTCATCCAGGATGCCTGAATGAGCCTACTGCTAATTATTATATTATTGGCTGAACACACAGCCTTATGGGGAAAATTTGCAAACAACACAGACTAGAAAGCCAGGTTTGGAAGTGGCATATGATTGCAGCCGTAGCTCAGTAATGGACCCAATCCAGATGGTTTTTGCACCCAGAACTGCTGAGTTCCTGTTTGGAGCATGCAAAGAATGCAGGATAAGGCAGACTACTGCCAGGTTGCAAAAATGTAATATGTGGGAGACGCTACCAGTAGATGAGTAAATGCATTTTTATTGAGAGAAGACAATGTTTTCCTTTTGGATTCTGGGTCTGTGTACTTTTGGAAAGCACTTGGCAGCCACAGCAAATATGTTTACAAAAAGAGCAGAACTGGTAAAGTTCAAGTTCCTGTTTGGATTCAACCCCAGCAAACTGAAACTGAAATTGTGCCAGACGTTTGAAGTTGCCAGATGACAGTTCATCTCAAACAGAAAACTGAAGAGGGAGAAAGAAATTTGTCAAATAAATTCCATGTGGAATTTCAGGCTGTTTAATGTGATTCACAACACTCAGAAATATCTTGGGTTTTCCTATTGTTTTTTTTTTTACTTGATACCTTCTGTGATCGCACTGCTTTGTGGCACTTTTATCACATCCTTTAATTCACTGGCTTTGGCATCCCCTTATTGTATCTGATGATGTTATATTAGGCTCTGCAACATCCAAGAAGTGAATTTAAGGCCAATAATCTGGATCTTTCCTCATGATCTGCTCCAGAAATAATAAGGTTTGGACTGCTGTCAATAGGATAGATCTTTTGGAGATACATGCATCCTTTTTTATGCAATCTGAAACCCCAGAACTATTCTCTGACAGAGTGGTAAGGCACAGCTGGCCTTTGTTATGCTCTGGGTTGCTGACTGAGTGCCTAAAATTGAACCCAACTGGGTCAGAAAATACGAGGCAGGCAAAACCTGCAAGCTCTACAGGATTAGGTATCTGAAATGTCAGAATCGTTAAATCCAGTGGATTCTGAACATTGCTTCATTCAGAGCAATATTAATTCCCACAGAATCTGCAGATTTTGTACCTGCCTTGCAGTGAAAATCAAAGAATACTATTCCTTGTTGTGCACATAATCAAGCTGAACAGTGTGGCTACGTCTACACTGGCATGATTTTCCGTTAAAAGCATTTTCGGAAAAGAGCGTCTAGATTGGCAGGATGCTTTTCGCGATCGGGGCTTTTTTGCGGAAAAGAAATCTCTGCTGTCCCTTGCTCATAAAGAACATATAATGGTGGCGCCTCCACCTGTCTGGCCTTGTAACACACTTACTGGTGTGCCTTGGGAACCTCCAGGAATAAACTTATTCCAACAATTAACTGAATCTAACTCCAGAACAACAATTACAAATCATAAATAATATACATCTAATAGACTGCATTAGAATGAACAACCTTTACCTAACTTAAAGAAACAGGATTTAACAAATTAACAGTGAATAACATCAATTAACAAAGTACACAGAAGTAAAAGGAACTTATTTAGATGCCATTTGCACTGCCAATATTGATCCCACCCCAGTGTGTGAAGTATCAGAGGGGTAGCCGTGTTAGTCTGAATCTGCAAAAGCGGCGAGGAGTCCTGTGGCACCTTATAGACTAACTGAAGTGTTGGAGCATAAGCTTTCGTGGGCAAAGACCCACTTTGTCACATGCATCTGATGAAGTGGGTCTTTGCCCACTAAAGCTTCTGCTCCAGCACTTCAGTTAGTCTATAAGGTGCCACAGGACTCCTCGCCCCAGTGTGTGCACACCCCTGGACTCAGAGTCCCAGACTCTTGCTTGCGAGGGTGCGCTTGAAGAACTGCAGCTGTAATGGAGATTCTCTGTAGGTAGTATGTGGGTCCAAGCTATGCAGCAGCTCTGGTTCACTGGGTTGGCCTCTCTGCCTCTCTTTGAACCCAGAGTTAGTCTGTATCTCTGAGGTCTGTCCCAGGCAGCATTTTCCCAAAGATGCCCAGTTACTCACAGTCTCCTTCTGTGTGCTGGATGCAGAGTAGCTTCTAGCCACATGTACAGCCAAAGGGCCTCCCCTCTAGGGCAATCAGAAGCAGCCTGCTAGATCTCAGTTCCAAAGGCTCACTGTCCCAGTCTGTAACTGCAACATAACAGCTCCTTAACTGGATCAAACTCCTCCACAGCAACCTGGCTTCCTTTCTGCACCAAAAACAGAAGGAAGAGTCCGCAGACTGCTGAGTCTTCCTCTACACAGGTGGAGAGACTCAGATCTTTCAAACAAAAGTCACTTCCTTCCTGGTTTCCTTCAGGGCTCATGGGAATTGTAGTCTCTGGAGCTAGATTGCCGCACACAGGATTTTCCCAGAGAATAAGCAGAGGCACCTTTTAGTAAGGGGACTACACTAGTCTTCTTGCTTAAACCTGGTGGGAATATAAGACTACCCGATTCTCTTCTAGCTTATGCTGATTTAAACGAGTGAATGTGAGAAGAGTATTAGATCCATCTTTCCCACGGTTTATTTGTAGGGCAAATCTGCTATGGAGGGGGGGGGGGGAGAGGGAGAGAGAGAGAGAGAGAGAGAGAGAGTGTGTGTGTGTGTGTGTGTGTGTGTGTGTGTGTATTTGTTAAGGAGAGGAAAGCAGGAAGCTACCTGACTTGGATATTTTTAAGAGCTATATTTTCTCTCTCCCTTTCTCTGAATGCCTTTTCTGGAAATGGGTCTATATCAATCTTCCCTTTCTAAAAAGTTCCCTCCGCTCACTATTGCTTTCTTCTATAGACTAGCCAAGTAGAAAAGGTATACATCTGTAGCACCCAAGATAAAGCTCCATGAGGTTAGCAAATGAGATCTGTGCCTGGGGCAAGCTACTGACCTACGCCCCTCCTCCCCACCCCAAAAATGATACAATTCTTAATTTTTTGTATTCATTGTATTCATTGCACATGTTGTTAATTGTGTTGCAAATAGATGATAGTAAAGATATAAATGAAATAATATTTTAACTTTCTAATTTTTAATTTTTTGCCCCTAAATGTACTGCGCCTGGGGTGAGTGCCCCACTCGCCCACGCTTGTTATGGCTCTGAGTGTCCCCTACATTCTTCAGACCAGGGTGTCTCTTACACTACCCTTGTGAAAAGTAGCCGCTCCAGGCTCTACTCTCACAGCAAGAAGTATATAAAGGCGCACCTAGCAAAGTTATATGAATGCTGCTCTGCCAGTCATTCATAAACAGAGAAATGGCAAATCCCACGTATGCCTGAGTCGCAGCCTTGCACCCTCAACATGTGCATTTTACATAACTTAAGACCCCCTTGATCAGTGTAAGCTCAATAATCGGTCTGCCATACTGTCAAGGCGTAATGAGTCTACACTAGCCTTTGCTAACCTAAGTAGAAATTCCTCATCCACATTTAAGTCAAAACTCACTGCTTTAGATAAAATACTAAGTTAATTAAGCAGAAAAAGATAGGCATGAAGTGATTATAAGTGACAAAGGCATAAAAATCTGAATTGGTTACCAAAGAAAATAAAAGGATAAAATCACAATTCAGTTCCTAAGTTTTACCAAGGCTAATAGTTCTAAAAGCAAAATAGTTTGTCTCATCACAAGCTGCAATTCATTTCCCTGGCTGTCTCTTTTCAGACTGGAACAACCCCTCCCACTGTTCAATGATTTGGACCCCACCAAATTCACAGCTATGAAAAATGTATCATGGACTGTGAAATCTGATCTGCCTCCATGAAATCTGGTCTTTTGTGTGCTTTTCTTTGTCTTTCACATGATCTTGCTTTTATGAGTTGAGATGGGGGAAGAGTGGGAAATAGAAGCCCCTTTTCCTCCTTTTTATACCCCAACTCCTTGTCCTGGAAAAGTCCTTGCTGGGTCCAGACTATTCTTTACATGCTCTGGAAACCATTATTCAAATGATTTGCAAATTCTTGTCTGCACCTTTTGTGAATGTTCAGTTTGTGCTGTCTTGCAGATGACATGTAAAATCCTTTGTTTGTAGTGAGCAGACAGTGGTTTCCTAACACTGTCTTTTGTGTCTGTGAGGGACTAGTTTGTGAGCATCCTTCAGACTCACAATCAATGTTCCCTCTAATTTTTTCCATCCATGTGCAGAATCCATTTTGTTACATGCACGGAGGCACCACCAATAGAAACTCATGCTTATTGTGGGTTCTCTGCAAATCAGCTGGGTGGTGTTTGAATCTCTCCTGGGTGCAGTGCCTTTTTTGTGACAGTATGCACCAGTATGGGAGCACTCGCCGCTTTTCTCTGGCATAGGCCCTAGCCAGCCCTGGGAGTACTCGCACTGCGCCAGATGGAAGCCCGTTTGGAACATAGCAATTGAAGGGGCTGCAACTGCATTTTAGCCCCAACCTTCTAGATGGGGATTTTTTTTTTTAGCATGACAAATTTTCCCCCGGCTTTTTTTTTTCTTTTAACAAAAACCATTGCCAACCCTAGCATCGGCACTCTTTTTTTTTTTTTTTTTTTTTTTAAACAAAAAAAGCACTGCGTGGGTGGCTGCCCAAGTGCTCAGCTTACAGGGAACACTTCTCACAAAATGTTTCAGTAACAAACACAGAAAAATCTCGTAACTCCATATACAGTATTGATTCACACATTTTAACAGGACTGTGATGTCCAGTAGAGCATGAGTGATATCTCACAACATAATGCTTTGCAGAAAATATGTCATAACCATACAAAAGTAGTGAACATGGGGAACAGATGGAGTACAGAGTGTCATGCATTGCATGGGATGTTTATGGTTAAATAAATTTTATTTCCCCTCACAGTATTAAAATTATTATTTCCCAAGAATGCATCTCCATATTGCTTGAGTTTCTCACCATGAAACATCTATTGATGTTTATAACTTTCTCTGCATAAATAGCTTGACAATCTGAGTGTTATGAAAATCGTTAGTGCTAAGAAGTAGAACCTCAAGTCTTTTCCTACAAATTAAGTGCATAGGGATTTATTTACTCTGTGCTGTAGTAGTAATAATTAAAACACATGCCACTGCAGGTAGCTCCCACAGCTTGCCCTTTGCTCTGAAACAGAGAAACTCATTGATTAATCCATGAGGTCAATCAGTCCATCTTAGCTAGAGAGTTAATCATAGTGAATTCCTGCAACAAGGCCAAAAGCAACGTGGGTTCATTTAATGATACTTAATCGAAGAACTCAAACTCTCCTGTACAGCAGAGAGAGATTTGTTTCTACTTAGCAAAATGATCTCATTAATGCGGCCGTAAATTTCAGTTCCATAGCATGAAGGTATGGAATTTTAAGATGAGCAAGGTTCATGCAAGTGACTGCCCATAAAATGTCAGGGTTTGCCAACAACTAGCATAGGATTACCAAGTTTTTTTCTATTTTAAGGATGAATCAAACTAGGCCAGGGGAAAAATGTGTCATATAGTACCATTATGTGGTAACTGTTAGGCACACAGTTCTTTGATGGTGCCCTGTCTGCCATATTTGCAGAACTTGAATCATCACTGTGTTACTCCACGTTTATGGTGATGGCACTCCCATGGACTATGGTGGACTTACAGCTGCGTAAAATGAGAGCAGTGCAGTGGAGAATCAGACCCTGGTATGTCATTAATGGCTCCTTGACGTGAACTGTGACTGGATGTATCTTCACAGAAACTGAACTATTTTTCCCAAACACTCTATCTGCAAGAGTTCCTCTGATCAAGTTATAACTAGACAGAATATTTCTGGGTATACTAGAGGGCTGTGCCCCCTGCTCACTACACTCACCAACCCACCCCTCTCTTTAGGGGTAGGTGTCTGGCCAGGGAGAGGGGCCAGGAGCAGGCTGGGGACAGAGTGTCTGGCCAGGGGGCGAGGGCAGGAGCAGGCTGAGGGTAGGTGTGAGGCCAGGGAGGAGGGGGCAGGAGCGGGCTGGTCGCATGGGGTCTCGGTGGAAGGGGTGAGGGGGTTGGGAGTGCAGGGTTTCAGCAGGTTGAGATGCCCCAGCTACCCTACTCCTACCGGGGAGCTGGGGTCACCCTGACTCTCCCTCCTGGCCGCCAGGGAGGGCCCAGACCTGAGGCTGTCCTGGCCCCTCTCCTCCAGTGGCCAGGCCGGGTCTGGGGCTGGGACTGAGGCCGAGGCCATGCCGTGGCTTTCCTCCCAGCTACCAGGCAGGACCAGGCTGCGGTACACCAGCTCTGGTTCTCCCTCTGGATGCTGGGGGGGGGGGGGGGGGGAGGCTGGGCCAAGGTCCTCTGGCCACTGTGGGGCCCGGGCTGCTGGGCAAGGTCAGGCTATAGTGCCATCCCCAGCCACTTGGACACACACATACACACCCTGGCCGCCGGGGAGGGCTAGGGCAGACCCTGCTCTAGGATCACGCCAGCCTGGGTCTCTCACCCTCTGTCCCCAGCCACCAGGGAGGGCCAGGCTGAGGCTGCGGCAGCTATGGCTCTCCTCCCAGCTGCTGGGGAGGGTTGGACTGAGGCAACAGGCAGCCTCAGCTCTCCATGTGGGCCCTGGGGAGGGTCAGGCTTGGGAGTGGCTCCTCTGGATGCAGAGTAATAACAACAATACACAATAACAATGAAAAGTATACCTAGAGAGAGATTATTGTTATTTCTTGGTTGGTTAGAATTGATTTATATATTTGCATTGGAAGCCACAGGGTCCATTTATGCTAGGAGCCATTATAATGATTTTCCCCAAGCCCTTGGCACCCATACCACCTATTTTCCCTGAGGCACTACCTTTGTGCTACCCATTCCCCGGAGGCCTCATCCTCATACACCCCTCCCCTGAAGCTCCACCCCCATGCTGCCTCTTCTTCCCTCCCACCCCCAAGACTCCACCTCTTGCGTGTTCCTCTCCATCCCTGTCCTCTGTTAACTCACCTTTATGGCCAGTAAAAAATGATGAGCCCATTACACCCCCTGTTCTGGCATATGTGGTGGTCGGCTGCACCAATGCACTGTGCCGCTGTAAGCTCTCCAGTGTAGCCACTCTAAACCAATGGGAGAGGGGGCTCCTGACAACTTAATTAATCCACCTCAAACAGTGGCAGCAGCTGCTGGCAGGAGAAGTTGTCCCACTGATGTAGCATTGGCAACACCAGCATTTAGGTCAGTAAAACTTAGGTCATTCAGGGTATGTCTACACTACCCCGCTAGTTCGAACTAGGAGGGTAATGTAGGCATACCGCACTTGCAAATGAAGCCCGGGATTTGAATTTCCTGGGCTACATTTGCATAAGCAGGGTGCCGCCATTTTTAAATCCCGGCTAGTTCGAACCCCGTGCTGCGCGGCTACACGCGGCACGGAGTAGCTAGTTCGGATTAGGAAGCCTAATCTGAACTAGCTACTCCGTGCAGCATGTAGCCGCGCGGCACGGGGTTCGAACTAGCCGGGATTTAAAAATGGCGGCGCCCGTCTTATGCAAATGAAGCCCAGGAAATTCAAATCCCGGGCTTCATTTGCAAGTGCGGTATGCCTACATTACCACCCTAGTTCGAATTAGGAGGGTAGTGTAGACATACCCTCAGGTGTGTGGCTCATTCAGACCCCTGAGTGACGTAAGGGTAGACATAGCCTAAGCCAAGAGACAGCAGTGGGGAAACATTGAGTAGGTCATTGAGACAATATTGGTCAGCATGATAGGCAGTAGCCTCAATAATAGATGAGACACGTTCTGAGCTGCTCTGCTGAAAATGTTGAGCATGTGTGTGACAATCAGGGTCCAGATGCCACCAGGAAAAAACAGGACCTGAACCCCCAAAAGTAAGAAATTGAATCAACTGGCTGAATCTAATGTTATTGTGTATAAAACAATAGTAAGTAAGGTCTTCTGTGAAGCTTGAAATGTTTTGAACTTCATGGACACCAAGAGATACAAGACAATGAATCTATGTACTTACGTATATTAAAAAGTATGTTTGTGACTTATACTACAATTTTAAATACACTTAACCACAGGGAGGGGCTCTTCCCAAGCCAGATATTTACATGAAACTAACTTTTAGTATTTGTCCTGTCCATTGTCCAGCCAGGAAAAGACCGTGGTGGACCATTCAAGTAAATGGGAAAACACTGAAACAGCTCCAAAGTGAAAACAAAACCACAATAATGGAAAAATAAGTCTTTGTCTATGCTGACAAGTACATTAGTACTTTCCACGGTAATGCTTTTGTTTTTCACTGATGCATAAATCCCTCTCTCCAATGACAAAAGCTTTCTTTTGGCGAGAACTAGTATAAGGCCTTGTCTACATTGGCATGTTTTGTCATCAAAACCAATGCAATGTGATTTTTGTTGGAGAAAAATACCCAATTTTGACAACAAAAAACTTCCACCCTGACAGAGACTTTTATCTTTTCCCCTCACTTTATTGTCACCAAAGAGCCAGTGTGGATTCTGCTGTTTGTTTTGTCAAGAGAACTGGCTTTCGCCAGTATCCCACGATACCTACCCTTATGGCTGTGCTCAGTGTTTTGTGATCTCTGCAGCCCTGCAGGCATGTGCTCCTCCCCTTTCAAAACTCCAGGAAGTGTCTGACAGCTGAGTGAGCTGCTCCATTTGGGGAACAAAGAGCAAATAATTGGAATGCTCCTGACTGTTCTGCCCTGGTAAGAAAACAGCAGCAGGCAGACAGCTGGTGCAAGGGGAGGGCTGGAGAGACTGCTGTGCTGCTTTGACATGCCTCAGAATGTCGAGCTCACAGAGCAGCTCTGCCTTCCCACAACTCTGCACTGTAGGATACTTACCCACAATGCTTTGTTCCATCTGTCGACAGGGGAGCTAGCAATGTGGTCATGCTAATGGGAGACAAAGAACTGGTTTGATCAATTTTCACTTTCGGCAACTTTTGTATGACAACAGCACTTTTGTCACCAAACCTTCCCAGTGTAGACATCTCCTGAAAAAGTGCTATGACAGCAGAAGCGGGCTCCTGCCGACAAAGCAAACACAACTCGTAGCTGGTGGAACATTCTTGTGGGGAAAAGTGGCGACAAACAGTGTTTACGCTGTCTGACTTTTAGGCGACATGGTTGTGTTGACACAGATGTGCTGCTAATAGCTGTGTAGTGTAGACATGCCATAAAAGGAGGAAATAAAGCACCATAGTCTGAGAGAGAGAAAAAAACTACAAACCCTAAAAGAAACGAGGACATGAAGGACATGCAGGGACTGCAGTCCACCATCTCAAAGGGGCACTATCCATGAAACACCAAATCCCCTCTATGATATCGGGGTGCGAAGTTACTGTTTAAGGGCAAAATATAACATCTGTTAGGAGAGGGAAATTGTCTAATACAGAAGTGTGAAGCCTGAAGTTGTACTTTTTATTTTGGGGTAATGGTGTTTGCTTTTCCCTGCTGTTTCATCTTTGAATTTGTGTTTTTTCTATGAAGTAACCTTTTTTTAACCAGTAGCAGTACTCTGGTGTGCAAACTGAGTGGTGTGGGGGTCCTAAAGTGAATGGATAACAGGGCAGGTTTCCCTCCTATGGGGGTGATGAACCAGAGTGAGAAAGTCTGAGTGCTGGTAGTTAAGAAGTTGGAGAAGATGGATTTGGGGAGATTCAGGTCTGGAAGGGTTATTGGGGTCACGCTGCAAGGAATATCTAGGCTGTTGGATGCCAAGATGAGACCTTTATGCTCGTAGGCTGGCTTCTAGTGTCAAGGATCTGAGCCATAGCAGTATGGCTTTAAGGCAGGGGGTGGCAGAATCCCATACTGGTCCATCACCAGCACAACATTACAGCATGCTCCTGAATAGTTTCTCAGAACAATGTAGTAGTGACCCTTTCAATTAAAATAATACAACATGGATGTCCTCTGAGTGAGGCTTTTTATCCCCCTGGGTTTCAATGTTCCACTGGTTGGAACTGAGGCACAGGTCTAGATTTATCCTAAATACCAGCAGGTGAATGCAGACACTGGGAAATATTGTCTTTGTAAGTGCTCAGTTCTAATCCCATAAAAAGAAAGGGATGCTGTTGAAAGCATCCCTCTACCAACTGCTAGATCATGTCAATTTTTATATAGAAATCTTCTACCGTTTTTTTTTAAGCTAGCCCAGAGCTGACAGCATATGTTTTACACTGCAGTGGGGTAGAGTGATTGATCCTAAGTAGAAAAGCCTTTGGGGTCTATAGCTGATACTTGAGCTCTGGAAAAAAAATCCAAATAAAGCATGTTAATGTACAGCAAGGAGCCTGGTTTAACTGGACCAGCTCCTGGCTTGCTGAAAATTAGTTAGAGGCTGGCTGGCTGTTGCTACTATGATTCATCTTTTCTATTGTGAGCTATCGTCATTTTCTCCAGGGAGCCTTTATTCCCCTCCAATTGCAAAATCCAAAGTGAAATATGTATTTCCTTCATTAAAAACATCTATTTTAGTTGAATTGTCTTAGAATAAATGGAAAATGGCACAGATGAGAATGAGAGACAGGGGGACAGGATCTGGTAATTGGTTTTTCTTTATTAAAAGGCTGGCTTATAATCACAGAATATAGAATACTAGGCCTGGAAGGGACCTCAAAAGGCCATCAAGTTCAGTCTCTGCACTCACGGCAGGACCAAACACCATCAGATCTTCCCTGATAGATGTCTATCTAACCTGTTCTTAAATATGTCCACTGATGGTGATTCCACAACCTTCCCTAGGCAATTTATTCCAGTGCTTAACCACTCGTACAGTTAAAACATTTTTCCTAATGTCCAACCTAAACTTCTTTTGCTGCAAATTGAAGCCCATTGCTTCTTATCCTCTTATCTTATGTAAAAGAGAATCATTTTTGTCCCTCCTCCTTGTAACACCATTGTAGATACTTGAAAGCTGTTATCATGTCCCCTCTCAGTCTTCTCTTTTCTAGACTAAGAAAACACAATTCTTTCAATCTTCCCTCATAGGTCACGTTTTCTAGACCTTTAATCATTTTTGTTGCTCTTCTCTGAACTGTCTCTAATTTCTCCACATCTTTCCTGAAATGTAGTTCCCAGAACTGGACGCAATATTCCAACTGAGGCCTAATCAGAGCAGAGTAGAGTGGAAGAATTATTTCTCATGTCTTGCCTACAACATTCCTGTTAATGCATCCCAGAATGGTGTTGGAGTTTTTTGTTTGTTTGTTGTTTTGTTGTTCGTTTGTTTTTAAACAAAGTCACACTGTTGACTCATGCCTTGGTTTTGTTTGAGTGGGTATTAGATCTAAACCTATATCTGCTTTTTTTAATACACTCACATCTCTTCATCGCTATTGGTCAACTACAAAAGCAACCAGCTAATTGTTTCCTTTCTAAATCCACATCTCAATGTGATAAAAGTATGATGTGCCTGTTTTTTGCATCTAGTGATAGTAGATCAGTGGGAATGGAAATCGTGTTTAAGAAAGCTGTCCAAAGTAGTTACAAAGCTAGAGAAGGTGTTGTATGGATTTAGACAGCTATGGAATTATAGAGGTAAATTTTTGAATGGGGCCTTTATTCAGCCCATACAATTCCTTTATTTATAATTTAACACCTGTGAGTAGGAGGGATTACAACTTGCATCCATAAAACCTGTTAAAGGCATTGTTTCTGTGGGTGCCCTATATGCTTTTTTATAATACATAAAATGCACACAGAGTTCTTAGAAATTGTATAGGGTGTACCTCCATGTTTGCACCTGCAAAGTGCATGCACAAATTTGTGTGCTCAAAACCAGGATTGTCTTTATGATTTATAGAGCCTTACTCAGTACTATTAAACTGGTGCCTCTGTGCCCAGTGGCAGCCTGGGAGTGGTGACGATTGTTTTGAGATATGATTTTATAGTCTTCAGCCACACACTAATGAAATATTTTAAAACCAATTGTAAATTAGGGTCCTATAGGCTAATCCAGTAAATTCAGAAACTGACAGTACAGGAGATACTGAGGGTTGGAAAATGCCTGTTAAATGGCTTAATTACCACTTGAATGGCTTTTTCACAGATTTGATGTTCTTCTAATCGGTCTGGCAGGCTTTTGCACTTTTAAGTTAACAAACTCCTCTCTGGAGGAAACAAAGCCACAGAACAGGGATAGGAAGAGGCAGATGATTGCACATTAAGACCCAGTGGTACCCCAAATTTTTGGTTGCCCTACGCAACTGTGTATTCTGCATATGAGTAAATATAACCCTGCCATAAACTGATGATCTTGGAAAATGTAAATCTAATTTTTCTATAAGCAGAAAAAAGTGATTTTTTTTACCAGCTATGACAAATGTAGTGAATCTTGCATTTACTTGTTGTTTGTTTATTGTTTCATTAGGGTAGCCCAGTGCTTCTGAACCTTTTTAAACGACTGCACCCCTTTTAGGAGATTTGTTGAAACCAGTTTTGAAATTAGACATAAAAATACAAGTGTCACAGCACACTGTTTTGGAAAAATGGCTTACTTTCTCACTTTTACCATATAATTATACACTAAATCAACTGGAATATAAATATTGTATGTACTGTGATACTAGAGCTAGTTTTTCACTTGTGAGCTGTTTTTGAAGCCCAACTCCCTCCTTCCTCTCCCCCTCCCCCTCCCGTATAGGGCTGAAGCCTATAAATTAGCTTTTGGGTCCCTATGTTGAGAGCCCCCGGGCATTTGCCCCCTCTTACCAACCCCAAATGCTGGTCCTGCATTTATTCCTCCTCGCCCTCCCCTCACCCTCAAAGCCATCCTGTAATCCTCCTGGGAGTTGCTATCTTCAGGTTGAGAAACACTGAGCTAGATGAGTTGCATACCCTGGAAGATTTCAGCATACCTTTAGGGTAAACATATCTCTAAGAAGCACTGCTGTAGCTAAGGGAGTAGTGGGTGAAATCCCATCAACCATACATACTATATCTCATAAATGTTATGCAATTTGTGTTTTTGTACACATTGAGGATTCATTATAACTGAAGACTGCAAGAACATAAATGAGAGTGTATTTAGCACAAAGTTAGACACTAAAGTGTAAAGGAGGATTAATATGACTCCAGACAGGCAAATACTGATTACCATAAGTACAAAGACTATATATATAATCTATTGGGACAGTAAATGTGATGTCCACAATCAATTAATAAATGAAGACATGACAAGGTGTGAATTGCCATGTTTGCAATTTTCTGTCTGTCCATTTATATGTAAAATATCATTATTCATTGTGATTGCTCCTAGTATGCAATAATATAAGCATGTATTGGCATATGTGGAAGAGATTGTCAAGAGACAGAGAAGGAAAGATTGATCAAAGAGATTAGTTAAAATTGCCTGTGTTACAGAATTATTGACTGCGTAGGAATAAAGAGTAGAAATTTCCTACCTCATCACAGAAATATTTTCTTCAAATCATCACTCTCAATATATAAAAAAGTTTTTCCTGCTGGGTGACAATGACATTATCATACTCTGACATTCTCTGGCAACGAAAGTCACCAGAGAGAAGAGGGTTGGCGAGTGTAGCAAGGGTAAACTGGGATATGTTTTTTTTTTTAAAAATAAGGTGACTATCTGTGGAAAGTTCTAGACAGGCAGCTGGAGAGCATGATTTACAGAACAAGTGTAGCATAGACTTCGGCAGTGGAAGGGTCCCACACTACCAGAGAATATGCCTCAGCAATGAATTTGGGCTTGTCTACACTACAGGTTATTGTCAGTAAAACTTATGTTGCTCAGCATTGTGAGCATGCAGCATGGTGTTTCAGCAGTAATTTAAAGGGTCTGGGGTTCTGGACACTGTTGCAATAGCAACAGCGGCAGGTGGGAGCACTGGGTCCCTTTGAATTATCAGGCCCAGGGACAACTGCCCCTTTTCTCCCCTCTTTCCATCCTCCCCCATTGGCAGGCCTGAACTTTGGCTTTGCTGCTATAGCTCCTATAAAAGGATTGTGTGTGCATGTAAGAACGTGTCCATTTATGATTTTTTTTCATATAAGCCTTGCACCAGTCACTCAGGTAAAGATGTATAGCTTTCGGATTTTGGTTACGGCGTGGTTTCATTTGAATGGGAAAATAGTGAAATTTTCTTATCAGGGTATGTCTACTCTGCAGCACTATTTTGGGATACTTCCGATATCCCAATATAGCTATTCCGGGTTCTTTAAACAAGCTTGTTATTTTGAAATAGCTTTTGAAATAACGGGTTCACTACTCTGAATGCCCTGTAAACCTCGTTCCATGAGGATTAAGGGACGTTTCGGAATAGCGGTGTATTTTGAAATTTGGCACTGTGAAGATGCTCACATTGTGTCTCAAGTTGAGTAGCTCAAATTGCCTAGCTTATTTCTAGCTACAGGTGCAGTGTACATGAACTCCTATACATTTCAGATAGAAATACCATTTCAGGAGAGTGATTATAGAGAGAACCTACCAAAAACTGGCCTTCTCCCCTAGACACTAATCATTCATTCGTGTGGTTTTTTTAACTCAGGAGAGCTAGTTAATAATTCACACTCAAAGGTACATGTGTCTGCATGCACACAGCTTTTGTATGCTGAATCAGAATATTTTCATAAAAAAACACATGCCTTCTGACCTGATTACTAGGGGTATAGTCACTACACACATATCAGTGACCTAGCTAGAAGGACCCACAGGGCTCCAGTGCCCTGACCCCGCTCCCAAGCTGTGGCACCAAGTGGGCTGACAGTGGGACAAATGCTGAAGAATGAGGAGAGCTCGGGGGAGGGGGGGGTGAGCCTGGATGCAAAGTGCAGGGCCATGGCTCACTCATTTCTGCCCATGTCTACGCCCCCGACATCCGTAGCAACACAGTTATTTGAATTGCTGCCTTTTTCTTTTACCAGCAGACTTTTGTTTTTCTACAGTGCTAGAGATATGAAATGAAGTTACTAAGGGTGTGTCTAGACTACATGCCTCCTTCGACGGAGGCATGTAGATTAGCCAGATCGGAAGAGGGAAATGAAGCCGCGATTAAAATAATCGCGGCTTCATTTAAATTTAAATGGCTGCCCCGATCTGCCGATCAGCTGTTTGTCGGCAGATCGGGGGAGTCTGGACGCGATGCCCCGACAAAGAAGCCTTTCTTCATCGACACAGGTAAACCTGGTTTCACGAGGCTTACCTGTGTCGATGAAGAAAGGCTTCTTTGTCGGGGCATCGCGTCCAGACTCCCCCGATCTGCCGACAAACAGCTGATCGGCAGATCGGGGCAGCCATTTAAATTTAAATGAAGCCGCGATTATTTTAATCGCGGTTTCATTTCCCTCTTCCGATCTGGCTAATCTACATGCCTCCGTCGAAGGAGGCATGTAGTCTAGACACACCCTAAGAGTTTATTAGTGCAATGTATTTATGGGGACAGTCTTGAAAATATAATGCATAAAATTAGTAACATTGGGTTGATATTTTGCAAAACAAACAATAACAACCTTGCAACAAACCATTGTTTTTAACAAGTTTTAGTGTTCCTGGTTTTTTTTCTATTTATGCATTTTTTTCTTTCACAAAGGAAGGAGGTCTTTGAGTATTTTGCTCTCTGTGTGAGAAACAAATCCAGTTATAGTATGAGAGTCATTACATATAGTTCAGGGAGAAAGAGAGGTTTTTTTGTTTTGTTTTAACACTGCATCTCCTGACAGTAGAATAGCATTGCTGAATATTTGTATTTTGCTTTAAAAATGACTATTACCAGTCAGATCTCTGAATGCTATAAAGAAGACTGTCCCACCAGTATCAGGTACTTTTTAGAGATAATAAAAAGTGCATAGAGCTAAAAGCATTCTCTCAGGCTAACAGGAAATAAAATTTCATTCCCAAATCCTTGCCTTTTTTTCAACCTGATAACCATTAACTTTTTGATAGAAATGTAGCCGTGTTAGTCTGGGGTAGTTGAAGCAAAATGCAGGACAATGTAGCACTTTAAAGACTAACAAGATGGTTTATTAGATGATGAGCTTTCGTGGGCCAGACCCACTTCCTCAGATCAAATAGTGGAAGAAAGTAGTCACAACCATATATACCAAAGGATACAATTAAAAAAATGAACAAATATGAAAAGGACAAATCACATTGCAGAACAGAAGGGGGATGCGGGGGGGGGGGGAGGGGGAGGAAGGAAGGTAAGTGTCTGTGAATTGATGATATTAAAGGTAGGGAGAGTGGGATGTTTGTGAGTTAATGGTATTACAGGTGATAATTGGGGAAACTGTCTTGGTAATGGGTGAGATAATTCAAATTCTTGTTAAGTCCTTGTTGGAAAGTGTCGAATTTTAACATGAATGACAGTTCAGAGGATTCCCTTTCAAGTGCAGATGTAAAAGGTCTTTGTAGCAGAATGCAGGTGGCTAAGTCATTTAGAGAGTGTCCTTTCTGGTTAAAGTGGCAAGAAACTGTTTTCTCTTTGTGATCTTGTCTGACATCTGTTTTGTGGGCATTAATCCTTTGGCGAAGTGTCTGAGATGTTTGTCCAATGTACATAGCAGACGGAGACTTTCGGCACATGATAGCATAGATTATATTTCTGGATGCGCAGGAATATGTGTTTTTGATCTTATAACTCACTTGGTTAGGTCCAATAATGGTATCAGCAGAATGAATATGTGGACAAAGCTGGCAACGGGGTTTGTTGCAAGGGAAGGTACCAGGGTAGGTATTAGTGTGGTATGTCCTGTGGTGGTTGGTAAGAATCATCTTGAGGTTAGGTGGTTGTCTATAGGAGACTATGGGTCTGTCTCCCAGAGCCTCTTTGAGTATGGTATCCTGTTCCAATATAGGCTGTAGTTTATTGATAATGTGTTGGACAGGTTTAAGTTGGGGGTTGTAGGTGATGACAAGTGGTGTTCTATTGTTGGTTTTCTTGGGTCTGTCTTGAAGTAGATGGTTTCTAGGTATTCGTCTGGCTCTTTCAATTTGCTTTTTTATTTCTCTGGGTGGGTAGTTGAGATTTATAAATGCTTGGTAGAGATCCTGAAGCTTCTGGTCTCTGTCAGTGGGATTAGAGCAGATGCGGTTGTATCGAAGGGCTTGGCTATAGACGATGGATCGTGTGGTGTGTTCTGGATGGGAGCTGGATGCATGTAGGTAACTGTATGAGTCGGTGGGTTTTCTGTAGAGAGTGGTGTCTAATTTTCCATTGTTGATTTGTACGGTGGTGTCCAGGAAGTGGATCTCTCGTGTAGAATGGTCCAGGCTCAGGTTGATGGTGGGGTGTAGGTTGTGGAAATCTCTGTGGAATATCTCCAGTGTTTCTTGGCCATGTGTCCAGATCATAAAGATGTCATCGATGTACCGTAGGTAGAGGAGGGGTGAAAGGGGACAGGAGTTGAGGAAACGTTGTTCTAGGTCAGCCATAAAGATGTTAGCATACTGTGGGGCCATGCGTGTACCCATGGCTGTGCCGCTGATCTGGAGGTATAAGTTGTTCTCAAACTGGAAATAATTGTGGGTGAGAACAAAGTTACATAGGTCTGCTATCAGGTTGGCAGTAGTGTCCTCTAGGATAGTGTTTCTAATTGCTTGTAATCCGTCTTCATGTGGGATGTTGGTATATAGAGCTTCTACATCCATGGTGGCAAGGATGGTATTATTGGGGAGGTTATCCATGTTTTGTAGTTTCCTTAGGAAGTCAGTAGTGTCTCGGAGATAGCTGGGGGTATTGGTTACGAAGGGTTTGAGAAGAGTGTCTACATAGCTGGATAGACCAGTAGTGAGCGTGCCAATACCAGAGATGATGGGACGTCCGGGGTGCCCAGGTTTAACTTTTTGTAATTCATAGCAAGCAATCCCAGAAGGTCTCCATAAAATGGAACTTCTCATATTTATCCACACAACTCTCCATTCTACTGAAGCAATTGTGATATGATTCAGACACCAGAATTCTTAACAATGGGATGGGCAAAACAACATACATTTTAGGCTTGTTCATTTCCCTTTTCCTAAGCTAAGGAATGTGTTTTTTTCACAAAGAGGGATCAGAATGCAAAAATCTACTTGCCTTGCTGAGTGACAGGCGGGGGAAGTCACTTAGCATATTTTCCTATCAAACTTTCATTCCCAGTGTTTGGTTTAATCTTAAAGGGGTTAATGAGGCAGTGTTATCTACCAGTTTGAATAGGAAACTGGGAGTCAGAATTTCAGGATTCTGGTCTTAGTACTATTACAGCCATCTTAAATATGGCAGCTCAGGTCAAGTGAATTCCCAAGGTCCAGTTGCAGCAAAACTAAGTCATATAGGTACCATGTCATCCTAGTGGGTCATCCTAGTGGGTTCCTCACAGGTCCTCTACTCCAACAATGATTATAAACTTTTGGATGATGCATGTGCTCCCCTGCAACCATGCAGAATTAGTCAACTCAACAGATTCCAAGAGCGCTCCCAGAAACCACAAATCAGATAAGGATCCAAAGCACTTCAGCAGGTTTATTGCCAAGCGACATACAATAATAGTTATAGTTGTCAGCAAACCGACTCGCTGCTGCGCCACTACACCTTGCCTCTTGCTCACAGCTTAACTCTGCTTTATATTAGCAAAGTCTTGACCATTGCTGTATAGGCCTCAGGCCTCATACCCAGCCTGTGATATGTGGGCTTATGTTTCAGATCTTCATCTTACTACACCATGTCATTGCATGAACACCAATAAAGGTCCAATCGAACAACCTGTGAAAATTTAGCCCAAAAATTACACATCCTTTTTTTTTTTCAAATTAAAACTTTATAATGAGACATCATACTGTTTAACATTACTGATTAATGAACAGAGCTCGATTGTAAGAACACCACCCATAAATACAATATACTTACAAAATATTAAAGGATATTTGCTAGCTTGATTGCCTGTTTGACTAAATGGTCTCAGATCTTTTTTCAGAAGACAAAAGCTGTCTGGGGCAATACATTGCCTACTAATGTCTATAAAAGGGGATTAAAATTTTTATATATGGTGACCTCTTTTCTGGCTATGGAGTCTTAAGCTTTGTCTACACTTGCAGTTGATTGACAAAACTTTTTGACTTCCTCTGACTGATAGAAGTTTTGCTGCAATACGTGTAAGCACTCTCCTGCTGATAAAGCAAAAGCCGCTCCAGGGAGGTAGGAGTATTTCGTCAGCCAAAGTGCTGACATTTACATGCACTGACTACTAGTGACAGGGCTGTGTTGACACAGCCTTGATGCTAAAAGCTGCTTAATGTTGCAGTAGTCTTTGTGTTCTTAGCTTAGCCTCCTCCAAATGGCTTATGAGTAAGGATATTAAATAGTTAACCAGCCCTTGCTGGTGAATTCTGCCAGCAGCCAGCCAGGCCGGGTCAGAGTATCCCTGTCCATGGTGTGGCCAACAGGCTGGACGACTGGACCCTGTGGCCGCAGCTGGATCCACGAACCCAGGCAGCAGACCCTACATTAAGCAGTTAACTGGTTAAGCATTTTCACATTCCTACCTATGAGATGACATTATAATGTGACAAACAATGGCTGTTAATGTATGTCCTAAGGACCCAGTTCTGCCATCGTTCCTTACACAAAGATCCATTGAAAATCAACATGATGCTGGAATGCAAATGCATAGGGCATTGGGCCACGAGTATTAAAGCAAGCGAGCAAGTGATTTGCTAAAGATTGCACAAAGAATGACCAGAAAGAGACATTTCTACATGTCCACGTACCTGGTGCCCACGCATATAAACCTAAACCATCTTTACAGAAGTGCTGCGACTTCAACGAGCATTCAAGATTGGTGCTAACAGGCTGGCTTTGCTGGTCTCCCCTCTGTGATTCTGTGCTTACAGGTTCCTTGCAGATTGTTATATAATATGTGTTGGGTTTACTAAAGCTACTTGTTTGTACAGAGATAGATTTACCATTTGTATCTTCTGAGTTTCAAACTCTATCTTCTGAAAAGAGGGCAAATACAATTAAATAGCATTTGGACATTTCCATTGTCACTTTTAGGGAAAGTGAGTATTTTGGAGCAGTTCATGAACCAGAGTTTGATTCCTAATGTGGAGTGTACTTTTGTCACTTAGTGTAGGTAGGAGAATTTGTATGATGACCCTTTCAAGTCCAGGAGAAAGGTGACTGCTTTACTTTCTCACTTTTCAGCATTTTGGCTAAGATCAAGGGAACTGTATGGCTGCCTTTACATGTCAGGATGGTGGAAGGTAGTGCTCTGTAGCAGACAATGCCCCAAACTGCAAGATACTGTCACGCCATGGTCCAATGCCTGGCAAAGGAACAGAGCTATTCCTAGACATGTGGCTCTATCTGCCATATCAAAAAGTGGCTGTTGTTAATTAAATAGGATTACAGGACAAAAAATTATCCTGTTTTGAACCCAGAAGGACAAGGCTTAATGCTAATTCTTTTGTGAATAGTGTCCCTGGCCAAATTAAATTCAAGTAGTCTTTCCCCCTAATGCTGAGGCCTTTTGGTGTCCAATACGTTCTGTGCGTAGACAGAAAATCTTGCATGTTCGTTTTGTGTGGTCATTTGAGCCTGTCCAGTTAGCTTAACAAGCTAAATAGTTTTTTAAGACAGTTTATAAACTTGTTGCATTTTTACACCATTTTCTGTCTGAAGAAAGTTACAACTTTTTTCTTTTCAGTCAGTCCGCTGCAGTGCAGACTGCTACAACTTTTCTGCCTGGCATTCGGTCCCTTTTTTGCCGTATCAGATGTGTCAGATTGCCTCCTTTTCATAGAGCAGGCAATTAAAAATGATGAGGGTAAAGGGTTAAACCTAAAAGCCTGCTAATGAGGATGCCTTCCTGGTTTTCTTTTTATCCCGCATTTGATGGTGTTTTCAGCATAAGCTTTCGATAAGCATCACTGAACATTTATCCACAGTATATTAAAAAAAAATCCATCCTGTAAAAATGATAGATGTGTGGCTCTGCTGTTTATCTGAAATCCTAATTACTGATGCCACTGCATTTGAATGTTAAATTAATGCAGTGTTCCTTAGACTTCAAACTGGTCATAGATAAATTCAAGTCCACAGAGATCTGAGCTTGGCAAACTTAGTCGTTTTTTGTTTGTTTTTTCTTATTCAAGATTCTCATCATAAATGTACAGTTATCTAAAGAAAAAAGATCAGTGTTATCGGGCATCATGTGAATTTTAAATTTAAATTTTATATCACTTAAAGAAAAATGGAGAGAAAGGAATTTAAAAAGATAGATTGGTGTCGTATTTATAACAATAGAGCAATGTGCTTTTCCCCCCATGGTGACCGCAGTAAAAATTCTGAAAAACTCTGTAGTAGCAGAAACAAAATACAGGACTATGTAGCACTTTAAAGACTAACAAGATGGTTTATTAGATGATGAGCTTTCGTGGGCCAGACCCACTTCCTCTATTTCTATCACTATTCTGTAGTAGCAGTCTCTTTGTGAGGCAAGGAGTATATGTATATGTAAAGATAATAGGCTTTCAGAGTGGAGTGCTAGCAATTCTGCTATACCACATGGAAATATATTTGCATTTGTGTGTGCTCGGATGTGTAGAATCATAGAGCTGGAAGAGACCTCCGGAGGTCAGCAAGTCCAGCTCCCTGCCCAAAGCAGGACCAATCCAAACTAAATCAACCCAGCCAGGGATTTGTCAAGCCGGGACTTAAACACCTCTAGGGATGGAGATTCCACCATCTCCCTAGGTAACCCATTCCAGTGCTTCACCACCCTCCTAGTGAAATAGTTGTTCCTACTATCCAACCTAGACCTCCCCCACTTTAACTTGAGACCATTGCTCCTTCTTCTGCCATCCGTCATTACTGTGAAAGAACCTTTCTCCATCCTCTTTGGAACCTCCCTTTAGGAAGTTGAAGGCTGCTATCAAATCCCCCCTCACTCTTTTCTTCTGCAGACTAAACAAACCCAAATCCCTCAGTCTCTCCTCATAGGTCATGTGTTCCAGCCCCCTAATCCAGTAGGTTGACAGGAGTAATAATGTCAGCTATGCTGAAGAACACTTGAGCATTTACACTGTAATTCCCAGCTTTCAGTAACCGATGACCACATGAAACATTTCCCCCACCTTACTGAAACATCCAACAAACAAGATCATCATCTTCTGCTGCAAGCTGTGAGAAAATTGGGCACAAAATATCCACCAGGATCTACTCCCAGAGATCCTTTTCCAGCTTTTTACTGGTGGCTGAGGGTTGCTGTCCAATCACAAAATGAGATCCACCCATGTACTCTGCAAATCCTAGGGATCTCTATAGATTCTGTGGAACCCAGCTGCATTCATGAGTAATGTGCAAAGTGCACCTGGAACCATGCATCATCGCATTCACTGCTTGTCTCCTAAAGTGCACCCTGAAAGAAGCATTGTTCCTTAGGAGCGTCATGTAACGTGCATTTTATAAGCTACATGGTATATTTTTAATTTGAAATGTGGTATTATTTCATACAGGATGTATAGGAAAGCGATCAAAGCCGGGCTTAATTTAATGCAGTGTCATTTGTAAAATATATAGTTGTAAGGGGACTAAACCTGGGTCACTGGCGGGCTGGATTGAACTTGGGACCTTAGGAGTTAAAGCCATAAGCCTCTACCACATTAGCTGAAAGCCTAGCAGGGGCTGTAGAGCAGACTTCACACTCCCTCTCTGAGGCCTCAGTGCTTCTGGTCTACATAGCATCTCTCACGCATGCACAAAATACTTAAATTCAATTGTTAAAGTCCCTGAAACGACCTTACTCTGGCCCAATAAGACAACTTCCATCTAAGGGGAACCTACAGCTGTGACACAATTGTATCCATCCCTTGTGCAAGCTTGTCTCCTTAGCCACCATAAAACACTAATACCTTCTTTTCATTTTGGAGTCTGTGTTACGGGCTTTTCCATTAAAGACATTTCATTTTAATTGTTGTGAGATAAATTTCCAAAGTTCCTCTACCTGGATTAAGCTGCACAGCTCTCATTAAAGTTGGACTTGTCTGGCTGAATCCTTCTACACCCCTTTGAAAAGGTACCTGAGAGTCCACAGCAGGGATTACACGGCAATTGTGATCTAACTAGCTGATAAAACAATTCAATAGAGAGGATTTTTCCCCTAGCAGTGTCGTTTGTGCTTTCCATAGTTTACTGGAGCGATCTTTGTAAGGTACATTTGTGACATACCCCAAGATACAATCTGGACTGTGGAATTGCTATGTACCCCTCTTACTGCCCTGCTTGTGTTAAGCAGCCCTTTTAGGTTTTGCTCTCACACTGTTGTTAACCTGTGAAAGCCCTCCCAAAGCACACCCAGGGAGCAGGCACTCTCTCCCTCTCTGTACTCATGAATTGTGTGCTGAGAGACACCTGCAAATTTGCCAGCCCAGCCTTGCACCCTAGAAATGTGCGCCTTACATTGCTCCAGGCCCCCTTGATTAGAGTAAGCTCATTAATTAGTTCATCATACCATCAAAGTGTACAAATATGCATTGGGTAGATTCCCCAAACCTCAATTAAAACCACACAGGCTTAGATAAGACATTAAAACAAGTTGAACAGCAGAAATAGATTTGAAGTGATTGTACGTGATATAAGCATAGAAGTTCAGAATTGGTTTTGAAATAGAAGATAACGCAAGCTGTTTCCAAAACTTTATCAAACTTGACTAACAAGTCAAATTTGAAGCAATAAGGCTTCTCTTACCTAAAAGCCTACCGCTTTTGTTGTGTTGACTTTTCCAATTCAGACCATTCCCCTAGTTCAAATGTTTTTGTCTTCCAAACAATCGTGTTGCCTTCAGTGTAGGTGGGAAAGGATAGGGGAAGTGGTGATTTCACTCTCCCTTATTTATAGTAGTCTTCTGGCATTTGGGAATATCTCCTCTGTGTGAGTGCAGTCGGTGGTATAGCTGAGATCTGTAGCATCTCTTAGGTGAACTGCAAACCATTTGCTCACACCATGGCTGTATCTAGAATGGCCAGTTTTTCCGGAAAATCAGCCGCTTTTCTGGAAAAACTTGCCAGCTGTCTACACTGACCACTTGAATTTCCGCAGAAGCACTAACGATCTCATGTAAGATTGTCAGTGTTTTTGCGGAAATACTATGCTGCTCCCGTTCGGGCAAAAGTCCCTTTTGCGCAAAACTTTTGTGCAAAAGGGCCAGTGTAGACAGCCCAGATTTGTTTTCCGCAAAAAAGCCCCGATCGCGAAAATGGCGATCGGGCTTTTTTACGGAAAAGCGCGTCTAGATTGGCACGGACGCTTTTCCGCAAAAAGTGCTTTTGCAGAAAAGTGTCCGTGCCTATCTAGACGCTCTGTTCTGAAAATGCTTTTAACAGAAAACTTTTCCGTTAAAAGCATTTCCGGAAAATCATGCCAGTCTAAACGTAGCCCATTTGTTACTTCTGAGGGGTTGGTCTGTGGGCATTATCCAGGCTCACAGCATGTTCCGGTAACAAATATAAAGCAAAATTTCATACCTTCATATGCAATCTCGATAAATAAATGTTAGCCAGATAGTGATGCTTAACATATTGTCACTTTTCCAAGGATACCTTAGAAGGCAAACTTCACACAAGATTCAGGGCTTAAATTCAACTCGACCCTGATTATTTTCAAACCTGTGGGAGCCTCCAGGGCTGGGGACTTCAGCCACTCAGCTGCATGCTGCGGGACCTCTCCTTCCCCCATGGGGCTAAAGTCCTGAGCTCTGAATTGGAGGACGGGAGAAGCTCAGGGAAATACTCTTAGGCTACGTCTGCACTGGCCAGAACATATGAAAATGAGGCGTGGTGATGAATATCACTGCGCCTCATTTGCATACTTAATGGGCCACCATTTTGCAGAAGGGACTTTTGGACAAGAGCTGTATCTGCCGCTTATTTTCAGGCAGAACGGCTCTTGTGCAAGAGGGGGTTTTTGCACAAGAAGGAGCAGTGTAGACTGTTCTGTCTTATGCAAAGCCCCTTGTGCAAAAATGGTGGCTCATTAAGTATGTAAATGAGGTGCAGTGATATTCATCACCGCGCCTCATTTACATATGTTCTTGCACAAGACTGGCCAGGGTAGACGTAGCCTTAGAAAATTTAAGCCTTGACCAGATTTATCATAGTTTTGTAGTAAATGGTGATCATAATAGTGTATACGGTCACAACAATCATCATATGCCATCAGATTTAGGACATAAATACGTTGGTCCATTTTGGAGCACATGATACACAGGTGAACCATGACAGTGCTCCTAAAAGCATTACTGTATTTGAGTCACTCCGGACCTGATGCTGAGATGGGCTAAGCAGCGACACCTCTCGTTGAAACCAGTGCCCTTGGCAGTTCTCTGCTCAGACCTTAGATCAGCCCTTTAGTGCATATGTAAGTAGACATAAGAGAGAGCCAAATGAACCAGACATCGAACCCTTGACGTTAATAAGCAGGTACTCCCATAGGCAGAGAGGTCGACTGTCTTGCTGGGCCCCTGGTCAAGGGAGGAGGGTGTCTGCTCTGCAATATAATCTATGCTATCATGTGCCGAAAGTGTCCGTCTGCTATGTACATTGGACAAACATCTCAGACACTTCGCCAAAGGATTAATGCCCACAAAACAGATATCAGACAAGATCACAAAGAGAAAACAGTTTCTTGCCATTTTAACCAGAAAGGACACTCTCTCAATGACTTGACCACCTGCATTCTGCTACAAAGACCTTTTACATCTGCACTTGAAAGGGAATCCTCTGAACTGTCATTCATGTTAAAATTCGACACTTTACAAAAAGGACTTAACAAACATTTGAACTATCTCACCCATTACCAAGACAGTTTCCCCAATTATCACCTCTAATACCATTAACTCACAAACATCCCACTCTCCCTACCTCTAATATCATCAATTCACAGACACTTACCTACCTTCCTCCCCCCCCCCCCGCCCTGCATCCTCCTCCTGTTCTGCAATGTGATTTGTCCTTTTCATATTTGTTCATTTTTTAAAATTGTATCCTTTGGTATATATGGTTGTGACTACTTTCTTCCACTATTTGATCTGAGGAAGTGGGTCTGGCCCACGAAAGCTCATCATCTAATAAACCATCTTGTTAGTCTTTAAAGTGCTACATTGTCCTGCATTTTGCTTCAGCTACCCCAGACTAACACGGCTACATCTCTATCACTGCTCTGCAGGCTCAGAAGGGACGGGGCCTGAGGGCAGGGCAGATGGTAGGCAGCCCTCAGTGCTGGCCAGAGAGCACCAGGTCTCCCTCAGGAAACACTCAGTGCTGCCCGGAGTGAGCCTGTGTGTGCCCCAGCAGTGGTTTAAAAGCCCCACGGCTCTGGGAAGTCTGGGTCCTTTTGTATCGTTGGGTCCTGGAGCAGTTGCCCCCTTTGCCCCCACCCTGTCGATGGGCCTGCCCATAGTCCTAATGGACTCAGTAACTGCTCACCAGTCTGAGTGAGGGATTCACAGTCTAGTCCTCACAGTAAGCTGAATGCACCCGTAGGGTGTCTCCTTTGAAGCTAATAAACTGACACTAAGGATGAACTTGGCCTAATATATTTAGTTATTAGTGTGACTGTTTTGCTAGGCTGAGTCTACATCCTGTGATTGAAGTCTTCCATCTTTTTGCCCTTCTAAGATCTCCAGTGGGGCAGAGTTCCTTGTGTTTAATAAATCTCCGTGTATTTGTCTACCTGTTGTAACTGAGGGGAACAAAGTGGAGCAGAGAGGTTGCTTGTTTAAAAAATTAGTCTTAATTTCTCTCAGGATTGTCTCTGTCTAGTCAAGTTTGTTTTAAACTAATGGAAGCAATTAGTGATTCACAGAGGGACTTTGTCTAAGAGGTAGCCATTTCCAGATAATGGAGCATAAAAGTCGGCACAGTGACATATGACACTTACGCAGCATATTGGAGCAGTGGATTTTGTGTCTTAAACAGATGTTTAAATGTATTGACTCTTGAACCAATATTTACAGATTTGTTTCACTTTGTACATTGTGTGCTTTTAATTTGAATGAAATCAAACTGTGTTGAATTGTTTTTAAAAGGCAACCATTATAGTCAGTCAGTCTCTTTCTTTCTTTCTTTCTTTCTTTCTTTCTTTCTTTCTTTCTTTCTTTCTTTCTTTCTTTCTTTCTTTCTTTCTTTCTTTCTTTCTTTCTTTCTTTCTTTCTTGTACCTGTTTGTGTTTTTTAGAGTTTGCAGTTCCATTACATAAATCAGGGCTAAAAATGCCCCCAGATTTCTTTTGTATAGCACATAGATTGCATGGCAGGAGTGGTATGAAAATAAATAGAAAGATTTTTGCTATTTATTTATCTATCTATCCTGCCAATGGGGGAGGGAGTAAAGAGGGACAGTCACCTTAGGGCCTGGCACTTCAAAAGGACTTGGAGCTCCTAGTGATGGTGGTGCCAACAGATCGCTGCCCTCGGTGCACTGTGCAGCTCTGAAGGCTGTAAGGGAGGGGCATGCTACAATCCAGGAGGCATGGAGTGCTGGCTGCCCCAGAACCTCCGTACTCTTCCCAAAGCCCTGTCCTTTCTAGAGGCATGGAGCTGGGTCCCCCCACACACCTTGCCCCATGGCCCGCTTGGCTGCCAGCTCTGCTCCTATCTGTCTATCTAGGGATTTGCCTACACAAACTTTTAAGCTATGTCTACACAACTACTTATATGGGCAAAAACCCCCTCTTGCACAGGAGCCGTTTAATTAGGGATGTAAAAAAATCTCTACTGGTGAGCAACATAAATTTTGCCAGCATAAGTGATACTGTGAATAGCGTTTGTCGATGGGTGAATGTCTCCTGCCAACATAGCTACTGCTGCTTGTTGAGGTGGTTTAATTATGTTGACATAAGGGCTCTCTCCTGTCAGCATGGAGCAGCTACACAAGAAATCTTACAGCAGCAAAGCTGCATCGGTACAACTAGACTGCTATAAGCTCTCCAGTGTAGACATAGCTTTAGTTTGCACCAAGATGGAGTGCAAATCGACCCCCGACTAGCCTGCCACTCACAAGCTGCTCATGTGGGCCCAGGTGATGTGCACTAACAGTGCTTTGAAACAGAAGTAGATTAAAGTGCACTAAGGAACTGTTAGTGCACATCCACAGGGTCTCCACGGATACTTAGTGCAGGGTAGATTCACATCCCAGCTTCTTGCAAACTAAGGATGTGTCTAAACTACACCCCCCTCCTGTTGCACGAGGCAAAGGGATTGGTTGGAAAAGGCTTTCCTTGTCAACCGATTCCCATCTAGACTGTCGCTTTTTGCCAGCCAAGTGCCGCATCAGCAAAAAGCAGCAGCCATTTCTATTCAAATGAATCACGGGATATTTGCAATAGTGATGTGCCTAATCTACATCCCTGAGTCGACAGAGGGGTGTAGTTTAGACACACCTTACATGTTTCTCAAGACAAGCCCTGAATGTGTTCTTACATATTTATCACTAGAAGCCTTTCCAGCATTGCTCGGTTCCTTCAGGGCAGGGGGCTGTGGGTGTGGCAGGTGCAGGAGTCAGGACAGAGGCTTGAGGATGTGGAACTCAGGGGAGTTGGTGGGAGGTGTAAGGGGACTCAGGGCAGGGGGGGAGCTCAGGATAGGGGGCTGGGAGGCCAGGAGGGCTTACTGGGGCCGCCCATTGTGGGGTAGCTGGTGCTGCTCCCATGGCGGTTCCTCACAGGGAGGGTGGGGCTGGGCTGACAGTGAGCTGTTCTTGGGTGGAGCGTGGATTCCTGTCCCACCCTCTCCCGCAGCCAATGGGCAGAAGGCTCCCTGCAGGTGGGGAGCCAGGGCTGGGTTGCCCTTGCAGCTCCTCACAGGTGGGACTACACTATCCTCCTCCTGCCTCCAGCCAGCAGCTCCTCGGGAGGGGCCAAGGCTGCTGGCCAGAGGGGCTCTCCACCCCATTTCCAGCACTTTGGCCAAGGCTAGAGAAGGAGGTGTTTTCAGGGAGGGGGCCACTTACCTCTGGCCAGTAGCCTGCAATATAGAGAACCCATCCCAAGTTGTCCACTCTTCCTGTTGCAGCCGTACCTCTATGGTCACTCTGCATTATATCTCTCCCTCATTTCCCCAGAGGTCATTGTGGAGCACAATAGTGCCTCCTATCAGACCTCTCCCTTTCCATGATATGGAGAACAGTTGAATTCTAGGTATATCCCATTTTCCTGGACCAACTAAATCCAGACATTGCTGTAACACACACACACTGAGAGAGAGAGAGAGAGAGAGAGAGAGAGAGAGAGAGAGAGATGAATTGGATGGGGGGCTAAATTGTCAAAAGCTCCTGAGGAATTTAGGACCTGAAGTCCCATTGCAAGTTGGTCTCCAAATCCCATTGGGGAATTGGAATCTACTAAAATGCTAAATACATCATGATTTTCTGATGCTAACATAGCTTGGGTTGTGTGTGATGCCATCCAAACCTTACAGCTGTGTCTACATTGGCACCCTTTTCTGTAAAAGGGATGCTAATGAGAAACTTCGGAATTGCAAATGCCATGGGGGATTTAAATATCCCCCACGGCATTTGCATGAATATGGCTGCCGCTTTTTTCCGGCTCGGGGTTTTGCCGGAGAAAAGCGCCAGTCTAGACGGGATCTTGCGGAAAATAAAGCCTTTTCCGGAAGATCCCATATTCCTACTTTCAAGGAATTTGGTTTAGATGGAGCCCGTCTTTCCTGCATAGGCTCCCCCTTTCAAGTAGGAATAAGGGATCTTCCGACAAAGGCTTTATTTTCCGCAAGATCCTGTCTAGACCGGCGCGTTTCTCCAGCAAAACCCCGAGCCGGAAAAAAGCGGCATTTGAAATTCCGAAGTGTCTCATTAGCATCCCTTTTACGGAAAAGGGTGCCAATGTAGACACAGCCTACATGTTTATACTTATTCAGACTTTAGTGTGCTCCTCATCATGGGCCTTGTCTATAGGCAGTAGACAGTCATTTAAAGTGTCAAGAAACTTTATCTCTGCATCCCATCCTGAGGTGAAATGTACCCTGTCAATATGGGGGTAGCTGAAGTTTCCCATTGAGTTTTCTTATTTTTGATAATCTCTGTCCTATGTACCTTAGCATTTCACAGTCACTATCACCATCTTGGCTAGATGGTCGATAATAGATCCCTACTGCTCTATTCTTATTATTAAAAAACAGAATTACAATCCATAGAGATTATATGGTACAATTTGGTTCATTTACGATTTTTACTTCATTTGGTTCTATGCTTTCTTTCATATATGCTTTCTTTCATATATCTGTTATCTCAATATCCTCCTTTAATATGAGGCACTCTAGTTCACCCTTGTTATTCAGACTTCTAATTTGTATATAAGCACTTAATAAACATACCACTTTTTAACTATCTGCTGTTATATGATGTGATTTAATTGGACTCTTTTGATTGTTTATCATCAGCTCTTATCTCTGTTATATCATCTTCCATCCTCTCCTCCTTACTAGGATATAGAGCAGGGGTAGGGAAACGAAGGCCCCGGGGGCAGGTGTAGTCCCTGCCTTGCCTAGATCCAGCCCCCAAGGCTCAGGCCCCCAGCATTGGGGAGCTTGTGCTGGCACTCCAGCCCTCAGCCACCATCCCTCTGCATGAGTGGAGCACACAAAATCTACTAGCCTGGGCTCTCCCCCCCCCCCCCCCCCATACTCTGGTGTACAAGGGGAATGTGGGGAGTGTCTTTCTTCTTCTCAGTTAGAGCCCACGTCAGATTTTTCTGTAGGTTAGCAGCCTCTGACCCCAAAAAAGTTTCCCACCCCTGATATAGAGAGTATCTATTAATATACTCCCCCAAGAGATGTTTCTGTGTGATCCATGTACTCTCCCCCAGTCCTTAATTTAAAAACTGCTCTACGACCTTTTTAATGTTAAGTGTCAGCAATCTGGTTACATTTTGGTTTAGATGGAGCCCGTCTTTCCTGCATAGGCTCCCCCTTTCCAAAAAGGGTCTCCAGTTCTTAATAAATTTCTCCTCCTTAAATCATTGGTTTCATCCGTACATTGAGACTCAGTATTTCTGCCTGTCTACCTGGTCCTGTGGGTGGAACTGGAAACATGTCAGAGAACGCTACCACTTGGATTTCAATCTCTTATACCTAGCAGCCTAAATTTGGCCTCCAGCACCTCTCTCCTTTCTCTCTATATATCATTGGTACCTACATTTGCCACAACCACTGGCACCGCCTCAGCACTACACATACATCTGTCTAGATGTCTCAAGAGATCTGCAAGCTTCACACCAGGCAGGCAAGTCATCCTGTGGTTCTCCCAGTCATTGCAAATCCAGCTGTTTGTTTCTAATGATCGAATCCCCCATTACTAACACCTATCTCTTCCTAATAACTGGATTTCCCTAGCCCAGAGAGGAATCCCCAGTGTGAGAGGAGACAATGGGTACGTCTACACAAGCCCCCTAGATCAATCTGGGGAGGCTAATGAGGGTGTAACAGGGCAGCTGCCCTGTACTGGCCCTTTAAGAGCCAAACCCTGGCCTGGAGCAGGCCCGGGGAGTTCAGCCCAGCTGGGTGACATTGGCCAATTAAGGCCCAGCTGGGAGCTATAAAGGGGAAGGGCTGCTTCAGCACAGGCAGTGTGAGCCTGGCTACTGAGGGAGCAGGATGCTCTCTGGAGCTAGGGCAGGGCTAGAGAGCCAGGTTGGGCCAGGGCGCTCGGACAGACAAGACGGCCAGCCTGCTAGGCCTGCAGCAAGGCCTGCTGGAGAGACACCAAACCCCCGGAAGGGGGGCTCAGAGCGAGTGACTTGAGCACTGCCGGAGGGCAGTGTGGCGAAGAGAGCAACGCGACCGGAAGATTCCAGAGGGGAAATGCCATGTGAGCTGAGGCCTGTGCGGGTGGAATGGACTGATTCCGGGGCCAGATGATGGACCCCCGCTACGGTGGTGAGTGACCCCCCCTCACAGAGGGCGATCGGAATTGCAAATCAAGCCCGGGATTTAAATATCCTGCGCTTGATTTGTATGTTCCTGGCCGGTCGCCATTTTAGAAATTGACTAGCCTGAAGTAACTGCCCGCATCTACGCACAGCAGTGGAATGGGATTCCGATTTAAAGCCCATAATTTGAATTAGCGGGTAAACCTCATTGCAGGAGGAATACCAGCTAATTCGAGTTAGGGCTTTAAATCGGAATCCTGTTTCACTGACTCGTGTAGACGCGGACAGTTACTTCAGGCTAGTCAATTTCTAAAATGGCGACTAGCCTGGAAAATGCAAATCAAGTGCAGGGCTTGATTTGCAATTCCGGTTGCCCTCATTAGCCTCCCTAGATCAATCTAGGGGGCTAGTGTAGACATACCCCCAGATACCCTCTGGAGAGAGCATCCCAACTAAGGGATTGTTTCCTCTCCAGTTGGGTGTTCTCATCCCTGAGCCTTTCATCCTCCTCAGCAGCACAGGAGCTGTCTGACCTGGGGTGGGACAGTTCTTCTGTGTCCCAGAAAGTTTCATCTATATGCCTCTTTGCCTCCCTTAGTTATTCCAGTTCAGCCACGCTGGTCTCCAAAGCCAATTCATAGTCCCTGGGGGCCAGGAACTCCTTGCACCAAATGCACACTTATGCCACCTGCCCATAAGGCAGATAATCATACTTGCTACATTGGGTGAAATAAATTGCATAGCCCCACTCTGTTGCTGGGCTTTTGCCTGCATTCTCATTTTACTCCTAGGCTGTGTCTAGACTGCATCCCTTTTCCGTAAAAGGGATGCAAATTAGACGTATCGCAATTGCAAATGAAGCGGGCATTTAAATCTCCCCCGCTTCATTAGCATAAAAATGGCTGCCGCTTTTTTCCGGCTCGAAGCTTTGCTGGAAAAAAGCACCAATCTAGACGTGGATCTTTCGGAAAATAAAGCCTTTTCTGAAAGATCCCTTATCCCTCTTAAAATGAGGGATAAGGGATCTTTTAAGAGGGATTTTAAAAGGGATAAGGGATCTTTTGGAAAAGGCTTTATTTTCCAAAAGATCCGTGTCTAGACTGGCGCTTTTTTCTGGCAAAGCTCCGAGCCAGAAAAAAAGCGGCAGCCATTTTTATGCTAATGAAGCAGGGGAGATTTAAATCCCCGCTTCATTTGCAATTGCGATATGTCTAATTTGCATCCCTTTTACAGAAAAGGGATGCAGTCTAGACACAGCCCTAGAGATTATCCTTTCTTGATGTTTCTTTTTTGAAATCAGGCGGCTTTGGTTTTGTTTAAAGAAGCTTAAAGAGTGTTAAGTGTATCCCCACTCCTCCCCCCAACCTCTGCCTCTGAACTCCCTAACAAAGCTCCTCTGTTAGCCCAACTTTTGTTTCTTAACTTTTGACTGGAGAACCTGACAATGCTTTTTGGGGACCATCTCAGAGGGGTAGCTGTGTTAGTCTGTATCTGCTAAAACAAGGAGGAGTCCTATGGCACCTTTAGGGTTGCCAGGTGTCCGGTATTGACCTGGACAGTCTGGTATTTTCACTTCCTGTTCTGTAAAAAAAAAATCAGAAAATACCTGTGACGGACCGGGCCGTGTCTGGGCACAGCTGAGGGCGTCCGCTCAGGGCGAATTGCTCGAATCCAGGGCTCCTTACAGTCCCCCTGACTGGCGACCTCTCCAAACAGGCCACAAACCAGTCTCACAGAGCGCTTCAGCAGCCTGCCTGAAGCCTCCCGAGCGAAACCCCTCCGACACCCCAGCAATATCCGTGCCCCAGATGGCCCCGGGCCTATACACAGGTGGGGGGTCCTAGCACCCAATCCCACCTACCCCGAACAAGTTCTGTCCGGTTCCAAGAAACCAGCCACAGATCCCTGGTCAATTTACCCTCTGGACCTTACCACAAATCACGCTAGGCCAATCCTTTAGAATCTATATCTAAAGGTTTATTATTACAAGAAAGAAAAGCCTAAGAGTAAGGTTATTAAAGTACAGTAAGTTACATGCACCGAATCTCCCAGTTCTCGATGCAGGCTCTAGCAGAGATGTTGCAGCTGCTGGTTTAAAAGTTCTTATTGCACATCCTACGATCAGGATGGGTTCACAGGTCTTCCGGGCTCTTCAATCCCTGCAGTGCTGCCTCTGGGATGAAGTGCTGAGCTGAGAACAAAATGGCATCGACCACATGGCCTCTTTATACTCCTTCCTGGCCTCTTCTAGTATGTAGCAGGTCACCTGGACCTCAGCCTCTCTGTGTTCCCTGCTGGCTGCTCTCAGGACAGCCCCCATTCTTTGGGTGTGTCTTTGGCCCATTGAGAACCATTGTCCCACAGGTAATTAGCATGTCCACAGGCTCCACAGGCTCGGCCCTGCCCAGTGCTTAACCACATGCAGGGAAATCTTCAGTTTCCACACAGATTACAGATCTACACACACAGACATTATATACTCACATAAACAGTGTACACAGGATCAGAAAACAACAAGCTCCCATTCAATACCCCACATGGCTCCCTTTCATACAGATTTCTGGGACCAACACCCCCACCTAGGGGTGCAGCAGCGATCTGGCTGCTTCCCTCCAATTCGGTAATGTGACAATACCGGACACTTAAAATGTCCAGTATTTTCTGATTTTTTTTTTCCCGGCCAGGAGGTGAAAATACCGGACACTTGGCAACCCTACAACACACTCAACAACTGAGCTGCAGGTATCCCGAAAAAGCAATGCAGTCTAGACATAGCCTGTGTGTGAAATCTAAAATAAAAAAAGGCATGTTCTTACAATCTGCCTCTGCTAAAGGGGTTTTGTATTTTGGGGAAATGTAATCTGAGTACAGCAGAATATTCAGACAGCCCTAAAATATTTTTAAAAGAAATTACACATGCAAACATTTGCTGGGAGGGGAAGTTAGGGAGAAGAGGAATATGTGGGGACGGACTGGAGCTGCAGTGATAGAAGGGGAATAAATGGGGACCAGAGATGGTGAACAGCTGTGAGCATAGATTGGGGAAGGGAAACATGGAGGTCAGATGGGAAAAAATGGTTCAGGTGCATTTGTCAGCCTCATCCTCCCTTGATCTTGGGGTAGGGGAATTGGTGCTAGGTAACCTTACCTGCCCATAAGAAAACTGTCAGCTGTCTGTGTGGGGGCACTACTGCAGGGAAATCCTCAGCAGTGTGAGAAACCCCCTGTAAATAGCTCCTTAATTGCTCTTTAAATAGCCCATTATCAGCTCTTTAAATAGCTCCCCCCCTCCTTAAATAGCTCCTGAGTCCCTGCCAGTTCTTTACATGGGTCCCTGCTGATTCTTTAAATATTCCCCTGCTGTTTTTTGCCATTGCTCAGCCAGCTCTTGCGGGAGCTGCGCACCAAGGTGCACCTCCTTACTTTCACCTGTGGCAGTATCTCAAAGTGATCCCAGGACTTCAGCAGCTGTAACCGGCCTGAAATAGAATTCTCAGTCTAAACAGCCACAGACTTTGGGAACATTGCGATTTAGTTCCACATCCGAACTTTGTGGTTTGGAGCAATCTCCAGAAGGGATGTAAAATCCCAGTTAATCAGTTAACGCAGCGTTTCCCAAACTATGGGCCGCGGCCTGGTACTGGACCGCGGGGGAAAAAAAAAACCAGGCCTTGCATTGGCTGCCGGGAGGGGAGCAGAGCAGGACAGGCTGGGAGGAGGGGGGGGGAGGAACCAGCCGCTGGGAAGCAGTGCTGGGGGCAGTGGGGCTGTCTGGTGGAGATCCAGG
The DNA here is from genome assembly GCF_052426305.1 of Pelodiscus sinensis. Classification (NCBI taxonomy): domain Eukaryota; kingdom Metazoa; phylum Chordata; order Testudines; family Trionychidae; genus Pelodiscus; species Pelodiscus sinensis. The sequence goes on along the minus strand of NC_143068.1, from coordinate 12,134,414 downwards.
CAGGCAGTGAAAGCAGGGCCGGGAATGGCGGGGCTGTCCCGCAGAGATCCAGGCAGGCGGGTGGCGAAAGCATGGCTGGGGGTAGTGGGACTGTCCCGGTGGAGATCCGAGCAGGCGGGCGGGCGGCCAAAGCAGGGCTGGGAGCGGTGGGTCTGTGCCGCAGAGATCTGGGCGGGTGGCGAAAGCAGGGCTGGGGGCAGCGGGGCTGTCCCGTGGAGATGCAGGTGACGAAAGCAGGAGTGGGGCTGTCCCGTGGAGATGTGGACAGGCAGCGGAAGCAGGGTTGGGGGCAGCGGGACTGTCCAGCAGAAATGGGGAGGAGGGGAGCAGCAGAAGTAGGGTTGGGGTGGCGGACGGGCATCAGAATCAGGGTTGGGGGTAGCAGGGCTGTCCAGCGGCGGAGATTGGAGAGGGCAGGCAGCGGAACCAGGGCTGCATGGGGGAGGGTGGGGGGCTAGCCGGGGGAGATCAGGAGGAGGAGGATGGGAGAATCAGCTGCCAGAAGCAGGGCTGGATGGGAGCAGTGGGACTGGTGGGGGGGAGGGTCGTCGGGGGAAGGGGCTGACCGGGGGAGATTGGTGGGTGGCGGGGGGAACTGGCTGCTGGAAGCAGGGCTGGATGGGGGCAGCAGGGCTGGACTGGGGAGATCAGGAAGAGTAAAGGGGGAGAGCGGGACTGACCTGGGCAGACCCTGACAGATGAGCGAGTCTGGCCGGGGATTCCATTTTTTCCCCCTTCTCCCCCACATACCTTCCCTGGAGTAGTTGCGAACTGCCTAGCAGGTAGACATACTCAGACAGTGTGAGCACATCTACCAGCCAGGCAGCTAAGGACTAATACACCTAATTATAATAAAACTTACCTAATTAGAAAATACCAGGCATTTTATATGTCTGGTAATGTATCCATTTCTTTCCCAGACAAAACCTTCAAATATCGGCCTGTCCAGTACAAAACCGGACACCTGTCAACCCTCCCCTTCCTTGCACCCTCCCTCTTAGCCAGATACCCTACCCCCAATCTGCTCTTGCTCCCGCCTCCTGAAGTGCTCATGTGGTGCCTGGTTGCCCAAGCCCTGGCCCAGGCTGGGTGGAGGATGCAGCCGGGTGAAACACTGAAAATTTATTCATTTTTCATTCTTTTTTTTAATATGCATTTATAGTTTTGGGCTGCAAAAGACAATACTGACAAAAAACAGCTTCCAACTAACGTAAAAAGTTTGGGAAACCCTGATCTAGCCAGCTTTCTATCCATCTTACAGTCCATTTATCCAATCCACATTCCCTTAACTTGCTGGCAAGAATATTGTGGGTGACTGTATCAAAAGCTTTGCTGATGCTGGCACTGGAGGCTTTGGGAGGACCAGAAACAACTTATTTGAATATTCATCATTTGCTTATTGAATATGCAAATATGCAAATGAATGTTACCGGTCCTCCAAAAGCTTGTGAATGGATTTACTGGTCTCCGTGTCAAAAAGTTTGGGAACCCCTGAGTTAACGGGATACATGTTAGGTTAACCTAATATTTAATTGGTTAATCGACTAAGCAGGATCTCAGTGCTCCAGCCATAAGGCTCCCACTCCCAGCTCCATGCTAGAGTTGGGGCTGCCAACAGCTCCCAGCCCCCGTGCTGGGGCTGCTCTGGCTCTGCCAGCTCCCACACTGGAGCTGGGACTAGCTGTCGGCTCCCAGACCCAGCCACACAGGGCTGCCTGCCAGGGCTGGAGCAGCCCTCCACCCGCAGCAGGGCATGGACGGAGGGCTGCTCCTAGGGAACCAGTTAATCGTTAGCCAGTAAGGATCAGCCAGTTACCCCTTCACATCCTTAATCTCCAGTATTTACTAACATCATGGAAGATTATTTCTGTAGTCTTTCACCATCCCTTAACCCAGCAAAACTCCTGGGCTGCGTCTAGACTGGCATGATTTTGCGCAAATACTTTTAACAGAAAAGTTTTTCCATTAAAAGTATTTGCGCAAGAGAGCGTCTATATTGGCATGTGCCTTTGCGCACAAGATTTGCTTTTGCGCAAAAGCATCTGTGCCACTGTAGACACTCTCTTGCGCAAGAAAGCTCTGATGGCCATTTTAGCCATCGGGCTTTCTTACGCAAGAAATTAACGTGGCTGTCTACACTGGCCCTCTTGCGCAAGAATACTTGCACAAGAGGGCTTATCCCTGAGCAGGAGCGTCGGAGTATTTGCGCAAGAATCGCTGATTTTGTACATTACAAAGTCAGTGTTCTTGCGCAAATACTCGCGGCCAGTGTAGACAGGCAGCAAGATTTTGCGCAAAAGCGACTGCTTTTGCGCAAAGTCATGCCAGTCTAGATGCACCCCTGTTCATCACAACAGAAGTTTTACCTTAGTAAGAACAGAACTTTAAGCTCCTGACCATCTTCCATTTTCTAGGACATCAGTGACAGGGCCTGAGACTACAGAACTCCAAGATAGGGGCGCAGAAAATTCCTGGGTTTTGTTCCTGTATTTGTCTCCTTCAGTGTCTTTGATGCAGATTGTAAACTCTTAAAGGCAGGGAGTGTTTCTCACTTTCCAAACGTCTGTAGGGAGATGTTCAAAGTTACGTATCCATACTAACCAAAATAAAGGTAACAATAATGTAATACACTATTTCTTAGAGAAAGCAAGTACAGGCAGTCCTTGGGTTACATGGATCCGACTTACATCGGATCCCTACTTACAAACGGGGTGAGGCAACCCCGCACTAGCTGCTTCCCCCCAGCAGACCAGGGAGATGCAGAGCGGCTTTTCTCAGCAGACACCTTAGCTTGAGAATAAAGGACTGAGGGAAGTGAGGTGCGGGAGAATAAAACTGAGCTCTGGAGAAATGTTTGGCTAGAGTTTCCCCTACAATATGTACCAGTTCCGACTTACATACAAATTCAACTTAAGAACAAACCTACAGTCCATATCTTGTACGTAACCCGGGGACTGCCTGTAATTATTTTTATTTGAACTTACAGCAATGCAGGAGATAATCATTCCTATTATGCAAAATATATTTTGGTGTCACACAGATGGGAGGCACAGATAGCTGGGGAGAGGGTTAAACTGAATATTCCAGATGAAACAGGCATAGAAGTTATTTGCTACCAACCATGCAACGACAACAAAGGGAAGTCGTAAAATAACACACTTTAGAAAACAAAACAGTGAAGAGCTTTTTTTCCCCTGGGTTTAGGAATAAACAGTAATTAAATCACCTAAAATGTGACAGTGAAATTGCTTGAAACAAAATCCACCTACTATAATTGCTTTGATACCCACATTTTTTTTAAATACTAGGTAACTTTATCCAGTGTTTTTTATCAGCAAAATGTGACACTTGCTGTTGGTGACTCATAATTTATGGCAGCATTAGCTGACAGTTCCAACTGCATCTAGATTAAAAATATGCACTAAAATGGTTTAAATAAATATATAATCTGGAAAGCCTCTGTAAGCAGCACAGTTATGAAATGATCTCGATACTAAACTCATTTAGAAATGCACTTTGCATAATGCAGCAGACGGCCGGCCCAGTGGTTGGAATGCTAGTCTAGGACTCAAGAGACCTAGATTCCACCTTGGGCAAGTCATTTAGGGCTTGTCTACAACAGGACATTCAGGAAAATGAATCTGAATTAGCTAAAGGTCAGAATTTGAAGTGAATTAGTTAAACCCCTGTTTGAATCCTCTTGTTTGGAATTAAAGTGTTCTCAATTTGGTTTAGTTTAATTTACTTCCAAAATGAATTAAGCTATCGTGAATTAAAGCCAATTGAATTCTGAATGAAAGTAGCCACACAGGGGTTTAATGCTGCTGAGCTAATCCACTGTAAAGTCATACCTTTAGTTAATTTGGATTAATTTTCCTGACTATCCCTGTCTAGACAAACTCCTAAGGGTATTTTTACACAGAGAAGAAAAACCCAAAGCTGGCCCGTGCCAGCCGACTCACCAGGGGCCCTGAGCCCAGAAGTCTACACAGCACTGAAACAGCCCCACAGCCTGAATCCCAGAAGCTATGAAGACATATCTTAAATGTCTCTGTCTCTGTTCCCTGTGTAATGATAGTACTTTCCTACCTCTTGGGAGTATTCAGAGGATAAATACATAAAAGACAGTGAGGTGCTCAGATACTACAGTGATAGGAGCCATCTAAGTACCTGTGGGTATGTCTACACTACGAAGTTAATTCGGACTAACGGATGTTAGTTCGAATTAACATTCATAGGCGCTCCACTAGCGCTCCACTAGTTCGAACTTAATTCGAACTAGCGGAGCACTTAGTTCGAACTAGGTAAACCTCATTTCACGAGGACTAAGCCTAGTTCGAACTTACTAGTTCGAATTAAGGGCTGTGTAGCCCCTTAATTCAAACTAGTGGGAGGCTAGCCCTCCACAGCTTTCCCTGGTGGCCACTCTGGGCACCACCAGGGAAACTCCTATGCCCCCCTCCCGGCCCCGGAGCCCTTAAAGGGGCACGGGCTGGCTACAGTGCCTGTGCCAGGTGTAAGCCTGCCAGCACCCAGCCAGCAGACCCTGAACCCGGCACGCCATGAGCCAGCCACCCGATGCCCCCCAGCCCTCCGCCTCTTCCCGGGACCAGGCTGGCAGCTCTCGGGAGCCTGGCCAGGACCGCAAGAGGCGGGCACCCGCCTGGTCTAGTGCAGACATCGTGGACCTCGTCCACGAACTCTGCACTAGGCACAGGAAAGTGGCCGTCTAGGGCAGGAGAACTGCCAGCCTGGCCACCCAGGAGCAGGTTTGCATGAAAATCAGGGTGGTCCACTGAGACCTCCGACCCTGAGCCCTGAGCTTAGAATGGCCGTACTGGGTCAGACCAAAGGTCCATCTAGTCCAGTAGCCTGTCTGCCAACAGCAGCCAACCCTAGGTACCCTGGAGGGGATGGACCAAAGACAGTGACCAAGCCATTTGTCTCGTGCCATCTCTCTCCAGCCTTCCACAAACTTTGGGCAGGGACACCATTTCTACCCCCTGGCTAATACCACTCCATGGACCCAACCTCCATGACTTGATCTAACTTCTCTTTAAACTCTGTTCTAGCTCTAGCCTTCACAGCCTCCTGCAGCAAGGAGTTCCACAGGTTGACTATTTGCTTTGTGAAGAAGAACTTTCTGTTATTAGTTTGAAGCCTGCTACCAATTCATTTCATCTGGTGTCCTCTAGTCCTTCTATTATGGGAACTAATGAAGAACTTTTCTTTATGCACCCTCTTCACAACACTCTTGCTTTTATAGACCTCTATCATATCCCCCCTCCATCTCCTCTTCTCAGAGCTGAAAAGTCCCAGTCTCTTTAGCCTCTCTTCATATGGGACCTGTTCCAAACCCCTGATCATTTTAGTTGCCCTCCCCCTCCAGCCTCTCTCTTCCCCTCTCCCACCTCTTTTTCCCAGTCTCCCCCAGTTTTATTCAATAAAGAAAGATTCTATTTTTGAACACACGTTTTCTTTATTTTGTACATCAGGAAGGGGGGCTAGGGAAGGGTAAGTGGAAGAAGGTGAGGGAGGAATGGGGTACGCACCCCCGATGGGGAGGACTGGGCTGGCTCTGTGGGCTTGTCGGGGTGGAAGCTCTCCTGCAGCCCCCCGATTGCCCTCTCCCCCCGGATGGCAGGCTGTGGCAAGTGCAGCCAGGGTGATGGCCGAGTGCTGTGATGTTTCACATGTGGGCACTCAGGGCACTCCAAGCCAGGACTGCTTTGCAAGCGGGGAACCCCTGAGAACTGTCTGTTCGGGGTGGGGGTCGGTTCCCTTTAAGCACAGCTAGCCTGAGATGGCTAGCCTGAGACAGCAGCTCCACGCTCTAAGTCCTAATCTGATGCCCTGCCGGCACTGCTTCTGGCCATCCTTAACCTCTGTTCAGGGTCCACTCTATGTGGACATGCTAGTTCGAATTAGCAAAATGCTAATTCGAACTAATTTTTAAGTCTAGCTGCGCTAATTCGAATTAGCTTAGTTCGAATTAACTAATTCGAACTAAGTTAGTTCGAGTTAGCGCTGTAGTGTAGACATACCCTAAGATAGATCGCTGTAAATCCATTTGCAGTTCCTTTAACTGCTGTAGTGTGTTTCTCTTCAGAGGGTGTATGTTTTTTCTGGTGGCTTCCTGGAGCAGTCAAAAACATTGTGGCTTGCAGGTTCAAATCCTGTCTAATCTATTGAGTGTGTTACAGGGTAGTTTGTTTTGTTTTTAACATAACTTTTGTGATATTCAACGTGGCATCCATAAACAATGTTTCTCAATCTCATTTTTAAATTACTTTTACCTACAAATTCACAAAGGTTTATAAGAACGAGAACTTTGATCTGATGATATTTAATGTGTTCCTTGCAGTTTGTAGCAGGTTTCAGCATTCCAACTCTTTCACTTGACTGTATTGTGTGGAACAATATCTGTCTAGTCGGTAAATTGTTGAAGGGTTATGCAAAAAAAAATTTGTCTAAAGAATACCCACAGTGGGGTAATAGACTCTAGTTGAATATAAAAGATAACGATGACAAGGGAGAAATCCACTTGTAGAAATGGGTAACAGCTGTGTTTTAGATTGAATGAAACTGTATCAAATTCTTCAAAAACGGCCCACAGCTTCTTCCCTGGGGATGGAGATAAAGCACAAGAGCATTCCTGAAAGGTCAAAGAAATAGTTAAATAATTTCCTTGATGGTTATTAGAGATAGAGAGCATGAAGTTGAAAATTAAATGTCTGAAACTTGGGTTTGATTGCTTTTTTTTAAAATCTGTCAATCTCAAGGCATGGTCTCTGTTTCTTGCCTCCTATTCTAGTGAAATTTAGTGGCTGTGCTGGGAACAACGGAATTCGGTATGAAACCAACAACTTGGACTTCAAAGTGAGGACAGATGGGACCATATATGCTGCCCACCAGGTGCAAATCCCCTCGAAGCAGACAGTGTTTATGGTAACTGCGTTGGACCACCAGGCCCTAGAGAGATGGGATACCATGGTCAGATTACTGGTAGGGGAGAAATCACAGCACAATGGACACAAGGTAAAGGCCTTAGGGCAGTCTTTGCTTAATTAAAATTGCCTCTTGTTGTTCGTGGAATCACAGAAATGCAGAGCTAGAAGGGACCTCAAGGGGTCATCTAGACCATCTTCATGCACTGAGGCAGGATTAAATGTACCTAGACCAAGGGGGGGCAATATTTGTGATGGGGGCCACTCCAAGATTTTGGTAAGTAGTAAAAGGCCGCACTTTTTATCGAGCGGGTGTGGGGTCTGGGATGGAGGCTGGGTACAGAAGAGAGCTTGAGAACTGGGGTGCAGGAGAGTGAGGTCTGAGAGGGAGTTTGGGTGAAGAAGAGGGTTGTGACCTGGGTCAGGGGAGTAAGATGCAGGGTCTGGGGGGAGGTATGGGTGCAGGAGAGGATTCTGGCCTGCGGAAGGAGCATAGGAGGGAGTGCAGGGTCTGGGAGAGAGTTGGGTGCAGGAGAGGGTGGAGTGTCAGAGGCAGGTTTGGCTGGGAGGTGCTTACCTAAGAGCACTCTCAGACAGGCATCTCTGCCTGCCAGCAGCCCCTGACTGGCTGTTCCATGTAGCTCTCTGGATTTCCGTTAAAAGCATTTTTGGAAAATCATGCCAGTCTAGATGTGGCCCCAGAGTTTACCTGTAACCTTTTCTCAAAACACACAGGATCACATTGTGTGCTGTTGCAGTGGTGTAAATGTGGAATAACCCCACTGATTCTGTTCCCACTGATGTGGCTAAGAGACAAAATGACCCGGGAAGTTTTCTACAATGGCTTTATAACAACACATTTCTCGGAACAAACAATCTGTCCCAAAAGCCCTAAAAATGGAGTGTGTTCCCACACTGGAGGATCCTGCTAGCACATTTTAGCACACTTTCTTCACAGACAAAAGGGTTGGAGCATCATTTCTGGCCTGATAAGCAACACTTTCTAGTGCCCTCAGTGGCCAAAAGGGCAGTCAGGAACAACTTGGCATCTTTGTGGCAGGTATCCAGTCTGCTGAGTACTAATGTCCCTTCTCTTTGGAGTTAAATAAACTAAGATCATTCCAAAAACCACCATTGGACACTTAGGGAAATTTCATAAGACATGGCGACCTAGTGACTAAGGAAGGAACAGTTCGTGCCCTGCAGTCTGAGGGTTACCTCATGCCATTTAGACAATGTGTGACAATATGGCTACGTCTAGACTGCAAGTCTCTTTCGAAAGAGGCTTTTTCGAAAAAGAGCATCTAGACTACAATCAGTACTTTCGAAAAACCAAGCTGCTTTTTCGAAAGAGAGCACCCAGGCAGTCTGGTTGCTCTCTTTCTAAAAAGCACAGTTTGCATTACATAGTGCCTTTTTTCAAAAGAGCACTTTCGAAAAAAGGCATTTTTCCTCGTGAAATGAGGAGTACTGCTGTCAATAGAAAAGCTGTGTTCTTTCTATTTAATTTCGAAAGAACGCGGCTGTAGTCTAGACACAGGTGACGTTTTTTCAAAAAAGGCTACTTTTTTCGAAAAAACCCTGCAGTCTAGACAGCCTAAGAGAGCGAGAGGTGTGATTTACCTGCGTGTGTATGATACTCACGCTACCTCTGATTTACCTAGTATGTGTGTATAAATAGCTGTGTAGCTATAGGAGCAGAGCCATGACCGAGCCGTGTGGAGTACAGACTCATCGGTTTCATGCATGGCTCAGATGAATCTCCGCTGTCATTACCAGTGCTGCCGCTGCTAAAACTGTTATGCCTGCACTAAGTCAATGAGAGCTAGCATGTGTACGTGTGCAAGGGACTCACAACCATAGCACCTGGTGTAGACGATAATGATCCAGAGCCACTCCACCACAGGGGCAGCTTAGAAAGGCCAAAGTCGTCTTACATGCTTCATGACAGAGCCTCTCACTCCCCAAGGATGCCCGATCCTGCTTTCTCTCTGTCCTTTCTGGGACAGTTTTCACCTGTTGGGGGACCTGGTGGAAAGCACTTAGAGGGGGTTGTTTCCTGTAGCCACTGAATATTTTCACCCCTGGATTTTAACACGGCTTTGAGCCATATGCCACCTCCTCCATCTTCTGTGGCATTTCTCTTTTTTTTTTTTTTTTTTTTTTTTTTGGGGGAAGACATAACTAAACCCTGTATTTTATACCAACTGTGTTTGCCACTTAGTAACAAAAGAATCTAGCGGGGCAATTTTTTTCAGAGAGGAATGCAGATATATCTCAATGCTTCATGAAGTTGTGTTGGTTTCACTGAATTGTTTCAGCTGAAAAAAATAATCCAAAGAAATCAAAATGTTTCATTTTGACATTTTTCCTAATGACACATTTTAAATGTTTGGCTTCACAGTGACAACTTCTTTCAAAAATGTCTTTAATGTTTTTTTAGAAAACCCAAACAGAAACCTATAAACTCCTGAAATCAAACCAAAATGCTTCATTTTAGAGTTGAACACATTTTGTTTTACGTTTTGATTGGCTAAACATTTTGGAAAAAAAATTATTTTGTGTTTGAGTTTAAAGCAATTTTAAAAAATTCAAAGTTGCCAGTGAATTACAAGAAATCTATTCATCGCGAAGATCTGCAAAAGAAAACCCATTTCTCTCTAACAGTGATTAAATACTAGGGAACAAAGTAATGCTGCCTCTGTACTATTTTCTTCTCATTGCAGCAGAAGGAAAACCCAGAGACTGCTCATTTCTGCTTTAGTAAAATATTTGATTGAAAATTCTGCTAATGCTAATATAAACTGAACTCTGGTTCAAAACAGAACAAGCTACAGCTTTTTAAAATTCATATCATTCCTTTCTAAAAAAGCCTTATTAGTGTGTAGTTCGAGGCTGAAAAATTGTGGAAAACAAGACTAATGACAAGGTCACAGGCAGTTTTATTGTGGGTCCATATCGCAGGCATCTGACTTGAGTTTTATTTAAACCCTTATGCTTTTTGCAAGCAAAATAAGACTTTGTTTACCAAAGAAAAGAACAAGATCATGAGATTATTTTCAAAGATAACAATGTGGTGCTAAAAACCAACAATATCTAGTTTCAAACTACAACCCTAATATTCAACATTTCATGGTTGTATCAGGAAAAGACTTGAAATGTACTTTTATAAGGTATGACACAACTCGAGCAAAAATGCTTTGAGGAAAAACCTGTTTTAGGGACTTTTCCAATTTGCCTGAAAGACTTCAAATAAATATATATAACGTTTTCTGAGAACAGTTACATTCGGTCTGTGACTCAACTTCTTTTCTACTCAGGACTGACTTGTTGACTTGCTAAATAGTGGGAGATTTTAAGGAACCGACACCGATCCATGGACCAATTATTGAGAAACACTAGCGTAGACAATCAGAATCATCCATTTTACTTCGTAAATCTGTGGGAGATTTTGTGTAAGTAATGTGTAGCTCCTAGATAATTAAAATAGCTAGTGATAAGTCTCTTACCCAGTCCCTGGCTGTCAGAGTTCGCTGGCATTTATCCCTGACAAAGACATCCCCTGTGGAGATGGTTAGCACTGACCTGTACTTCGTCATGCTCCTTGGGATTGCAGGCCAAATAAGGCTGACTCTTGCAGAAATATACAGTAAAACTCCAATTGTCCGGCATCCAGTGGTCCGGCACTCCTGATAGTCCAGCACCAACTGGGACCCGGAAGTGCTCCAGCCAGCTGGACAATTGGAGCTCCTGTGAGCCCCACGCACACTCACGGGCCGGGGAAGGGGAGGAAAGAAGAAGGGGATTATACCCCTGTGATGGGTTTGCCGGGACCCGCATTTCGGCCGGCCGGGGGGCAGGGGCGGCTGGGAGCGGTGCGGCAAGGGGCAAACCCTCCACCATTTTGCAGGGAGACAGGGGAAATCCCCATGCAGCTGCCTGCTACAGGCTAGCTGGGGCTGCAAGTGGCAGCGGAGGAAAGGGGGTGAGGGGAGGGGCGGCACTGCGGGACCAACCCGGCAGCACCCCAGCTGCTCTGCCCCGCCGGTTCCCCAAGTCCGCCGCTCATCAGTTTCAGCAGTGATGAACTTGGGGAAGCGGCGGGGCAGAGCAGCTGGGGTGCTGCCAGGTTGGTTCCGCAGCTCCACCCCTCACCTGAGCGGCACTGCAGGACCAACCCGGCAGCACCCCAGCTGCTCTGCCCTGCCGGTTCCCCAAGTCCGCCACTGCTGCTTGCAGCCCCAGCTGGCCTGTTGCTGGTAGCTGCGTGGGGCTTCCCCCACCTCCCTGCAAAACGGTGGAGGGTTTGCCCCTCGCCGTGCCGTTCTCCACCGACCCCCCCCCCCTCGCAGACCCATCACAGCCCCCCTGCCAGAGTACCTCCTGATACTCTGGCATATCCAATAATCCGGAACACCCTGGATCCCAAAGGTGCCAGATTATCGGAAGTCTACTGTACTAGGCACAAGGCTGGCATTAGGGCTGGGCAAACTGGACCCATGCCCAGGGTGCCATAGCCAAAGGAGAAGGAGCAACTGGGCATAGGTGTTGCTGTACAAAGGGGGAGGAGGGTACTGGGCCGAGGAGCAGTGTGGCAGGACATGCTGGAAGTGCAGGGCTGGGATTGGGGGCTCAAGTGGGAGGAAAGTGCAGGGGTTGGGATGAAGAGGGCACTGTGCAAAGGTTAGGGCAAGGGAGGCACAATGCAGGGGCTAGTGGTAGAGAGCACAGGATGAGAGTGCAGGGGTTGGGGAGCCAATGGATGCCAGGGGAAATGGGTGATGCTGTACCCACAAGGGTGAGGGGCACCAAAACACAAGTTTGCCCATTTTCCCTAAGGCTGGCCCTGACTAGACAAAAGAGAATTGCAATATCCCTCTGCTCCACTTCCTCACTAAATTAAAAGGAGAAAACAAAATTTGGCTCAGAATTATCCGTGAATTAAAATTCCCAGGGCCACCAACAGGCAAAGGGGACAGATATCCTGGGGCCCAGCAACTTACAGAGCCCAGAACGCGGGGCCCTTTTAAATTGCTGCCAGAGCCCTGCACAGTGGCAGCATTGAGGGCTGGCTGGCAGAGGCTAGCTCCTAGCCCCACCCCTTCTCAAGACCCCACCCCTTTCAGGGGCCCAGAGCCAAGCCCCTCCTCCCCCATTGCCCAGGGCTAAGCAATGTCTCTTACCAGCCCTGAAAATTCCAAAAATTATTTGGCCTGTCTAGAGAGATTCCTCTTTAAAAGCCATCATAGGCGTGTGCACAGGGTGTGCCGGGTGTGCCCAGGCACACCCTAATGTTTCACAGGGGGCGTGAGCGAAGGAGCACCGCTTCAGCGCTCTGGGGAATGAACACTGCGCCGGGTTTGCCGCGCATGCGCAGCCAAAACCAGTGGGTCTTAGGACCCCATGGGAAGAGGTGGCAGGGATGCAGCAACGTCACCCAGCCGCCCCATCAAGCGAGGTGAGTTTAAACCCCAGGCGGGAAGGCAGGAGTGTGCCCCGGGCAAGAGATTGGGTGCAGTGCGGCTGGCCTCGGGGAGGGGCCGGGGTCAGGGACAGCGTGGCTGGCCTCGGGGAGGGGAGGGGGTTGGGGGCAGTGCAGCTGGCCGAGGGGAGGAAAGGGGGGAGGGGGCAGTGTGGATGGCCTTGGGGAGGGGGCCGGGATCGGGGGCAGCACGGCTGGCCCCCAACCCCCTCCCCAAGCTGCTTCCCATCCTCTCTTCCCCCGGCCCCTCTCTTCCCCCGGCCAGTCCCAGGCCCTCAGCCAGTCCCTCTTCCTTCTCCCCACCCCAAGATCAAGTGTGTCTGTTTTTTGGCGGGAGGGTCTACCCTATGAGTCGGACCCAGTGCAAGCACCAAGTGATGGGGACTGCCGGGACTTTGGGAACCAGAGACTACAGGGTGGCCCAAAAGGGGGCTGAGAAACCTAAGAAAGACAGAGTAGGGGGAGTATCAGAAGGATGACAGTCAGGGCGACCCTAGAACTCTGTTACAGACCAGTCGGCAGCTGCTGGAAGAGGAGGAAAAAATAGGGGGTAAGGGTCAGAGAGGAAGGGGCTTGTGCTGAGGAGAGGGGGGCAGGTCAGAAGAAAAAAGGGGAAGGCACCAAGTGACAGGGTGTAGGAGAGAGACAAATGCCAGGGGGCCAAGTGGAGACAATGAGGAAAAGGGCAGGAGGGGAGGTGTCAGTGAGAGGGGGGGACAGGATGATGCTAGGAGAGGAGAGGGGAAGGGCTTTGGGGGCTATAGGGGAGAAGGAGAGGTGCTGGGAGAAGGCTTGAAAGAAGGAGTGGGCATGAGGAAGGCGGGGATGGAGCAAGGCACGTGTGAGGGCACACAGGGGCATGAGGGGAACGGGGGCAGAGGGTGGTGAGGGGTGGGCATCATGGAAAAAGAATGCAAAGGGGGCAGAGGCAGTGAGGGAAGGGGGAGGCACCAGGAAGGTGCAGGTACCAGGGGATTCTGGGGGTGAAGCAGAAGGGCAGACACCTGCAGGGGAGGGACCAGCACCAGAGGAGAGAGGCAGGGCACGTGTGTAGATGGAGGTGTTAGGAAAGGGGATGAGGAGGGGTAGCTCACCTGATCAGAGTGGGGCTACTGGAGGAGTGGGCACAGGGTGGAAAGAAAGGCTGGTAGAGGGGGGCAGGTCTCAGGAGGGCTGAGGGCAGTGAGAAGGGCAGGAGTCAGGACAGCAGAGGTGGGTGAGGGGTTGGGGGGGCAGCAGGCACCAGGGGAGCTGATGCAGCAAGCGGAAGAGACAGAGTAGCAGAGGGGAAAGGTAGAGGTTCATAAGATATTTATTAATAACTTGGGTACCACAGGGGCATATCCAAACAAGCCACATACTCAGTACTGGTGCACAACACAAAATTGATTGTGCTCATGGGAGGAAACTTATAGGGAACACTTCCCCCAGCCTCTCCACCCCCTGAGTTAATGTCACACACATTGGGTTAATGCAATTGCAGGATAGTTGCACGAGGGGGGGTTGGTGAGGGCCAAACCAATCCCTGTTGGTAAGAGGATGGTGGGAAAAGCCTTTGGGGGGGGAGTCACATGACACTTTTTATTTATGGTCATATGTCCATATTGCCTCGAAAGTGTTACCTCCAGAGGTGTGGCTAATAGGGGCCAGAGGGTGTGGCTAATGGGAGTCAGAGTACATTTAAAAAAAATTCTTTGGGTGTACACCCTAATGAAATGTGCTGCGCACGCCTATGAAAGCCATCTTGTCCTAATGGTTACTACAGTGCAAAGAGGGGGGTGGACTGGACGCAGTGGTTAGGGCACAAGTCTGCAACTGATGAGACACGGGTTTAGATCCCTGCTCTGCCATGTGTGGGCTCTTGGACAAGCCACATACTTGTTTTGCCTCAACACCCTGCCTGTAAAATGGAACTAAGAGCACAGCCCTGCACTGGTGTCAGGATTTATTCATTAAAGATTGGGAGGTTCTCAGATACTGTGACAACAGGGGCCATAGATGGAGCTTAGACAGAAAGATTGTAGTATTGGAGGAGCCTTCACAATGGACAGCGTGCAGGTAGACTGCTGCTCTCCAATGAGGATGTCATAGAATTCAGAAAACTGTGTTGCTGCTGCAGTCTGTTTGCTGGAGAGTCTGAGATGTTGTTATCCACATATCTCAGTAACAGTAGCACTTTTTCTCTTGGTGGAAGCTGATGTTTTAAAATTGAACAACACTTATACTATTTCCTCTGTTTCCTCTCTTTTGTTTTAACACCCTAAATATTTGCTAATTACCTTAGAGATAACGTTACCTCATTCTTGAAGGCGCTATAGGGAACACTGCATAAACATGTGGTAAAAGCTACTTATCCTAGGCATAGCTGGCCTGGCAGATTTTCAGTGTTGACTACTGTAATACAAGAATTTTAACTACAGAATCTTAAGTTTGATAGCAAAGAGGCTTACATATAAAAAACAAGTCATTTTACGAACCATAAAGAATTATTTTCTCTCTTGAAGGTAAACTTTTTTCTGGTGAGCACAAGTGATGTTAGTAACTGTAGGAACTTTTTTTTTTTTTTTGGTTCAGTCTTGCAGGAAACCTGATAGCAATTCAATTAGAAAATGCAAATGAGGTCACATATTTCCCACTGGAGTGCTGAATTACCCCAGAGGAATCTGAGCGATATTCTAGCATAACAGTAAATACTTAAGATAAAGTTTTTCACACTGTTCTCATCTGACTGGCTGTTGCAATTGAAAGTGTCAATGGGACCTATGGGTATAGTTTGCAAACAAGAAATTGTTGTTTATGGAACTAATATTAGGCCCTTATAGCTCACGTCAGCATTTATGAAAAGATAAACTTGAGTGGGATAATATTCCAGAAGAAAACAAAGTCAGCTTACTGGCTTTACTTATCTGGAATTAGCTGTGCATTGTTGGCTTTTCTAAGAACAAGCACTATGTTTTTTTTATATCAAATGCATATTCAATTAACCAGATGCAAGAGATGAAAACTATGTGCTTGCAAACAGCAATACAGCTGAAGATGTCAGTCTTCAGAATACCCCCTGTTTCATATATGCAGATCCTGAAATCTTCCTAAAGAGTATGGATGATTCTATATTCATCCCAAAGGCTGGTACTGAGCCCTCATTTCTATCCATCACACCAGTCTTCTCCACCCATATCTTTGAATCCCTTGAAGTCTGAACTCAGAAACCAGATTCCTAAGGGCTGGGTGCTCACTTTGGGGAAATGATGTTTGCAAGTGGCTTGCTCAAACGGCAGAATGGGTACCGAGGGAAGGATTTATCAGAAAAGATCAGCTCTCTGCTGCCTGGGAACTTTATGGAGCTGAGACCTGGGCCACATACAGTGACTGGTGGAATAGAGTGGTCCTACATGGCTATAAAATGTCTGAATGAGGAAGAAGATAAATCTGTGGGGAGTTTCCCCCGATCTCGATGAAATTTTTGCTCACTATGGACACTGGCAAGCCCGCATGGGTGTACGGCTCAATGAGAGAGCCTGAGGAAGTTCCAAGATTCAGTTCTCGGTATACCCATGGGATCAAATGGCACTGCCACACCAGGCCCACACTTGGAAGGGGCTGATAATGATCAGATGGGGGCCTACAACTATGTTTGGCGCCGAGCCCACAAAATGTTATTCCAGCTCTGCCCATGTGTGGAGGACATGGGCAACAAGGCAATGAAATTTGCCCCTCCTAGGGTTGCCAGGTGTTCAGTTTTCAACCAAAGGGACCTGGCAGTGTCTGATCACTGCAGGTAGAGGAAGGTGTCGGGTCATAAACCAGCCCCTGCTCAGCTTGGCCCACCTCTTCTCTGCTAGCAGGCAGCAGGCTCCAGGTCAGGCTGTAGCTTCTGCCTCAGTCCTGGAGCAGCTGGAGCCCAGCTAGGGGGGAGGAAGAGGCAGAGGATCCAGCAAGGAGGAAGGAGAGAGAGAGGAGCAAGGGGGGAAGTGACCTCAGGGAAAGAGATGGATCAGGAGGTGCGGCCCAAAGAACAGGCAGAGCAAGGGGGAGTCCAGTTTTCAGGAAGTACAAAGTTGGCAACAGCATTGTTTGGGGAGGAGGGTGAATCATATAGATGGGCATTCTGCCTTCCTAAAAATCCCTTCTTGTGCTTTCAGATGGATCTGATACTCTTCTTACTTTTTCTTACAATATTAGAAACTTTTGTAGTTCTCCACAAAGCTAAGTGCATTGGCGTTATTAGTTAGATGGAACCAAATTTCAAAAGCCGTGTGGACACATATTTGTCGTGACATACATTTGCATACACACACCATCTTTCGTGCACAAATAGCATGTGCATACCGCTGGTTGCCCAGTTTGGTCACCTATACACACCAGTTTGTTCATTCTGGTGACAGATTCAGCATGCATAATCCATGTGTGTTGATATTGCAGGGCACTGTCTCCTTTAAGGGAGATGGCTCTCTTAGAATCTTGTTCAAACTTTTTCCTGTCAGCCGATGTGTTCTGAAAGTCTGTGTGGCTTGCCAAATCTGACAATTTTTCTTACTAATTGACTCTAATGTGATCTGTTCTATGCAGCCACGCCGTTAACTGATAAAAAAAAAGAGATAAAGTAATGAATTTTTGCTTAACTAGCTGATTTAATTAAAAATGTTTTATATTGTAATTGTATGGTTTCTATAAACGGAGAGGTAATTTGGTTTAATGAGTTCCTAACCAAACATAACATTCTTGACTATGTGTAGCCAGATTTGATAAAGGTCACAAATACAGAGATTCTGTTGTTTGCTTTTGTAAATAGCAATGATCAAACAGCTTGATTTGGCACTTGAAATATCCAGACTGGATTGGTTCCCCTTTTCCTTTTTGTACCAGAAATTATTAATATAGTTTTAGGCGCAGAAGGGGATCTTCTCTGTATCTGAATACTGTTCATTATCTTTAAAGTGGAAATACACTGCCAAAATCACGTCTTATTGTCAGTTAGTAGCTTCTCTGCAAACACATTAATTTAATGCCCCTGCTGAAGCACTATACACACAGGAACATCTTGCTGCTAAAATGCCAGTTTTCAGAGCGCTTTGACACAAATCATTCATGAATAGCAATTTAGGCATTGATGCTAATGGCACGTGACGTGAAGCTATCTTTGATTAAATTCAGCACAGAGCTTACAATTATTTGTAAATATGGCTGATAAGTAGCCATAATAGAGTTCCAACAGAAAAACAGCAAAGAAAACAGATTTTGGATTCTTCACCTGCACAGTTTCAACACAAACTAAATTGACTGTAGTAAAAGAAGGTCTAAAATAAGAAGGGTCATCTTTCTATCACTCCCTCACCCCCATCTTCAACTTTGGCAAATTCGACAATGACCTAAATACAAGAGAATCAATTACCCTAAAATAATTTCTCCCTTTGTTCTGAAAAACTTTCATTATGCTGAGTGGAAAAAAACAACAACAAAAAGAAATCACTCTCACTGCTAAAAGATCAATAGCTGAAAAAAGTTGTATTTTGGAGAAAGGGGGCTTATTGTTCTTCTGGTACCATCACCTATGTCAGCAAAATGTTGTTTCCTCAGAACAGAATTCATGCAGATGTTTACCCAGCCTCATTCTCATGCTCTCTCTGTAAAGAACTTAGATATATTTTCATTGTTTTATTTTGTGGTTTGGTAAATAGCATTTTCTGCTGTCATTCCCATAGCTACCATGGAAACCAGCTAAAATGCTTCAGAATAAATACTTTTATTTATATATATGCTGGGAGAAAGGAAATGGTACCACGTTTCAAAATATATCTAAGTATGCAAAAAGAAGAGATATATGTTGGAGGACTGGATTGAGGATTGTTCTAGAGAGACTTGTCTTTTTTTTTTTTTAATCTAACCTCAGTAAAATATTGGGGTTGACAATAAAAACAAAACCCCGATTATTTATCTTCAGAAATGTGTATGACGCAAAGCTGTAAAAAGGCAATGAAAATAATAAGACTAACAAATCAGAAAGACATAAGCAAGTCATAAATAACATTGATATTTTGGAAATGAAAACACTTTTACCTCTCCTCCCACCACAGTTATTGTTTATTTACAAAGCAAGAATAATATATTTCAGCAGTGAATGGGACTTGTTTCATTTCCAGGGCTGATTGCTATAAAATTAATAATCTTTAAAGAATACACCTTAAGACACAACATTATTTATATGCAGAGAATGGTGGTTTATTTACCCAAACATTAGCGCGATCCAAAATGTTCAGCTAAGCAGGAACACAAAATATTATATTATATTATGTAAATGAGATTGCGATACGCTCTGCTGGATAATAACTTCCAGATGTCTCTGTAGCCAGAGGCTGACTGATATCAAAGACAGGTTGGTTGGAAGGGGAGAGGTGCCAGCTGGCTGGACTGGTTACTGCTAAGTGTAGCGGAAGGTGAAAGCTGGTATTACTTCACACACACTGATTTCATTTGTGGACTAGTGAAAAGATTGTGGCTCGCAGCTTTCCCGTTGCAATCTGAGATGGTAATTGTGGTTGTTGGAATCCCTAGTGTCATTCATCTTATGTGAGTTATTTCCTCCTTAGATCTATTTTGTAAATGGGAATTGAGCTTAGCACAACAGGCCACCCATTAAAGTTTGACAAGCCACAGACTAACAATAACAAGCATTTAAATACAGTCATCAGCCTAGTGGGTACTCCTTGCCTTTGCAGCCAGTGCAAAATGTGAAAAAGGGAATCTCTAAGTTTGGAACAGAAGCCCAGGAAAGCCAGAGCTCCAAGGAACCTCTGGTGTTTTTAAGTAGTGTCATCTAAACTTACTTAAGCTTCATCCACACTAACACTTTTGTGAAAAAACACACCCCTGATGGACAAAACTTTCATCCACAAAAGCACTGGTGTAGACAGTGCTAGGTCAGTGGGGGTATGTCTAGACCAGTGTTTCTCAACCTTTTTTTGCTCATGCCCCCCTTCTGAGCTTCGTTTACCCCTGTGGCCCCCCTCATAGCCGCTGTTAGTTGGGGAAAAAAAGGTACATAATTTACCTAACGTTCTATTTTTTCCATGTGGCCCCCTAGAGGTAGGGTGTGGCCCCTGGGGAGCCATATGGCCCACAGTTGAGAACCACTGGTCCAGACTACATGCCTCTGCTGACAGCGGAATGTAAACTAGGCTACCCGACATAGTCAAAGAAGTTGGGATTTAAATATCTCTGGCTTCATTAAAATAAACATGGCCACCACACTGTGCTGGCTCAGCTGATCATCGGCACAGCGCGCGAGTCAAGACATGGATCGGTCGACAGGGGAAGGCTTTGTCGACCGCTCCTGTAAACCTCATTTCATGAAGGAGACATTCTCTTGCTGGTGCAACTACTACCACTCATTAGGGCTGGTTTAATTGTGCCATCAGAAGAGCTGTCTCCCACCGACACAGAGTAATTACAGTGGAGACCTTACAGCGGAGCAGTTGTATATGCTCGGGTCAGGAGTGCAGACAAATTTGTTTTAAATTCTGGACATCACCTAGAGCAGGGGTGGTCAAACCTTTTAGCCAGTGAGGCCATATCTCAGTATGGAAATTGTGTGCAGTGCCATGAATGATCATAAAATTGAAGCTTGGGGTGCAGAAGGAGGAGGAGGGCTCCAGCTGGGGGTGTAGAATCAGAGCTGGGGCTGGGGATGATGGGTTTGGGGTTCAGGAGGGGGCTCCAGGCTGGAACCAAGTGGTTCAGAGGAGAGTAGGGGGATCAGGCCTGGCATAGAGATGTAGGGTGTGGAGGGGAGTGCAGGGGCTCAAAGGTTTCGGCTCCTAGTGGAGTTTACCTCAAGCTACCCCTCAGAAGCAGCAGCACATCCCCCTTGCAACTCCTACACAGAGGCCCAGCCAGACAACCCTGCACACTTCCTTGTCCGTAGGTGCTGCCCCTGCAGCTCCCATTGGCCAGTTTTAGGCACAAGAGCCTACAATGAGGCGTGAAAAGACTACAGCATTTGAGGTGTGTCTTTGAGAAAGAGGTGGCCACTGAGGCTGGCTGGGCTGAAGGTTTGGTTGTTTTCATAGTTTTGGATGGACTTTAATAATAGGCCCAAGAAGGGCCACTGTAAAGTGATTTGATTGGAGGGTCAGGTTGCTCCTGTAACTTAAGTAGGCAATGGGGGGAGGGCTGCACTTCCAGAAGGGGCGGGGCCTCAGGAAGAAGGGGCAGGGCTGTGGAAGCCATCCCCTAGCACCACCTATGCTATGCCATGACCTCCCATCCCACTATGGCGGGGACCAGTAGCCTTGGGCCCTTTAGAATTGCTTTCCAGGATGGTCTCCCCTGCAACAGCTTCCCTTTCACCCCATACTTTGTCTTGAATTTCCTTCCTTTAACTTAAGGGCTTTGGTCCAACCTTTCGTTCCAATCGACTTCTCTGATTCATCAGTGTCCTAAGCAGGTGCCATTACCAAATTACCATGTCTCCTTTCTAACTTATAACTGACTTAGTGTTTTGGCTGAAGCCCTAATTTGCCTGTTCAACGTACAGCTCTTGGTATACATTTTAAATTCCACCTCCAAAGAGCCAGGATGGAAAGGAACCACTGGCAGAAAGCAGAATTAGATTGCTGGTTTGGCATGTGTTTTCCCTTCTGTTGCAGAATGAAGTGCAGAAACAGTCTGAAGGGCTTTGTCTTCGTTCCTCAAGAGGCCATGATAGACACATTCCCCTAGCTCAGGGGTGGGCAAAAGGCAGCTAGCAGGCTGGATCTGGCCCACCAAGCTGCCAGATCTGGCCCACGGCCGCTTTGCTGGCACCCTTACTACAGAGCAGCTGCAGCCGCTTTAAACAGCAGGCTGCTAATTGCTATGCTGTCTGAGCAGGGAGGAGAAAGCTTCACGCTCTGTCCCCGCCTCCTAGCAAAGTCCCTCAGCTTTTTGGTCAACAGGAGCTGAGAAATTTTGCTTATTGCAGGGGCAGCTAATGAAACCTCCTCTCTCCCTGTGCTGGACCAGAGCCACGTGGTACAGCCCGCCCAGCACACAGGCAGGGAGCCTGTCTCAGATTCCTGCAGAGCTGCTGGTTGGGAGCCACTTAAGTAAGCACCTCCCCTCCAGAGCCTGCCTCTGGCACCCCACCCTCTTTTCCCCCCAACTATCTGCCCCAGACACCACCCATACCCTCTGTATCCCCTCTCCCCACCTCCTCCAGGTCAGAACTCCCTCCCTGACCCTGCACCCCACTCCCCTGCCCCAGATCATAACCCCCTCCTTTACCCACACTCCCTCCTGCACTCCAGTCCTCTGTCCCAAGCTCTCTTCTGCACCCCACCCGCCATCCCAGAACCCGCGCCTCCTCCACAGAAGTGCGACCCTTGACCACTTACCAAAATCTTGCCCTCCCCCTTAAAAATTATTGCCCACCCCTGCCCTAGATCTATCTGAAAGACACCATGAAGTGTCCTTTTCATGCCAAGCTATTAGGGATAAATCAGGGATAGCCAAATCATGTCTCACAATTCACCTACTTTCTTCCCATTCTCTGCTTACCAGACTGTGGGGGCTGGAGAGTGTTTGGGGTTCTGACCTACCATAGGGTGGTATGGTTAGGGGTTTCTGCCAGAGATGACTGGTGTCTGCTGGGAGTGATGGGCACAATTTAAATGTTTGCTCCATCAACAATTTGAGTCATACCCCCAAGACACCACCCCTCCCTGCAGCTCCCAGGTGTTAGCTCTGTGCGGAGAGGTAGTGGTACACAGCTGAGAGAGGCAGGGAGGGACAGCTGCTTTAGCTCCACAGGGAGAGATAGTAGTTCTCCTTGCAGCTCCCGGCTATTTGCTGCTCTTTCTACCCAAGGCCAATGGTGAAAGTAACTTCAAATTTCTTACGGGTACTGTCCTATCGCAACCCGGGTCCCTGCACACCAGGGCTCACCTACTTACTTTCACCTCTGCTCAAGGTGCAGTTCCTGGTTTGCCAGCTCAACCATCTGCTGTGCAAGCAGAGGGTCTAGCAGCATCACATGACCAAATGGGGCTAGCCAGCTCTGGCAAAAATTAGGGGCAGGCATATGGTATCTCCCCCACCCCCCGACCTTACCTTCAGCCCCATGGAGCAAGCCCTGTTCCTGCTGAAACCCCAAACTCTGGCCCTCAAATTTTTTGTCGTATGCAGCTCAAAGTTTGGCCACCCTTGTTATAAATAGTTAAAATAGACAGATCCATTCAGTGATTAAAGGGTAGTGATCTGCAAAGGACAAAATGGTGCTCTGAGTTTGTAGTCACTTCTAGACTGCAAGCTTCCTTTGGAAGAAGCTTTTCCGGAAGAGATTTTCCCAACAAACTTTTTTTGAAAGAGAGCGTCTACACAGCAAAAGCACAATAAAAAAGCAATCTGCTTTTTCAAAAGATAGTGTCCACATTGATTGGATGCTATCTTGCATTTCAGTTGTGATTACTGTGGATGGAGTGGCCACCAGGACGCCTGTGCTTTTTCCTGGAGGCCTTTTCTTTTGAAAAAACACTCTTTTCTGCATCCGCACACACCTTTTTCAGAAAAAAGCTTCTTCTTTGTAGAAAAAAGTTTACCGCTGTCGGAAAACCCCCTCGGTTCTTTCGACTTTCTGTTGAAAGAATGTAATAGCAGTGTGGACGTAAGTGTAGTTTTTCCAGAAAGACGGCTGTTTTTCTGGAAAAACTCTGCAGTGTAGACATACCCTTAGGCTATGTCTACACTTCCGGCTTTTGCCGACAGAGTATGCTAATGAAGCGCTCATTAGCATTTGTCACGCTGTCATTAGCATATTCTCTGCCTGAGGCTTTTTATGCAAGAGGTTTTTGCACAAAAACAAGCAGTGTAGTTGGGGCCATTTTTCTCAGAAAAACCCATTTACACAAGATCCGTATGTCTCAAAAAAGGAGGTCTACCGGATCTTATGCAAAAAGGGGGTTTTGCGCAAAAAGGAAACGTCCACACTACTTGTTTTTGCACAAAAACCCTTACCACAAAAACGGATCGGAAGAGATTATGCATATGAAGTGTGAGAAAATGCTAATCCACGCTTCATTTGCATAGGCTCTTGTAGCAAAACTCGTAGTGTAGATGTAGCCTAAGTGTACAGAGAATAAGAAGAAGAAAAGATACCATTGCAAATATAGGCCCCAGATTAAGTGGCACATTGTTCCTCTTGCTTATTCAATTGCACCAGAGTATGGAGAGCACAAGGTGATCATCTGCCTATCTGCATCCCAAGCATGAAGGCTAGAGATGTGCATAGTCCCTACTTTTTGGGGAACACAGGGAACATCGCTCTCTGTCAAGGATGATAGAGCAGGGTGATGCCCCACTCGCACTGTCTACCCTGAACCACAGAGCTGGTTGTTTGCAGGAGAGGACAGGCTGCTGAGGAGGCAGCTCCTGAGGCAGTCTGTCCCTGTGTTTATAACTGAAGTGCTTCCTCTGTCCCCCAGCATAATTTGGCCCTACATAAATAAAAGACAGGAGGGCCCAAAACTACATTCCATTTTGGCCTTTATCCTGCTCCAGGGAATGTAGCCAGGAGTGAGAGTGGGTGAGCGCAGTGGGGTTGACAGACTCGCTGGACCCCTAAGCAAGATGGGGAAGGGAGGTGGCTCTGTTCCCCCAAAAGGAGCAGGGCTTTGGGCAGAAGGGGCAGGGCTGGGTTTAGCTTTCCCCAGGACAGAGCACTGTTTGTCAGAGGCTGGAGAGGGATAGCAGGAGACAAATCGCTTGATCATTGTCTTTGGTCCACCCTCTGTGGGGCACCTGGTACTGGCCACTGTTGGCAGATAGGATACTGGGCTAGATGGACCTTTGGTCTGACCCAGTACGGCCGTTCTTATGTTCTTATGTCTAGAGAGCACTGCCTGGGGCTCCGGCAGCATTTAAAGGGACCAGGGTTCCTGGCTACGCTGATACTACTGTGGAAGTGGCAGCAGCCAGCAACTCCAGGCCCTTTTGAATCACTGGGTCCCAGGGCAGATGCCCCCTTCCTTCCTCCCCATTGGTAGGCCTATGTGGATGGGATGCTGTTGTCTTTCGGTAGGCCTCAGTGTAGAGTAGCATAAATTGTGCTGGGGCTTGGCTGATAGCACAGAGAGCCGCTTTGTATCCACCAATCACGCCTTCCCCTCTTCCCGCAACAAACGCCGCTCCGGCAGAACGGAGAACCCGGCTCAGAATATGGCCTGAAAGAAAATGCACTGGTGGGACAATTGAAACAGAATGCTTAGGCAGTTAGCTTCAGCCTGTGGAGACCTGTTGTTGTGCACGGTACTGGACTGTCATAGATACAGATCTTGTTGTTATAGTAACTGAGTTAGGTCATTAGAGATATAATGGACAGAAGTAGTGCTAATCAGCACCCAGTGACTAAGGATTTAAGTCAGGTAGCTAGCAAAGCTACCTACCAGGGGGCCGGGAGAACCAATTGAGATAGAGGGTTGAAATTTGAATTGGCTATGGGTTCCCTGCCTGCTTTCTTTGTGTAAGAGAGATAAACCAGGAGTTGAGAGACACAAAATGATTTAAACCCAGGCAGGTCCCAACAGGCTGCCGAACAGCAGACAAAAGCAGCCTCTCCGCCCCTCCTCCCCCAATACATGCTGGGCTCCCTGGGCAAACAAAGACTCCACCAAAACAAACAAAGTGCTGGCCTCATTGTGTTAGCAAAAAAAGGACCCTCCTCCTAGAACCCTGGGTGGTGTGTGGAAATAAAGCTATTAGCTCAAAGCATGGTGCAGAGCTGTTTGGTATTTGATGAGTTACTCCTTTAGTCCTGAGTTTGTCACAGGGACAGAAATAGATGTGAAATCTTCTGAACAGGGGAACAGACAGCAAAACAAACATTAGAGGGGAGTTAACCTTTCCCTATGCTATCCAAAACTAAAAAAAATGTTTGGCTAGAGTTTCCCCTACAATATGTACCAGTTCCGACTTACATACAAATTCAACTTAAGAACAAACCTACAGTCCCTATCTTGTACGTAACCCGGGGACTGCCTGTATTATGATTCGGAGGATGGGGAGAGGAGAGGTTTTTGTAGCCAAAGCCTGTTGAGGCAAGGTTTTGAAGCTCTCTTGTGAGCCCCACCTTCTTGGAATGCCAGAGTGGGGAACAGCCCTGATAAGGGGTCAGCCCAGCCTCTTTTGGCTGGTTCTAGTTCTGTGTTATGGAATAAAATGGCAACTTGCAACCACTACAATTCTCTGTGTTTCAAGCAATTTCTTTCTATTCTCTGTAACTCCAAATGATATTACACCTGTGTTCAAGTTCCTCCTTTGGTACTGACACCCCACCTTGACCTCAGGCAAGTTTCTCTGTCCCTCAGTTCCCCAAGTGTAAAATGGGAATAATAGTATCTCACCTGGATGCTGAGAGGATTAATACACTGCTGGTCATGAAGTGCTCAGATTCCATGAATCCAAGGGGGAATGAGCAGTTGTTAACTAAATGGAAAAAGATTTCCTGGCAAAAATAAAATGGGGAATTTTTATGAGCAATTAGTATAATTAAGCTTCTGTATTTACACTCCACATTTGAGTTGGGCTTTAAATCCTTGCAGGTTCAAAATAACATGCTAGCTTGCCGGTGTTTATAGTTGATCATTGCTGCTATTCCTGAATATTTCAGTCAGAAGAATGAACAGGTCTGGCATTCATTCTCACCAGACTTTGTTACAACATTTGTCTCGCAGCTTTTAAAACAGCCGAAAAACATGTACAACTTATTTAAACAACACAAGAGAAATTAAGGCCGCTAGAACACATCATCAACAAATGAAGATGAAAAAGACTTGTTGGGATTTTATAAATCAGATTGTTGTGAAGCTCTTTTTAAAATTCTGCATACCGAATTCAGAGACACTTCGACACTTTATTCTAATGTAAGAAAACATCATCAGGGCAGCAAAAAAGCTTGTCACTGTCTAGTCACCTGCCAGCAAAGACTAAAAAGGCTGGAACTGCCTTACCGAGCAGGCACTAATTATTTCCGTATACACAGAGCTTTGGGATTTGTGTTAATTCTCAAGTCTGTCTTTAGTTCAGAAGAGTTCCAATATGTAAACTCAACAGAGCACAAATTATTTGACCACTCTTTCATAATCTGTCCCCACACTCACATGGCAATTATGTAAACTGATCCAAATACTTGCTTTGGAAACTGGAAGCCAATTAAAAATATAGATTTTCCCATGGTTAGCATCTGATAAGCCTAATTTAAATACACACATTTCTGATTATTTTCTTTATTTAATATTGCCTCCTGTCAGTGGTTGAGGGAATAGTACCTGTGGTGTTAAAGTAGGAGTATCCTACTGGAAATATTGTACTTAAGGCATGGGTTGCTAAGAATAACTTCAACAGTACCCACTTTATCGTAAGAGTACATCTCTAATGGTACATCTACACAGTAGCATTTTCTTCCAAAATACCATAGCGCGCATCTACACTACAAGCCTTTATTTGGAAATAATGTTGAGCTGGAGGACTTCTGATTCTGACTCATGATAGTCCTCATTTCATGCAGAGTAAGGGAAGTTGAAGGAAGAGTGCTCTTCCTTCGACTTCCTTCTGTGTAGACTGAGCCAAAAGCTGAATTAAGCTATTTTGACTTAAGCTACACAGTTGATGTAGCTGAATTTGCTTAGTTTAACTTGACTGTAGCCCTGCTATGTAGACATACCCTAAGAGTCATACTATGATGCTGTTTGTTTATTCATCACTTGCTAAAGCTACTTCTCATTTTGAAATTTTTTGATGGAAAATGGGCTAATTATTTTGAAAAATAGATCATCTTTAAGGTCGGTGCTAAACATTTTTAATCAGACTTTTCTCAAATATGTGAAACAGAATCAAGGTCAGTAGGCATTTTGGAGATACAAGGAAACATTATCACAGCCAAGGTCAGTACCCACTTAGCAGTAAGGTACAGATTTTAAAATGGTAACCACTTTATTTTTACGTGCTTTTTGTATAATTCAAATCTGCAGTGATGTGCTGGTGCAGATCCAGCTGTGTACCTGTAAATCAAGTAGTGTGATATCTAATCTGTGGAACTCCTTGCCAGAGAAGGTTGTGAAGACCAGGAGTTTAACACATTTCAAAAAAGAACTAGATAAATTCATGAAGGATAGATCCATCAATGGTTATTGTTCAGAATGGGCAGGGATTCTGTCTCTAGCCTTTGTGTGTCAGGGATGGGAATGGGTGATAGGGATTGGATCATTTGATGATTACTTGTTCTGTTCACTCTCTCTGGGGCACCTGGCATTGGCCAATGTCAGAAGACAGGATACTGGGCTAGTTGGACCTTTGGTCTGACCCAGTACAGCTGATCTTTTTGAACCCTCCTGTCCCCTCATTCCCCGCAGCCTGAAGGCTATTTGTGGGGGGCAGCCTTCAGGGGTCACCCCTTGCCTCAAGTCCAACCCCCTATGTGTCGTCATAGGTCATGTTTTCTAGATCGTTAATCATTTTTGTTGTTTTTCTCTGGACCTTCTCCAATTTCTCCACATCTTTCCTGAAATCTGGTGCCTAGAACTGGACACAATACTCCAGTTGAGGCCTGATCAGCTCAGGGTAGAGTGGAAGAATGACTTCTTGTTCATTGCTTATGACACTCCTGTTAATGCATCCCAGAATGATGTTTGTGTATATATTCAGAATCAAGTTCTGTTTAAAAATATTATTTTATGTACAGAATTCAAGATTTGTGATGATTAACCTTTTCAGCACCAGAGCAGAAGCATTGCCTAGCCCTTGTGAGTTAGGAGGGCAAATTACTTCCATAATACCATGTACTAAAATTTTTTGGCACTTTTTTGAAGCCAGGTTAACATGGTAGAGTGGAGTTAAAATCACCCCTGAGGAGTTTTGTTAT
This sequence comes from Pelodiscus sinensis, assembly GCF_052426305.1. Lineage (NCBI taxonomy): Eukaryota > Metazoa > Chordata > Testudines > Trionychidae > Pelodiscus > Pelodiscus sinensis. Next base: position 12,106,096 of record NC_143068.1, on the reverse strand, counting down.
TTTTTGGTTTCCCAGGTACATTATATTTACTCAAAAATTGCAGGCTTCTTTATCCAAGGCACTCATAAAGCTTTCTGCAATTTGGGATAATGATGACAATACATTCTGCAAAGCAGTTTGATTTGATAATGACAGCTCCATACAGTGTGAAAATGAAGTGGCAGCAAAGATGCCAATAAAGTATATTTTAGACCTCTCTGATGGAGAAATGTTTACTTCATTTTAATAACAACAATTTTTACAGCTATGCATGAACGTTCCATGGAAGCAATAGTCCCAATAAATGTTTTTTCTTCACCTGCTTTTCTCCCACTTACCTTGGGGAAAGCTAACAGCAGTTTGTTTTCTTTTTCCTCAAAACCAGCAAAAAGGGAAGAAGAATGCCTCTACGGATCTTGCACAGCCACCAAGCGACACTTTGTTACCATGGCGCCAGCACCAGAACGCTAACGGGCTGAGAAGGCAAAAGAGAGACTGGGTCATCCCCCCAGTCAACGTGCCAGAAAACTCAAGAGGGCCCTTCCCTCAGCAGCTGGTTAGGGTAAGTGCAACTATTGAAATAATACTAATAAAAAGGTGCTTGGTCTGGTGTAATAACAGGTGCACTCCAGTCTGTAGCATGAGAGGTCCTGATTCAATTGCAACCCCATTTTTCTCCGTTCTTGGGCCAAGGTCTATCCAAGAGGTATTCAGGTGATCTGAAGCAAATAGTCCAAGTCTTCCCTCCCCTCAAATCCAACACAGCAGGAGTTTAATCAGCTCCTTCTAGCTAATCCTGGGGGAGAGGTTGGCTCAGCTCGCCAAAATGGCAGGTTGCCAGCCCTCTCAACCAGATAACGACTGCAGGTGTGAAGCCAGGAATGGTGACTCCTAAATATGAAAGGGTGTTAGAACCTGAGAATCTTTTCTCAACTATCAGTCAGGATGCAGATATACATTTGCCTGCCTGACAAGGGTATTGATGTACGAAGCTATATGAAATCCTTCATTAACTAGCTCCTACACTACATGTTGCTTATTTCTTTCCTTTCTTTGATAGTCATAGAAATCAGTTCCTAGCCCCATGGTAGATTATGTTGACATTTGACTGACTAAAAAATAGGACTACAGGATGCATTTGATTTGTGTTGATAAATGTAGCAAAATTACAAACTCATGTGATTGTTTGTTTGTTTGTTTTATGAGCCAGGATTTTGGTCTCTGGAAAGGAAGACTCACTGACTGATATTTTATAATTCTTCCTTTTGAAGAAAATTGTGACATAATTGCAGAATTTAAGATCTAATTTTAAAAAAAGCAGTGGTGTGTAATTTACATCCCTTGTCAGGAAATTCACCCCGCTCTTCTTGAAACAATGCTTGCGGAGCCCTTTCCTGGATTAAAATGAATTGCTGTCATTACCTGTTCCTCACTGATTAGCTGATACTTTGCATGATACTTGGAAAGAACAAGTAGTTTGCTAAATCCCATAAAAGTATCAGGAAACTTGGTAAGTCATATAATGTCTGAAAGAAGCGCATTTGCAATCCACCAAATATCGGGTGCCGTTGTGTTATTGGTACAATATTGCAGGGATGATTTCAGTCACGATATTATTGGCATTCAAATATTTTTAATGCCTGATTTTGTTTTTAACAAAACTGCCTGGAATGCACTGTGCCAGCTCCGCCAGCCCTCAGAGCAGCCTGGTGCTTGCCAGCAATTTAAAGGGCCCGGGCAATTGCCCCTTTTGCCCCTCCCCCCCCAGTTGGCAGGCCTGCTTGGCATGCAGAATCTGGCCACCGTCTGTCCCTTTAATGTAATGTCATATAATATTGATTGTAATTCCAGTTACTCAAATGAATTAAAGGGAGGAAAAACTCAATAACTTAAACTCCACTAAGCAAAATGAATAGTTTGGGTTACTGCTGAATGCCTGTCAGTATTTGAGTGCTATGCAGCAAGCAAGTTAATTGCCAAAAGAGGTCCCCCTCACCCATTGACTTCATTATGAGTTTTGGCTGAAGAGGCTTTGGCTCCCGTTTATTAAACCTTGGCATATGATAGTGTTATCAGATTACCACGGCAAATGTATCTGTTAACTATGGCTAATATCACCTCACATATTTGTTCTTTCTGTCTGGAGATAAGACTGTAGAACTCCAGAATGTGAAGTCGTGTTCACAAATAGGGAAGACAATTGTAATCTTTTACATACATAAGGAGTAGATTTTCATACCTTAAAGAAACGCCAGCCTTGGGGGAAAAAACAGCTAGATACTGAAAATATATTCTTAAATTGTTAAAGAAATAAATCCCCCGAGGGCTTCAAGATCTGCGGTGCAGACAATAGTATAAAAATAAAACTAAAATAAATGAAATCAAAATTTGGACATGGAGAGGAGGAAAGGTTTTAAAATACTGTGATTTTTGTTTCTGCTGCAGGAAGTACAGAAGGAATTACAATGGAGGGAAAAGTCACAGCCTTGCACAAATACCATATGCTTGATTGAACATGAGAATGCCTGATGTTTCCAGCTTGTGTGTTTGATATTTGATGGGGGTTGGCCTTTTCTGCAACATATAGGCTCTTGACCCGTTTGATAGTCCCTATGAGTGGGGGTAGAATGAAGTGTGTGCTAGCATATGTTAAAGGTTCAGCAGTTAGACCCTGCCCTTTAATTGGCAAGAATAGGAGAACTATGTTTCCAGAGACCAGAACTGTGTGCTTAGTTCAATCCACATTATATTTAGATTGCCACAAGACATTCGGCAGCTTAATAGAGCTAGGTGAACAGTTCTGGTCTGATTTCAAACACTCCTGAGGAGTGGGTGTTGGATTTTTCTGTTCCCTTCTGTTCATACACTAGAGCAGAAAGAGCACATGAAGAAACAGAGCACTGAATCCAAGGTGTGAAAAAGTGGTGTGTGTGTCACAGAATGGCATCCATTTTGTAAGCCTTTCAAAACTAATAGTAGTTCCTAGACCAAGGGTGGGCAAAAGGGCCTCTGCAAGCCTGATCCAGCCTGCCAAGCAAGTTGATCCAGCCTGCAGAGGCCCTGCTGCTCCCTCTGCCCCTAGGCCAATCAGGGCTTGGGGGTGGAGGGGAAGCACGCAAAATCTCTTCCCGCCCTGCAAGGAGTGCAGCACTTAGAAGTTCTGTGCACTCCTGGGCAGGGTGGGAGGAGACTTCACGTGCTCCCCCTGCCCCTAAGCCCTGATTGGCCTGGAGGCGGGGGAGGGGGGGGTGCCATGAAGTCTCCTCCCACCCTGCAAAAGGGGTTCAGCACTTAAAGGCAACCACCAGCTGCTGCTCAACTGGTGGTTGACTCTGAGCACCATGCTCCTTTGCAAGGCGAGGGCAGGGCTTGCTCCCCCTCCTCCAGGCCCTGATTGACCTGGGGGCAGCAGGGGGAAGCACGTGAAATCTCCTCCCACCGCCAGGAGCAGGGGTACCTAGAGGGAACAGCCAGCTGTTCTCTCTGGGGGGGGGGTAAAGACTTTGTGTGCTCCTCTACCCCCAGACCAATCAGGGTCTGTGGGTGCAGAAGCACAGAAGTGTCCTAACCCCACCCTTTTCGCCTGAGGCCCCACCCCTTCTGGGGCAGCCCATGGCCACGTCAAAAATTTCTGAAGTAGCCCCCTGGTCAGAAATTATTGCCCACCCCTTTCGTATACCTTGCACTTCCCCTTGGTTGAGAGAGCACTGTCTGAGCTTACATTTTAGATGCAAACATAACTAATGAAAAGTGGTCCATCCATTGTGATGTCTATGAGTAGTGTTGTATAACCAAGATGAGGTATCGAATGATAGGAAAACCTGAACATTAGAAAAGATCAAATCTACTAAATGTACATTTTTCCCCACTGCTTGCTGGATTCTGTTTGCATTTTTATAGGCCAGACTAATTTGAAATGCATAGGCAAATCATTCACGTCCCCTCCTACTCCTGCTTGCTATTGTGAAGGGGAAAATTCCATTTTATGGAAGTTGATTAGTTACTTGTAAGTATTTTTAGCAAGGCTGTGCCTGAATGAAGCTTAAATTATAGCAAAGGTGAATGCAGCTTGATGGAGCCACGTAGGCCTGCATGTTGAGCTACTTGTTCAGTTGGGGGATCAGCTGTTATTCTGTGCTCGTTAAAACTTTTTGTTCTGACAAAATGAAAAAAATCAAATCAAATCAGCTGTCCACCCCAAAACTTCTACAGTGTTAATCTTGAAGAGGGTTGGAGGGGGGAGTGGAATTCTTTCTGGTAACTACATTTTTGTTTTTCATTCAAAGGAATATTATGTCTGTTTATATGTCAACCATTAGGAGTTTGAATGTCTTTAGGTCGAGAGGAGTACAAAAAAAAAAAAGAGAGAGAAAGAAAGAAAGAACAAATGTCTGATGTAAGAAAACATTAGCAGTACAGAAGCAAATTGTAGGCCAGATCCTTAGCTGTCATAAATCCGCATAGCTCATTGATCTGATCCTGTGTGAATGTGGGAATAAAATTCACAAATATTAAGGCTAGTCCATCATAACTATTGCATCATAGCCATGGAATTTCCAACAGGTCCTTCCTGCAAAGAAGGGAATCATCCTTCCAGTCTATGTAAGCGAAACCTATTGAATCCAAAAACTGGGGTTGGAAGTAGAGAATATCTGTTGGAAAGCATCCAATCTCAATTTAAAAACTCCAGATGATGAATTATGAATTTATCACATCTTTTGGTAATCTGTTCTAGTTGTTAAATACAGTCATTGTTTAAACTGGATCTTGATTGTTTCCAATTTCAGCTTCTAGCCATTGTGTCATACTGTTCTTCAATTTGGAATCTCCATCCCTAGAGGTTTTTAAGTCTCGGCTTGACAAAGCCCTGGCTGGGTTGATTTAGTTGGGACTGGTCCTTGGGCAGGGGGCTGGACTTGATGACCTCCTGAGGTCTCTTCCAGCTCTATGGCTGTGTCTACATTGCACCCCTTTTCCAGAAAAGGGATGCAGATTAGAAACTTCGGAATTGCAAATGCTGCAGCACCCCCAACACCTGTAGTTCCAGCACCTGTGGCTATTTTCTTCACAAAATCCAGGCCTTATTCATTGTATATATTAGGTAAAGAATGAGGCATTGCTGCCCAGTGAAATGGCATGGAGACCAGAACACGCCATCCTCAGAGGCTTCACTTATTGCATTGTGTGTCACGAAATAGGATGGCCTTTGTAGCACCCAGCCTCATTTTCTGTAGAAAGTGTTTGGTGTATAGTTGTGATGGGCAATAATTTTTGATGGAGGGTCACTCAAATATTTTGGAAAGTGTTCAAAGGCCGCACTTTTCTATGCGGGAGGTGCAGGGTTTAGGATGGAGGTTGGGTGCAGAAGGGGGCACAGAGTAAGGAACTGAGGTGCAGGACATGGTGTAAGCTCTGAGAGGGAGTTTAGGTGGAGGAGGGGGTTGTGACCTGGGTCAGGGGATTGGGGTGTAGGGTCAGGCAGGTAGTATGGGTGCAGGAGAGGATTCTGGCTCAGGAGGGGAATATGAGGGGATACAGAGTCTGGGAGGGAGTTGTGACCTGGGGCAGGGAGGTACAGAGGATTTAGATAGTGACCTGGGGGAGGGAGTTGGGGTAAGGGAGGGGCAAAAGTTCTAGAAGTAAGATTTGGCTGAGAGGTGATTACCTATGTGTCTTCCAGACAGCAGCCGTGTAGCACTCCCAAGAAAGGCTGGGCTCCCTGCCTGCTGCAGTTCTAGACCGCTTGAAAATGCAGGCTGTTCCCGCCATGTGGCTCTCAGCTCCAGGAGAGGGGAGAGGCTTGTGCTGCCCCTGTCCTCCACGCCAATCTCTCAGCTCCTATTGGCTAGTTGTTTCCAGCCAATAGGAGCTGAGAACTAGGCTGGGGGCAGGAGATCACACGAAACCACCCCTTGCCTCCAGAGCAGAGAAGCACATGGAGCAACTCTGAGTTTAAAACTGGAACAGCTGTGTGCCTAAGGCTCCTGGCAGAGTGTCCGTGGGCCAGCGCCAGTGGCTTGGCAGGGCGGATCTGGCCCACGAGGCATATCTTGCCTACCCCTGGTGTATAATGAGTTAGGTTTGAGGGTTTCGAGAAGCTGACTGATCTTGTGTTTAATGTGCTGAATGAAGACTCATGAGATTTGGATTGTAGACCTGCCGCTACTTCCTGTGACACCTACCATGGGTCACCAAAGCTTGTTTAAGTTGCTGAATATGGATTTAGGAGCATGTTTAAAAGAAAAAACGTTATTAACATATATCAGCATTCTACAGAATTATTAGTAACTGTTTAAAATAATCTGTACTATTACCTTGAAAAGCACATTTATGTTTGGTCAGCCTGTAATCATTTGGTTCCTTTTTTTTTTTTTTTTTTTTTTTTTTTTTTTTTTTTTTTGTCGATGCTTATTTATGAAAATCTTGGCTTTAATCTCTGTGCCTTGTTTCCATCTCTGTAATAGGGATAATGCGTCTCTCTCACACAGGGCTGCTGTGAGGATCTATTCATTAGTGTTTGTGAGGGGCTTGGATGCTATGGCAATGAAAGCCCCAGCAATACCTGTACAGAAAAATAGTTCCCTGTTCTGAACAGTATGTGTATGATGTGCAGTAAATGAGGCATGGGGCCACATGCTGAACAATGAGGGGAAAATATTAACAGTTGCCTCGTTCCTTGAGTGCTATCTCTTTGTGCAGTGAATGAGGCCATTGGGAGGAAAAATAGTATGTGACTGTATAATAAAAGACTGTCTCATAATGTATGCACACAAGAGGGTAAAATTAAGCTGCCCTTTCCTGGGATTCTGAACAACATCCACTGTAGACATGTTAAAGCTCAGCTTTGTGCTCCCTTGATCCTGCTGCTTCAGTTTGCCAGCTCAGCCCCCTTGTTTCGGGGGCAATACCTGCTGAAAAGAGCCCCAAGAGGCCACAAATGCATTTGTGTGGCAGAGAGGTCTCCTGACCTCCCCCTTATTTTTATCGGCTATATACTCTCAGCAGAGTGGGTAATGTCAGAGTTTCTGTGTCATGTCAAGGCTACCTCAGCAACGGCCTGTCCTGGGATGATTTTCCATGATATAAGATCCTGATTTTAGGCTTTAGAGTCTCGAGGCAGAACTGGCGGCTCTCTCATGTAAATTCCTTAGAGTGATAAGAACTTGACTTGATTTTATCACTGAGTTATGACATTGAATGGCTGAGGAGAAAGCAGGGCCATTTCCACACCAGGCCTACACACAGGCTGGCCGGACATTAAAGGAAGCTTGTGCTGCACCTGCCAAAAGTGGCATGCAATGAGCAGGCCCCAGCAGAGAAAGCAAAGCCTGTCTCTCTTCCTCGGCCGGGGCCACAAGTGCCCCTCCTCTGCCAGAGGAGTTTAGGGGCCAGCCTAGTTCTATCCCCGCTTCCCCGCCTGCTTGCTCTATGGCAGAGATGGGGGACCTTTTTTGAGTTGAGGGCTGCTGAAAAATCAGTCTGGGGCAGCACAAAATTGAGCAGCAATACCCCCTTCCCCCCTATACACACCTTATTGAGGCACATTTCCATCACATACCAGAGCGTAGGAGGGCCTGGGCTAGTATATTTTGTGGGCTCCCTTAGGCTCTGAGGTGGCACCAAAAATGAGGGGTTCAGTGTGTGAGAGGGCTGCCGGGAAGAGGGCTTCAGGTGTGGGGTCTGGGCAAGAGTGAGGGTGTTGGAGCAGGTAGGGGATTGTTGGATCAGGGAGAGTGGTAAGGTACAGGAGCAGAGTGAGAGTGGTGGGTCTGGGCAGGGGGGCTTGCAGGAGTGGAGTGGGGGTGAAGGTCTGGGCCGGGGGTACAGGAGTTGGCTGGGGTTGGAAGGTTGGGAGGGAGGTATGGTTCAGGAGTGAGCTGAGTGTGGGAGGTCTGGGCAGGAGGGGAGTGCAGGAGCAGGGTGGGGGACCAGGATCTGGGCGATGGGGGAGGGGCACTGGCCTGTGCTGCTCCTATTGACTGCAGCTTCAGCCAATCAGAGCGGTGGGGTCAAAGCCTCCCGGCAGCACTTTGCTGCACTGCTGTTTCCCCAGCTGGGGAGAGGGAGAGCAGCAGTGGGCAGAGCCACTTTCTCCTCCTACCAGACTGAGCCCCTGGGTCAGATCTGGCTCAGCTTGCCTGACTCTGGCCCACGACGCTTGGGGCTCCCTCTCTCCACAGCGGGGAGCTGGTGCTGCCACTCCAGCCCCACAGCATGGGGGTGCAGGGCTGGCCCTTTGGTTCCTCATGCTGGGGCAGGGGGAGGGGAGCCAACGCCTCTGAGACTGGATCCAGGCAAGCCAGGGCTGGATGCAGCTCTTGGGCCATAGGTTCTCCCTGCCTGCTCCAGGGAAAGCCACAGCAGCATCTCTTGATTGAAAGACTCTTTTGATATGCCCCATGCAGGCTTCAGGGCCAAGTAACCCCACCCCAGAACCTGCATCAAAAGCATCTTTCAATCAAGAGACACTTTTCAGCACAGCTACTGCAGCAGTGACCAGGGCCCCCAGACTCTTTTAAATTACTACGCCCTGGACAATTGCACCCTTTACCTCCCCTCTTTGGTGGTCCTGGCATAGGGTTTATTCCCAAGGAGCGCCAGCAGGCATCTTCCTGAGTCAGAATGTCTCTGCTGCGACCGTTGTGACAGCTGTGTGGAGCTTACCTGTTTGCTGATCAGGGCTCTGCCTTCCTAGCACTATCCAGCCCAAAGTCTGCATAGCTAAAGAGTAATAGCAGAAGGATTTCTGTTTTGTTCAGCACAGGCAGGTGTAGCCCTAATCTCAGTTGGGGTGTGAGATTGTATCGTGCGCGTTTTGTTACCAGCATAGGAGTCACCATACCCTAGCGGAATCAAGTGAGAGAAATGATTCAACATATAGCTCTTGTTTTATGACATATCCATTCAATACTTCTTATTAGGAAAACAAAAAGCAAAAAGAAGAAAGTAGGTTCCTAAATACGCACCATAATATATATTCATACAACTGCAGTGTGTCCCTTCATTTGCATTCCCCTCAGAGTACAAAGACTAGATGTCATTTTCAATTTCCTGTCACTTCACAGAAGTATCAGGCCTGATTCTCAGCGGGAGCAAAGCAGCATAGCTTCATGGATATCAGTGGAGCTACATCCATTTACACCGCTTGGGAATCAGAATCTAGGCCAAAGAAAACAGAAGCCCAGTGCTCAGTGGGCATTCCATGTACATACACGCAGTAGTAGAGATTGAAAAGTGCAACTACAGCATAAATGCTCCATTTGAAATTCTCTTACAACAGCATTCAAGCCTATACTGTAATTATACGTATTGTATTTCCTTGTATTCAGACCTTTGGGGAATTTATATTGTCCTTGCTAACGCCAGAGGGACTGGAAGTAACAGTCATTTAATGATTCAGCTGTCTTGGGCTCTATGATTTAATCAATCATATGAAAGAAATTTTTAGACCCTTTGTGTTTAGAGTTCTCTTGTCTGAGCAGAAAATGTTCCCTTTTTGAATTGCTTTAATAGCTGTATTTATGCAGCTGAAAGTTCCTTAAGAAATGAAAGTAAAATCAAATTGCTGAGAATGCCTAGATAATTTATCAGAGAATATTCAATTAGAATATATTAATATTTTAGATTTCCATCATTAATTTAATATTCAGAGATTTAATTTAGTCATTGAATTGCTGTAGTGCCGTGCGTGGGTAAGTTGTTAGGCTGAGTGCTTAAAACACCTGCCACAAATGGGTGACTCTCAGTTTGGATTCCCAAGAACACAAATGCTTTTCCACTGATACAAGTCTTGCAGCAGAAACCTAGACACTAAATCTTTCCAGAGCCCTGAATTTTCCATAATAGCAGAAGGGAATAACAGAATCCTCAAGGAGAAATACATGCAAAATTGTACTTATTTGTGCACCGAAGTTCAGTCTGGTAAAAAGTAAATGAGGTACGGTTTCAAATTTGACTATGTATTATTGAAGACATTCATTTTACCTATTACTATTATTTATATTAAGATAACGCCTAGCAACCCTACTTTCAGATTGGGACTCCGTGTTCTGGGCACTATACAGACAGATTGGGAAAGAAGAGAGTCATTGCCCAAGATAACCTACATTGGTGTATCTACAAAATTTAACAGATGTAATTTTTGTGTCTGCAGATGATTTGTGGGCACATATATATATCCAGTTACACATCTAGCAACCAACTTGTTGATGCAAAGCCAGTAATAAGCCATGCAAAGGCTAATGTATGTGCCTGAAAGTCATTGCCAAGACAAACTCTGGGCCTAAATGTTGCAAGTACAAAAAATGTCATGCAGGGAAAGGGCAAAAGGCACTGAAAATAAAATTGGGATTCATTTTCAAAGTGCTTTACAACCACTGATGATCCTCATCAAAACTGGGAAGGGGGGTGTAGATCGGTGTGTCCTGACTGCAGTGTGCACTCTCGCTGGCTGAAAAGTATCCTCAAGAGTTGAACATTGGAACCGTGCTATCGCTCTATTATCTGAAGGTTTTTTCCCCTCCACACCACGGGCTGATCTTCCCAACCTGTTTCCATAAATAAGAATCCTTGTTTAGCAGATGAGGAAACGGAGATGGAAAGACTGAATGACTTGTTCCAGGCCATACACAGACAGGCATTGTCCGAGGTCTTGATAAGAACATGCCCTATGCTCAGCTTCTTAGAACACACCTGTATCTCATGATGGGTTTGGGTTTTGTTAAGCACTCTGAGAACTCTGGATGAAGGCAACCCTATATTCTGGATTTATAATTAATTACATCCAGTTATTTATCTCAATCTTTTTAGTGTATCTGCTCTTTTAATACAGAAGGGTGGCATTTACTGGGATATCAAAGGGGTCCATTCAGTCTGATCAAGAACTACATAAGAATGGCCATTCTGGGATAGGCGAAAGATCCATCTAGCCCAGTATCCTGTCTTCTCACAGTGGCCAATGCCAGGTGCCCCAAGAGGGAAAAAACACAACATGAAATCATCAGAAGCACATCTCGACAGCAGGGCTAAAGTTGAATAAAGTTAAGCTACTTCAGCTTTCTCAATTGCATAGCTGAAGTCAAAGTAGCTTAACTCAGCTTTTGGCGCTGTCTATACAGCAGGAAGTTGAAGGAAGAACACTCTTCCTTCGACTCTCCCTTACTCCTTGTGAAATGAGGGTTACCAGGAGTCAGAGTAAGAAATCCTCCAGCTCAACATTATTTTGAAATAAAGTCTTGTAGTGTAGACTCACACTATGTTATTTCAGAATAACGTCAGTTATTCTGAAATAACGCTGCTGTGTAGACTTACCCCAAGTGATCCTCTCCTGTCACTGATTCCCAGCTTCTGGGAAACAGAGGCTAGGGTCACCATCCCTACCCATCCTAGCTAATAGCCATTGATGGACCTATTTTCTATGAATTTCTCTCTCTCTCATATTGAACCCTGTTAAAGCCCTGATTTTCACAACACCTAGTGCCCATTCCTTGATTATTCTGAACTGATTCATACAAACACTCCCGGCCTGGTAAACTCAGTTCCAGATGACCCTGAAAAATGGAAAAAGCTGAAAGATAAATACCCCTACCTCAAGAAAATCATCCGGCATATTGTAAAGAGTTTATCAATCACTCTAAAAAGCAGTTGACTGTCATAGTCCAATACACATATTGCAACATATTATTATAGTCCCCATCCTTTAAAGAAAGTGAGACAAGTCTAATAATCATTTGGTACAGCTGTCATTATGTGTAGAGGCAAAGATAGGAAGGCATAGCAAGTGCTAATGTGCACTGTGCATAAAAGCTATGCAAAATGTGTGAAGTCAAAGTGTATGGAGGGAAGGTAGGTTAATTCAATAAGACAAGGGATTTTATTTTGCTGGTGCTTTGCCAAATAAATAAGGCTAAAACGCAAGATGAGGCAAAGAATACTCAATCTGTCCCTGTGTTGGAATAATTCATTACTTAACACCCCTCACCCATTTTGCTAGCATGCTACTATAGAATTAGATTTCTTTGCTGGCTTGAGGTGGATTGTTAAAGGAACAGTGGAACCCTGTGGGTGTTAGTTTGGATTTACGGAAAGATGGTGTGTTATAATGTTGACAGCAAGACCATTTCATAAATGTGCTGTTTTGTGTCTGTGTAGTTTAAAGAGAGCAGAAGAGACCACCCACCTTTTTTTCTATCACATCTGTTTCTTTCTTCTAATCTGCATTGCTGAAGAATTAAGCCCAGCACCTCAGAATTTCAGATGTCAGCTTTTAGGATACAAAGAACTTACTCTTGGGTTAATTTTAAGCCTTTGCTCCTGGAGTTAATTGTTTTATTTTTAGCAGTTGAGATTTTCGGTTGTATAGGTGTAAATCCTTTTGCAGCGTGTTCTTATGCAGGCTGGTTAAGGATTGTAAGCCATGCAGTTAGATGATGGGCCACTGAAATATGGCTGTCTAGCATTTGCCCTGGTTTGATTAAAAACCCAGGCTTGATCTGTGCTAGGAACATATGTAGGTGTAAATGTCACTCAAGGGTGTGGAAAATTCTAACCCCCTGGTGTAGACACTGGCACATCAACAGGAGATCATCTCCCAATGATGTAACTACTATTTCTCAGGTAGGTGCTATTTTCACTGAAGTGACAGTGGTGCAACTGTGCAGTACAACTGCAGCCTCTTGAGCGTCGGCAAGCCCTCCTTCTTTATGTAATCACAAATCACAAACGTGACAGCAGATCTCATTTTTTGTGACATTTGCTATTTGGTCATGTCCTTCCCTTGGCACTTTAGATGCTCACTTTTTCATGTGAATAATTAGGCAACTGCAAAGGCTAATCCTAAGGGATATGTTTGGGGCTAGCCTCCAGGTAACGGAGGCTTGACCCTGCCCAGCACTGAACATGCTGGCTGTGACTCAGCGAAGCATTCTTGTAGGAAGTCCCATTGACCCATCCAGGAGAACTCAAAGGCTAAAAGTTAATCGTGTGTCCACTGCTTTGTGTGGCTGAGCCAATGTGTTCAGCACTGTGGCAGGATTGAGCACTTCACAAGAAGTGTTCCCGCTAAGATTTTCCATCCGTAAGCAGAGTGAGTTTTGTCTTGGGCATCAATATTGAGGTCATGTGCTCTTGTTCAGATGTGCGCCACCATGACACCTGCCAGAAAGAAAAATACTAAAACAAGGGATAATTAATAAGCTGTAGTACCCTGCACATACACACCCTGAAAACTACCCAGATTGGCACCCAGTTTTGCTCCCGCCCCGCCTTGCTCCCCCCGATTCCTGCATCCGTGGACTTCCCGATCCGTGTGCCCCATCCTGTGTACCCTTTACCAACTACCATCCCTATTCATTGCTGGCCATCTTGAAAGTCATGTAGAAACAAACATGAAAGGAAAACCTCTCTCAATCTTTAGCTCAACTTCCTCTAAAACACTTGTTTTAGTTGGCCTCTCTCTGTTCAGAGCTTTTGAGTTTGCCTAGAAAATGACCTAGTCTCCCTACTCTGCCCCACACCACCAGAGAGCAATTCACCCCTCAGACTGTCAACTAGGCTGATCAAAGCTTCAAGGGTTGGAATCTCATGACCTTTAGGAAGACACCAAGCCACAGATCCATGTCAGATACCTGTAACTCGGCTGTGCAGACACTATACAGAGAGAAAAGTCAAAGAATCCGTGGCTCTTTTTTGTGGATACGAATGTGGATACAAATTATATCTGCACAGGGCTATATATGTGGGCACAAAGGAAAGCATTTTTTTTCTACAGAATCCTTCCTTGAACAGATGGGAAATGAGAGGAGGGCCAGAGAGAGGGAGGTGGGGTGAGTGCAGTCAGCCATTCCCCCAGGAGCAGAAGGGAAAAGGGAAGCAGGGGCATGTGCGATCTTTCTCAGACCACCCACCCCACTGTCATCTGGGAGTGAAATCCCCACTCTCATCCCCTTGCAATGGACTCCCCAAGCTCTTATCTCTGGCTGAGGCAGCATCCCCGCCTTCTCCTGGGCCAGGCAGCCCCTATGATTGATCACCCTCCAGCAGACCGGAAGCAGGGAGGGTCCAAACTGTGGGGAGTCCTGGAAGGAGCATCACAGCAATGTCCTCCCTTCCCCCCTCTCCACCCCAAATCAGGCAACCTCTGTGTGCGCACGTGGGAGGGAAGGAAGGGGTCTTGCAGGATCTGTGCAGGGGGCCAGGGCCAGGTACAGGGCTGGGGGGGCTCAGCTCTCTCCAGCTGGGCATAGTTTGAACTTCCTATGGGTATGTCTACACTACAGCACTAATTCGAACTAACTTAATACGAATTAGCTAATTCAAACTAAGCTAATTCGAACTAGTGCATCTAGAACTAAAAACTAGTTAAAATTAGTGTTTTGCTAATTCAAACTAGCATGTCCACATTGAATGGACCCTGAACTGAGGTTAAGGCTGGCCAGAAGCAGTGCCGGCAGGGCATCAGATTAGGACTTAGAGCGTGGAGCTGCTGTCTCAGGCTAGCCGAGGGCTGCGCTTAAAGGAACCCGACCCCCACCCCGGACAGACAGTTCTCAGAGGTTCCCCGCTTGCAAAGCAGTCCTGGCTTGGAGTGCCCTGAGTGCCCACACTGGGCACATCACAGCACTCGGCCATCAGCCCGGATGCACTTGCCGCAGGCTGCCATCCGGATGGGGGGGGGGGGGTCAATTGTGGGGCTGCAGGAGAGCTTCCACCACGAGGAGTCCGCAGAGCCACCGCAGTCCTCCCCATTGGGGGCTCGTACCCCATTCCTCCCTCACCTCCTTCCACTTACCCCTCCCTAGCCCCTCTTCTTGATGTACAAAATAAAGGACACGTGTGTTCAAAAATAGAAACTCTCTTTATTGAACAAAACTCAGGGAGACTGGCAAAAGAAGGTGAGAGAGGGGAAGAGAGAGGGTGGGAGAGGGGAGGGCAACTAAAATGATCAGGGGTTTGGAACAGGTCCCATATGAAGAGAGGCTAAAGAGACTGGGACTTTTCAGCTTAGAAAAGAGGAGACTGAGGGGGGATATGATAGAGGTCTATAAAAGCATGAGTGGTGTGGAGAGGGTGAATAAAGAAAAGTTCTTCATTAGTTCCCACAATAGAAGGACTAGAGGACACCAAAGGAAAGGAATGGGTAGCAGGCTTCAAACTAGTAGCATAAAGTTGTTCTTCACAAAGCAAATAGTCAACCTGTGGAACTCCTTGCTGCAGGAGGCTGTGAAGGCTAGAACTAGAACAGAGTTTAAAGAGAAGTGAGATAAAGTCATGGAGGTTGGGTCCATGGAGTGCTATTAGCCAGGGGGTAGAAATGGTGTCCCTGGCCTCTGTTTGTGGAAGGCTGGAGATGGATGGCACGAGACAAATGGTTTGGTCATTGTCTTCGGTCCATCCCCTCCAGGGTACCTAGTCTTGGCCGCTGTCGGCAGACAGGCTACTGGGCTAGATGGACCTTTGGTCTGACCCAGTACGGCCATTCTTATGTTCTTATGTTCTAAACTCAGGGTCGGGGGGTCTCACTGGACCACCTTGATTTTCATGCAAACCTGCCACCAGCCTGGTTCTGGGAAGAGGCAGAGGGCTCGGTGGCAGCGGGTGGCTGGTTCATGCCGTGCCAGATGCAGGGTCCGCTGGCTGGGTGCTGGCAGGCTTGCATCTGGCTCTGGCACCGAAGCCAGACTGTGTCCCTTTAAGGGCTCCGGGGCCGGGAGGGGGGCAGAAGAGTTTCCCTGGTGGTGTCCAGAGTGGCCACCAGGGAAAGCTGGGGAGGGCTAGCCTCCCACTAGTTCGAATGAAGTGGCTACACAGCCCTTAATTCGAACTACTTAATTTGAACTAGGCGTTAGTTCTCGTAGAATGAGGTTTACCTAGTTCGAATTAAGCGCTCCGCTAGTTCGAAGTAAGTTCCAACTAGCGGTTTGCCTGTGTGGTGCCTATCAAAGTTAATTCGAACTAACGTCTGTTAGTTCGAATTAACTTTGTAGTGTAGACATACTCTATGTGAGCCACATGGTGCTGCATGGCTCAACCTGAGGAGGTGGACAGGACTGTCATTTTTGGTGCACGCCTGAACAGGTGTGCACCTTAGAGGAAACCCTGTTCACAAGCACATTCTCTGTTGGGAACAAGTTAACTTGCCCATGTATTTCAAGGATTTAGAGGCCATGTTTCCAAATTTGCTCATGCAGAGGAATGTTTGCTCACACCATATAAATGTGCACTCACTTTGGCAAGTGCCTTCAGTTTCATTTCCAAAAATAGGCATGCAAGACCAGAGGCCAGTAATGAAAATATGTCCCTAAGGCTGGATTTTTCGCCCCATTAAGTTAGGAAAAGCAGAGTTTAGAATGCTGCCATTAACCTAGAGAAAGTTGTGCTTGGTTTTTGAAAGTTTAGCAACTTGTTGGTGGATTATCCTCAAATCTGGAGATCCTTAGACTAGTGCCACAGGGTAAACTTTAAGAAGGTTGGGGCTCCAATTCAGATAGGTCAGGTTTAGCCCATCTCCTCATGTGTATGGAATGAAAATACCAGGGCCATAGTGTCAGGAGCATGTGACTAAAACCCATGCCTGCTTAGGGATATAAAAGCAGTGATTCAAGGGGAAGACTCCATGTAAAGAAAACTGATAAACGTGTCCATGCTCCAATGAACTATGGGAAGACATCTTTATTTGCTGTCCCAGAGATTGACATTCTGGCGTTTGATTTAGTGAGTCTAGTATAGACCCATACATCAAATGCTTAGGGCAGCTCCCGCTGGCACTTATACTTGCAACTAAGCCGACAGGGGCGTTTGCTCCTGTCAGCCTTCCATTGTGTGGACCCAGTCAAGCTCGGCTTTAGGTAAGCTAACTCCAACTATGTAGAAATACAAAGCTGGAGTTGTGTACCGTAAGCCGACCTTACAAATCTAGTGTAGACCTGGCCTGGGAGAGCCTATGTAGGAAGATAGCTCGAAAGGAGCAAGAGGCAGCTAGGAAGACAGGGAGAAGAAATTCCTGTCCCTACTGCAGCTACGAATGCTACCTGTAGGATGCTGAGCCTGCTTGGAGGTTGGGTGAAAGATTTTTGTGAGACTGTGAACTCTCTTCATCGAGCAGACTCTCAAATGGAGAGATTAATGAAAAAGCACCCTTCTATTTGAATTTGATTAACTGGGAAAGAAGCTGAAACTAAGACAGGGGCAGAAGCCAGAACAGTTAAGCTCTGCTACAAATACCTGCACAGAACCAGCTGTGTCCAGAGTCACTGCAGACAACAATGGCCACACTCATACAAACGCTAAGGATATATTTTACATAGTATTGTGTTTTTAGTAAACTTTCAATTAATTGTCATGTAGACCTTGTTACCCAAGTTTTAGCTTGCAGCAAGTTTTTATGGATGAATCCCAGAACCTGAACAGTTAAGATGGTAATTCTGGCAGACCTTTAACTACTTTGTTGCCAGTAGGCATCATTGTAATAATTCCAATCCCATACTTTAACTGTCCAGAAAAGGGAATTTGGTTTTTTTCCCTCTTGATACCCATTTTTTTAAACCAAAACAATAAATGGCCTTAAGATGCATTTGTGTCTGCATTCAGTTTTATAATCCTTGTAGGCTTTTTTTTTTTTTTTTTTTTTTTTTGCCGTTGACTTATTTGTATGATTTGGGCTTCAAGGCTTCATGTGCAATAACATTTATTTAAGCAAGGAAGCTAATTTTATTTTCGTAATGTGTGTGGTGATTAAAAATAATAAAGATTAAAAATGCACAGTCTCATTGTTTGTCCCTGGGAAACACAGCTAGGCATTGCATCTCTGAAAAGATTTGACAGCAAGGCAAGATTATGTCTCTTGCTCACAGTAAATGGTTTCTTATTCTGTTGGTAGTTCCAAAGAGCCCTCAAAAAAATACGGTACTACTCCATTTGTGTAAGGTGGCACAATCTTCTGTCTCATACAAAACCAAATGCACCTTTATTTGGCATTTCCACAGCTATGGTAGTCTAAGAGCTAATAACACAGCTCAACTGGATGTCAATCTTGAGGATGGTGCTCACCTGTGAATATTTCCTAGGGTTGTAGCTGCTAGAATATGGTCAGGTTGCCATATTTGCAAGTCACTCTTGAAAGTTTAGCAGGTAAATGCCAATACTTCTGGTTATATCATCGCCTATCCAGAATGGATCATCATTCTCGTAACTTTATTGGAAGAAGAGCTTGTAGGTGAGCGACTTCAAGAATTTAAGAGAAGCTATGGTGCTTACTGGACTGGGGTACAGTAGATGGACAAATTATTTACTGCAGCCAAATGTCCCTCTAGAGCAACCCTACTTATAAGTTCCTGTAGATGGGGGAAAACCTGTTTGGCTATTTTACATTCGAAGTATTCTGATTTATAGGGAAATGATGATACAATTTACTTATTGGTAATAACATTCAACAATGTCTAACAAAAAAAATCATTCACAGGGTAGAAGAATCAGACATCATCAGAGCATAAATCATTTACTGCAGGCAATAACAGTTATTTATTCATTTGACAGCAAAGAATTGAGAAGGAAGATGCCAGTTTTCTTTCAGTGATGGAAAATATATTTGAATGTCTCTGTGAAAAAAAAATGGCAAGAAAACATTCAGATTCAGCCTGATGGCAAAAAGCGCTATTGGGTAGCATCTGTTTTTGCAGGGAAGTTCTCATTTAGAGAGGAACTTAAACATCAGAGCAAACATTACAACAACTGTCTAGGGTTTACCAAATATTTTGTACCTAGAATTATGTCTATGGTGCAGTTTTCTGTACATTAAAGAAAAAGGCCATTTGGAATTTATGAAACAGCTGCTGGGCTTTTGGAATGTGCAGGGAGCAGAATGATATTATACATACATACATACATATACATATACATATATATATATATATATATACATATATATATATATATATATATATATATATATATATATATCTTCTGAAGTTATGGAAGGAAAATAATTTATCTTTTATTCCCTTTGAATTGCATTTCATACAGTATCTGCAAGCCTTAGAGAGAATATTGTCTTATCACCTTTTGATTAGACATGAATACAAAATTTAAATTAGGAGATAGCATGCTATCAGGAAATCAGTTACTTCCTTTTCCTTCTCTGTCTGACTTGTTGTTAAAATGCGCCCCCTTTTTACCTCTTGTTCCTAATGAGACTTCCTTCTTCTCCCCATGATTCTTTATTTAAGCAAACTTAGCTCTTGATTAATCAGTAATTAGAGAAGGAGTCACACTGATTTTGAGCTTCTAGTATCTTACTTTTCAACTGAAATTCAAGACTAAAATCTAAAGACAAGCCAGGTTATCGATATTACACCATTCTAAACATATCATTAAACTGTCATGGCTGAGCCAGATCAAGCAATATATAGGCTCAAATCTAATTAATCTAATGTGATGTTATTTCATATAACACTCATCGTTCTCCCACAGTCCCTCTTATTTTCACAGTTGCCTTGTTCTCTACCAATAAGCATTTAGCATGTCTGCTGGTGGCTTTGTGCATCTTTACCTCAGCTGACTAAAAGAACAGGTGCTCTTTCACTTCACTGTGTGTGTTCTAAGCCTTCTGGAGCTGATCCAAAGCCAAATGAGCTCCTGTCAGTTTCAGCTTTTGGCCAGACCCTTGTATGTTAACATTATAATAATGGCAGGGAATTATGGAGTTAAGAGCTACTCTACACTGGTGAGAGGAAAATGTCACTGCAGGTGTGCGGCTTAATGGGGGTATTAGTTGGATAGTGGGCATTCATAAGTACAGAGCACAGAGTGACTGTGTTGATGAGAGAAAAGAACAAATTCTGAGTGGTATCATATAAAACTAAAGTCAGGATAACTTTATTTTCCTGAGCAGCCGTCTGTGGCACAAATAAACTCTCAGCTCTCGAGGAGTTAATCAAGATCTGAGAGTGTTTTCTGGGCCAGGTTAATGAGTGTTCTCACTTACAATTCATCATCTTCTCCATTGTGCTCTGGCACTGAAGTTCTGCCTGTGCTGGCAACTTCAAATCATTTCTCAGGCAGCAAACTGTTCTTGTAAAGGTGGTAATGCTGGAATGGATTCATCAAAGGGAGCTGCTAATTGCACACGGCAGATTTTTCATTTCACTTTTTTTTCCCTTGGAATAGGAGGCTTGACAAATTATTTAGAATATCCACAAATGCTGTAATGACTAGATTTCTGATGCTAGTAGACTGGGCTAATGGAGAGTCCCAAGCATGGAAGAGACTCAAGTCAACCATTCAGTTATAGGGGCTGCTCATCATACTAGCTTGAGCTTATGTCATGGGAAAAACTTAACCCAGACACTTCAGAACAGCCAATGTAAAACACTTGCTTCTGCTGTACTTTTCCTCCTCTGTCTAAATACAAATCATTCATCTTCTTGAAGCTGTTCATTATCTTGAAGACACCATGGATAGAGTTGGGGACAAGATGGGGCATGTGAGAAGAAGGTGAGCTCTGTGGTTCGGGCACTAGCCTAAGGCTTGAGACATGGATTTAAGTCTCTGTTGCACCACAGATTGCTCTGTGCGACTTTGGCCAAAACATTTAGCCTCTCGGGGCTCGTCTAGACTATGATGAAGTTTCGAAACAGTATATGCAAATTCAGTGGCAATTTGTATATCTTCTTCTGATCTTGCTTTCGAAAGTGAAAGTAATCAGGACGTGATTTTTTTTGGCAGCCCACCCCTTTTTCGAAAATCCGCTCTTCCTCAAAAAATGAGGTTTATGTGACTTTCGAACAGGGAGGGGGGTTGCCGAAAAAAACGCATCCCGACATAAACCTCTTAAAAGCAATAACAGCTGTCAACAAGAAAACCCACGCAGCCTCTGCATATTGGTTTACTTTGCTTTCCACATCCCCTTGGTCCTGACACAGAGGTTATGTCTACGCTGGGAAGGTTTGATAACAAAAGCGCTTTCGATATGCAAAAGTCGCCAAAAGTGAAAACCGGTCAAACTGTTTTTTCTGTCTCCCATTGTCGACATTTCATGGCCACATTGTTAGCATTCTGTTGACAGATAAGAGCAAAGCAATGTGGGTAAGCATCCCACAATGCAATGTTGTGGGAAGGCAGTGCTGATCCCTGCGCTTCTTGGGATTTCTTCCTAGATCTACGAGCTCTCCATGCTGAGGAATGTGAGAACAGCACAACAGTCTTTCGAGCCCTCCCCCTCCAGCAGCAGCAGTCTGCCTGCTGTTGTCTTTCTAGTGCTGGGCAGAACAGGAGCATTCCAATTATTTGTTCTTTGTTTCCCAAACAGAGCAGCTCACTCAGCTGTCAGGTACTTCCCAGAGCTTTGAAAAGGGAGGGGTGCATGCCTGTAGAGCAGGGCAGCAGAGATCACAAAGCACTGAGCACAGCCACCAAGGCAGGCATTGTGGGATACTGGCAAAAACCAATTCTCTTGACAAAACAAAGAGACAAATCCACACTGGCTCTTAGTCTTTTCTCCTCCCTTTATTGTCGACAAACGTCTCTCTCAAGGGTGAAACTTGTTTGTTACCAAAACTGGGTGTTTTTCCTGACCAAAGCTGTGTTGTAGTGGAAACGTTCTCACTGATTTGTCAACGAAAGGCAGTTTTTGGTAATGTGCCAATGTAGATAAGTCCAGAGAGTAAAATCAGCCATAGAGCATGCAACAAGTAGGGGGACTGCAAGAATGCCAGTGTGGTGATGGCGGGTTCATACAGCTACAGTTGAAAGCAGCATGGGCAATTTGCTGTCTGTGTTCCCAAGTTAAACATCTAGGACAGAGGTCAGCAACCTTTCAGAAGCGGCATGCCAAGACTGAACGTATTTACTTCTATTTAGGGATCCGCGTGCCATTGCTACTTTTTAAAGTCAATAATAGTCCTGCTCACATTTTAGCAGCTTCATTAATCTCTCTTGGTAGCCTAAAGTGTGTGCCGCTTCCTCCTTCACCTCCGCTCTTGCCCCCACATCCCCTGTGCCCACAGCGCAAACAGAGACAGGGCAGCAGCACTGGGACTCATAGCCCTCTGGGAGCAGCATTGGGGTGAGGAGGGGCCGGGGGGGGCAGTCATTTCCCTGCCCTGCCCAGCCCTGCCCTGCCCAGCCCAGCCCTTTGCCCTGTGTTTCACCTGCAGGCTGCAGCTCTGTGGCTGGGGCAGGCAGAGCCTGGGGCTGCCCAGGAGCCAGCCCCCGGGAGGGCGCAGCAGGGTGCTGGGGAAGGGTCTCCCCACCTGCAGGAAGCAGCCATGACTTAGTCTGGGCCCCGGCATGGGGCAGCAGCATGTGACTGGCTTTGCCACCCTGATCTGCGGAGCAGCCTCAGCCCTGCCCGGTCCTGGAGCAGGAGGCAGAGTCTGTAGTGGGGGAGGGGGGGAGGAGTTAACCCCTTAGCTCCTGGGAGCTGCATGCCCAGGCTGTGCAGGGGCAGCTGCAGTGACACGGAGCCCAGTGTAGGGTCATGTCACCCGGCCACTTTGCCGTGTTGTGCGGCAACCACAAGGCTCGAGCCGCAGCCCAGGCTCTCTGCTGAGTGGAGGAGGGGGGCCGTGCTTGAGCCATGGACTGCCTGGGAGGCAGCTGCGTGCCACTCAAAATCATCTTGCATGCCACTTATGGCACATGTGCTGTACATTGGTGATCCCTGGTCGAGGGGATGGGAAGAGCTTCATGAAATGGCAAAACTATTGCTTGCTACTTTAAACAAAAGGCTTATTCCACTAGCACCAGATTCCAGTGTTTCACCAGCAAGGCATTTTACATTGATTTTCTATCCCACACCTTTCTGTAACTTTGTGTCTACATGACAGCGATGTGTCTAGCTGCAGCTTTCCTTTTGTTCACTGCTAATGTGCATGCATCACTGAGAAAATATCTACTTTCACTACAATTGTTTCATCCAGGGAGTGGGACTGATTTGTTTTATTTATTTATTTTAGACTCTCTCCATATGTCTCGGTCGTTTCAAAAGCTCTCTCTTGCCTCCAGTCCAACTACAGGCATAACAATTTCTCCCTTTCTTCCATGCGTGAAAGCTCCTTTCTGCTCATTTGTGAGAGAAGTTTCCTGTAGTAGTTCCTTTTTATTCAAGTTGTTTTTAAAATATAGGAGAAATCGTGTATTTTTGGAGGGTTCCAGGAAGAGTTTATAGACATCAGTCTGTTTGGGACTTGATCTAATGTCCATTGAAGTCAATGAAAAATTTTCTCCTTACTGAGGTCAGGATATGTCCCTTTGGCTCTGGTTATACTGCAAAATGAGCCATGATCTGAATAAGGTTTGAAGCGCCATTCTTGAAAATGAGTTTCCAGAAGTGTGGTTTTGCTGAACACGGTTGACCCATTTGAGGTCATTTTTTTTTAAGTAAATGGTTGTGCAATACTGTTCCCCAATTTATCCATGCTGGCTGGCACAAAGGCATTCAAGATGGGGCCTTGAAAATGATTTCAGTATCTCGTCTATTTGGATACATAAACAGGTTTTGATGTATGTGCCAGCAAAGATTAGAAAACCTTGTTGCGATATCTGGCTTGGTGCTAATCTCTCTGCTCTTCAATTGATTAAACATGCAGCTGCTAAAATAATAATTCTTTCCAGTCACTCTGACCCCGCTCACTTCTGCAGTGTCCTTCCACATCACATCTCTCTCCTATAACTCTGCTTTTGCTTACATCTTTGACCTTCTCTGTTCTTATTCCCACCTCTGTCCTTCCATTCCCTATTGTCATTCCAGACTTAGCTACTGTCTCTTCCCTCGTTTAATATCCTTACCGGTTTGTATCTACAAACTTTCTTTCCGGTTACCTATATTTCTGGTACAACCTTCCCATGTATATATGTCAAGTTCTCCCCATCTGCTCCCTGGAATGAGATGGTGACGATGCTGCTAACCCCACTCATTCAAAAACATGAGTCAAGTCCCTGACCAAAATTAAGCCATTTTTCTTTAAAAAAAAAATGTAAACTCTTTTTCTTTTCATGTATCTTCGGTTTTTGAATCATTTGGCGACATTTGGATACAAATATCAAGCCTTTCTCCTCTTCCATGAAGGCTAGAAATTTACTTATTTTAAAAAAAGAAAGACAGAAATTCTCACACATTCACCTGACACCAGGAACCGGTACTTTTCAGAAATGTATTATTGTTTAAAATAAGAGAGCTGGCAATAATGGGCCTGAGATGAATACGGTGGTGCTAGTCAACATTTAGTAACTAAAGGGTTAAACTCCCAGTAACTACAAGGTATTGGCAGGAACCCAGGCGAGCCAATGGAAAAAGGAGTTGAAATTTAAATTGGAAGATATACCTGCCTGCTGTTTTTCTGTGTGTGAGTTTTAAGCTAGGAACTGGGGGAAACAAGGGCTATGTCTAAACTGCAGGCTTCTTTCTGAAGAAGCTTTTCCGGAAAAGATCTTCTGAAAAAGCTTCTTCCGAAAGAGAGCGTCTACACTGCCATAGCGCATCGAAAAAGCGATCTGCTTTTTCGAAAGATATCATCCACACTGAATGGACGCTAACTTGTATTTAAGCTGTGATTAATATGGAAAGAGTGGCCACCAGGGCACCAGTGCTTTTTCCTCTTTCCTCTTCTTCTGAAAGAACTCCCTCTTCTCTGTCCACACACACCTTTTTCTGAAGAGCTCTTTCGGAAGAAGGCTTCTTCCTCGTTGAAAGAGGTTTACCAATGTTGGAAAAAAACCTCTGTTCTTTCCATTTTTTTTTGAAAAAACACAATTGTAGTGTGGACATAAGTGAAGGTTTTTCAGAAATACAGCTGTTTTTCCGAAAAAACTCTGCAGAGTAGACATACCCAAGATGAATTGAACCAGGCAGAATTACTATGCCTACAAGGAATACTGGATATGGAAATGGACTGGACCTTGAAGGCAGATATTGAGTAGATAGGGAAAATGTAGTTGCAATTAGATTATTTTCTTTGTTTTGTTGTTTTGTTAAACTTCTCTAAGCTAAGTCCATGTCCCCTCCCCCCCCATTCACTGTATCCAAGCTGCAACCAGAGAAACCATCTTTCTCTTTGTTTTAATCTGTTCTTTTCTGAGTTTCTCTGTAACACCTAGCAACCACGTATGCGTTACCAAGTATATCTTTTTGTTTTTTGTTAATAAAATCACCTTTTTTAAAGCAATGATTCAATTCTTGTGTCCTGGAAGGTAACAGGAGGTCTGTGCATGCATGCCTAAGAGTGAGAGGTCACCATCCGAGGCTATGTCTACACTGCACATCAGTTTTGAAATAAGCTATTCTGGAATAGCTTATTTCAAAATAGCCCATCTACATTACAGGGAAGCCTCAAAATTAGTCCGAGACAGGCTTCCCTAATGTAGAAGGGCTATCTCATTTTAGAGCCCTAGGAGGCACTGAGGAGGATAACTTAGCATGGCGCTTCTGAGGGGTTTTTTTGAAATGGCAGCAGTGGAGCAACTACATGTGCCTTATTCAGAAATAGCTATTTCGGAATAGGCGTTATTCTTTGTAGAATGAGATTTACAGATTTCTGAATAAGCTGCCCGTTATTTCGAAATTATTTTGAAATAACAGAATGGCTGTGTACATGCTCACCAAGTTATTACAGAATAATGGCTGTTATTTCGAAATAACTTTGCTGTGTAGACATACCCAGAGATTGCAGTTTGTTTTCTCTTCTTTTTTTCCTCAAACTCTCTTGTGGTAAAAGAGCTTGGGGGTACCTCTCTGGAAGAAGTTCAAGTGCTTCTTCCTGGGTTTTCACTGGATGGTGGCAGCCTATCTTCCAAGGCCAGGGAATCTATGACCTTGGGGAGCTTTTAAGCAGAAGCCTATAGCTGCAAGGAATTCTTAAGGTGTGTTGCAACCCCCCCACCTTCTGCACGCAGAGTGTCAGAGTGGGGAACAGCCTTGACAGGGCCTTAAAGACTTCCCTTTTCAGTCCTAATGGACAAGCAAACTATATTGAAATGTCACAGCAGTCTATGACTTTTGGGGAACACATGGCTTCTGAAGGTTGTTGGAATATGAGTCTGCGAGACCTGACAATGTCCCTTTAATTCTTTTATTCAGATGTATCTGAACGTGATTGTGGAAGATATTTATACCATTCAGTGTGCTGATGAAGGATCAAGGAGCTCCTATAGGCAAGATGCTTTTAGCAGCCTTTCAGCCCTGTTGCTACTAGCATCCACTTGTACTGATGGCAAGAGCTAGAAAATGGAATGTGAATCAGAGAAAACATGGGGAATAATAGGAGGGAAATGCAGAAACCATTTTCAGTGAGTTATACTAAAGCCAAAGATCTTCCACTTCATAGAGAGATTATTTAAGTTTCATGCAGCTTTCCAGATTATGACAAGCTGAACAACTTGTTCTGGCTTGGTGCTCAAGTGCCATATGGTACTACTTCAGCACTGTGATGTGATATTATGAATAGGAGTGTGTGAGTAGTGAAATTGTTTTGTTTCTTTGAACCATATTGCAGTACTACTTACTGCAGCAGGCACTTTAAATGGAATTCACTTTTAATAAAGGGGGGGATAGATCAGTAGGTTTCAACAACATCCTTAAAGCAAATCGAGGGGAGGGTGGAATTCTGAATAGCTAGTCCGGTGATTGGGAATTCATTTGATAGAAGCATCCTGAGGACCTGTTCATATCCTAGAGGTCGTGTCTTCTTTTTGGGCACTCAATAATGTGGCACTAGAGTCAGCTCAAAAGCAAACTAACTATTCAAAGACTTCTCTTTATGTCCTCACTAGAGGTTTCCAATGTCCATAAGTGTGGCTATTAACAGTTAAATCAGGGATGGGGAACCTCAGGCCCAGGGGCCGAATGCGGCCCCCAACTTGCCTGGATCCAGCCCCCGAGGCTCAGCACTGGGGAGCCCGCACAGGTGCTCCAGCTCCCTGGCCACCCACTTGCAGGGCCGGAACACACAAAATCTACTAGCCTGAGTCTCTCTATGCTCTGGTGTGCAAGGGGATTGTGGGGAGGGTCTTCCTCCTTCTCAGTCGAGAGCTTCTCACTTTGCTTCTCATTTGTGTGTGGCCCCTGACTGATTTTTCTGTGGGTCAGAGGCCCCCGACCCAAAAAAGGTTCCCCACCCCGATGAAGGCTGAAAAAGAAGATAGTTCTTTCAGTTTGTAATCTCACTTAAACAAACAAGGGCATGAAAATACTAAAACGGGTAGGTGCATAGCTGTAAATGTGTCATGAAACTCTCTCTGTAACCCACCGTGAGGTAATATGTTGGGATAGTTGAAATCTCCCAATATTATAGGGTTTTTTTATTTTTAAAAATATATATTTTTAAATTTTTTTCTCATCTCCCTTAGCATTTCAGTCAGTCACCATCCTGGTCAGGTGGTCGGTAATATATCCCTACTGCTTCCAAGGGGACCTTGGTACAGGGTGAGAGCTAGGGCTTTGGGGCTGGAGCCTGGTATTTGTACTGCATAAGTTGAGCTTCTCTGTGCTTTTGAATATATTTTATTTAAGAAACTTAGATCTTTCCAGCCTATCCAAGAAGATATCTCTAAGGATAGCCTGCCAAAGAGTCTCACTCAGGTGCTGACTAAAAAGGATGAGCCTGAAGTTTTTGATCTTGTTCTCGTTGTACTTGACCTGAAGCATAGGAATGGTCTAATGACCTCGGACAAGAGATGAGTTTGAGGCAGGGAGGAATGGCAAGAGAACTCTAACAGATGACTGTTGAGTATCTGTTGAGGGCTAAATCTGGGCCCCAGCACCAAACCCAGTGGAATGAGAGGGACTTGTTCCATGGTCACTGGGGTTGGAAGTATTTTTCCTAAGTCTGGGCTGGCAGAAGTCAATGCCACAGCTACTTCTGCAGCCTCAGGGCCACAGTTGCTGTCATGCCCCTCCGTCATGGATGGGAAACTTGCCTGGTAGACCTGCGTAGTGGTAGATTCATTTACCCTGGCTTTCATTCACTTAATTTCTCTGTCTGTTGTGGCAAGACGAAGCCACCACGAAGCATATTTCTGTTACATATAGGGGGTGGATCTCCAGCAGCCTGAACCATACCGAAGAATAACGTTGGTCCTTTTTTACTGAGGCCTAAGAAGCTCATAGGGGAAATAGGATTTCCCCTTTAATATTTTTACAGTTACCAGCCGTACCATTACTAAATTTCAGTCTGCCTACTTACCATGTACAACCGAGTCACATTGGAATAAAGTCCAAATTGTCAGTTGTCTGTGCATGCAAATGCACGTCCAAAATTATGTGTGCATCTTTGGCCCAGTTTTGCATGTGTATTCATTGAGTGTGATGATGAAATCATGGTCATTGCACATACAAGTTGTCAGTCAGACGTGCAGCTGGTTATTAGTGTGAACATTTGGCATGATAGTTTGTGCAATTATAATAAACGCATGTCTAATAGCATGAACTGAAAATCTGGACCTATGTTACTTAATCATCAATTAAAATGTATATCTGGGGAACTTTAATGCAGTATCATTTATTTGACATGGTAATTGTATACAGAATATATCTGATTTTTCAGACAATAGTTATTGGGTTTAGCATGTCTGTATGTTTCACTATTTCATGTAGTAGATTTCCAATCCCTAAATGACTGGCTTTTGGGCCAGAACAGTGTTTTAATTTACAATGTGTAAAGTGCTTTGATGCCTCAGTTCCAATTGATTTTCACTTGCTGTTTTTGCTTTGGCTTTATACTCCGAGGTTTCCTTTTCTGTTTCTGTTTCTCATTCGTAATATATTCCCAGTTGGAATTTAGTTTGCGAAAGATCTCTGTGCTGATTTGGTGTTTTTCTTAACAGTCCTTGTATCCTTTTATGCATCGTTCTCACACAGTAAAAACATTTTAACCTTTTCTTAATGATTAACATTTCCATTCCTGCTGCTCATTAATCGAAACTGGGAAAGGACCATGATGTGTCACCTTGGGAGGCTGCTCTTTTAGCCATTATGTTCCTGCTCTGTGGAATTCCCTGCCCACAGAGATTTTAGTGGGACATCTACTGCTTCCTTTTTGATGTCTGAACTTAAAACTGATTTATTTATTTTGTAATAGATAGGCTAGCTTGCCATCCCAGGGAGTTATCTCCTTTTGTTAAGCTCTTTGAAGCACTAGATGTGCTAAAATGTTATATAAATCCAAGGAGCTGTTACTATTTTTTGAGTCGTAAATGGTGCATAGCACATTTGTAACACAAGTACACAAAACCAATTGCAGCTGAATTATGGTTGACACCTGGGAAAATATAAAATGAGGAATAAATAGAAATTCAGCTGTAAATTTTTCAACATGCTTGAAGTCCAGCCTCCCTTTCTAACTGCAAATTTCACTTGCTGTTTAAGCTGTCGCGCAGGGCTACTCAACATGCATGCGGCCCACGGTCCATTTGTTTGCGGCCCGCAGTGCGGTTTGAGTTTATGCGGGGCTCAACATGTGACCTGTGGGTGATATCCTTTGAACATGGTTTCCACTGGGCGCACACTCTACAACGGCCAGGCATCTTCCAGACGGCATGAGTATTGAAAGACGCAAGCAGATGGGCTGGCTGGAACAGATGGGTACACGTGTTCCTAGCTCCCAGGGAGGAGGTGCTGGGAGTGCTGGGCCCTTGTGGGATGTGCTGGCTGCTTAGCCTTGTGGGCACAGCCTGAGAGGTGCTGACCGGATCTCACTGGCCATATTTGGGTCTGGTGCCACGGCTTAAGGCTTAATCTTTGTATTCGTGTCCGTCAGTGTGAAAGAAGCTATTTGCATATATTTGCATATATATATGTATGTATATGCAACCACTCTTAAGTTGCGGATCTCGGCATGTGCTGTGAGTATCACTGTGGCCCCCGGGGCTTCCAAAGTTGAGTAGCCCTGCTATAGAGATAAGAGTGAACACTTGGGTCTCTGGCCACCTGACTTTTGGCCTTGGCCTACTAAGGTGAAAAGCCTCAGATTTGCACCAATACCTAAACTGCAGGCACACAAATTCCCATGAACCGAACATTGTCCAGGATTTTCAAAAGAAACTAGTGATTTTGGATGCCTACTTTTTGGGTGCCCAACTGGAGACCTCTTGAAGGGACCTGATTTTCAAAAACTGCCAACCACATATTCTCTGAGGGTATGTCTAGACTACATGCGTAGCCAACTGAGGCATGTAAATTAGACATACGGACTTAGTCAATGAAGCGGGGATTTAAATATCCCCCACTTCATTAGAATAAAAATGGCCGCATGTTGTGCCGGCTCAGCTGCTTGTCGGCGTGAAGCGGCAGTCAAGACGGGGCTCAGTCGGCAAGGAAAACCTTTGCCGACCAATCCTGTAAACCTCATTGCACAAGGCATAAGGGATCGGTCAGCAAACGCTTTCCTTGCCGACCAATCCCCGTCTTGACTACCGCTTCGTGCGAACAAACAGCTGAGCTGGCACAATGCGGTGGCCATTTTTATTCTAATGAAGCGGGGGATATTTAAATCCCTGCTTCATTGACTATGTCGGTATGTCTAATTTACATGCCTCAGTCGGCAGAGGCATGTAGTCTAGACATACCCTGAGAATCAGTTTCCTTTTAAGATGCTTCACACTGGGCACTGAAAATTGGAGGCACACAAAATCACAAGCCATCCTTGAAAAAGTTGGACATTCTTTCCCTACCTAATGGTAACACAGGAGTGTTCTGTTTGGAATGGTGCATGGGACTGGGCCTACTCATATATCAAATATCTGTAATTTTTATATATACAGCTGCCGTCTGCTATAATTTGATATTTTAGTTCACAAATGTGTCTTCAGTTGGCTTTTCCAGCTGAAGTTATTTCTTTAGTTTAGGTAGTAGAGGCATATGGTTTCTGTGATAGTCAGGCATCATTGCTGTGGTGTCCTGACAGACCTCCTGTTCCATCAGTGATGATAACCATTTGGCTGCATGTGTATGTGCCTCCTGTGTGCCGTGTTGACTTTGCACAAGTAATCGACACAACAGACTCCAGGGGAGACCCCAAAGACCACAAAATCAGATAAGGATCAAAGGCACAAAGCCAGGTTTATTGTCGAACAAAGTACAGTAATAGTTATCGAAGACTACCGAACTACTATGCATATGTACACCCTGACAATAGTTCATTCAGTCAGTGCTAGGAATGCAACACTGCCCCCCTCAGTTGGACAATGACAACTCTTTGGGGTACATTTTTATACGCTGGTACAAACAAGCTACGCATCACTCCTGACGTATCAGGTTGCCACCCTCCGAAGTACCTAGATCCACCCATTACCTTGTTCATGGGGGTTCTATCCCTATCACTGTCAATTTAGACCCTGTCCTTAACCTGGGTTGGTACGCTCCTGTTATATCTGTGGGGTGTGTGTTGGTACCGAGCTGTTTCTTCATGGGGTATTCTGTTAAGACCTTTCTGGAATGTTCTTACAGCCTGTGTTTAGTACCTCTTGCCTGTGTCTACACTGGCACCCTTTTCCGTAAAAGGGATGCTAATGAGACACTTCGGAATTGCAAATTCCGTGGGGGATTTAAATATCCCCCGCGGCATTTGCATGAACATGGCTGCCACTTTTTTCCGGCTCGGGGTTTTGCCGGAGAAAAGTGCCAGTCTAGACGGGATCTTGTGGAAAATAAGCCCTTTTCCGGAAGATCCCTTATTCCTTGAAAGTAGGAAAGTTCGTTAATGTGTTTTGAGCTAGTCCTGTTTCACAGAGGACTATATCAGAGTGCTCAAATGAACTGCTAATACATGTCAACAGGATGCACATGGACAATTATACTGCAATAGGCTAGCACAGGATAGATTCACATCCCCGCTTGCTGTGCTCTAATTGTTTGTGTAGACAAGACCTGCATGTCTTGCCCAAAGTCATACTGGAAATCTGTGGCAGACAGAGGTTTCTCAAGTTCTAGGCTAGTGCCCAAACCTCTGGATGTGGTATTTGATTTAGGGCATTCAGGTGTTTGTAAGTAATAGGTTTCTTGAATAAGGGTGTTTGAAAGTCTTTTTGTTGAAAATGGTTGAAAATCCTTTTATTTTTTACACCCTGAATTAAAAATTCTTTTAATCTTTCTCTGATCACAGCAGATTATGGAGTGAAATGGTGCAGCATTTCTGAATGGGATTCTCAAATAAAAAAATCTTAGAGTTGCGATAATTCTGCTCCCGTTGATGGTAAAACTTTCATGGACTTCAGTAAGGAGCAGAGCCAGTGCTGAGCACTTTTAAAAATCCTCCCCCAAATTGAAGAATACCACTTCAGAGCTGCATAAGAATGTGTCACACAAAAAGGAAGGCAGCCTGAGTAACTGTCATTGGATATAAGGAATTTTAAAATTCACAGACATTACCAGTTTGCTTGTTTGGGTGTATGTTTTTATTTTCCATGACCACAAGAAGATTTCAGCGTGCTCTTATGTCTTTGTCCTGCTGCTGCTGTATGCACAGCTAATCTCCATCAGATTTATCTGCAGTCAAACCTGTATTTGATCAGGTTGCTTCATGCACAGCTCCACGATGTTTTGAGTATGTTTGTCATGTTTGGATGGCAGAAGGTTACAAGGGAATAGCATAACTTAGATACATGCTCTCTCCAGTAAGGCATTGTTTTACCTTCAGTGCTTTGACTTCATATCTAATGTAGACTTTTATGGTGCATCTATAAAGGTATCAATTACATACCACATAAAAGAGAGTCATTTTTAGACCTTTTTTTTTTGTCCATTGGGTAACAGAAGGAAAAAATATGATTACTGCAACACTTTGTTTCTTGACTTCAATTGGCAGGTATTTAATAACTATTTATTTAATTAAGTGTAAGAGAACCTTTATCACCATGTTTGTGTATGGTATAACAGAGTTTTCTTGTTGTCCTTCAGAACAGATGTGAAGACTTTTTATGGCTGGCTGTCCACTATAAACTGTCCACAATTTCAGGGTGCGTTGCGTGACTCATTAAAGCTAGCAATTAATAGTGTCTCTATAGGAGAATACAGGCAGAGTGAGTTTTCTATTATGTCATTTCCAGCTGCTTAGATATTTGAATTTTTTTTAAAAAAAAAAACCTTTTATACATGCAATACTGCAATTTTACTTCAGCTTCCAAATAAGATGTTTTAGTTCTGTTGCTCTTCTTTACTTGGAACTATGAAACTTTAATTTGATTACCAGTAAAAGGGTAAATTTAGTACCTTCATAGGATACATTATACTGTCTGCAAATCTATGCAAAATATGCTTGTATAACTCTTATCTCAATCTCCTTATTCCTGGCCCTACCTATGTGTTTATTTCATACACATATAGCTTTTTGTTATTGCCCTAAGCCCTTGTCTTTCTAGATCCAAAGTTGCACTGATGCAAAATCCAGTGTGGACACTCTTATATCAATTTAATCTAATTCAGTTCCTAACCAAATCATGATAAATGGACGTACGCCAGGTTTGAATCTGTGTAAGTGTCTCCATGTTGTGTTTCGTGCCAGTTTAGCTAAATGGATTGTAAAATACATCTTTAGTTAATCCTGTGCAATTTGAAATATAAACAAGGGCATATACTACAACATTTGAGATCTTTTTAATCTATATACACACAGTGCCTAACACAATAAAGCCCTGATCCTTGATTGCAACATCTTTGTGCTTGTGTATTATTTATTATTCCCAAACCAATATCCTGGATGCAAATTTTGCTTTTCAGGTTGATTTAATAAGAAGCAGTGAAATATCTGCATTTACCAAATGTACCTGAGCAGCAAAAAGTAGCCCAACATTCTGAGATTATACTAGACAGTATAATCTAATGCTAGGTGGCATTATTGTCTAGGACCAGAATATGATTTTGGCAAACTTTTCAAACAGGAAACAGAAATAAGCGGCAATAACTTATTGTGGGGTGCGCTGTTGTTGATTGCAGTGATAAGTTATGTAAATATATAGATATTAGGAATTGAATCCATGCTTACGATTCAGTTTTCTGGAACAAACGAGGGCTGTGCTACTAAGCAATATTTAAGCCTATTTTTTCCTCTGTTTCAGGCTCCATGCTTCTTTTGGGGTCTAAAAGCCAGTGGTTAATGATGCTTTAAAATGATTCTTTTCTGGAAGAACTGTTCTGAAAAGGGAAAGGGGGGAATATTTAGTATATTCAATCTCTTTCTACTGGAAACTCATTTTAATTACACTATCCTAGATAAACTTTTTGAAAGAAAGGAGTTAGCGATTTTGCCAATGGATTGTATTGGTATTCTTTGATTTTAAATGGTGTGTGCAAAATCTATCCCTCAGGAAGGTTTCCTGGAATAGGCATTCCACTTGGTCACTATGTGAGGATAAAGTCAAACTTTTCTGGGGGTGTGTCTAGACTACATGCCTCCGTCGACGGAGGCATGTAGATTAGACAGATCGGCAGAGGGAAATGAAGCCGCGATTAAAATAATCGCGGCTTCATTTAAATCTAAATGGCTGCCCCGCTCTGCCGATCAGCTGTTTGTCGGCAGATCGGGGCAGTCTGGACGCGCCGCGTCGACAAAGAAGCCTTTCTTGATCGGCACAGGTAAACCTGGTTTCACAAGGCATACCTGTGCCAATCAAGAAAGGCTTCTTTGTCGACGTGGCGCGTCCAGACTTCCCCGATCTGCCGACAAACAGCTGATCGGCAGAGCGGGGCAGCCATTTAAATTTAAATGAAGCCGCGATTATTTTAATCGCGGCTTCATTTCCCTCTGCCGATCTGTCTAATCTACATGCCTCCGTCAACGGAGGCATGTAGTTTAGACGTACCCTGGGAGTGCATTTCAAAGAGGCCCATTGGAGATGAGGAGAATTTTACATTCACATCTCCTAACCAAAATTCATTTTGGATAGACTTAAATGCGATGACAAATAGAAACATGAGAGTAGTGTGTAAATGAGCTCAACAGCTACCATTCTTCAGAGTAACATACTTCATGCAAAACTAAAAATGTCAGCAGCTAGAAACAAAAGAGAAATGTACAGTAAAATGCCGGAACTTTCTTTTAAAAATATGGCAAGTGGTTTCTATATAAAACTCATTGCCTTTAGAATATTCAGGTCTACCCCCTGCTGGTTCATGACCATTTAAACCCTTGATTAAAAAAATTAAAAGGTGTGTGTGGAGGGGGGGGGGTCAACTTCACAGAGTCAACAACTTGGAAATTCATTATAAATATGAGGGTAGGAAACCCAGCCAGCTGTGCATAGGAGGATCATGAATGCACACCAGCCTGTTGAGAATGTTGCACCCTCTTAAATGTGTTCAGAGCTGTCCTATCTCCCTAGTGCAGCTGGCTTTCTCCTTGCAACCTCACTTTGAGGTTGTGATGGACAGTTGCCCTGCACTGGAGCAAAAGAGATTTAAAACACCCCTGGGAGGAGGCTGTCCTGAGAGCCAATCTGGAGCAGGCATGTGGTAGCCAATCAGGGCCCGGTGGGGCTATATATAAGAGCTTCTCGCCTGAGAGAGCTCAGTCTTTCTCCAGCTCTGGAGGAAGAAGAACTTGCTGTCTACATAGATAGAAGTACTATGGACAGAGCAGTGCTGGGAAAAGTCAGGGGAAACCAGGGGAACTCTGGCTTGACCAACTCCCAGACTGAATCTCTAAGGCAGGCAGGGGCCTGGAAGGGTGCTGGGGTTGCAGAGAGGCAGGTGGGGATAGGAAAAGGCAGCAGTTCTGATGATGAGTGGCCACTTCAGACTGTAGTTAGCACTTTCCCTCAGGGCAAATCAAAGAATGGCAGAGGTTCACTGAGATGAGCGGGAGAAGGGAGTTGAGGGGGAGGAGGAACCTGGACATAGGCACTGCCCAAAAGGAAAGTAGCCAGGGAAAGGATTGCTGAGGTCTGGGAAGGACATAGGTTCCAAGTAGTGGAGATCTGGAAAGGGCAGGTAATGACAGGCGAGACACTTTCAGATGAAGGCGTTCCGAGGCTGGACTGAGCTAATTCCCAGAGCGACCAGCAGGCGGTAAAGCTTGTCACAGGAGCTCACAGAGAAAGCAGTTACTGAATCTAGTGTCTGCATTTCTCCCTGACCATCATGCAAGGTCTACGAGAAGGAGAGACTGATTTCCCCCGCCTCCCTAAAAACATATTTCCTGTTAGAAACGTAACTTTCTTATTTTTCCTGGGGGGATGTGTTGGTGGGGTTGGAGGGGAAACAGACAATATCAAGCCAAACTCCTGAGCTCTGTGAGGGGTTTTATATGCTGTTAAATCAATTTCACATGGAACAAGTCAAACATCTTGGTGCCCTTGGGAAATTAAAAATCCTCATCCCAACCAGCTAGCGCCCTGAACCTGCTTAAATTTCAGTATGTTTCCTAAGAGCCTTGCTGAATGGGGACAACATCTCTCCAGCTAGAATGCACATGACAATATTTCCTCACCTCTATGAGGGAAATCTGAGTGTGCTGTTTTAGAAAAGCATAGCTGGTTAGTCCAGGAACACCGAGAGCATTTGAAAAACCATAGGCAGTTGTCATATCCAGCAATTCACATCAAAATGGATTCTTTGCCTAATGGCTTTAATAAATGTTATATATCAGTTTTAATATCAGAGGTATTTCATTTACAAGGTGATTATGTGTTTGTAGAACATCCAGTGCATTTCATTTAGCAGTTACATGCGCTAAGGGATGCATTGAATTAAATAGACTGTATATAGAATTAAAGTAATCATCTATCTGATTTGATGTATATTGTATCTGATTCAACAGGTGATGTAACTGCTGTAACCCAATTCTCCATGCAGTGTAATTTTTTCCACTGTGTGATCCCATGAATTTTATTAGTGTTATTTGTTAATGTATTCATTTTAGTGTGATTTAAATAATATAGAGAATTATCCGGCCACAGAACTGATCATGCTGTGAAATTAGGTTTTGATGGCAAGGTTTAAAGGAGACCATGGGATACTTTAATGGACCTATTCGCTTTGTTAGAGAACTGCTGCTCCTGAGGCATATTTATTAGCATTGCATCTGCAGTGGCTACTTGCAGTTCTAGAGAAACCTTCCTGCTCGATAGTACAGCAGGGCTGCGTCTAGATTGGCAAGTTTTTCCACAAAAGCAGCTGCTTTTGTGGAAAAACTTGCCAGCTGTCTACACTGGCGCTTGAATTTCCGCAAGAACACTGATGATCTCATGTAAGATTGTCAGTGTTCTTGCGGAAATGCTATGCTGCTCATGTTCGGGCAAAAGCCCACTTGCACAAAAGCATTTGTGCAAGAGGGCTAGTGTAGACAATGCAGTATAGTTTTGCGCAAAAAAGCCCCGATGGCGAAAATGGCGATCGGGGCTTTCTTGCGCAAAACCGCGTCTAGATTGGCATGGACACTTTTCTGCAAAAAGTGCTTTTGTGGAAAAGCATCCATGCCAATCTAGATGCTCTTTTCCGCAAATGCTTTTAACGGAAAAGTTTTCCGTTAGAAGCATTTGCAGAAAATCATGCCAGTCTAGACGTAGCCCAGTAGTGCAAATGCAACAGTAGCAGAAGTAACCCCCCCTCCCCACACACGTACACATACACACACATTCATGCAAGTACATCTATATCTGTAAAGAGAGAACATACAGTATAGGGCAGATTTTTCCTCCGCCAATGAACATAGGTGGGAGTGCAGGGGGACCCAATACACAAGGATGCAAACTGTTGTTTTCACCATGAAGCCCCAGCTGTGCAGGAGCTTTTGTGTATGGGGGTGCTGGTTTGGGGGGCAGAGCAGACGCAGGGGTATGTTCTGCTTTCCATTCCTCCCTCCATGCCGTGCGTGGGGGGTGAGGGGGATATATGCATATAGGAGATAGGAGATTTAGTGCCACTAGGAGGAGGAGGTTGCATTTTAAAGGAATCCTTTTTCAGCTCCCACTAAGCCCTCAGCTGCAGCCCTGCTCTGGCACTATACAGTTTTGCTGGAACTGTAGTTTTGATAGTATTTCACATTTGAGGTAAACCAGCATTCAATCGGAGTCAGCTAACCGGGTGCTTTTCTTTTTTAATATGTATTCTCTTGGTGACGAGTGTAAAGGAAAGCAATACAACTATTCAACTCTCATGCTACATGAGTCACTGTTATGAGTCAAATAAAGACATGAAAAAGGTACTTTGAGATTTCCGGTGTAGCAATCAAAAATCATGATAGTGAAAGAGTCCATAAGAACCCTCAAGTACCTCCAGGCACAGTTTCTAAGCAATGAAAGTTCCAGGGCTGTATTGTTTGATATGTTATCCAACAGAATAAAACATTTCCAGTTAACGTTAAAAACATGTTTGGCTCTAACCAGCTGGAACCAAGAGGCCAACAGCTGGCATTGGTTCTATTTTAAATTTTCCTTGTGAAGGGCCTCTGGGAAATTGCAGTGCCTTTTACTTTCCACCTCTAGTTTTAGTTGCAGCAAAGGAGGAGAGCGAGGCTGGGTGGAAAAGAAAGCTGAAAACCACCTGTCCTCATACTCTGTAGGTGTGTGGTGCTGCCACATTGCCATGACATTGGTATTCCATCTAAGACATTCTTCTGTTCTTCTAAAATTCAGATAATACTATCCAAATATTAGAGATGTACCAGACTGGGAATCTCAGGTCTGAGGCTACATCTGTATTACCGTGGTATGTCAATGTAAGCTGCACAATTCCAGCTACATGAATAACGTTTCTGGAGTCAACATACATTAGGTCACATTACCACGGGGTCTAGACAGTGTGGGATTGACAGGAGAAACTCACCCATCAACTTCCCTTACTCTTCTTGTCCGGGGTGGAATAAAGGGGTGAACTACAAAGCAATCTGTGGTTGATTTGGCAGGTCGGAACTAGACCTGCTAAATCAACCACTGGTGGATCAATCTCAGAGCATCGATCTGGGCTGTAGTGTGGATATAGGCTAAGAAAATCTGAGTGTTGGTGTAAGATGTGCGATCAGAATCCATAGGTCTGAACACCTGTTCTCCCCTTCCTCCCTTGGTTTTGATCCAATGTTTGGTCCTTGGATCAGTGTTTGGTATTGGTCTGAGTGAAATTGAAGACTTGCTAAGTATGTTAGATTTCCACATTTTGGGAGGAATTCTTATGGGGACAGCTAGTGAGATTTAAGTGTCAACAAAATTAAATCCACCCCTCAGCCTCCATTCATTCTTGAATTATTTCTATAGTCAAAACCTGTATCTAGATACACATACCATTTTCTCATCCCATTACTAATAAAGACTACAATTTTTCCCTCAAAAGCATCTTCTTGCAACTGTTTTTCAACATTCCATTATCAAGTCCCTTAGTACAGTAATTTTAAAAAACAAATCCCTTTGCAAAGTAGACTGTAGCTCTGATTTCAAGCAGTGCAAATTGCAAATCATTGTCTGAATAGTCGTGGATCAGCTTAAGCAAATGATACTTTTCACATCCTTGTAGCACGATTTCTATTGCTACATGAATGAGTCTGAGAAACTGGAGCAGGTGTTAAGCAAGTTGCCTCCAGATTGTTAGTTGTTTTATAAGCCAGATTTGTCTGTGTGTGTGTGTGTGTGTGTGTGTGTGTGTGTGTGTGTGTGTGTGTGTGTGTGTGTGTGTGTGTATGCGAGCGTGTGCGCATGCAGGCACATGTTTTGCTCACGCAGAGAAAGGTTGACCCCAGTGAAGTGGTAGCAGTTGTATCTCAGGATAATTATGCTAATTATATTCTGAAGGATTTCTCATTAACTCCCATGTTTTTAAATGGAGCAAAACTTGGAATTTTTCTTCTTTTGTTTCCCCTACACAAACTCCTTTTTTTTTCTTTTTTCTTTTTGGTACAATGTTGCTTATCTAATCAACCACTAGTGTTTTCTCTTTGACAGGCTCACAGCTGTAGTGACACTTTGTCTCACTCACATCAAACAAGTAAATGGCTTTCATTCATGGTACCTTTTGTCTGATCAAATAGGTAATTACTATGTGAAATTAAAGGCGTCTTTAACAAAAAGGTTCCGCATTGTTCATGACTGGCAGAGGTGATACAAAAAGAAAGTACAGTGATTGGAATGCCATGCTGAAACCAGCCCCATCTCTGAAAGCAATCAAAGGTGTTATTTATACACATTCCACTCCCTTGAGTGAAAATACAAACTAGGCTGAGCCAGACTGACAATCTACCTTTAATCTACATTCCCTCCATCCTTTTAATTTTTTAATGGAACATCAGTTTATTAAAATGAAAAATATGACAGCAAAGTCCTTATGCCTGATATGCATTAGTAGAACAAGTAAAATACCCATTATGAGCAGCATCTTTGAATCTGCAGGATATTCTTTCTGATTGCCAAATGCTCACAGGTTAATTCATGCTGTAGTTTTTAGTATTGTGGGTACTGTTTTTTCTTGACACAGAAACAAAACAAAGAGTCTCAGAATGTGAAAAATTCCAACATTTATCCAGAAGCATCTCTTCAAAGACACCATTTTAACCCCCCCCCCCCCCCTTCTTTAATCACTAGCTCCGTCTACAGGTAAACACTATTTCCCGTCTTTGTATTTTGCTTGTGGGAGTGGTAAGCTTACCACCAAAGTATCTTCATCAAAGTGCCTCTTTTGTGAGACTATATCATGTCTGATGACAGAAAATTGAATGGGCCTTTTTGTTGGTCTCTCACACACATGTATCTCTTTAATGAATGCCAAAAGGTTACTTCATTCTGCAAAACTAATCAGGGACCTTGTTCCAGCAGCATGAGCCCCTGGAGCAAGCAAAAGAGAAGGGTAAACAATGTAAATATGCATAACTGTTTGTCTTTTGGTTATTAACAGCACATGCCTGCCAAAGATCAAGTCAAGGTCATATTTGAGAAGGTATTGTGACCTAGAATTTTGAAACAATATTTTTGCCCCAAGCTTTCTGGCATAGTTGGTCACTAGCCAAATGCAGAAACTTTAGAAATTATCTGTTTTCTTCAGGTACAATTCTGCTTTTGGAAGTTGGGGCTAATGGGAATCAGTTGAGTTTTTAGGGCAGACGTTGAAGGACACCAGAGCTAATACTGAAGTATTAATCATATTAAATATATGATGAATACAGTTTGTGCAAATGCTGTGTATACACTCAGCCTTCATATACATTATAGCCCAGATTCTGAAACCCTGACTTGTGCTCTCATACCTTCATGATCAGGTTAGTTTACCTGAGCACCCTTCCAATTGGCTTGACAGTCTAGAAGATTCAGCGGGCCAGCCTTCCCCGGTTAGTGTTTCCCCTTTTGGGAGAAGGGATGCAGCGTTTAGCTGTTCTGTTCCACTTCCCCCAACTCCTTCCTATTTGGCTGGATGAGAAGTGTGCCTTGCCCTGCCCTTTCTGAAAAGCTCAAGCCGTTAAAGTATAATAACAGTATTCCTTCTCTGAGTACTGCTCATTCTTGGGCTTGCTTTCTCCCTATCGCTGTCTCATTTAGACCTCTCTGTATCTTCCTGTTGGATCTTTCAAACCTTGAAAGAAGGTCCTGCCATGATGGCAGGGGACTGGACTTGATGACTTCTTGAGGTCCCTTCCAGTTCTAGCATTCTATGAACCATGCTAGGTGGTAGGGTGTGTTGACCACTTGGTGGTATGGCCTTAGATGGCAGACTACCCCTCTCGCACTGAGATATACAATGGGTGTTGTTCAATTGGGGTACAATTCTGCAAATAAGTTCACAGCACAAGCAGAGAAGCTTCTCAGGCATATGTTCATGGTGGCACTGAAAAAGCATCTTCAACCTGCAAAAGCCAACCGGCTGGTCCAATAGCATATGGGCAGGAAATACTGCCCATGGAATCCTGGGTAATGAATCCATATAGTTCATGGACCCATTTGCCTTTTTTGTGGCCTGCATCTTCCATGCCTTCTGCTCCCCATTACATTGTTCCCACACTGTAGGATTGGAGTTGTAACTGATCCAGGACTGTTCATGAAAGATCAAACAGTTGGGTTACGCCTATACCAGCATGATCTTGCGCAAAAACTCGTTAGCGCAAGAGTTCTTGCGTTAAAGTAGTTGTGCAAGAGAGCGTCTACACTGGCATGTGCTTTTGCGCAAGAGATGTGCTTTTGTGCAAGAGCATCTATGCCAGTGTAGATGCTATTTTGCACAAGAAGCTCTGATGGCCATTTTAACCATAGGGCTTTCTTGTGCAAGAAATTCATGTTGCCTGTCTACACTGGCCTCTTGCACAAGAACAGTTGCACAAAAGGGCTTATTCCTGAGTGGGAGCATCATAGTTCTTGTGCAAGAAGCCCTGATTTCATACAGTAGAACATCAGTTTACTTGCGCAAGAACACACAGCCAGTGTAGACAGGCATCAAGTTTTTACATAAGAGCGGCCACTTTGGCACAAGATCACGCCAGTGTAGACACAGCCTTGCAGCTGTAGCCAAAGCCAGGCATTTTTCATCTGTCTCTGGCTACGAGCATCCAATCTTGTCTCCCTGATACAGGCTATGCTTTCGGACTAGTCAAGAGCCCAAACTAGAATGCAGCTGTCCAGATTATGAGCAGTGCATTGTGTGGAGAATAGATAATACCAATGTGCTGGATTCCAGTGGAGAGGAAGGGGCCGATTTAAATCTATAAAACACGTAAATTACCCCAATTACCTGAAAGTTATGATCTGCTAAAAGTCATTGTTCTATGTACATGTGTATAGTACATATGAAGGGAACCCTGCAAATATATGGCTATCTGCTTTATATTTGCAAGTATATGAATCCACAGATGTGGGTTCAGATATCTGTGGCTCATTTTTGAGGATACGGATGTGGATGCAAATGCAAATTTTGCGTCTAGAACCCTGCAGATTTGAGGCTAACTGCTTTATATACATGGATATACACATCTGTGGATATCTGCAGATCATTTTTGCAGATGCAGATGCAGACGCAGACACCCATTTTGTATCTGCACAGGGCTCTACATATGAAATTATGAGATTGTACTGGGTAGCTGTCACTAAAACATGCTGTAAGTTGGGGAATCTGGGGATATTAGCTCCCCAGAGACAATAACAAGGAGAGTAGTCAACACGCAGGTGGGATGTCAAACTACTAAACACATGGAACTGAAGGTATAAAAGAGACCACAGGAGCCCCATGCTTGGACTTTCTCCTGCACCCACCTCTGCTACCAAGGAACAAGGATACTGAGGAGAAGACTGAAGACTTCGACAGTGGGGACTGGCCCAGGTTTCTAAGGTGAAATCTGTGTTCTATGAACTGCAATATCCAGTGGGGTGAGAAAAATTGCTTAATCTAGTTGCCCAGACTAACAGGTTTGAGAGTTTAGACTGTGTGCTTATGTTTTATGTCTTCTGGTAACTAACTCTGACTTTTTGCCTATTGCTTACAATCACTTAAAATGTATCTTTTGTTGTCAGCTTGTTTTATCTTTACCTGTGAGGTTGCCTGAAGTGTTTTAATACATTTACTCAGGTTTTACATCCACTTTCTTGATGAAGTGGTGAACTGATTAATAAGGAGCAGTTCAAGACAGTATATTCCTGAGGTGCAAGGTTAGGAGCTGGAGGAATGGAGAGGGAAGGATTTGACTGGTTCCCTACTCTGAGGGATTCATGAGGCATTCTGGGAGCATTCCTACACTCTAGATGGGTGCGGGGCTCCACGTGCTGTTGTGTGGGTGGTAACTACACATGGAGAGGTTTGCTGCTTGTCACTAACAAAGCACTGTGAGAGGCAACCCAGGCTGGAGTGTCAAGTAGGAACAGTGGTCCCACAGTCCCAGGCTGCACCCCAAGGGTCCCATCACAGTTAGTCTCTTGGGTGGTTCCAGAGAAGTTGTATACAGTGAATAAGTTGTCTGGGTGTATTGGATGGTGTTGCCACAGGCGTGGTAGGCCAATGATTTGATCCACTATGTCAGATCTGATATTCTTATATATAAATTGAAGCTATTGTTACTTGATTTAAATAAATACCTGGTTGCTTTTGGGTCTATTTGAAAAGTTAGTCATGGTTTTCACTATTAAAGCTTCTGAGTAAGTATTGGAAATAATGTTGAGAAATACATCATATGAAAAACTACAACAAAAATTATGTGATGGTATCCATTTAATGATAGTTTGGGAATGGAATGAATGGATAAAAAGGCAATATGGAATAAAGAGAGCAATGCACTTCAGTTAATATAGCAGTAGAGATTCTGTTTGCTATAGCTTCTAGTATCACGGCTTAGACGGTTACCAGGAAATCTGCACTTTAGCAGCAGAAAGTTTGATTTCTAACCTTAAAGATACAATCTGTTTTCTTGGATTTGTTTCAAGCTTTGCAATGCCAGCTGCATAAAATACCACTAAGCTCTTGCACAAAGAAACATTTGTAATCATTTTACCCTGTAGCAGAAAAAATGTCTCCATTTAGACGCTCATTTTGAGTTCATAGGCATATTAAGGACAAACTTTAGATCTTCATGAGGTGTAAATGTGTGCTCCCACCCCTCCTTGGTTCTGTTTTCTGCCCTCCCATAGATTGTTCTGTATTTCAGAACATTAGAAGAGATCTT
Organism: Pelodiscus sinensis; assembly: GCF_052426305.1. NCBI lineage: Eukaryota > Metazoa > Chordata > Testudines > Trionychidae > Pelodiscus > Pelodiscus sinensis. The sequence continues at coordinate 12,061,583 of NC_143068.1, read as the reverse complement.
TAATGTGACAAGAAACAAAGGAAAACCACTGCGCTGCAGCAGAGATGAACTTGAGAATTGTGACCTCTCTTTATGGCCTAATCCAGCCTCTCATTGAAGTCAGTGGAAAAAGCACCCACCGATTACAGCCCCTAAAAGATGCAGTGGGTTCTGTTGGATTTTGCCCTCCTTTTGAATATAACAACTCACACTGCTAAGTATGAGGTTTTATTTATAGATTTAGAGAGATGAGGGAATGATTTCCCCATATCACTTCACATTAAATCAGTATCGGATATAAGGGTAGGACTGGAGGCAGCCAGGGCTACGTCGAGACTGCAAACCTCTTTCGAAAGAGGCTTTTTTGAAAGATACTTTTGAAAAAGCCTCTTTTGAAAATGAGTGTCTAGACTACAACCAGTACTTTCGAAAAAGCAAGCTGCTTTTTCGACAGAGAGCACCCAGGCAGTCTGAATGCTCTCTTTCAAAAAAGCACAGTTTGCATTATATAGCGCCTTTTTTCGAAAGAGCACTTTTGAAAAAAGGCGTTCTTCCTCATAAAACGAGGTTTTCTGTAGTCGAAAAAACTGCCGCATTCTTTTGATTTACTTTCAAAAGAACGCGGCAGCAGTCTAGAGGCAGGGGAAGTTTTTTCGAAAAAAGGCCACTTTTTTCGAAAAAACCCTGTAGTTTAGACACACCCTCGGGCTACGTCTACACTGGCCCCTTTTCCGGAAGAGGCATGTTAATTTCAGCGATCGCAATAGGGAAATCCGCGGGGGATTTAAATATCCCCCGCGCCATTTAAATAAAAATGTCCGCCGCTTTTTTCCGGCTTTTAGAAAAGCCGGAAAAGAGCGTCTACACTGGCCCCAATCCTCCGGAAAAAGCGCCCTTTTCCGGAGGATCTTATTCCTACTTCAAAGGATCTTTTCAAAGTAGGAATAAGATCCTCCGGAAAAGGGTGCTTTTTCCGGAGGATCGGGGCCAGTGTAGACGCTCTTTTCCGGCTTTTCTAAAAGCCGGAAAAAAGTGGTGGACATTTTTATTTAAATGCCGCGGGGGATATTTAAATCCCCTGCGGATTTCCCTATTGCGATTGCTGAAATTAACATGCCCCTTCCGGAAAAGGGGCCAGTGTAGACGTAGCCTCAGAGAATAAAAATTCCATTTTGTGACTGGCTCAGTTACAAGGCTAACATCACTTCTGGTCTCTTTGAATGCAGTCCCCCCAGGTCTTGGCCTCCTAGCCGCCACCTCTCTAGGGATGGAATCATGCAGTTCTCCCTCTCACAGACTGGACCCCAGGCTGCAGCCCCCTGGTAGTGATCATGATTATCTCAGCAGGTCTGATGTTCGCTCCAACTCCTAACAGTCGTGTTCTCTTCCAGACCCTGTATTAGACCTGCAGCCTGGGAGTTGGATTAGACCAGAGCTCCCTAGCTCTGCCTGCCTTTCACCAGCATTGCTTTACCCTCTCTAGCTTACCCAGATAGCCTTGTTCCTCCTGTTCCATAGATGGAGCAAAGGTGAGTTCCTCTCAGTCCTTGTAGCCTTTTATAGGGCCCAGCCTGGCTCTGATTGGCTGACTGCTCCCCACTCTAATTAGACAGAATTCCATAAGCCTCCTCTGGCTTGTCTGTAGCCCTCTTCATGCTGTAGTGGGCTATAATATCATTACACATCTCCTCCCTGAGCAGATGTTCAGGAAATTGTTACATGTCAGCTTTCTCAGGTTATTACATGCTTCATGTTGGTCACAGTGACAACTTTTGAGGTATCTTTTTTTTTTGTTTTTCTTTTTGTTTTTTTGTTTTTTTGTTACCAGTTGGAATAAAAACAAAACCTTCCCAACACTTTTTATGAAATGGATTTGAGTGCAAACATACATTTTTATATCAAAGAGGTCAGATATTTGATTCTCTCTCTCTCGTTCTCTCTCTCTCTTTTTCTGGTCACTTCTGACCAGAGAGCTTTAGATCTTAGGAATCCTCCCATCAAAAATGTCATCATAATTTATATGCATATGCAAGCATTTCAGAATATTGTGACCAAAATACATTGCGTCTGAAAAGCTCTGACTGGCTGTAGTTGGGACGTATGTAAATAAGTGGTGGGCAACCATCAAAAGTACAACAAAACATATTGTTTAAATCAGTAACAATTTTCCAAATTCATGTTGCTTAAATACTTGAATTTGTGCATCACAGCACATTTATATTCGATATAACTGCGTAACTTATCATGAGGCTGCAACCTTTTCATCACTTGAGCCAGGTTCTGATCTCTGCTTCACTGCTGTAATTGAAAACAGGTCCCACGTGTACAAATACAGAGAATCCTTCCTTACGCAACTATCTCAGCAACCGGATCTGAGCATTCTCCCATAGAATCATTTATGGCTAGGTTATACAATTTAGGCATAACACTGCTTTGGGAACTGCACTTATACCTGACTTATTTACTCCCCCTCTCCCTTCCTCCGCCCCTTGAACTATATCCTTGCATAAGGGCCAGTTATAATTTAGCCCCAACTAATACAGTTTAATACCAAAGAAGCCCTTTAAATAAGTGCTGTAGCCTGGACCAAGAAAAAATGTGAAAAAAATATATTTAACTGGACAAAGGACTTCATATGCTTCCTGATGCAATGAAGATTAAAACCTCATGGTAGCAATGTGAATTGGCCAATGAAAATAGAAAATTTAAGATCACATATATAGAAGTCAACTGAGGATTCAGTATACATCAGTATTTACCAGGCAGCCTACGTCTGCTTTGGTAAACCTTCATAACTAGATACTAAAGGCTCTGCGCTTTCTCCCAAAACTGTGATCACAGTCTTCAGAACTGTGAGAAGCTTTCTTTGATAAACCGGAGAAAAGCGCCAGTCTTTCAAGTAGGAATAAAAGATCCTCCGGAAAAGGGTTTATTTTCCAGAGAATCACGTCTAGACTGGCGCTTTTCTCCGGCTTATCCCCAAGCCGGAAAAAAGCGGCAGCCATGTTAATGCAAATGCCGCGGGGGATATTTAAATCCCCCGCGGATTTGCCTATTCCAAAGTGTCTAATCTGCACCCCTTTTCCGGAAAAAGGGGTGCAGTGTAGACACAGCCAACAAGTCAGCCCACAATGATGCCCAGAATTTAAAGGGCCTGGTAACAGTGACTGGGAGCTCCAGGCCCTTTTGAAACACCAGGCCCAGGGGCAATTGTCCCCTTTGCCTCCTCCACCCCGTTCATGAGCCTGTCCTAGGCTCACATATTGAAAGGTATTCGGGTATTGCTGTGCTCAGCACAGGAGCGGCTCGAGGAGAGCTGCTGGCAACTGGCGCCCTAGGCAGAATGCGTGATCGGCGCCCCCACCCTCAATGGCGTGACATCATCATTGGGTGCCACGTTAGACGCGGTGCCCGAGGCAACTGCTGAGGTTGCCCACATCCACGGGCCACCCCTGCCTCAGCATTGCCGTGCCTAGCCAATATAGGAACTCAAGTCTCATTTTTAAAAGGGTTTAGGCATTGCAAACCTAAATCCCCCAATTGTCAGTGGGATTTTGGCTTCTAAATTCTGACATTTCTTTTGAAAATGAGATTGAGGCTATGTACACACTACAGCTCATATTGATATATGCTGTGTCACTCAGGGGTGAGAATAAGCCACTTGCCTGAACTTCATAAATTACAATGACCTCAGTGCTGGTGGGGACAGTGCTATGTCAGTGGGAGAGATTCTGCTGCCAACCTCGCTACCACCGCTTGTCGGGGGCTGGAATAATTAAGTTGCTGAGAAAGCTGTTCCCTGTCAGCTTTGAGCATCTCCACTAGCTCTAATGCCACTGTCCTCACTGAAGCCAATATCACCCACAAAGAAGCAATGAGCCTTCGTGCACCAACCCCCCTGCTTTGTGTGCAGGTGCCAGACTCTTGCCTCCCAAAACAAGTCTTCTCCTCTCCTCTCAGTTCACCCATGGTCAGAGATCGTGGGATGGTCAGAGAAAACACTGTGAAGATACGTTGAAAACAGATTTCAAGAAAGCTGCTGTGAGCATCACAAACTGGGAAGAACAAGCCACAAACCAACTTCAAAGATGCCACATCCTCCATCAGGCAGTGGCCCACTTCAAGGAAAAGCACCTTGCCCTTGAAGCTGGACAGAGAAGGTGCATATACACAGCACTGTAAGTCAAAATAAAATATGCAATTTGAGCTAGGAAAATTGTACATCTTATTTTGATGCTATTTCGAAATAGCTTATTTCATCATTTAGCGCTGTCTACACAGCACCAAATTTCGAAATAAAGAGCTATTCTGAAACATCCCTTACTCGTAGAATGAGGTTGACAGGGTCATTGGAATAGTGAGCCTGAAGTAACTGGCTTGCTGTGAAGACGCAGGATAGCTATTTCAGGATACTCCAGTATCCTGAAAATAGCATTGCAGTGTAGACGTACCCAGAGGGTGCATCTAGACTGGCAAGATTTTGCGCAAAAGCGGCCGCCTGTCTACATTGGCCGCAAGTATTTGCACAAGAGCACTGACTTTGTACTGTACAACATCAGTGGTTCTTGTGCAAATACTCCAACGCTCCCGCTCAGGGATAGGCCCTCTTGCGCAAGTATTCTTGCGCAAGAGGGCCAGTGTAGACAGCCAAGTTAATTTCTTGCGCAAGAAAGCCCAATGGCTAAAATGGCCATCGGAGCTTTCTTGCGCAAGAGAGCATCTACACTGGCATGGATGCTTTTGCACAAAAGCAAATCTTTTGTGCAAAGGCACATGCCAGTATAGACGCTCTCTTGCGCAAATATTTTTAACGGAAAAACTTTTCCATTAAAAGTATTTGCAGAAAATCATTCCAGTCTAAATGCAGCCTCAGAGAGAGAAGAAGGGGGAAAGAAAGAACTTTGTCCCAACAGGCAGCAGACTCAGCAGAAAAAGTCTGTACCTTCTGCGGGTAAATCTTTGATTCCAGGATTGGACTCCTGCGTCATCCCAGGACCCTTATGTAAATCCATGGCAGCGATCATCCTTGAATCAAGGGAACACCGATGACAATAGCAACCACACAACTGCACCACTGTAAGCTCTGTTGTGTAGCCATTGCCTTAGACTCTTAAATCAGTTCAGGCCTTGCAAGATTTGAGGGCAGCAAGTCTTAAATACCTTTAACAATCTGGGACCTAGTGGCTTAGCCTTTATGTGCATTACCTTTCTGTCTGCAGATTTCCTCACCAGCCAGTGTCAGCCATTCTGGGGTGTCAACAACACTATAAACTGAGAGGAATGAGGTCAGCATGCCCCACCGGTTGAAATCTCAATACCACTTCGGAGAACCAGATGGTTTTTTGTTTGTTTGTTGGTGTGTGGTTGCCACGAACTCAAAGTGACTGACACATGCATTAAAAACTTGGTTTGGGCAGGTTTGAGTCATAGAAATGTTCAAAGCTACAAGTTTAACCTCTCTAGTCCAGCACCCTCAGGACCTGACTGGTTCTGAACCAGAGAATTTTGTGGACCATGGGAGGTCACTATTCTACTTACTGGGATGTTAGAAGACATATAGGGATAATTTAGAGCTCAATAACAACACAGAACACTTGAGAGCCAGAACTGGTGGCTGGAAACAAACTTTATGGGACTGCAGGAAACTTGGCCACACACATGAAAAGTGGACATCCAGCTAACTAAAATCATTCTGGACAACATGTTTCTGGACCAGAGAGTTCTGGACTAGAGAGGTTCAACTTGCAAATTAGCCTATGAATCCCCAGAAGTGATCTCCTGCCTAACTGTTCATTCAAATGTGAAAGTGCTAAATTAAATAAAAATTCTCCTCCTACAAAACTAGATTTTTTTTCCTTTGTTTTTCCTTTGTTTTGAGGTACAGAGGAAGAAGCTGGGCAGGGATCAGTTCCCCTTCCCATTTGGCAATCTCAGACTAAAAAAAATCAGGATTGTCTTTGCAAGGAAAACCAAGGGAAACGTTCCCATATTTCTAGAACACTTGGTATAAGCGCTCAAATCATGTTTAGAAATGACATAAAGAATATCTTCCCAAAATATTATAGTATTAAAGCTGTTTGTAATTACTTCCTTTATGAATGTATTATTCAGAAACAGAATGGCTCCTACATTTGAGTGATGAGGTTTTGGTAAAATAATATGTAAATAGTCTGTGATCAGACATGTTCTATTGAATAGAGAAAAAAACTTTCAAATATTGTTTTATTTTCACCATTATACGGTGCTTGGGTCAGTTAGGCTATTTTAATCCCGTATTTTCCATGCATTGATATTTTTCAAAGAAGGCCAATGTTCACTCTTCGTTTTACAATGTTAACTCTTTTTCTCCCTCTAAGGCATAGCAGTGGCTTCTGCTAGCACAGCTAGCTGGCACTGCTTTACTTCAGCACTTTGTGCAATTCCTTTCTCTGGTCTACAGTAGGAACTTCAGTACATAACCACTGGGAATAAGTTAGCCTTGATGCTACTTGAAAAAGGTTCCTTTTTGTAGCATCCCAGCTCTCATTTCTGTCTCCCTTATATCTTCGTCTGCTACAGGATCAAGTAGTCTTGTATTTGTCATAGCCCGGATTCACTTAACACTTAGTAGTTCAGGCCTCTGTTCTGCTTCGGGGCAGAAAATGATGTGTGAGGGGGTGCGTGGGGACATTCATTTAATACAATTTAGCATCTAGGGAAGCTGTTGAAGGCACAACACAGCACTCACTGCCTTATCTCTGTCTCCTAGCAGACATAGCCATTCTCCAAGGTAATGCTTGCTGAGAATCTATTTGCATACTGCACGTAAGGGCTTAGTACCACTGCAGAAGCATCCAGCATGTAAGTGTGTCTCCTTTACATGCCTTCTTTTGGGTGTTACAGACCCTTATGAACACATAGTGGTGCAGACAGGGCTGCTGACAAGTGGGGGTGGCAAATGGAGTAATTGCCCCAGAGCTCTGAAATTTAAAAAGGCCTGGGGCTCCAGGAGGGCCACCACTGTTATCACAGCAGCAGCAGTGGTTGGAGCCCTGGGCCCTTAAATTGTCACCGGAGCCCCGAGTAGCATGGTTTGGGTGATGCTGAGGACTGGGTGGGGGAGGCTAGCCCCTAGCCCTGCCCCTTCTATCCAAAGCTCCACTCCTCCTGAGGGGCCCCAAAGCGAAGCCCTTCTCCCCACACACACACCTTTCCGAGGCCCAGCAAAGTCGGTGTTGCCAACACATCTGCTGGGCTTGTGTGCACATCCCAGCAGGTTTGCACCTCCTGTCCACAAGGGTCTGCACATTGCAGGATTGTGTGTGTAGCTCTCTGTGCAGCTCTTCTCATGAAAATAAGCTGTTCCGTACACAGCGGCCTATTCTCAGTGCAGATGGGAGGGTGAACAGGCATGCAAAGATTGCTGAAGGAAAAGACAAGAGATTTTCCCCAGGATTTAGGATTAGTCAATATCTGGTCCATAAATCACTCTCAAACCTCAACGGAAAGAGTGTAACGAAGTACAAGCTATGTGCCAACATAATGCAATTCCCCCTCCCCACCTTGTGTCACTTCACCTTTTCTTATCATTTGCCTGACAGCAGACTCAAACTTGAAAGCGCTCATTACCAAGCATAGTTGTTACTTGGAGTAATCCCAGTGGTAGTGAGCATTATGCTTAGTGTTAAGTATCCACAGAGTCTGGTCCATTGATTTGTAAGCTCCTCAGGATACGGACCTTTTCTTAGCGCTTTTACCTGTGAAGAATCATGCACACCTGTGGCACACTGATAGGAAAACTCAGCAAATAACCTAAAATTGCCCAGTCAAAGATTAGTCTGATTAAATAGCTTAATTGTTGCTTGATATTGATGACATTCACAAAGTGATATTTTAAATATGTATTTACCAGTTTCTTAGAATTTCATATCATTTTCCATTGATTCTTAGAAATTTTGTTTCTATATTTTGATAGTTTTCTAACCAAAGATTGCTTACCTATGAGTCATGGACTTGTGCATTACATGAGGGCTTATCAATCAAATTGCTAATTCCTGACCAAAAGTTGACCCAATCTCTCTCATATCCTAGGAGACAGCAGTGATGCAGTATTAAAACCTTATCGTGTTAGTGGATCTGAAGAGGGATGAATTCCTGTAATATTAAACCCCTCCTTGCCATACACTAGCTTAAGTATCTCCGAGTAAAATATTTTTGAAATGTGGGGAAGCCAAATAATTCTAATTCTTTATTTTTTATTTTTTAGCAAGAGAAAAAAAATGCAAGGCCTTAAGGATCACGCAGTGGTACTCCATTCAGTATGTTTTTTGCCACAGGTGGCAAATGTTCAAAGGTGTTATACCAGATTGATTCCAGAATTAAATTTAAGATGAATCATAGAATCATAGAATACTGACCAAATACTGTCTAGACCATCCTTGATAGACATTTATCTAACCTACTCTTAAATATCTCCAGAGATGGGGATTCTACAAGCTCTCTGGGCAATTTATTCCAGTGTTTGACTACCCTGACAGTTAGGAACTTTTTCCTAATGTCCAACCTAAATCTCCCTTGCTGCAGTTTAAGCCCATTGCTTCTTATTCTATCCTCAGAGGCCAAGATGAACAAGTTTTCTCCCTCCTCCTTATGACACCCTTTTAGATACCTGAAAATGGCTATCATGTCCCCCCTCAGTCTTCTTTTCTAAACTAAACAAACCCGATTCTTTCAGCCTTCCTTCATCGGTCATGTTCGCTACACCTTTAAGCATTCTTGTTGCTCTTCTCTGGACTCTCTCCAATTTCTCCACATCTTTTTTGAAATGCAGTGCCCAGAACTGGACACTATACTCCAACTGAGGCCTAAGCAGCACAGAGTAGAGCGGAAGAATGACTTCTCGTGTCTTGCTCACAACACACCTGTTAATGCATCCCAGAATCATGTTTGCTTTTTTTGCAACAGGATCACACTGCTGACTCATATTCAGCTTGTGGTCCACTATAACTCCTAGATCCCTTTCTGCCATACTCCTTCCTAGACAGTCGCTTCCCATTCTGTATGTGTGAAACTGATTGTTCCTTCCTAAGTGGAGCACTTTACATTTGTCTTTATTAAACTTCATCCTATTTACCTCAGACCATTTCTCCAATTTGTCCAGATCATTTTGAATTATGACCCTATCCTCCAGAGCAGTCGCAACCCCTCCCAGCTTGGTATCATCTGCAAACTTAATAAGCGTACTTTCTATATCAATATCTAAATAGTTGATGAAGATATTGAAGAGAGACGGTTCCAGAACAGACCCCTGCAGAACCCCACTTTTTATACTTTCCAGCAGGATTGTGAACCATTAATAACTACTCTCTGAGTATGGTTATCCAAGCCAGTTATGCACCCACCTTATAGTAGCCCCATCTAAGTTGTATTTGCCTAGTTTATTGATAAGAATATCATGCGAGACCGTATCAAACGCCTTACTAAAGTCTAGCTATACCACATCCACCGCTTCTCCCTTATCCACAAGACTCATTATCCTATCAAAGAAAGCTATCAGATCAGTTTGACATGGTTTATTCTTTACAAATCCATGCTGGCTGTTCCCTATCACCTTGCCACCTTCCCAGTGTTTACAGATGATTTCCTTAATTACTTGCTCCATTATCTTCCCTGGCTCAGAAGTTAAACTAACTAGTCTGTAGTTTCCTGGGCTGTTCTTATTTCCCTTTTTATAAATGGGCACTATATCTGCCCTTTTCCAGTCTTCTGGAATCTCTCCTGTAGATGAAACAACCTCATTCTACTCGTACTTGTCTACACTAAAGAGATCAACCCTCTGAATGGTTAATCTTCTAGCATTCGATTTAGCGGGTCTAGTGTAGACCTCCAAATCGAACACTGTGGGAAGCCCCTGCCAGCGCTATGTACTCCTCATTCTTGTGAAGAGTATGGGAAGCTGATAGGAGCATGTGCTCCCGCTGGCCTCTCAGAATGTAGATACCACTGTGGCACAGCTTAAGACCAGCCAAATCCAGCTACACATTTTGTATAGCTGGGTAGCAAATTTTAAGTTGACCTGCCTGATCTAGTGTAGACCTAGGCCTAGGTTTTAATGCTCAAAGCTATTAATCCCAAATTATCATCAGAAAACATGCAAGAAAGACATAAAAAGATCAGGCTATCTAAGCTTTCAAACAGAAAGTCATGTCAAACCTGTCATCCCCCCATCACTTGCTATAAATGGAGCCCCATAATTTCATTATGGTCTATTATAATTCCGTTTGTTTACCCCAACCTGTAATTTCTCTTCATTTACAAAAGAAGTTTTAAAGAACTGCTTTTGTTGGCCATTGCACAAAGCAATCTTAAAATAGAATAAACTCAATAGGAACACCACCCAAATTAATTCTCGAGGCAAGCTGTAATATTTTTGAATGCTTCCTCACATCTGGCTGTTGTAAGCAGTGTTTAATGTAGCATGCATGCCAAGCACTGTGATTGGAGCCATCCCACAAAACTAGAGTTTAGATGCAGGCGTTGAAAGCTAGGAGTTTGTGGTTAGTTAATGAACTCCAGACAGTTGCAGTAGTAAAGAAGCAAGTACAAATAAGAAGAGGAAGGAAGAGGCACAAATAGCAGCAGGGATTAAAGAGCAAGGGTTTCTTTCTTTCTTTCTTTCTTTCTCAAACTGGCATTTCAATAATTGGTCTGACTTGACTTTCATCATCTCTTCACTGTGAGATAGTGAAGTATCATTGAGATGGTATACTGTATATTGGCAAGAAAATCAAATGGATTTTATAACATGCCTTAACTCAACCAGTGAGGAATAGCCATCTTTACAAGCCCAAAACTATGCTAGTGTGCAACATCATGAGGGATTTTACAGGCACGAAATATAGAAAATTGAACGTAGCAGTTGCAAAAAGGATACTGAATTCTCCAGTGCAAGGCTTTGAGTTTGCCACAGTACATTCTTTTACGCTGCTCTAGTTTTATGTATCATTGCTGGTAATGCAGACCAAAGTGTCTCACTATATAACCTGGGTCCAATTTACAAAAACAGTGTCTCAAATGGCTAATGCAAAATGCAGAATGCATGCATGGGTGCAAACTGACAATGGTATGTACAAAATGTTAGCTCCATCTGTCCACATTGGGGCTACTTTCTGCAATTATTATTTTGTGTGCCTTGTGAAGTGCCTAGGAGCTCCAGACATTGTGACAAACACAGACCAAAAAGACAGCCTCTGCCCCAATGAGTTATAACAGTATCTATCCACAGTAACTTCCAGGTGGTCACCATTAAAATATGTAAGGTATTGATGGCTTTGGGCAATTTATTCATGGAATCATGCAGTCATAAATAGCAACAGACATACTTCATCTAAAAGTAAGATTTTTAGGGTTACCATTGTAGAATAGCACATAATCTAATATATATCTAAAAGTTCAAACAGCTTTATGTTGTATATGCAACTTTGCTGGTGGTAATAAACCTTGTTTGGCAATATAATAGAAGCCACAAATAACATTTTATGCCTTTTCCCCCTGTACCTCACCGGTTCAGAGGTCTCCCCTCACAAGACCAATAGAAGGTGTTTTATAATGGTATCTTAACATTTCCTGATGAGCAGCAGTTTTAAACTGCACCCCTCTTGATGATCTTTTGAGGCTCCATTAAGAGTGGCTATGGCACTTGAGCATAAAAGATTATCCTACATTTTTCTTAAAATCCCTTTGTGATGGGTTGCAGTCATGGAAGACCCCTTGTGATTGTTCTCTGTGTGCTGATTATGACACTGACACTCTCCTTCTTGCTCTCTGGGGCTCCCCAAGATCCTATCCTGATGGGCCAGATTCTATGGCCCTCCCATACCCCCGGGTTGTTTGGGTCCATTCCTCCTGTTCCACTCCCTCACCCTCCATCATCCAAAGTCGTGGCCTACCCAAGTGGGTCCTTCTGGCTATGCCACAAAGGGTCACCTAGTCTAACCCCTTCAGACCAGAATCTGTTGAACCTTGATGTTTAACCACATGATTTAATGCAAAAAAATAGTCAGTGCACTATTTATTACTATATACTATGCAAAGGAAAAAATCCAAATGTATTCATATTTCACAAACTCCTTTAACTGAGTGATTTATCATGTCTTCTCAAAATACATCATTAAGATGATCATATGCATTTACAGAGGCAGCAAAGCCAGAGCTAGAAACTCATTTTATGATATTTTAGTCCCTGTTTTCTAAGGCGCTGTTTTGCCATGATTTAGTGCTTGTGTACATCAGTTATAAGAAAATGTCACATTTGATATCCTCATTTTTTCTCTTTTCATTGCTGATTGGTATAATTTATATGAATACTTTAAACCCCCCACTGTGTATAGACTACTTGGAATGCACATATAATTACAAACCTTTTTTCCCATCTTTATGTGGCTATGTGGATGTGGAAAAAAACTTTTTTTAAAGCTATTTTAGTTATATTGATGAAATACATATTCATTTTGGATGCTTAGGTATTTTAGTCATTATTACAGAGTGTGTCTCTCCAATAAGCATTTTTGAGGAATTAGGAAAGCCAAAGTAATACAAAGTGAATAAATAGCATAAAGATTACAGTATTGTAAAGCACAATGTAAAAAAGGGGAAGAATTTATTGCTATGTTGGAAGCATGAACAGTAGTTTGAACTTGGTTTCCAAGAGCAGATTTCCATGGTTTAATAATGCTGGAAGAGATCAATGTTCTTGGTGATGAGCAGGTTGCTGGGCCTAGGAAAAGGAAAAAAATGTTTTTTAGTTAACATTAGCTCTCTGCTACAGAGCTCTGCAGTATGTTAGATCTTGGGGTTGACCGTGGCTGCAGCTGAATATAAAAATGTAGCACATCTGCATACTAAGGAAACATTTCCACTGTCTGCAATGTTCAAAAACAAGGATCAAGCAAAGAAAATATTGCAGCTTTAATTTTCAGCAAGGCTTAAACTCAGCCTTTGATTTTTCTCCCGTGAATAATTATTGAATTCATTTTACTACATTCATGTAGAGGTTGAAGTACCTTTCCCAATCCTACCTGGTTATGCATGTGTTTAACTTCTCTTTTGTGAGTTCTCAAGGGCTGTCAACTGTCTAATGGCACAAAACTGAACACCTCTGCCCTGTCCATACCCCCCCACACTTTTCCTGAGGCCCTGCCCATGTCCTGCCCCTGCCCACCACTCACTACAACCCCCTGCTCCCTTTGTTCTCCCCCACCCTCACTTTCACCAGGCTGGCACAGGAGGGTTGGGAGCTGAGGCAGCATGAGGGCTCCAGCTGGTGGTGCAGTCTCTGGGTGGAACCAGAAATGAGAGGTTCAGAGTGCAAGAGAGGATGCCAGGCTGCGGCAGGAGGCTGATGATGGGGAGGGCTCCAGCTGGGGGTGTGTGCCCTGGAGTGGGACCAGGTAGGAGGGGTCAGAGGGCAAGAGAGGGCTCCAGGCTGGGACCTGATCCAAGTTCCAGAGACTGCAGGAAGTTGTGAGGCTCCCACTGGGAGTGCAAGGTCTGGGGTGGAGCTAGAGATGTGATTTTGGAGGTACAGGAGGGGACTCTTGGGTGAAGCAGGAGAAGTATATGGAGGGGCTGGGTCCTGGCAGCTCTTACTGCAGCTCCTAGGAAGTGGACTCCAGGTACCTGCAGCCCCTGGGGAGGTGGTCAGGCAGCATCTATACACTGTCTTCACTCCCGCAGACACTGCCCCCGCAGCTCCCATTGGTTGCAATTCCCAACCAGTGGAGCAGAGCTGGTGTAACCACCACCAGGCGGATTTGAACCTGGGACCTCAGTATAGGAGCCTCTACCCTCTGAGCTAAAAGCCAGCTGGGTCCCAGCCCATGCTGTAGAGGTCTCTTGATCTTAACTTGCTGTGGTCTAGGTACCACTTGCATTGCTCAGTAATCACACTAGGTGTGTGGGTTACACTGGCACTCAGGCAGGAGAAGCATGCAGAGCCTCCCTGCCCCAAGGAAACCTGCCTTGGCTCCAGGCCCCCACTGTACCACTGTCTAGACTTTTAACAGCCTTGTCAGTAGGGCCAACCAGAGATGCCAGAGTCTGTTCTCAACCAGACATTACGGTTGAAAACCAGACCACTGGCAACCTTAGAGTTCTCCCATTTACTTCAGCAATGCTAGCTGCACTATACTAAAGAGCTGACTATATATAAGGCCTTAAGGCCAGATCCAAAGCTTATCAAAGTCAATGGAACGGCTCCCGTTGACTTGAGTGGGCTTGGGATCAGGTCAAAAATGTGTAAGTACAAATATGGTACTTAGATGTCCACATTGCAACAAACTTCAGGTTCAAAAATCTGAGTGTGTTTTCAAATATCAGGATAATTTCCTCACTCTCCTCCCACAAAAAAAGTTTAAACAAAGAATAGATGTCTAAAAATATCTGCATGCGGTGCCAATTTACAAAGGATCCATGTACAAACTTAGAAGTTGTAGCCATTTGTTTAAAAAATACTTTTTTTTTATCTGGCGGTTCCTGAGCACCTGAACAATGCCAATGGTCTTGACAGTTGCATTAAAGGCCAACATAGTATTTACTTTGAAAAGAAGAAATCACACAAGTTGCTAACTAGGACCAGACATAGGACTCTATGATCCCATACGTTCTGTAGGGCACACCTGAGGCTAATGAAACACCTCATTTTATTTGCAGTGCAGATTCTGAAGTTTCCAAGAAACACCTATGTTTCAAAGAACATTTCCTGCCACCTAAAAAATCTCTAAGGGTATGTCTACACTACCCCCCTAGTTTGAACTAGGGGGGGTAATGTAGTCATACAGAGTTGCAAATGAAGCCCGGGATTTGAATTTCCCGGGCTTCATTTGCATAAAGCCGGCCGGCGCCATTTTTAAATGCCGGCTAGTTCGGACCTCATTCCACGAGGCGTACAACTAGTTCGGATTAGGAAGCCTAATGCGAACTAGCTAGTCCGTGCCGCGTGTAGCCGCGCGGCACGGGGTCTGAACTAGCCGGCATTTAAAAGTTCGAACTAGGGGGGTAGTGTAGACATACCCTAAAAGAGGAAGTGGTCTGGTCCAAAAGGAGTGCTTTTAACCAATTGGCCCACATATGCAGATCCTGATTTTTTTTTTTAAGCAAACAAAAAACAAGGCCTTTGCATGCTGAAAACATTTGTCACTTGTACCATGGCTAAACGGCTGATCAAAAGCTTTCACTTACCTGGAGGCACAGAGGAAATGAATGGTCACATGTCTGTTTTGCAACAGTGTCCAAGTTAGAAAGCAAACATCAACACCATCAAGTGTCCACTAAGACCCTATGAAAATCATGTGCCAAATTGTGACATATGTAATCTTTCCCATGCCTACCTTCCAAATTGCAAGGAAAAGCCCATGTTCCTCACACCAGTACTCAAAAACCTTCAGAGGCACATCTGAGGACAAGTGAGAATACCTTCTCACTAGCACGGCATCTTCCCGACATAGCAAAGAGTCAGGTGGCTTCAGCGGTGCATGAACAATTGTTGACCATAATGACAAATATAAATCATATGTTGCTGCATTCAGGGGTATGAGGCACTTTGCATGTTATTGAATTGTTCTCAGGTTGGTGCTGTGTACAGGCCAAGGTTTGGTCCTTGTTCTGTGCTTGATTTTCTGACAAGGACAAAATATTTAAGAGCTGAATGGCATGTTTTTCCTCCTCTGATGTAATCCTTGCTTTTCTTTGAATAATGCAGCTTTCTTATACTGCTATGCAGTACTGTGTAGTCTTTTATAACATTAAACTTCCATCATTTGTGCTGTGACCTGGGACTTCTTAGACCCATATATCTGAATACACTTTTGGACCCTATTATTCATTACCCACATACACAGAATAACTGTAACTCAGTTCTTTCTATGAAGTACCTTTGGATGAAAATCAATGTGAATTCAGCAGGGTTAGCGGAGTGAGGGAAATAAAACACAAGCCCAGCCTTTGCCAATCAAAGCATATTCATTTGAATTACCTGCTTGCAAAGTGTGTTGAAGATGTAAAACAGTCTGTATGTGCTGTGTATTATTTGCAAGCAGTACTCCCACATAAACCTATCTTCACAGGTCAAGTTTAAGAGGTTGGCTGAACAATGTCCATGGATAGTAAGGCGCTGGAGAAAAGTGAAAGACCCCTCTTATAGTTCTCTCACAGGTAAATCAGCAAGCACTGCATCTGGTTAGCAGAAACTGGAGGATTTGACAAGCACAGACATTGTTTTTCTCTTTTTTCTTTCTGCCAGTGAAAAAACCAATGTAATTCTGCTTTGCTTCCTTTTTAGTGTGCAAACATAACTCTTGCCATTTTAACCAGAAAGGACACTCTCTCAATGACTTAACCACCTGCATTCTGCTACAAAGACCTTTTACATCTGCACTTGAAAGGGAATCCTCTGAACTGTCATTCATGTTAAAATTCAACACTTTCCAAAAAGGACTCAACAAACATTTGAACTATCTCACCCATTATCAAGATAGTTTCCCCAATTATCACCTCTAATACCATTAACTCACAAACATCCCACTCTCCCTACCTCTAATATCATCAATTCACAGACACTTACCTTCCTTCCTCCCCCCGCCTGCATCCCCCTCCTGTTCTGCAATGTGATTTGTCCTTTTCATATTTGTTCATTTTTTTTAATTGTATCCTTTGGTATATATGGTTGTGACTACTTTCTTCCACTATTTGATCTGAGGAAGTGGGTCTGGCCCATGAAAGCTCATCATCTAATAAACCATCTTGTTAGTCTTTAAAGTGCTACATTGTCCTGCATTTTGCTTCAGCATCATTTTGGGCATGGGTGGGACCCTACCAAATTCACAGTCCCCTTTTGGTCACTTTGATGGTCATGGAATTTTAAAAATAAAAAATTTCATTATTTCATTTATTTAAATCTCAGATGTCATGGTGTTGTATTATAGGGGTTCTGACCAAACGGAGTTGTGGAGAGCTCATGGTGCTGCTACCCCTAATTCTGTGCAGCTGTAAGTAGCAGTGCTGCTTTCAGAACTGGGCAGCTGAAAAGCAGCGGCTGCTGGCTGGGATCCCCGCTCTGAAGGCAGTGCTGCTGAGGGTGGGGTGTTGCCTTAAGAGCTGGGTGCCCGGCCAACAGCTGCCATTCTCCAGGCACCCAGCTCTAAAGGCAGTGATGTAGAAGTTAAAGTTACAGTACTGCTTTCCCCCAAAATAATTTTGTGACTATCCTACAACTCCCTTTTAGGTCAGAACCCCCAAGTGAGAAATGCTGCTCTCCCCCATGAAATCTGCATAGTATAGGGTTTGTTGTTGGCCTCCGTCGGTCAGTTGACCATGGATGACGTATCCTAGTTCTCGTCTTGGTTCGTGTCGGATTGTCTGGGACAGCGTTGGGGACAGCGTCGTTGGTGGCTGAAAAGGCCAATCCGGGACAGGCATTCTTTGCCACAGAAGTCGCAGCTATAGGTGGTTCCCTGGCTGTTGTTGTTGCGTAACTTCCTGCGGGCTCGCTTTTCTTCTGATGCACGCATCATGTTCGTTTCGCCTGACTTGAGCTGTGTGCCCCTCCACTTCAGGCGGTCTGCTGCGAGGTCTTCCCAGGACTGCGTGTTTATGTCGATGGCTTTCATGTCCCTCTTCACGACATCTTTAAATCGCAGGTTCGGGTGCCCTGTGGTTCTCTTCCCAGATGCCAGTTCCCCGTAGAGGATGTCCTTTGGGATCCTCCCGTCCTCCATGCGGCGTACATGGCCAAGCCAACGCAGGCGACGTTGTCGGAGCATGGTGTACATGCTGGGGAGGCCGGCTCGAGTCAGAACTTCAAGGTTGGAGACTTTGTCTTGCCAGGTAATGCCCAGGATGCGGCGCAGACCTCGTAGATGGAAAGCGTTCAGTCTCCGCTCTTGTCTCGCGTATGTGGTCCATGTCTCGCTCCCGTACAGCAGGGTGCTGATGACGCAGGCGTTGTACACTGCCATCTTTGTTGCGATTGTCAGCCTGGGGTTGGTCCACACTCGGGTTGTCAGGCGGGCTAAAGTAGAGGCTGCCTTTCCGATCCTCTTGTCGAGCTCAGCGTCAAGGGAGAGATTATCGGTGATGGTGGAGCCCAAGTACGTGAACTGGTGGACGACGTCAAGCTGGTAGTCGTCTACTGTGATGGCTGGTGGAGTGACAGTGTCCTGGCTTAGGACGTTTGTTTTTTTCAAACTGATAGTCAGCCCAAAGTCTTTGCAGGCCATGGAAAATGGCTCATCAGCGACTGTAGTTCTTCCTGGGTATGTGTGACGACTGCTGCGTCGTCGGCAAATATCATGTCCCTGATCAGCGTCTCACGTATCTTCGTCTTGGCTTTGAGGTGAGAGAGATTGAATAGCTTGCCGTCCGATCTGGTGCGGAGGTAGATTCCTTCCGTTGCTGAGCCGAAGGCATGCTTGAGGAGCAGGGCAAAGAAGATCCCAAACAATGTGGGGGCAAGAACGCAGCCTTGCTTGACGCCGCTGCTGATGCTGAAAGGCTCGGAGCAACTGCCGTTAAACTGTACTGTTCCCTTCATGTCTGTGTGGAAGGATTCAATCAAACTCTGCAGTTTTGGTGGGCAGCCGATCTTGTGAAGGATTTTGAAGAGTCCGTCTCTGCTGACCAGGTCAAAGGCTTTGGTGAGATCAATGAAGGAGACGTACAGGGGCATCTGCTGTTCTCTACACTTCTCCTGGAGTTGTCGTAGGGAGAAAATCATGTCTACGGTTGACCGTTCTGCGCGGAAACCACACTGTGACTCCGGGTAGACACGTTCAGCTAGCTTCTGCAGTCGGGTCAAGATGACCTTAGCAAATACTTTGCCTACGATGCTAAGAAGGGAGATGCCTCTGTAGTTGTTGCAATCACTTCTCTCGCCCTTATTCTTGTAGAGGGTGACGATCTTAGCATCCCGCATATCCTGCGGTACGGCTCCTTCTTTCCAGCACTGACAGAGCACTTTGTGAAGAGGGTGCAGTAGGGAACACTTGCACTGTTTCAGCAGGTCTGGAGGAATCCCGTCGCTGCCGGGGGCTTTTCTTGAGGCCAGTTTATCAACAGCCTTGCTGAGCTCTTCTACTGTTGGCTCTGCATCAAGTTCTTCCATGGTTGGCAGGCATTCAATGGCATCTAATGCTGCGGAGGTCACCGTGTTCCGTCTGGAGTAGAGGTCGGAGTAGTGTTCCACCCATCTCCCCAACTGTTGTTGCTTGTCGGAGATTATTTCTCCAGTAGATGACTTGAGGGGTGCTGTTTTGCTCTGGGTAGGGCCCAGCGCTTTCTTAATGCCGTCGTACATGCCTCTTGTGTTCCCTGATATGGCTGCTTTCTGGATGTCGTTGCTGAGCTGCTGCCAAAATTCGTTCGCACAGTGTCTGGCAACCTGTTGAGTCTTGCTCCTAGTAGCCCTGAGAATTTGTAGGTTCCTCTGGCTTGGTGACCGCTTGTATTCTGCCAGGGCGGCGCGCTTGGCTTCTATGACTGGAATCATCACAGAGGACTTTGCTTCAAACCAGTCGTGCGTCTTTATGGTCCTCTTTCCAAAGGTTGCCAGGGCAGTGCGGTGCATTATGTTCCGCAGTGTTTCCCACTTTTCCATGGCAGAGTCTCCTGTCTGTGTAGCGTCAAGTTCCTTCTCAAGCGCTTCTGCGAATTTCTGCGTCAGGTCAGGCTGCGACATCTTGCTGACGTCGATGCGAGGATTTCCTTGTTTCCTTGAACGATGAAACCTCTTCGGGTTCAGCCTGATCGTGCAGCACACTAAGGAGTGATCTGTGTCGCAGTCAGCGCTGTGATAAGAGCGTACGTGCAGGACGCAATTGATAGCTGAGCGGTGAACTAGTATAAGGTCCAACTGGTGCCAGTGTTTCGAGCGCGGATGTCGCCAGGAGACCTTATGCTGGGCCTTGGTCTGGAAGTATGAGTTGGCGATGCACAGGTTGTAGAAAGCGCAGAGCTCGAGCAGGCGTTGGCCGTTCTCGTTCATTTTGCCAACGCCAAATTTTCCGAGGCACGAAGGCCATGAGTCATTGTCCGCACCTACTCTGGCATTGAAGTCACCCAGAAGGATGAGTTGTTCCTTGTCGGGGATGCTGTTGATGACAGATGTTAGGTTCTCATAGAACCGGTCTTTAGTTTCCAATGTTACGTTCAGAGTTGGGGCGTATACGCTGACGAGGGTGATAGGGCCTGTGGTGGTGTTGAGACGAAGGGTGAGGAGTCGTTCTGAGCCATTACTGCCTGGTTCTACCATACTCAGTAGGCTATTTTTCACCGCGAAAGCTACGCCATGCTGTCTAGGCTCGTCTGGGGCCTTTCCCTGCCAGTAGAAGGTGTAGTCTTTTTCTTTCAGAATGCCTGAGTCTGCCAGTCGTGTTTCCTGTAGGGCGGCGATGTCTACGTTCAGCCTCAGAAGTTCGTTGTTGATGACTGCTGTCTTTCGTAGGTCGTCAATGTCCCGTACGTCTTCGGAGAGGCCCGTCAACATTGTACGGACATTCCAACATCCCAGTTTAAGAGGTGGTCTCTTTCTCAGTGTTTTGTTGCCTGGTGCAATGGTTGCAGCCTGCCGTTCGGAATGTTCCTAATCCCCATGCACCCAGTAAGGAAAGCAGACTGTGGCGGGGCAGTACCTGACTGTCTGGGGGCTGCCCAGCTTGAGGCGGGCGGTAACTGCCCAGTGAGACCCGAAGATCCCTCCCACCGTCGGGAACAACCCCTGGCGCCATGCTCTACGCCAATTGAGCTGTGGCTTATAACCGGTCAACTGTTGCTCCCCGTGTTGTTTCCGCGCTAGTAACGCTAGCGAGGCTGGAGTGTCCTCTCCAGGGTTGCGAGATATGTTGGTAGTCGGATACTAGCCAGGACAATGTAATATGGAGGAACAGGCTATTGCCCACGTAGCGGGTCCCCCCTCTCCACGTCGTCGATGGATCCAAAGGAACAGCAGGGCTGCTACAGTTTGGCATCGGCGCCGTCGCAGGAGTTGCCAGAGCGAGGCTGCAAGCAGCGTCGAACTGCCTTAGGGACTCCGACTCCGGATTTTTCCTCGAGGTTTACTCCTGAAGCCTTTTCCATGGAAGAATATAGCCGCAAGGCAGCGGAGGTTTAAAATCAGGGTTTTCCTTCCCCTAGATGAACTGCCTTCCTAGGCTGACGAGTATCATCTCCCCGAAGCAACTGGTTATAAGGCGCCAGTGACCCGCCTGCGCCCCTTCTCCTGTCAGTTAAAACAGTATAGGGTAAAAGCACATTAAATCCCAGATTTCATGTCCATGCCGCCATTTTCATGGCTGTGAATTTGGTGAGGAGCTACGCATAGGATTTCTTAGACAGTTGGATTCCCCTGGCTGGTTTTACTGCAACACAATCTAGGAGACTACTGATCACCATGTACTTCAGTAAAAAACTATCCAAACCTAGATTGCAAAGCATTCCAAAGAATATAGGAATAGAACCCAGAGTACCTTTCTTACAGACTGTTTGTTTGTTTATTAAGGGTATGTCTACACTACTACCCTAGTTTGAACTAGGGTGGTAATGTGAAACCCGGGATTTGAATTTCCCGGGCTTCATTTGCATCTCGCCGGGCACCGCCATTTTTAAATGTCCGCTAGTGCGGACTCCGTGCCGCGCGACTACACACGGCATGGACTAGGTAGTTCGGACTAGGCTTCCTAGTCCGAACTACCGTTACTCCTTGTTTCACGTTTCCGAACTACCTAGTCGGTGCCACATGTAGCCGCGCGGCACGGAGTCCGCACTAGCGGACATTTAAAAATGGCGGCGCCCGGCGAGATGCAAATGAAGCCCGGGAAATTCAAATCCCGGGTTTCATTTGCAACTCCGGTTGCCTACATTACCACCCTAGTTTGAACTAGGGTGGTAGTGTAGACATACTCTAACTTATCAACAACAAAGTAATGAAGTAGATTCTCTGGATACTAGCAATGAGTAAGAATTGGGACTTGCATTTCTTGAGGATGTCACTGTAAAAATTTGCATATTTCCAACGACCGTGTTTTCCAAAAACACAAGATTGTTCCCTGATATGGTTAGTGAATAATGTGTTTATTATTCTTGTCTGCAGTACAGGGCATCTCAGTGCCTGGAAAATCACTCCTAATAAACTCATTGCCAGTTTATCATTTTAATAGAATACCAGTTTTGTGTAATGCTGAAGATATTACTCCCTAGTATATATCAGTGGCAATAATGTGAAGAGATAGGCGCATTTATGGCACAAATTATTACCGTGTGTGGATTTTCAAACAACAAATTTTACTGTCCCATTATAATGAAAACAAAATGAAGACTGATAAATCAAATAAGAGCCTAGTCCCAATCACATAACCTGGAAAATTGGCTGTTAGTGCCAGGACCAGACAGCCTGTTCAGAAGAAAGCTTGACTTCCCATGGATGGCTAAGAGACCACCAACTGAGTCTACTCCTAATTCTCACCTCTTCCCATTTCCTATCTGTGGTGGTACATAAATCCAGCCCTACACGGTGTCTTCTTTGTGCTACCATGGATGGAGAAGCTGATAGTCTCAGAGCTCTTTGAGGTGGAGTTCTCTGGCTATTTTTAAACCATAACGAAGGAGGCAGAGGAGTTACAGGAGAAGTCTCAGGCCCCACTCTGCTGGCTCTTCCGATGGGGGAAGAAAAGGGACATAGCTTTCTTCTTAAATGTACTTTTTATTTAATTCAAATTTCAGATACATTTAGGAGCCGGTCCAATCCTCATTGATTTCAGTGGATATTGGCTCAGCCTGTTAGAAAGCCACTGACTATAATCTGCCAAGAATCACTCAGGTTGCAGGAGAGCCTGTAAGCTGCATTGTCAGCACAATGTGGAAGCTGAAGTAACTCTTCCAAAGTAGTAGGTTTCATTGCCTGACCTGTGTTCTGCCAGGAACAGCTGATAGGCTTAGCGGGGCTGTCACCCAGTTCCCTCAACCTCGGCCAAAACTAAGAAATGAGAAGTGGGCATTCTGCCAAGTGAATAAAAGGAAAAGCTGTCATTTTTTTGGTTGAACTTAAACTCTTGAATACTCCTTGAGGGTGATACCATGTTAAAGTATTACTTGCCATCCAAGAGAAAGAAAACATACCTTATTATCTTATTCTCCTACTGCACTTACTATGAAAACAACACATTTCCCCATTTTTAGTAACTTGCAACCCTTTCTGTCTCCCCTTGATACCTCCTGTTAGATTGATTTGATGTGCACTAGTGATTTTCCCCACAGGTTAGCAGCCTTTCGGTTGTATTACGTCCTTTAGAAATAGTGGGATCTTTTCATTTGCTGCACCAAATCTTTCTTTTCCCCCACTCTTTCTCTATTTTTAATTTCCTCCTCTCTTATTTTTCCTTGCTACCATATAGCAGGAAGTTTTACAATGATTTCATAAGGGTTATGCTACACTTCACATTTATTGCAATGACGTATACCTATTATGTTACATTAATTCAATAAGGGATATATTACACTTTCCTCAACAGACTTACCCTGGTTTTATAAAGGAATTATTATAAGGGGTCAGATTCATGACTCTTACTCAACCTGGGGAGCACTTACTCAGGGGGATTAGTCCCACTGAGATTGCTCCCCTGAGTAAGTCCCCACTGTGGTGGGTGCAGTCATGGAGATCCCCTTGAGCAGACTGTCACTGATGTCCCGAAACACCACTGAGCCCACCTACCTGCTCTCTGGGGCACTTTGCTGCTCTGCCCCGCTGAACCAGACCCTCGAATCTCCTCCAGCATTGTCACAGAGTTGGGGTCACTGCTCCCAGGAGAGTAATATAGATACTGGGATCAGATCAGCTCGGAGAAGGACCAGCCAAGGAGATTTGACACAGCAGGCTATGGGACCAGAACCCCAGATAAATACGTCTTATTCTGTATAAAGCAAGCTCATAAAAAGTTCATCCCCTTTATCAATGAAAGAGAGAATACACAGCTGTCATCCATCAACCAGGTTACAACTATTTACCCTGGGTTCATTAATAAAAGCAAACAGATCATATACGTTATAAGTAAAATAAAACAAAACCCACCAATTACATGTAATACTTGTTATATGTGATTTCTTATCCTAATAGTAGTTCAAATCATCTTTTTCTCACAAGCTGGAAAGCTTTCCATCTTGGGCCTGATCGTTTTTCCTGTTCAGTCTTAGATGTTTCCAGCAATCATCCTGGGTGGTAAACACGGGTGTCCTCATGTCAAACAGCAGCCCCTATTGTTTGGTTTCCCTCCTTTACATAGATTTTTCCCAAAGCAGGATCTTTGCAGGTCAAACTTTTCTCACATTTTGTGGAAAATAAAGTGGAGCATCCAAAATGGGTTTCCGCATTAGGTGACCTGGCCACATGTCTTGGCAGGACGGACCATAGTCCAGGCTTACAGGAAAAACAAGACTATTCGCACATCGTTGTCCCAAGTACTGGGCTGTTAAGTTCCTTGATACTACTAATGGCCTGCACTTAGATTAGTAAAACAGTTTTACACTTCATATTTCTAACTTCATATACAGGAAATCATACAAACAGAATATACACATTCAGCACATTATAACTTTTCTAATGATATGTCACAGGAAGTATTTTGCATAAAGCATATTTGAATTATGTCATATTCATAAGCCTATTTCCATAAAGAATACGTGATGCAACATCACACGCTCTAACTTGAGTAAGGATAGCACAATCAGGCCCATATTGTTCTCGTTCAGCCTAGTCAGTCCATATTGCCGGGGAGTCTCTGCACATTTGACAATAAGTTGAATAATTTTCTTTTTTCTTTAAGTAGCGCTCATTCATACTCAGTTCCCGAACCCAATTAAACAGGGTCATTCAGGACAAAAGCACCTTACATTCCTGAGGTCTGTTGAATTCCCAGCCTGACAGTGGAATTTCACAGCCCCCGCCTGTCCCCTGCCCGGGGCTGGATTAAGGGGGGGTCTAGTCGGGCAGCTGCAACCCATGGGGGGCACCTGATGGCAGCTGGAAGGGGCGCCGCATGCTGGCTGTGCCACGCGGTGTCCCTTAGAGCTGCAATCAGGCGCTGTGCGCCGGGGGCCGTGCAGCACCCCTTAGAGCTGCAATCAGGCGCTACGCGCCTGGGGCTGGGGGCCATGTGGCGCTCCTTAGAGCTGCAATCAGGCGCTGCCAACCCTATTGCAGCTGTAAGATGCGCAGCATGCCGGGGGGCGGGGCCATGCATGCACCGTGTGCTTGGGGGCGGAGCCGCGCATGCATCGTGTGCCCGCTGCCCTGGGCGCAGAAATGGCTTGAGCCGGCCCTGCTCCCACCAACTAGAACAGCTCAAAGCATTGCACAAAGGGATCTAGAACATGGGAGCCAGTGGGACTGTGCTCAACACAGAGCCGAAAAACCACTAAGGTCCAAGAAGGGCTCCGAGAGTCATGCCCTAAGGTGTGCTGGTAGCTTTGGCCTGCACGGTGAGTATAACGAGTCCTTCTATTTCTTATCGCTGGGTAAAATCACCAAGCCTTTACCTGATTCCCACAGGCAAAGCTCTTTTACTGAAGCATTGCTTATGAGTTCAGTCCTTTGGTCCCATTTGATATGTCAGACGTATAAAATATATCTTGGAAGTATAAAAATACTCCTGTTTGCTTAAGACAGGGATGATTCCCTCAGTGTGTAGAGGAGCATCCTCAGCTCACATCTCCCCTTAACATGTTGAGAATTTATGTTTATCATTCTTATTAGCATCTCCAGGGCTGTGTTGGAATAATAAACCACCTCCTACAACTGAATTATTGTAGGATTGTCTGCCTCCCCTCCCCCCCACCGCAAACATCAGAATAAGTGAATATATTTTATTGAAGAGCGTAGGCAAATTCAGGGTACACTCTTCCTGGAGTGGAATTGATATGCTGTGATAAGTAAATGTGGCACTTTGCGCTGCATGACTCAATCAATGCACTCTAAGCGCTTTGCAAGCATGCGAGAGAACTGCCTGTATGCCAAGTGACCACCCATGGTAATCCTGCTGAGGAAATCAATTCACTTCAGGGTCTAGTGGCGGAAGTTAGTTAATGTGGGTGCTGCTGCACAGCCTCTAAAATTGCCACTGTACTAAGAGCTGAGCACCGTGGTGGCACAACCTGCCCTCTGCTGGGCAATTCTGATGAGGCCCGCATGCAAATAGGCCGCATTGGCACAGGACGGGGCATAGCCAAGTCCATCAGGGGACAAAGCCTAAGAAAATTCCAGTGACCATTGTCTAGCATCAATTGTTCTTTTCACAATAAGTGATGCAGAGGGCAGGCAGAGTTGTAAGAAAGAGACTGAGCGTGCATTTAGGCCAGTGTTACATGAGGAGAGTCCTGTGCTTATCTGGTAGCAGCCTGCCCCAGTTTACACACCTTTGTGGTCTTGCCAAACTAGGTCCCTCCTGAAACCTGACATACTTTATCCATTTCCCTTTATCACACTTTGTATTCCCTGAGGGACGATTGTGAGTCAGCCTCTGTCTGGCCTGCTTCCGGGATGACTCCTTAGGACAATAGTGTGCCTGCTGACACAGAGAGATAAAATGTGCAACTCTGTATGTCTACACTACAGGCAAAGTCGAAGTAAGATATGCAACTTCAGCTACGTTAATTGCGTAGCTGAAGTCAAAGTAGCTTAACTCGGCTTTTGGCGCTGTCTACACTACAGGAAGTCAAAGGAAAAACACTCTTAGAATCATAGAATCATAGAATAATAGGACTGGAAGGGACCTCAAGAGGTCATCGAGTCCAGCCCCCCGCCCTCAAGGCAGGATCAAGCTCCGTCTACACCATCCCTGACAGATGTCTATCTAACCTGTTCTTAAATATCTCCAGAGAGGGAGATTCCACCACCTCCCTTGGCAATTTATTCCAATATTTGACCACCCTGACAGTTAGGAATTTTTTCCTAATGTCCAATCTAAACCTCCCCTGCTGCACTTTAAGCCCATTACTCCTTGTCCTGTCCTCAGAAACCAAGAGGAACAAATTTTCGCCTTCCTCCTTGTGACACCCTTTTAGATATTTGAAAACCGCTATCATGTCCCCCCTTAATCTTCTTTTTTCCAAACTAAACAAGCCCAGTTCATGAAGCCTGGCTTCATAGGTCATGTTCTCTAAACCTTTAATCATTCTTGTCGCTCTTCTCTGTACCCTTTCCAATTTCTCCACATCTTTCTTGAAATGTGGTGCCCAGAACTGGACACAGTACTCCACCTAAGGCCTAACTAGTGCAGAGTAGAGCGGCAGAATGACTTCACGAGTTTTGCTTACAACGCACCTGTTGATACAACCTAGAATCATATTTGCTTTTTTTGCAACAGCATCACACTGTTGACTCTCATTCAACTTGTGGTCCACTATGACCCCTAGATCCCTTTCCGCCATGCTCCTTCCTAGACAGTCGCTTCCCATCTTGTATGTATGGAACTGATTGTTCCTTCCTAAGTGGAGCACTTTGCATTTCTCTTTATTAAACCTCATCCTGTTTACCTCTGACCATTTCTCTAACTTTCTAAGGTCATTTTGAATTATGTCCCTATCCTCCAAAGAAGTTGCAACCCCACCCAGTTTGGTATCATCTGCAAACTTAATAAGCGTACTCTCTATCCCAATATCTACATCATTGATGAAGATATTGAACAGTACGGGTCCCAAAACAGACCCTTGAGGAACTCCACTTGCTATCCCTTTCCAGCAGGATTTAGAACCGTTAACAACAACTCTCTGACTACGGTTATCCAGCCAATTATGCACCCACCTTATCGTGGCCCTATCTAAGTTGTATTTGCCTAGTTTATCAATAAGAATATCATGCGAGACCGTATCAAATGCCTTACTAAAGTCTAGGTATATGACATCCACCGCTTCTCCCTTATCCACAAGGCTCGTTATCTTATCAAAGAAAGCTATCAGATTAGTTTGGCATGACTTGTTCTTCATAAACCCATGCTGGCTATTCCCTATCACTTTATTACCTTCCAAGTGTTTGCATATGATTTCCTTAATTACCTGCTCCATTATCTTCCCTGGGACAGACGTTAAACTGACCGGTCTGTAGTTTCCTGGGTTGTTCTTATTCCCCTTTTTATAGATGGGCACAATATTTGCCCTTTTCCAGTCTTCTGGAATCTCCCCTGTCTGCCATGACTTTTCAAAGATCATAGCTAAAGGCTCAGATACCTCCTCTGTCAGCTCCTTGAGTATCCTGGGATGCATTTCATCAGGACCTGGTGACTTGCTGACATCTAACTTTCCTAAGTGATTTTTAACTTGTTCTTTGTGTATCCTATCTTCTAAACTTACCCTCTCTCTGCTTGTATTCACTACGTTAGGCACTCTTCCAGACTTCTCGGTGAAGACTGAAACAAAGAAGTCATTGAGCATCTCCGCCATTTCCAAGTTTCCTGTTACTGCTTCTCCCTCCTCACTAAGCAGTGGGCCTACCCTGTCCTTGGTCTTCCTCTTGCTTTTAATGTATTTATAAAAGGTCTTCTTGTTTCCCTTTATGCCTGTAGCTAGTTTGATCTCATTTTGTGCCTTTGCCTTTCTAATCTTGCCCCTGCATTCCCGTGTTGCTTGCTTATATTCATCCTTTGTTAGTTGTCCTAGTTTCCATTTTTTATATGACTCCTTTTTTATTTTGAGATCATGCAAGATCTCCTTGTTAAGCCAAGCTGGTCTTTTGCCATATTTTCTATCTTTCCTACACAGCGGAATTGTTTGCTTTTGGGCCCTTAACAATGTCCCTTTGAAATACTTCCAACTCTCCTCAGTTGTTTTTCCCTTCAGTCTTGCTTCCCATGGGACCTTACCTACAAGTTCTCTGAGCTTATCAAAATCTGCCTTCCTGAAATCCATTACCTCAATTGTGCTGGTCTCCCTTCTACCTTTCCTTAAGATCATGAACTCTATTATTTCGTGATCACTGTCCCCTATACTGTCTTCCACTTTCAAGTTCTCAACTAGTTCCTCCCTATTTGTTAAAACCAAATCCAGAACAGCTTCTCCTCTGGTAGCTTTTTCAACCTTCTGAAACAGAAAGTTGTCTCCAATGCAGTCCAGAAACTTATTGGATAGCCTGTGCCTCGCTGTGTTAGTTTCCCAACATATGTCTGGATAGTTGAAGTCCCCCATCACCACCAAATCTTGGGCTTCCTTTGACTTCCCTTACTCCTCATGGAAGCAGGGTTACTGCTGTCGACCGGAGTGCCCCCTCACTTCGAATTAGCTGTCTTAACTAGGATTGCTAATTTGAACCATTAATGAGCATGGATGGTTGTCCACCCTCTCCTTGTTTCTTTCCTCTGCTAATTTTTTAAATTACGTAGTTGACACAGGAGAGATTTCTGTCTAACTTCCATCCAAGTTTGTTAGCATCTTTAGGATACATTTCAGAGTCTGTGTAAGTGAGTACAGTTCCCCTAAAGTAAGCAGAAATATGCCTGCTTACACCAGTCCTGAATTTAGTCCACTGAGTTTCCATTGTGGCCTGAGATGCACTTGTAATGTGAAGAATTTTGTGAGAGTCTGAATGCACTGTCCATATGATACAATCAGTGCATCTCTGGGACAGGTGGCATGTGGGTAATTGGTACCTTTTTAAAAGAGAAAATGGTTTGTGATCCCTTGTAAAGGAAAATAAAATAAAATTATGTCATTCCCCACTGTCATTTGTTCAATGGATTGATATTGTTTGAAAAGGCAGGTATTAAATCTGGGAGCAGCATGATGAGTGTTATAAAATAGCCAGTGATTTTATTCTAACAACAAAATATGCCTCTCATTCAGTTCCCACAGATCTGGAAGTCACACGTTTATTTTAGACTATAGTCATTAATTTATTTGGAATTATCCAGCATGAGAACATGGAAAGGAGTCACAGGGTAATCCAGTTAGCAGGGGATTGTGCAAAAAATGTTCATTCAATTTTAATGTTCATTATCAATATCCCTTGTACTATCTCTCTATTAGTAGTAGGAAAAGTTCTGAATTAGGTAAAAAGATAGGAGATGGGTAGAGCAATAGGTTAAAGCACTTCCTGAAGTCTGGATATAGATCCTAACTGGATTAATTAAGGACAGGCTGTGAAGTACTATCTCAGCATGAAAAAAAGAATGAGGAGTCCTCTGACACCTTAAAGATTAACAGATTTATTTTGGACATACGCTTGCGTGGATAAGAACACACTTCATCTGATGCATGAAGTGGAAATTACAGAGGGTATGTCTACACTACAAAGTTAATTTGAACTAACAGCCGTTAGTTCGAATTGACTTTCATAGCATCTATTCATGCAAACTGCTAGTTTGAACTTAATTCAAACTAGCGGAGCGCTTAATTCGAACTAGGTAAACCTCATTCTACGAGGACTAACTCCTAGTTCGAATTAAGTAGTTCGAATTAAGGGCTGTGTAGCCACTTAATTCGAACTAGTTGGAGGCTAGCCCTTCCCAGCTTGACCTGGTAGCCACTCTGGGCCAAACCAGGGAAACTTTTCTGCCTCCCTCCCGGCCCCGGAGCCCTTAAAGGGGCACCATCTGGCTACAGTGCTCGTGCCAGTTGCAAGCCTGCCAGCACCCAGCCAGCAGACCCTGCACCTAGCATGGCATGAGCCAGCCACCTGCTGCCACCCAGCCCTCCACCTCTTCCCAGGACCTGGTTGGCGGCTCACAGGACCCTGCCCGGGGCCGTAAGAGGCGGGCACCCGCCTGGTCTAGTGCGGAAATTGTGAACCTCATTGAGGTTTGGAGGGAGGCCTCCAACGTCCACGACCTCCACACTAGGCACAGGAATGCGGTTGTCTATGGCAGGATAGCTGCCAGCCAAAGGCCACACGTGAACCCTGGAGCAGGTTTGCATGAAAATCAAGTTGGTCCAGTGAGACCCCCGACTGAGACCTGAGCTTAGAACATGAGAACATAAGAATGGACATACTGGGTCAGACCAAAGGTCCATCTAGCCCAGTAGCCTGTCAGCCTACAGCGGCCAACACCAGGTACCCCGGAGGAGATGGACCGAAGACAATGACCAAGCCATTTGTCTCGTGCCATCCATCTCCAGCCTTTCACAAACAGAGGCCAGGGACACCGTTCCTACCCCCTGGCTAATAGCACTCCATGGACCCAAGCTCCATGAATTTATCTAACTTCTCTTTAAACTCTGTTATAGTTCTTCTGGCCTTCACAGCCTTCTGTGGCAAGGAGTTCCACAGGTTGACTATGTGCTGTGTGAAGAAGAACTTTCGCTTATTAGTTTTAAACCTGCTGTCCATTCATTTCATTTGGTGTCCTCTAGTCCTTCTATTATGGGAACTAACGAAGAACTTTTCTTTATTCACCCTCTCCACACCACTCATGCTTTTATAGACCTCTATCATATCCCCCCTCAGTCTCCTCTTTTCTAAGCTGAAAAGTCCCGTCTCTTTAGCCTCTCTTCATATGGGACCTGTTCCAAACCCCTAATCATTGTAGTTGCCCTTTTCTGAACCCTTTCCAAGGCCAAAATATCTTTTTTGAGGTGAGGAGATCACATCTGTACACAGTACTGAAGATATGGCGTACCATAGTTTTATACTTCCCCTCCTCCTTCTTCCCCCTTCCAGCTCCCTCCTCCCAGGTTTCTCCCTCCCTTCCCCCACCCTCTCTCTTTCCCACTCCCACCTCCTTTTCCCAGTCTCCCCAGAGGTTAATCCCCGCCCCCCAGTTTTGTTAAATAAAGAGAGTTTCTATTTTTGAACACGTGTCCTTTATTTTTTACATCAGGAAGGGGGGCTAGGGAGGAGTAAGTGGAAGGAGGTGAGTGAGGAATGGGGCACGAGCCCCTGATGGGGAGGACTGGGGTGGCTCTGTGGGCTCGTCGGGGTGGAAGCTCTCCTGCAGGGCCTCTTGGAATCTGACAGCCCCCTGATTGACCCCCCCCTTGGATGGCAGCCTGCGGCAAGTGCAGCCAGGCTGATGGCCGAGTGCTGTGATGTGCCGAGTGTGGGCACTCAGGTCACTCCAAGACAGGACTGCTTTGCTGTCCCTCATCAAGGTAGACAAGCAAGCGGGGAACCCTGAGAACTGTCTGTCCGGGGTGGGGGTCAGGTCCCTTTAAGCACAGCCCTTGGCTAGCCTGAGGCAGCAGCTCCACACTCTAAGTCCTAACCTAATGCCCTGCCAGCACTGGTCCCAGTCAGCCTTAACTTCGGTTCAGGGTCCAGTCAGTGTGGACGTGCTATTTTGAATTAGCAAAAGGCTAATTCGAATTAGTTTTTAGGTCTAGATGCACTAATTCGAATTAGCTTAGTTCGAATTAACTAATTCAAATTAAGTTAGTTCGAATTAGTGCTGTAGTGTAGATATACCCAGAGGTAGCATAAATACACTAGCACATGGAAAGAAGGGATTTACTTTATCAAGTGGAGGACCAACCCAAAGGGAGCATCTACACAGCAGGGCTTAACTCCAAATAATCTACGCAAATTGAGCTACATCAATTGCATAGCTTATTTTGAAATTGGGAGCGACTACACAACACTTATTTTGAAATAGAGCACTCTGCCTCCAACTTCCCTTACTCCTTGTACAATGAGGGTTACAGGAGTTGGAATAAGAAGTCCTCCAGCTTGACAGTGTGTCAACATTATTTTGAAATAACTGCCGGCTGTGTAGACATGGATTAAGTTATTTCGAAATACTGCTAGTTACCATATATTTAGTAGCCCAGTGTCTGTGAGTCTGTAATGTCTGTGAGTCTGTGAGTCTGTAATGGCTGTTCCCTCTGGGGGGCACTGTTGCCTGAAATGCTGGCTGTTCCGTCTGGGCGGACCGTGCTGCATGGGGAGTGCGGGGCCCAAACGGCTGCTTGCGCCGCTTGCTCTCCCGCGGCGGCCCAGCTGGGCAGCGCAGAAGTCAGCTGACCGCCATGGTGGGAGGGGAAGAGGGGTGGGGCGGTGACGTGCGGTGTGACAGCAGCTCCAGGCCCCGCCCCCTCACCGTGAACATCATCGCCCTGCCCCCTTTCGCCTCCCACTGTGGCTCTCGGCTGACTTCTGCGCCACTCAGCCAGGCCACCACTTGGGAGTAAGTGGCGCAAGTGACTATTTGGCTCCACACTCCCCATGGAGCACGGGGAGTGCGGAGCCCAAATGGTCGTTTGGGCTCCACGGTCACCCAAGTGAGAGGCAGGAGGGGGAGGAGAAGAGAAAGAGAGACAGAGAGAGAGGCAGGAGGCGAAGGAGAGCTGAGGGGAGGGAGGAGGCAGTAGGAGGAGGCGAGAGAGAGAGAGAGACGGAGCGAGAGACCGGAAGCTCAGGAGAGAAGACCGATGTGGAGGAGAGACCTGAAAATCCCGTCTTATGATGGGCTAATTGGCTAGTTTCAAAATAATGCCGCTGTGTAGACATATCCTAAGGGATCAGCACTAACAAGACTAATTCAGTCCAGGTGGATGTGGCCCACTGCTAATAACTGATGAAGAGGTGTGAATACCAAGAGAGGGAATATTGCTTTTGTATTAAGACAGCCTTTCTCAGCCCCTATTCAAACCCAGACTAATAGTGTCAAATTTGCAATTGAATTGCAGCTCTGCAGTTTCACTTCAAAGGCTGTTTCTGATGTTTTTTGTTGAAGGATGGCCACTTTTAAATCTCTTACTGAGTGCCCAGGGAGATTGAAGTGTTCTCCTACAGGTTTTTATATGTTGCCATTCTTGATGTTTGATTTGTGTCCATTTGTCCTTTGGTGCAGAGACTGTCCAGTTTGGCCAATCTAAATGGCAGACACACATTGCTGGCACTTAATTGGATATATCACATTAGTAGATATCTAGGTTAACAAGCCCCTTATGGTGTGGCTGATATGGTTAGATCCTATGATGGAGTCCCTTCAGTAGGTATGTAGGCAGAGTTGGCAACAGGGTTTGTTGCAGGGATTGGTTCGTGGGTTAGTGTTTCTGTTCTGCAGTGTGTAGTTGCTCGTGAGTATTTGCTTCAGACTGGGGGGCTATAACTCACGTCGGTAAGAATTTAGCAGTGTTTCCTAGGCCAGAGCTTAAAGAGATCTGTGTCCTATTCCTGACTCTTCCTTTTGGACGACCTTGGGCATGTTATTTAATCTCTCAGTGCCTCAGTTTACCCATTTGTGAAATACCATTCTTCTTTGTAAAGCACTTTGAGACCTACTGATAAAAAATGTGAACTAGAGATTCTTATTGTTCACTTTTGAATAGTCACATGGGTGTCCTTGGGACTACTCCCATGAGTAAATGCTCACCAACAGGAGGTAGGTTTTCCCTTCATGTTCATGAAGTAGTATGAAGATATACAAAGCTTCAAAAAATGTAAGTAACATTACTCAGAAACTATTATTAAAAAGAGCCCTGGGACTAAAAAAGTGTGAGTATTAATGGTTCATTGACTTGGAAGCTTAGAAAATGCCTGCCCACAGTTCTGCTTGCGTTAGTGAAAGTTATAATGGTCCTGGCTTTCATGATCCCCCAAAGGTCACTAAATTGATCCATAATTTAAATTCATTCAAAATAAGGAAGAGCAAGTTGCATCAAGGGGAATTCGGATCCACGTTGGTTTGGAGTATTCTGAAAACTTTGTCAATGTATTGGGAGATTACCAGGTGTTCTAGTGAGTCTGAGACAGTCTAGAGTTCCTTTGACTCTCTAGGTGTCCTGACATTATGTCCGAACAGTGACGTGTACTAACTTTTGCTGCTGCTCAGCGGTCTCCTTCCATTACTCTGCCAAATGATTTTGAAACCCTGACCCATTCCCTATGTGGACATCTGCATCGTCAAACATACAGGCTGTCAAAACCAGCTGTTGGCGTAAGGAGAAAAACAAAAACAAACTTTTGATGCATTCACAGATCCTTCTGGTGATGCTGCAAGCTATTCTCAGGGGCTTCTGTCCCTAAAATTCTGCCAGGACCTAACAGAACTGAAGATTTGGTCAGCTTAATGCATCGTTCAATAATTATAAAGCTGCTGGTGCTTCCATATTCCAAGTAAGAAGAATACAGTAAAGTCATTTCAGATGTCTTATTGCTGTATAGTAGAAAGTTGCAAGAGGTTTAGTCATGTGTTCACCTTTCTCCCTAGAGAGGCAATGCTGGGATTCTCTTTGTTGGCTTAATTTTATAGTCTGCATCTGCCGCTGATTAACAGTGGGAACTTCTAAGTGCTGACCAACTCTTTTCGCAGCTCTCTAAATAATCGGAAAGACACACAAAGTAATAAAAAGAGAGAAGAGGGTGAGAATCCATATTAAAGACATTAATAATGTGAATGGAAGTCTATTTAAATAATGCTTTGGAACAGACTGTCAAGCATTAGTTTAACATACAAGTTATTTCTTTCTTGACTAAATGCTAGAACCTTCTGGGGAATTCATGGGCCAGCCTTTAATATTCACAGATTTAGGGAACAGAGGGCTGACGTGAGTTCTCCTGCATATGGCCCCATGCTTTATTATTGGTCCCACTCCAGGCTCTGTTCTCAAGTAATGGAGATTTAGACAATTTAATGTATGACATATTAAAACAATAATGATTAAAAATGCAAATTAGATTAAAAATAATGAAGTATGTACTTTTGTTTTGCAGAAGTAAAATGTTCCTTATGACATATAGAAATAAGGTCGAAATATGTACGCCCATTTTAAACCAAGCGCCTTAATGAGGTCTGTAATGTCCTCGCTATAGTGTAAAATATAGAGATATGCTTATGCATCATGCACTGTGAGCTAATGGCTTTTTTGACAATATTGAATGTGTTAATGACTTTAATGTGGTGGAACATGGTTTTGGTCAAAGTTTTATAATGAATTTAGATTTGTTTTCGTCATCTTTTTTTTTTTTTGCACCGCCCAGTGTGTGTGTGTGTGTGTGAGTGTATCTATATACATAAATATATATAAATATTATAAATATGCACACCAGCTCTGAGGGACCACAGTCTGCTCTGAGGTACGCTGGTGCAGTGTCTTGTTCCCAGCATGACTCACGCAAAAAATGCACATGATATTAGCACTTTAGGTTTTAATTCTGCAGGTCTAGTCTGTTTGATCTTTCCTATCTGGAAGAAAGCAATAAAAACATTGTGACCCTCATATGAGTAAGATGTCTGGGATTTGGTCTTTAGTGTGTAGTGGATATGCCATTGTTTTATTTTTACGCAAAATTGCTGTGTAATTATTTTCACAGGGACCTGATCCTGCAAAGTGAAAAATATCAGTGCAAGCTGAGATGCTTGGCATTGATTGTCTCATAGAAGACCCTGGGTATTGGTCACTTTCTGCCTTCTGCATGATGAGGCTATGAACCTGTGAATAGCCTTTTTCTTGACAACCAAAATACACGTGCATAATGTTACTTCTCAGAGAAAGAAAATGAACATTTCTGTGGGCTCCTGTCACTCCTTATTTTCACATTTTCACACATTGTATCAACAGGGAATGTTAATTTAAGAATTATGACAGATTCCCTCATCTTTCCTTCATAATGTAGCAGCAGTTCATTTCAACTCACATCAATAGCATTCCTACTGACCAAGATTATAGCTCAGTTGGAAAATAAGTCATTCAAATATCCTGACATAAATATTTTGGAGCATTTTTAGATTAGGGAGAAGGGAGGGGAATCTCTGGTTTCAGATGCTATTTTTGTATGCCTGTCATGTGAAAAATGGCTGTTTTTCTATTTTTACACTGAACTTTTTTTTTTTTTTTTTTTTTACTGCTTCAGCAATAACTACCTTACATCAGCAATTTCATCAGGATTTTTAGCATGCAGTTATTCCACAAGCATCCACAGATTATAAACCCCATAAGCACTTACTGACACCATAGTCCAGTGGAGTCATTTAGAACTGTTACAATCAACACTGTCAATGATCCATAGATAATAGGTCATTAGGAGATGCTTGAATTGTATGTTGTGACGATTCCAAGCAGCGTGGAGCTGATGCGCACTTTGTACGGAAACCCCTGTCACTGAGATAGGAATCTCTCAGAAGGAAGAGGAAGAAAGAAAACGAACACAGCAAATGTCTTTGTAAGGCATTCAGATTTTAAATGACAGAGCGGCTGGCATCAGTGATGTAATAATGCTTAGTAACTATATGGTGCTTTTAATCTTTGCATCTCAAAGTACAAAAGGGAATGGGTATCCTGGTCGCCATTTGACAGATGAAGACACTGTGGTGAGAAGGGTGTCGGGGGACAGGAGCAGAGCGGAGAGAAAGCTGAGGGCTAAATAGCTGGGCTGTGGGAAGGGTGCTGCTGATGCATATATAGACACAGAGGTAGGTTGACTATATTTCCCTATGTCAAATATGGGACACATGGTAAAATTGCTCTGATATAACTGAGTTCAGCAGCGGTCAATCAGAGCTATGCAGCACAAATATTCAAAATAGCTTCAAGTTCACAGAGTCCCCCCCATAAAAAGACAAACTGTGTTATTATCTGTCTCTGCATCTTAGAAATGTGCAAGTCTGTCCATCAGTCTGTGAGTCCATCTGTTCACAAACGCCTCCTAAAGCGGGGGTGGGCAATAAAGCAGTGGTGGTTCTCCAGGGTTAGCCCCTGGTGAACTGCTGCCCCTATATTTACCCGCACCTCCACAGGTCCGGGCAATCAGAACTCCCATTGGTGGGAACGGCAATCTGTGGCCGACAGAGCGATGATACCCTGTACCTGCAGCGGTGGAGGTAAATACCGTGGTGTGGGGCCTTCCTGGGGCTAACCCTAGCAGAATGGATCTGGCCAATGGGCTGACATTTGCTAATCCTTGTCCTAAATGGTAACACCCACCAGCCCTACGAGCCACCGGCCCTAGAATTGTGGCCCCCTTGGGACCACCCCTGGGGCTGGACAGGGCAACCCCAACCCCCACAGATAGTAGAGGCTGGGCAGGGCTATTCTGCCAAGAGGTTTCTGGGGGGCAGGCATGCTGGCCACAAGGGGGGGCCAGATAGCCACCACCCCCTGCCAGAAGTGACCAGTCGGAGGAGGGGGGCCTGGGCAGGCTGGCTGGCTGGAGAAGACACGTGGCTCCCCTCCAATAACTGCTAACTCCAGGAGGCTGGGAAGTGAGCACCAGCTTCCTGAGATGAGCCACCCCTCCCCCCACTGCATTCACGTAGGAGCAGCACCACTCTCACCAAAACAGGCAACTCCAGTAACCCTCCCCCATCCGTCTGCCCTGAGCTCTCTGTCCTGAGTCTCCTACTCTGATACCTGCACAACCCTTCCCTGAGGCCCCCCCCACCTCCCACCCCTTGGCCAGAGCCCCCACCCCCTGCCTTGACTCCTGCACCCCCATCCTTGGTCCTCAGTCCCTCCATACCGTCCCTGTCCTGAGTTCTCTGCCTTGAGTCCCTTGCCCTGTATTCCCAACTCCTGCCCTGAGTCCCCCCCACACCACCCAGCTCCCTGCTCTGACTACCACATCCCCCATCCCCTACTCTGATCTCCACGAGGACCTGAGCAGCATTGGGTAAATCCTCTAGTGACTAATAATAGGTAAAAACATTGAAAATAGATATTTACAGTTAATAGTTAGTGATGTTTAGAAGTGCCTGCTTTGTCCTCATCTTGCTGTCCTCCATGGTGTGATGCTTCATGTGGACTGCATTTGTCACGTAAATCGATTTATCAGAGAATCCACTTGTTTTTTGGCAAATGGTCATAAGATGCAGCACAGTGACAGTCTAGGGCAAAATTCACTCACGCAAACAAAATATCCTTTATGGCAGAAACACTGAGATGTGATTTTTCAGGTAACCAAACTCCACTTATTACTGAAACAACACATCGAACAAGATGGTGCCCAGCAAACACAAAATGAACTCAACTGCTGTTGCCATATCTGGGTATTCTACTGCTTTCTTGTCCCTCTCTTCAAAAATGTTGCACCCCCTTTTCATAAATGGCAGTTTTCTGAGTGTTCCAGTCAGATATGTGACAGGGTATTATTGGGTTTGCATTTGTCCATTTGTCAAAAAATCGATTTTTATCTTGTTTCGGGTGGGAATTCTTGTGTGGCAAAGGCAAGACTGCTTTGTACATTATCCCATACCAGCATCCTTCTCAACAGGAACCACTCAAGTTTTCTCTGCATTGAAAGGCAGGATTCCAGTGTTCAAAGTACTTCCAAGATGTAGAATAAAAATTCTCGACTGCATTGTAAAATTCCTGTTCCTTAATTTCCCCAAACTCAGCCAAAGACTGCAGCAGGGTGTTTTTGTGTGTGCTGTAACAAATCTTTCTCTGAGCCTCATGCTAAATTATTTTGAAGGGTAGGAATATTCAGCGCAACTTCTGTCACTGAGGCTATGTCTACACTACAAGGTTTTTGCGCAAAAACAAGTGTTTTTGCACAAAAACCAGTGGAGCTCCACACCTCAAGCACGTTTTTGTGCAAGAAAATCGACAGAACAGAGGGCTTTGCTGGAAGAGTTATTCCTCTCCCCACAAGGAATAACTACTCAATAGGCACTTCTGTGCTCCTCGTTTTAAATGTACAAGAACCCTACAGGGGCTCTTGTATATTTCAAAGGAGGAATGCGGAACTCTGTGTGCAGCCCCAGGCCAGCAGGAAGTCCCACTGACTCCGGGCTCCATGAGAGCAATTACCCCAGGGGCTCCTGTGCATTTCAAAGCAGAAGTGCCCATGTGGAGCCTGGAGTCAGCGGGACTTCCTGCTGGCCCCGGGCTGCACGTGGGCATGCCAGCTTTGAAATGTACAAGACTCCCCAGCGGGGGCACTTGTGCATTTCAAAGCGGAAGCGACTGCATGGAACCTGGGGTCAACGGGGGACTCAAAGTTCCCCACTGACCTTGGGCTCTATGCGGTGCTGCCACTTTGAAATGCCACACAGAACCGGGGTCAGCTCAGGACTCCCCAGCTGACACCGAGCTCTGCACGGCATTTCTAAAAAACCCAGGGTCAGCTCAGGACTCTCCAGCAGACCCCAGGCTCTGTGCACTTTGAAATGATTTGATCTGATAGAAGTAGCAAATGGGGGTAAGGAGGGAGAACGACTAGTCAACTCGACTATCCGATAAGCATTTGCTTACCAGATAGCCAACTAGTCCTTAACATCCTTAATCCCCACACCCTTAATCCTCCATAAGGGAGAAGCGGTGGATGTCATATACCTAGACTTTAGTAAGGCATTTGATACGGTCTCACATGATATTCTTATTGATAAACTAGGCAAATATAACTTAGATAGGGCCACGATAAGGTGGGTGCATAATTGGCTGGATAACCGTAGTCAGAGAGTTGTTGTTAACGGTTCTAAATCCTGCTGGAAAGGGATAACAATTGGAGTTCCTCAAGGGTCTGTTTTGGGACCGTACTGTTCAATATCTTCATCAATGATGTAGATATTGGGATAGAGAGTACGCTTATTAAGTTTGCAGATGATACCAAACTGGGTGGGGTTGCGACTTCTTTGGAGGATAGAGACATAATTCAAAATGTCCTTAGCAAGTTAGAGAAATGGTCAGAGGTAAACAGGATGAGGTTTAATAAAGAGAAATGCAAAGTGCTCCACTTAGGAAGGAACAATCAGTTCCATACATATAAGATGGGAAGCGACTGTCTAGGAAGGAGCATGGCGGAAAGAGATCTAGGGGTCATAGTGGACCACAAGTTGAATGAGAGTCAACAGTGTGATGCTGTTGCAAAAAAAGCAAATATGATTCTAGGTTGTATCAACAGGTGCGTTGTAAGCAAAACTCATGAAGTCATTCTGCCACTCTACTCTGCGCTAGTTAGGCCTCAGCTGGAGTACTGTGTCCAGTTCTGGGCGCCACATTTCAAGAAAGATGTGGAGAAATTGGAAAGGGTACAGAGAAGAGCGACAAGAATGATTAAAGGTTTAGAGAACATGATCTATGAAGCCAGGCTTCATGAACTGGGCTTGTTTAGTTTGGAAAAAAGAAGATTAAGGGGGGACATGATAGCGGTTTTCAAATATCTAAAAGGGTGTCACAAGGAGGAAGGAGAAAATTTGTTCCTCTTGGTTTCTGAGGACAGGACAAGGAGTAATGGGCTTAAAGTGCAGCAGGGGAGGTTTAGATTGGACATTAGGAAAAAATTCCTAACTGTCAGGGTGGTCAAATATTGGAATAAATTGCCAAGGGAGGTGGTGGAATCTCCCTCTCTGGA
Organism: Pelodiscus sinensis; assembly: GCF_052426305.1. Taxonomy (NCBI): domain Eukaryota; kingdom Metazoa; phylum Chordata; order Testudines; family Trionychidae; genus Pelodiscus; species Pelodiscus sinensis. The sequence continues at coordinate 12,020,374 of NC_143068.1, read as the reverse complement.
GATATTTAAGAACAGGTTGGATAGACAGCTGTCAGGGATGGTGTAGACGGAGCTTGGTCCTGCCTTGAGGGCGGGGGGCTGGACTCGATGACCTCTTGAGGTCCCTTCCAGTCCTATTATTCTATGATTCTATGATTCTATGATCACACACAGGCTGCCTTTCCTATTGGCTGCCTGCCTTTCTGGCACTGAGCCCTGCTTGAGAGCACCACCTGCTGGCGACCGCCTGCCGCATTCACCTGCCAGCCTCAAACAGGAGGCTGCTAGTTCCATTGACCTCAATTGACCAGCAGGGGGCGCACCAGAGCTGAAAATATGGGACAATTTGCCTGTTCTTTAAAAAAAAACAGGACAGCTTCAGGAGATCTTAGATATGGGCCTGTCCCATTAAAAACGGAATGGATGGTCACCTTATACTGAGGGAAAGGGGGTTATGCTGTGTATAGGTGCTCATGGGGGAATGGAGGGGGACTGAGGAATGCATCGCCACAGAGGGGATGAGGAGCAGGAGGCAGGAGATACAAACAATAGAATAAGAGAAAGAGAGGAGGAGGAGCCCTGGAGGTTGGATTCGAAAGAGGCAGGAGAGGCAGAAGCCAGAAAGTAGAAAGTGGCTTGGAGGATAAGTGACTTATGCAAAGGTCATGGAACAAATCAGTGGCAGAGCCAAGAGCAGAATCCTCACTCCCAGGTTATGTATAGAGTGCAGGCTTCTTTCCAAAGAAGCTTTTCCAGATGAGATCTTCTGAATAAACTTCTTCCGAAAGAGAGTGTCTACACAGCAAAAGCGCATCGAAAAAGTGATCAGCCTTTTCGACAGATAGCGTCCACACTGAATGGACGCTGTCTCGCATTTAAGCTGTGATTACTATCAATGGAGTGGCCACCAGGGCACCTGGGCTTTTTCCTCTTTCCTCTTCTTTTGAAAGGACTCCCTCTTCCCCATCCACATACGCCTTTTCCGAAAGAGCTCTTCCGGAAAAAGGCTTCTTCCTCACAGAAAGAGGTTTTCCAATGTTGGAAAACCCCCCTCTGTTCTTTTGATTTTCTTTTGAAAGAACATGATTGCAGTATGGACGTAATTGAAGTTTTTTTGGAAAAATGGCCATTTTTCCGAAGAAACTTTGTAGTATAGACATAGCCCTTTTCTTGTTCCCTATCCACTAGACAATACTACCTAACGGTGGAAGGGCATGGTGAGTGGATAGCTCAGTCCTGATCCATGTTTAGAATTCTATTTAAAATGTAGTTTGTCTCTGTTCCCATTGCTGTAATTCCTCGGTCCCAGTCCCTTCACCCACCCATTCACATTGTAATTCAAGGTAGAAACTCCATCCTCCCTGAGAAGTTGTTTCTCTGTCCCCAAAAGGGAGAGACTCCATTGGGCAGGTCAAATATCTTGATAAAAAACATATTCTGTGCATCCATAAGCTGGAAACTCTGGTTTTCCAACCATTATGGCCAGTGAAGGAAAGCACCTTCGATTAATAAACAGGTTTACACTTTATATTTCTAATTTAAGTTATGCATATTCATATTCTAAAACATATTTCCATAAAAACCGGGGGGGGAGGGGTGGTGCAAAGCCGAAGGGGGGGCTCGGGCAGCGGGGCACCCCAGGCGCGCCTGGGCTGCTCTGCTGCTGGCTTCCCCGAGGCTTTGCAAAGCCGTGGGGGGGGCTCGGGCAGCGGGGCACCCTAGGCGCGCCTGGGCTACTCCGCTGCCGGCTTCCCCGAGGCTTTGCAAAGCCGCGGGGGAAGCCGGCAGCGGGACAGCCCAGATGCCCCGCGGCTGTCCCGCTGCCGGCGTCCTCAGAGGCTTTGCTCCCCGTCTCCCTGGTCTGCTGATCTCCAGGGAGACGGGGAGCAAAGCCGCGGAGGACCCAGGCAGCGGGACCGCGGTGCGTCTCGGTCCGCTGCCCGTGTCTTCCTGGTCTGCTGGGGTGGGGGTGGGGGGCGCAGCTGGTATGCCCCCCCCCCCCAGCAGACTAGGCTTTTCTCCGGACGCCTGTGGCAGAGGAGCTGGGGTGCTGCCAGTTGGTCCCGCAGCGCCGCTCTGGGCGCTACTGGTCCAACCCAGCAGCACCCCAGCTGCTCTGGTCCTGATTCAGCCACTGCTGGTCAGTTTCAGCCGCGGCTGGTCAGTTTCGGCCGCTGCTGGTCAGTTTCAGCAGCGGCTGAATCAGGACGCCTGGGGCAGAGCAGATGGGGTGCTGCTGGGTTGGTCCAGTAGTGCCAAGGAGCGGCGCTACTGGAGCAACCCAGCAGCACCCCAGCTGCTCTGCCCCAGGCGTCCTGATTTAGCCGCTGCTGAAACTGACCAGCGCTGACTACAGGAAGCCCGAGGCAGAGTTGCTCTGCCCCGGGCTTCCTGGAATCAGCTGCTGATCAATTTCAGCAGCAGCTGACTTGGAGACGCTTGGGGTTCTTAGGTTGATTCTGTATGTAAGTCAGAACTGGCGGTCAGTTTCAGCAGCGGCTGAATCTGGACGCCAGTTCCGACTTACATACAGATTCAACTTAAGAACAAACCTACAGTCCCTATCTTGTACGTAACCCCGGGACTGCCTGTATGTGTCCAGCCTGTGGCATGGAGGCCTTTCATACTAGATGACAACTTGGAAGTTTTAGCCTGAATTCATGAATGGGCATCATTCTGTCCCATTGGGCTGAGAGATATGTTGTGGTAGATTCTCTGGTAACTAGGTATGTAATATATAGCTATGTCTGCTAATGCCCTTTGAAATTGGATGGGATTGCTAGAATTTTTTATCCATTAGTTTAAAAAATACTAAAGGTCATATTCTTATAACGTTCCTGTGATTGAATTGCACTTTCCTGTGTAAAAAGTCCCACTGCAATCACTGGGTATATTCAACATGAGTAAAGCTAGCACACTCTAAACCCAAAATACTTATTGTTTTCATATAGCAGCATTATTTTCTTCCACACTAGCATGACCAAGAATATGAGTTCAACCTCCACCGTCATTCGCAGATAACACAAGAGACTTCAAGTGGGATTTATCTGTTTACTGACTAAACCTCTTGGATGAATGAAGGCTCAAGAAGTGTGATGCTGAAGCTGAGAACAATAAGGCCCACCTAGTCTCTGCCAGCTATTTAAAGAGCTCACTCAGTTCAGCCTCTTTAATGGGAAATAAACTTTTCTTTCACAGACTCAGTACTTAATTACACCAACTCTGTGAAGCATCTAATAAGGTGAAGGGCAGTAAAGTCACACTCCAACACCCTTCAGGTTTGAGTTTTCCCACATAAAATTTAAAAGAAGAAATCGTTTTTTAATACCTCACCAATCCATAGGATTATTTTAATGGAATGTCAGGCTTCCATAGAAACACATAGCTTTAAATAAAACCAATCATCATAAGATATGTGAAGCATGTTTTAAAGACATGCTTTGATTCATAAATTTATATTCAGATATCACAGAAACTATTTAGGTTTTGTTGGGATATATGATCAATGTTATTATTATAAACAAGTGTGTGTATGTGCATGTCTGTCTGTCCATTAGATCTTAACTGATGACATGATGGCTTTACTAAAGACAAAGGGTGTTTTGCCATTAACCCTCTGTATCCCTGCCAAAAATCTTGAGTGCTAACTGGGGTGCTCTCTCATGCCCCTTTGCTGTTCCTCTGAGTATCCCTCAGTGCACCCCTCCCCTTGCAGGCACCTTTCGCCTATGCTTATGAATTGTGTTTCACTCAATTAGCAAGGGAAAAGGCATGTTTTAGCTGAGATGAGACTATGAGGTGTGAGTTTTGAATTTGAACTTCCCTGTATTCAGAGGTGTTTGGTTTCAGGGTTGTAATCCAGGCCTCTCTGATTTTCAGAAGCAGTTGGGAAAGTCTGGGCATTGTACAGACTGAACCTCTTTAGTCCACCACATCCATGGTCTGGCATGATTTTAGTAAGCTGGATGTCCTCTGTCATGGGTCTACACAGCAGGGCTAAAGCCTAATAAGCTACACAACTTGAGCTACGTCAATTGTGTAGCTTAAATCAAAATAGCTTATTTCCACTTATGGCGCTGTCTACACAGTTAGAGCATTCTTTCTCCAACTTCCCTTACTCCTCATAAAATGAGGGTTACAGGAGTTGGAATAAGAAGTCCTCCAGCTTGACATTATTTCAACATTATGTCGAAATAAATGCTTGCTGTGTAGATGCGGATTATGTTCTTTTGGAATAAGACCAGTTATTCTGAAATAATACTGCTGTGTAGACATAGGCCAAGTTTCCTGCAGTCCAATAAAGTTTGTTTACTGTCACCAGTCTGGCTCTCAGTGTTCTATGCTGTTGTTAAGCTCTAATTTACCCCAAATATCTTCTAAGATCCCAGTAAGCAGAGGAAGTGTTGGTAATGCTGCTAGACAATATTGACCTCCCATAGTTTGGCAAATTCTCTGGTTCGGCAGAGTCAGGTCCCAAAGGTGCTGGACTAGAGAGACATTCAGCTTGTAATATGAGTTCTTTATATGCATTCTTATTCTGTTTCTTCTTCCTCATTCTCTGTTCCTTCCAAGTGCCGAGAGCTCTCAAAAGAAGCAGCCACAGCAGCAAGCTTTCTCCCCATAGGGAGCACTTTTTAAATGACAATCTTATTTTGTATTATAGCTCCTCTCCATTAAATCCTTATGTACTGCTCAAGCCAAGATGAGGGTCTATTACGGTAGCTGCTACCGGCTTCAAGTTTTGCATGCTGTGTCACAATGTACTGAAAAGGCCAGAATGCATGGTTATGAATATAGTGAAATAAAAAAGCAGCCAGGGAACAGGGAACCAGTAAATTGCACCACTGTGGGGAAAGGCAGCTCCAGGAGCATCTATGGACTCCTAATTTCTTGATTGGTAGAAGATCAAATAGGCCACACAGACGACAAGTTTAGTCTTCTGCAATAGACTCTTTGCTAGAAGATATAAGGTGCCGTGTGAGCAGCTGTGTTTGCCATTCTCTTAATTAGAGGGAAAATAGCATCCCACAGCCATAGACTCTAAGCAAGAGGGATGATCAAAGGTGGATGGTATCCTCAGAATAAAGAGGCGGCCAAAAGCTCAAAAGACTGCGAATTGGAGCCATAAAAAAGAATTAATAGGATGCCCTTCCAAAACAACATTTTTTTTGATCTGATAAAAACCAAAACACATATAACAACTGCAACCATTATGCTCAACACAGCATTTTAAAAGTTCACATGCTTACAAACATCCCGCTATGCATAAACTGTGATTCATTTGGGATGTTGTTAATTAATATTGGCATAGTTTAGCCTCCTACTGCTGGCCAGCTTCTTGCTCAAAAAGAATTGTTTTAAAAAAAAAGCGCAATATTTCATGTGGAAACCATAAAGCTCTACTTCAGCTGTTAGACAAGTCTATTAAGGCAAAAGGGGGGAGGAAGGGGATGTCCAAGTTTTTTTCCCCATTGGTTACACTGAGTTTCTTTACTGTTGGCAACACAAACAACCTGATTCTTTTGCAAGCTGGTGACCACCCGTAGCCGATTAAGAGGTGCCAGCCTTTTGTTACCCTGCTTTTTTAGAACAATTCCCAGATTCCAATGGGGAAAAGCTGCCATTCTCTATTGAAACTCAGAATGTTGTATCAGCCAACACGCTTGCAGCTTTTTTATTTTAATTTCCTTATATAAACTAATGGACATGGATTCTTTATTTCAAAACTAAACAATACTCCTTTTATTAAAGCTCTGCATATGGCTGTTTAGCAACTAAGCACTAAATCCATGGAATAGAGGAAGAGTACAGCAGTAGTGGATTAATATATAAATGGATTGTTTTTCCCCCTCTCTAAAGCCTCCTTAAGTGCTGACTAACAAAAATAAAACCTGAAAACTTTGTGTGCTAATTGTCATGTTCCTTGGCTTCCAGCCCATCTGCTGCCTATCTTCCTTTGCATTTTAAAAAGTTTCATGTAAGAGCTTTTTTCTTCTGTCTACAGGCATACTATGCAGCTTATTCAAATCTACTGATAGGTCAGAGGGTCAGAAAAGTGTCCCTCCTCTGCCTTTATTTAAGCAAAAAGCAAGAGTGCTTGAAAACATCCCCAAATAGCAACATACCACATACAGCATATCACAGACATAATGGCTGTCTTTGTGTTTTCCCTAGAAATAAACATGAAGGGCAGGTCCTCACTTAGGCCAGGTCTACGCTGGGGGAGAAAGTCGACCTAAGATACGCAACTCCAGTTACGTGAGTAGCATAGCTGGAGTCGATGTGCCTTAAGTCGAATTTCTACAACATCCCCGTTGCGGGAAGTTGACAGGAGAAACTCTCCTGTCAGCTTCACTTACTCCTCAAGTACCGAATTTGACAGAATGTGCCTGGAGTACCGAAGTCGATGGGGGTGCAACCAGAAGTTAATTTAGCAGTAACTTACTAGACCCACTAAATCGAACCCCGGGAGAGCGATCTCCATAGCATCCATCTCCCAGTAAGTGGAGACAAGCCCTAAGCACCACAAAAGTACTGAGCTAGCTCCTCATCTGTTGTACATTCATGTCATTCCACTGAAGTCAGTGAAGCCACACTGATTGGCAACAGCGGAGGATCAGTCCCATGGTGCAGCTTATTAAATGGGCCCATGAGGATTCCAGCATGTGTCAGACCCATCGTCTCTGAACTTGTATCTCAGGAGAAGAGTGATTTAAAAAAATATGTTTCTCGTTAGTATACTCTGGGGAGTACATGTGAGAACAAGTGATTGATACACCTGGATGGCTTTCGTCTCACATATTCCAGTTCAGATGATATAACTAAACACATCACCAGAGCTGTTTCTGGAGATATCTGCAAAAGAAATAAAACAGGACTCGAGCACCCTTCTTTCTCTCTTTCTCACCCACACACACACGCTACTAAATTCCTGTAAAGAAAGACTCTCTAAGTGGTTTTTCTGGCCCTCGCAGATGATTTTTAAGAGTCTTTTTTAGCAGAAGAGAGTAGGTGTGCCCAAGAACAACAAAAAACATTTGGCCAAGCCTCATTTCTCCTTCCCTTCCTCTTTAGTTTCAATTTCACAACTGCTGTTAGTAGGAAGCAGTCTCTAGGGCTACATCTAGACTACATCCCTCTGTTGGCAGAGGGATGTAAATGAAGGACTTTGAAATTGCAAATGAAGCCAGGATTTAAATATCCGGTGCTTCATTTGCATAATCACATAATGGTGCTCTTTCGAAAAAGCTCTATTTCGAAATTGAAACTACAGTCTGGCTATGTATAGACTACAAACCTCTTTTGAAAGAAAGCGTCAAGACTGCAACCAATTCTTTCGAAAAAGTGAGCCGCTTTTTTGAGACAGAGTGCCCAGGCAGTCTGGATGCTCTCTTTCGAAAAAGCTGTGTTTGCATTCAAGAACTCCTTTTTTCGAAAGAACACTTTTGAAAAAAGATGTTCTTCCTCGTAAAATGAGGTTTACCACGGTCTAAAAAACTGCCGTGTTCTTTCGATTTAATTTTGAAAGAATTCGGCAGCAGTCTAGACACAGGGGAAGTTTTTTCGAAAAAAGGACACTTTTTCGGAAAAAAACCCTGTAGCCTAGAAACACCGTCTAGACGCGGTTCTTTTGAAAATGGGCTGCTTTTCTGAAAGATCCTGTAAACCTCATTTTATCAGGTTTACAGAATCTTTTGAAAAAGGGCCCCATTTTTGAAAGAACCACATCTAGACTGAGGTTTCAATTTTGAAATAGCGCTTTTTCGAAAGAGCACCATTACGTGATTATGCAAATGAAGCGTGGGATATTTAAATCCCAGCTTCATTTGCACTTTCAAACTGCTTCATTTACATCCCTCTGCCGACAGAGGGATGTAGTCTAGATGTAGCCTAGCAGTGCCTGGAAAACCCCCAGAGCATGAGTGAATTCATCTTGCTAGGGCCTAAGACTGGGAAATGCAAGTGATCATCAAGAAATCATGAAGTGGGCCTTTGTGCTAAGGGCCAGTTTTTCAAGAAAATGGAGCACCCTTTCTTTCTTTCTTTCTTTCTTTCTTTCTTTCTTTCTTTCTTTCTTTCTTTCTTTCTTTCTTTCTTTCTTTCTTTCTTTCTTTCTTTCTTTCTACATATGGCTAATGTGTAAAAAGCTGATAATGTAAGTATAAGATGATAGAAACTTATTGCAGACAGACAGACCAGGGCAACACAAGGAAGCAATCAGATGATAAGAAATCGGCTTCCATTTAAGCACTAAAATAAATAGCCAGCTTATCAAGAGTTCAGTATGTTGGAGGCAGAGAGCTTTTGAAAATATGACCATAAATTTCACAATAGAAACTACTAAGAAATGAGTACACCTGAAAATCTGACCTGTGTTCAGACACCACAGTAGGGACTGAGTTTTTTTTTTTTTTTTTTGTTTAATATGAACCACTGAGCTGTTTTAAAAATCTAGGTCCACGTGCTAGCAAATGCACGATTTTTTCCTATTATCTGTTTCTCTTACAGTAATAGTATGTTCAATTATAACAGTAATAGAAAACCTTAAAAACAGAGTGGTTCTGTAGCACATTAGAGACTAAGAAAAAAATGTATAGTGTCATGAGTTTTCATGGGAAGAACCTACTTCTTCAGATGAGTGGCGCAAGAGGCCACTCATCTGAGGAATTGGTTTGTGTGTATGAAAGCTTGTGATATTATATATAATTTTTTTGTTAGTCTCAAAGGCCTGGTCTACACTAGGATCTTAGTCCGAAATTAGCCCCCCAAGATCAATTTTTTAAGTGATGCATCCACACTACCAAGCCCATTATTCTGAACTAAAGGGCTATGGAATTTGAACTCTGTAGTCCTCCTTTTCACGAGGAGTAACACTATTCACAAGCTTGTAAGTCAGAAATAACATTAGTATAGATGCTCTAGTGCCACTAAGTCAAACTAATCGGCACCCAGGATACCTCCTGCAGCTCCCCAGAGTGCTTCCTGGGGCTCTGAGTCAAAGGCAGGCTCTGTTTCCTCCCCATAATGAGGACACGAAACTAGAAATTTGTAAAATCAGGTGCCCAGAAGTCGAATTTAATACATTTGAAATAGTTGCCTAGTGTAGATGTGGCCTAAGGTGCTACAGGACCACTAAGGTTTTTTTTAAGTACCCCTCTGAGAGCAATAGAAAAAAATTCTGATGGAAATGTGATCTCAAAGTAAAAATCTCTCTTTTACATTAACTAGCACTTGCAATAATATGTCTACCATCACATTCAAGGTGGCTCTCAGTGACACACCTTTGTTTTCAGTAATACATCTCAACATTTCCAAATATACAGCTACTGCACTCTTCTAAAACAATTGGAAAGTGTGACTGGTAATTGCTACATGAATATACCTGCAGTCTTTCTCTTTGTACCTCTTCTAGCTGAGAATGAAAGATCTAACCATTGTTCCTTAGAACAGTATTTAACATGTGACTATGAGTCAGAAAGAAGCTTAGCTGCAGAACTTTGAGTAAAAGTTTATGTAATTGAGAGATCTGTAATGAAGAAGGACGGATTCTGCTAGCACACAGTTATATGAATAATTTTATCCAATTTCAGTAGAACTAGTTCCATACTTAAGTTTTTGTAGGATTGCTGCCTCAGAACTAGAATTATTCCGGCCAGCTGCATTTACTGTTGTTGTTAATCCATTCTTACAGACACCACAAATAGTGCATTTCATTGTGCTTCTTTATTGATCGGGGGAAAGATTCACTTTGACAGCAGTTTCAGAAAAACCAACATGTTGTCCAAGATGTGGTAGAATTATTAATTATTCTAAGTTGACATATGGAAATTTAGTGTTTAATGTTTGCCCTGACACACTAAAGCAGCATCGTGCCAAGTTACCAGCTGATGCCCAAGAATTTCTAAGTCAAAAAATAATATCTGAAATATTTTCTAGTGCCATGTTTGGATTTTAAAATTCATGCTTTGATTATTTTTGTTACACTTAAACTCCCTTTGGCAGGAAAAAAAAGGGGAGGGGTTGAAATTCCACTGCATTACCCACTGCAATCGGAATAAATTAATAGGATTTTGCAGGTTTTTGCAGTTGTATTTGTACAACTTCATCTTGAAATAATTTTAATTTCTGTGACTAGGCTTATAATTTTTTCAAGCATGCTATACAGTTGGCTGTACATAATTATGTCTTACAGCTTTAAGCACTTACAATCTGCTTACCTAAACTATTTCACTTTGAACATGGCATTTAAGTGATGGTGAAGGGACTATCTGTCATTTTCCAGCTCTGAAATTAAATGATCAGTTAATATATCAAAAATACTTAAAAATGAACAAGGAGAGTCAACATGTCTTGTCAGACAGAATACAATTATCTGCAATTATAATAACACTGCATTAGGATCTTGAATTGTACTGGACTGTGTGGTCTCTACATGTATAAATTTATCAAGCATCTGATCTGTGTGGAAAATCACAAAACAAGCTTTTTGCTTCTAGCAGTCATTATTTTTGGAATGTCCTTTCCCTGCATGTGGTGTGAGAGTTAGGTGGAGTAAGTAAATTACCGTGTAGTCCTTTTCAATATTATTAATAATACTTCCCACTTTAAAGAATATTCCTTTCACCGTTCTTAAGGTATCTCTGAAACATTGACTAAAGGCTTATCTGCATGGTGCTATAATGTGTTTTATAAGCATGTGATTTCTAAATCATACTGTCCCGTTGTACATTAATTTGTCCATGTAGACTCTTCTGGTGTGAACTAAAGTTTCCCTAGTGCATTTTCACACAGTACTGTTTCAAACAGCACTCCATTAAAGTACACTAGCAATCTACACAGAGCAATTACTACACCGTATGTTAGGGCATATTTGAAATCACACCCCTGTAAAACACTTTATCCTATGGTATAAACAAGCCTCATGCTTCTAAATGCCATGCTATAGGTAATATATATCATTTTGCCAACTAGTGAAACACAGCTGTGTATACAAACACATGCCTGATTTGCAAGGGCATTTTTTGTAATTGCATGTGCAGTTTGGGTATTTGTATGAACAAATGCTTCTTTGGGAGTCTAATTGACCATCTGTTTGTTCAGAGGCCTGATTTGCTCCTACAACAGTGGGAAGTGCATACACTAAATGGGCACACAGGCTCCTTTGCATAATGTCTTTGGTTTCTTATGTTTTAAAAATCTGGCTCTTTAAGTTTGAAAAGGAAATGTTGAGATTCTCTCATAAAAGGAAGCAATATGGAGGGTTTATAGACACTTCAAAAGCTGTAGCCTCATCATGCTTTTTAAAAGGAGAGTGCTGTATGGTATAGCAATCCTATGTCTCATACTAAAGGCAGATAGATAGGGACCATATCAGTAAAATGCAATGCTTGAAATGAACTAATCTAACACACTGATAATTCAGGTTAGAGCAAACTGGACCTTCAGCTCTGGGGGAATAAAAAATAGAAACTTAGTTAATGAAGCAGAAAAACTTGCCAGAGATTCAATCCTATGAATACATTTCAAATCAGTGAAGTTCAACTAAGTTTGAAATTTGCTTATAGGCAATCTCCTACTGCTAATTAATGAAGCAGTTCTTCAGACAGGAGCAGAGGCTGATGGAGTCTGAGGACATCTGCAAAAGGGGGATTGGTCTGGTAAAGATATCTTTGTAAAGTAGATCATAAATGTAAGAATTGTAGCTGGTTGAGGGTGACTCAGGGCTCCTTTGGGAGGGCACAGAGGTACACAGGGGGGCTATGTCTAGACTGCAGGCTTCTTTCGAAAGAGGCTCTTTCGAAAGCATCTTTCGAAAGAGCCTCTTTCAAAAGATCGCGTCTAGACTAAAGGCGGATCTTTCGAAAGAGAAATCCGCTTTTTCGAAAGAGAGCACCCAGCGAGTCTGGATGCTCTCTTCCGAAGACGGCCTCTTTACATTGAAGAACGCCTTCTTTCGAAAGAGGGACTTTCGAAAGAAGGCGTTCTTCCTCGTAAATTGAGGTTTACCACCATCGAAAGAAAAGCCGCGTTCTTTCGAAATAATTTCGAAAGAACGCGGCTTGAGTCTGGACGCAGGGGAAGTTTTTTCGGGAAAAGGCTACTTTTCCCGAAAAAACCCCTGAGTCTGGACACGGCCGGGGATCCCTGGTTTACCTAAATGCAAAATAGTTCACCAAAGAGTGGTGTAGGAGGTCTCAAGAGACAATAATCCACAGATTGTCATAATCATTGTCAAATGTATGTTTGGGTAGCATTTAAGGAGTTATGTATCTGTGCTAAAAAATATGGAGTTAAGAGAGGTCACCAGGAAGTGGAAATGTTCCTGTTAGGCAGGAAATAAGATGTCTATCTCTTGTCAGGTCATTTATATATTAGAATAGAAGCATGGCCATACTGGGTCAGACCAACGGTCCATCTAGTCCAGTATCCCATCTCCTGACAGTAGCAATGCCAGGTGCCCCAGAAGGAATGAACACAACAGGTAATCACTGAGTGATCTATCCACCGTTGCCATTTCCAGCTTCTGGCAAACAGATGCTCCTAGAACCATCCCTGAGAACAACCAACCCATTCTGTGCCTCATAATACTTGCCTATCCACTGACTGAACAAGGAGCAGAATGGAAGTTTGTGAAATGTTCCAGGAAGGACATCTACAGATGAAACAGAGATCAGGGATGCAAGGAAACACACAGGAGCCTCCACCAAGAAGGCGACTGACAGTGTCTTTGTTTTATGAAAGGAGGAACACAGCCAACCTGGCTGCAAAGCTTTGCCAGGATTTCGGGTGAGCACTACTCTACCAAATATGAGAGTATTTTGTTCTTGAGGCTCTATAATGGGTGTTATGATTTTATTTGGCCATTTGTTGCCTGTGCTTCTACTTGCTACCATTTGAATCTCTCTGTGTTGTCAAATAGATATATTTATAGTGAAATCGTGCATAGATTTAAGTGCAATGGCATTATGGAGAGCAGTGATCCAAGCTGGAATGGGTAAGCTGGTCTGTTTTGTTCCTTTGGAAGCAGTGTATCTATAAATACTGTGAGTGTCCCAAGGACTAAACATCCCAGGGAGGTTCTCAGAGAGCTTGGGGAGTGTGGTGTGCCAATTGCTAAGCTATAGGGCAGGCAAAAGGGCCTCCGCGGGCCACATCTGGCCCGCCAAGTGGGTTGATCCAGCCCCCAGAGGCCCTGCCGTTCCCCTGCCCAAGGCAATTAGGGTCTGGGGGCGGGGGAGTGCTGCATGCTGCTTGCAGGGCAGGTGAAGACGTCATGAGCTCCCCCACCCACAAGCCCTGATTGGCCTGGGGGCAGGAGGAGCCCTGATTGGCCTGGGTGCAAAGTTTCCTCTGCTCTCTCATCCCACCCTGCTGCGAGGATCACACGGCACTTCAAAGTGCCATACACTCATGCAGGGTGGGGGCAGGGTGAGGGAAGCTTCGCACAGCTCCACCACCTCCAGGCCAATCAGGGCTTGCGGGCGGGGGAGCACGTGACGTCTCCTCCTGCCCTGAGAGCAGCACTTGGCACTTTGAAGTGCCATGTGCTCCTCGCAGGGTGGGGGTAGGACGGGAGGAGGCTTCACACTCCCCCCGCCCTCAGGCTAATCAGGGCCTGGGGACAGGTGAGTGTGTGAAGCCTCTTCCCGCCCTGCCAGGGGCATGGGCGCCTACTGGGAAGGGGGGGGCAAAGGGGCTCCCCCACCCCCAGACCAATTATAGTCTGGAGGTGGGGAAGCCCAGAAGCATTTTGGCTCTGCCCCTTCCAAATTAGGCTACGCCCCTTGTGGGGCAGCCTGGAGCCTGGCCAAAAATTATTGCCTACCCCGCTCCAAGGTGTCAGCCTACAAGGCCTAGAGGAGAGTGCTTGTGTAGCCCATGGCTGGTGGAGTTGAATAGCTGACCAATGGCAGTCACAGTCAAGGCTGCCTCGTGCTACAGGCAGAGGTGTGAGGGTATCTCAGAGCCATGGATACTCCTGGTAAGCGTCACTGTGAGTGGAAGGTAGCTGGGGCAATTGTCTTTGACAAACAGTGATAAATTCAATAGGAATCCAAAGGGTCTTTGGAGATGAGGGTTTTACAGAGAATTGCTGTTTTTTGATTGTAGAAGTGGAATGGTATGGGAAAGGGGGAGAAGAGGTGGCGACCAGCCTAGGGAAATTATTTTAGGAAAATGTTAATCACAGGTGGGTGGAAGGGATTAGGCTTGATCCAGCAGCAGTTGCCTTCAAAGGCGAGCAGGCCGATACCTAAACGTGAGTGGGATGGAGAGAAGACACAAATTCCCTTTGCTCACCCACATCTGTAGATATACATATAAAGGAGCTATAATCTGGATGCAAGCACTTATAAAGTTTGTGGATGGCGTTTCATGTGCCAAACTGGGAGGCGTTTCATGTGCTTTGGAGAATAATTAAAATTCATATGAAAATTGGAGAAATGATCTGAAATGAATAGAATGAAATTCAATAAGAACAAATGCAAAGTAGTCCACTTAGGTAGGAACAGTCAACTGCACACTTGCAAAATGGCAAGGAGTACTTCAGAAAGGGTTTTGGGGGGTTATAGTAGATCACAAGCTAAATATAAGTCAACAGTGTAATACTATTGCGGGGGGACGGGGGACGGACCAAAGATCATTCAGGAATGTAATAACAGGAGTGCTATAAGCAAAGCATTAGAAGTAATTCTTCCATTCTACTCCTCAGTCCATTGTAGTATTGTGTCCAATTCTGGAAACTGCCTTACAGGAAAGATGTGGGCAAATCAGAGAAGTCCAGAGCAGGTGAAAAAAAGATTAAATGTCTAGAAAACATGACCTATGAGGAAAGATTGAAAAAACTGGGTTAGTTTAGTTAGGACAAGAAAAGAGTGAGGAGGGACATAACAGTTTTCAAGTACATAAAAGGTTTCTACAAGGAGGAGGATGAAAAATTGTTCTCATTAACCTCTGAGGAGAGGACAAGAAGCAATGGGCTTAAATTGCAGCAAGGGAGGTTTAGGTTGGATATTAGGAAAAACTGTCAGGGTAGTTAAGCACTGGAACAAATTGCTTAGGGAGGTTGTGGTATCTCTCTCAGTGGAGGATTTTAAGAACAAGTTAGACAAACACCTGTCAAGAATGGTCTAGTTGTTATGTAATCCCCCCTTGAGTGTAGGGGACTGGACGAAATGACCTCTCAAGGTTCCTTCCTGTCCTGCACTTCTGTGATTCAGAAACAGCTATAACCAGCTCTTTGATGCTCCCCCACCTCATTCCATGGCTAAAGCTCTGGTGCAAGAGAGTCTGGCCCAGTGTTTGGAGATTTGTGGAGAGTGATATTCCCCGAAGCGGTTTGCCTCTCCGAGAGAGCTGAAAGGCAATTTACTACAATATAAGAAATCATATTAAAAATAGGTTTTGTGATACGCTTTATGGCAGGTGTGGGGAACCTCATGCCCGGGGGCCAAATGCAGCCCCTGAGGCTCAGGGCTCCCATCCCAGCATTGGGGAGCCCACTCTGGTGCTCAAGCCCCCACCACCCTACCATGGGGCAGGAGCACACAAAATCTACTAGCCTGCCCGCCCCATCCAGAAAAGGTTCCCCACCCCTGCTTTATGGCGTACCTGAGATCAGTTTTATTTTCAATGGATATGGGGAGCTTATATGTGTATCACAGTGTATATGGTGTGCATACATATGCATGCTCATATGTGTGTGTGTGTGGTGCATATGTGTCTATTAGTGTGTACTGTGCATATAATGTTCACAAGTATGGTATGTGTGAGATGAAGACAATGTGTGTGTATGTTTTTGCACAGTGTATGCAGGGTATGTGAGTGTTTATGCACCACACATACAGTGTGCATGTATGGTACAAATGACATGTACGGATGTGTGTTGCCATATCCTTGACTTTTGTTCGTCAGTACTTTTTATGCTTTGTTGTTGGAGTCCCAACATTCTTTGACAGTACATTTTAAGGAAGAAATGCTGCACTTGGGTGTTCGTGTACAGATGCCTTTGTCCTTGGTAAAAAGAAGCACACGTGCTCATCCAAAGATAGAATTTGGGCCCTCACGCTGGGGTGGGAAATGAGTGGCCTGCAGCCTGGACATGGTTCACTCAGGTTAGTCTCTGGCAGGCTGGTGGTGCTTTTTTACCTGCACATCTGTGGTACTGTCACTTGCAGTTCCTGTTAGCCACAGATTTCCATTCTTGGCCAAGGGGAACTGTGGGAAATGTCCACATCTGGCGCACGGACCACTTAGGCTACATCTATACTGCAGCACTACTTCGGGATACCGGCGGTATACCAAAATAACTATTCTTCATCTTTTGAGTGCACCCGTTATTTTGAAATATAACGAGCTCACTATTCTGACGTCCCTGTAAACCTCATTCCACGAGGCAGAAGGGACATTTTGGATTAGCGATTTATTTTGAAATAAGTGCTGTGTAGCACCACATTTTGAAAGAAGCTATTTTGAAATTGACTTGAAATAAGTACACAATTTTTCAAAGAGCTACATTTTCAACCATTTCAGGTTAACTCATCCCTTTGCCGATGAATGAGATTATTTTTCTATATATTCTATAGAATGTGATATATGTGATAGAAGGCAAGTGTCTTGTGACATAACTAGGGTCATTAGAGAGACTAAATACAATGTTAAGTGTAAAAATACACCCAGGGATCAGCATATTTGATACACTAATAAGATTCTTAATCTCTGCCCTTCAAGCATCCACAAAGTAATATCCTAAAAATTAACCTCAACAGATTTTATAGCCCCAAACTTAGAAATGGAGAATTTTATTTTTGTGTCCAATGTTATACATTGTTAGCTGCTTGTAAACAAGCCTAGAAGTTTCATTTAAGGTTGAGGATAGTGATTCTAATCCTGCCATGTATGATCAGTAGTGTCTGTAGGTATGGTACCGAATGTGAATTGAAATACATTGCTGTGTAAGGTCAGGAGAGCTAGACAACAGGGGGAAAGATATAGCTTATTATGGAAGTAAAGGTCACACCAAGACAAATTATATCCCATGAGAGTGGAAAAAACTTCCCTTCATGAAGATACAGAAGTGTCAGTTTCTTAATGTTTACCTTTTTGCTGCCTCCACGCTATGATACCGATAGGAATGGAACTTGTGTCGAAATGGCTCAGTGTTGGCTGTACAGTGACTATTCTTTTCTCTCTGGTGTGATGTGCAATTTAATGTTTTTTTAAACAGCTTGGACCAGATCCTCAGTTGGGGTGAATTAAAGTCAATGGGGCTAGCCTGATTTATACTAGCTGAGAACTGGACTTGTTAGTTACCGTGATATAGTTAACCCAGCTAAGCACGAAATTTGCTAGCTCTTCTAATCTCATGGAACAAGTGATTTTATTCTTTGTATACTACCACTCCCAGGAGAGGGCTGGTCTCTCTCTTTCCTACATTGACTTTGTGGATTTATGCACAAGCTAAGTAAGTTACAGTTTAGGGCCTCAGTTTATGAGGGGCCTCTAAATAAAAAAAAAATTACTATTTTTTAATTGCATCCTCACCTATATACTGGTATATATGCAAATATATTATCTCTATTTTCATTGTCCTTTCTGTTAGAATAGTGCACATTTTTTGGTAATACTATGGGGATTCTTAAACGTGACATAGCTTAGGGCAGGCATGTCCAAAGTCCGGCCCGTGGGCCAATTGCGGCCCGTTTCCGGTTTAATACGGCCCCCCGGGTAATTTGGCAATATCTATCTTTTATGGCCCCCAACGAATCCATATGTATTGAGATGAATACATTGTAAAATCTCAGTTAATGTCAGTTGGTCTAAATCAGTTATAAATATATTTGGACACAACATGTATACTTGGTGTTATGTTCCTGTTCATATTTTTTGAACTTAAAAGTTGACAGACAACCTTTATTACCAATAATATGTAATGTACTTTACAATGTTCCTGACATATATTTCAGCTTCCTGGATTTTTTTTCACCTGGCCTTCAGATATGAAAGGCAGAGTGATTTAACACCTGTTTAGATTTGTCATCCATGTGACAAAATGAAAAGTATGCCATTTGCAATAAACTTTGCATAAAATAGTTAATTTGCATTTAATTTTAATGGTTCAAAGAATGTCAGGCAAAATGGTCGGCCCTCACACATGTTCACTTCATCAAATCTGGCCCTCTTTGAAAAAAGTTTGGACACCCCTGGCTTAGGGCCTCAGCATGTCTTAATCCGGCTCTGGTGATGAAAGCTAATGGAAGGCTCCTGGATGGACCCACAGCAAGGACTCATTTAGAAAAGATTTTTGAGCTACATCCCAGTATTCTTACTTGGTTTTTGTTTAGTCTTCACTTGTACATAGGTGTCACTGGCTAGCTGCTTGAGGAAGGGTTGTAGGACTAAATTATGAATAAGTATGTCAGGATGTATCCCTTTATAAGTAGATAACGGAAAATGTCCTCCTGTAGCATGTAGAATAGTGACTTTCCAATCATGACAAATTATTATAACTCTTTCCTTAGCTACCAGAGCAATTTGATTTGGTTCAAACTTCCACCATGCAAGACAGGTCTTCATAAATGGATGGAGCCCTGTCTGTCAGAATCAGCCTCCTCCCCCATCATTTATTAAGGAGCCCTGGTATCTTGCATGATTTGAGATCAGACCAAATGAAATATCCCCAGTAGTTTAAGAAATCATCTCGGCCAAATTCTCTGCTCTTGGAAGAGGCTGTTGCTCCATTGGACGTGCTCTTAATTACATCCAAACCACTTTGTGCCCTACCAACTTTCATGATGAGAGCTTAGACAATGTGGGTTCTGCAGGTGGAGGCATCTGATTTCTTGCTGTGTTTAAAAAAATGGGTAACATAGTGCTATATATTCTAGATCTTTAAATAATATTCCGTTTCTATCCACTTGTGCACTGTCTCTCTCTCTCTCTCTCTCTCTCTCTCACACACACACACACACACACACACCCACACACACACACACTATATTTTTCACTATTTCCAGAATGTAATGCCATTTTCCAATATGAAACCTAAAACCATTGCAAAAGAACTGGAGAACTGTACATATTGCTTATTAGCATTACATGTGGAAGACCCATTAGCTTTGGCCACTTCTTGTTACAGATGCATTAGCTTTTTGACCTTCATAATAACAAGTAATGAAGGTTGCTTAATTAGCTAATCATGAAGACCAGGCAACAAATTAAAGTAGATTGAATCTTCACCAGTAAAGAAGAAGAGACCTGATGACTGTGGCATCAAAACTCTGGCACCGGCAATCAACTCATGCTATGATTGCCTCATCCAGGCAATCAACTCATGCTATGATGCAAGTGCTCTGTAGGTGCAAGTGATATTACAGCAAATCTAAAATACAGCTGATGGCCAGTGCAATTAATATTGACACTCTGCAAAGTCTTGGGGACTTGTAATAGCTCATATGATTGTATTGGCAAAGGAGATTTTCTGAAACTCATAAAGGTCTCGTTATCAAGTATGGTTTGGATTCTGCTTTTCACTTTTGCTTGTTGTTACATCTTCCCCTCCATTGTACACAGGGAAGAAAGACAAAACCTAAATAAACAAACCAGAAAAACCTGGAGGGAAAATTCTAATTAAAAACATAACTGGGGGAATGAAGGGGAATCAGTGGAATCACATCCATACAGGCTCTTGTTTATGAATGGAAACTGGTTTGTTGGGGAGAGACTGGCAGAAGTAAAAGAACCAGAACTTTGGAGGCTCCAATGCAATGCCATAATTTACGAGATTTCTTTTGCTGCCGGACTCAGAGGGTCAATGAGCAGGAAACAGACTTCTGGTAAGCATCAGCTTGGAGGCAAAGCAGCTTTGTGGTGATGTTACTGGGGCTTTCAGAGAGTACCCATTGTTGCTAGAAAGCTGCATAAAAATATGGTAGCAACCATGAGGTTTATTCCCTTGCATTTTAATGTTTTGCAGCATCTCGTTTCACCCACACAGATCCTATGATTCAGATGTAAAAGCAGAGGCTTTAATACAGAATAAAGACGTTCTTGAACTCTAAAGGACTATGGGATGCTATTTTTGTTCACTGTTGGCATTAAGTTAAATCAATTACAAATCTTACTGAAAAGATTTTCCAGAGGATTCAACCTGCCATCAGGCCACTAGGACTAAGGGAACACCAGGCTAATGGGCAAGACCTCCCCAGTTAGGTTTGTGTGTATTTTTAAAGTCTTTTAAGCTCTTCCTTAGGAATGGTGGTATTAGTGCAGAGAGAGACGGAAGAAATCAAAAACTCAACCCCATTTGGTATTTCCAACCTTTCTCTGTTTGTCAGCCCTCTTAAAGGGGGAAAAGGTCCTCTCCCGGTCGGCTTATTTGTAGATACTACATATGACAATAGATTTGTATTCTAGTGGCTGGAGACCTGTGCACTAACTCAGCTTACCTAGTTAATGGGAATTTACCTTTAGCTCAAGTGTGGAAGCACTTTTTCTTTCAGGTCTCAGGATCCTTTTTTCAAGTTCCAGCAAAGACAAATTAATCAGAAGACAATTGTAGTTTGCTTTCTTTCTTTCTTTCTTTCTTTCTTTCTTTCTTTCTTTCTTTCTTTCTTTCTTTCTTTCTTTCTTTCTTTCTTTCTTTCTTTCTTTCTTTCTTTCTTTCTTTCTTTCTGTCTACCAACCAACCAGCTTGAGGTCACCAGAAGCTATAATAACAGAGGAGAGAAGTTAATGAGTATTCCCTGAACTCCATGGGTCTCCATACTTCTCTTACTTAATTATTAGCTGTCAGTTGGACTTTTGATCATGCTTACTGAAAACAAATATGTTTCAAAGTAAATGGGCGGTAATATGATTGGAGATGCAGTCTTAGAAATCTGCCTTTTTACTAATTTATAAAGAGATTGTGAAATTAGAACTGAAAACATGTACATGTACGATTCTTAAACTTACTGCAAATTCAGTTTTTAAAAAAAACTCTATGTAGGAATCTCACTGAGCAATAAGATGTAGTTGAATTAAAATATTTCCACTAAAATTAATGAGCCAAACTTAGACTGCTTGAATTGACTCTACAGTGTGCTGACTTAAAGGATTTGAATGTGTTTGCATTTCTTGGCTTCCATATAACGTTTTGATAGAATATACCCTACAATTACTATACATTTGGTCCTTGTAATGGGCAAAATAGTTAAAAACATAATAATAAAAATATTTTTTGCTTAGCATTGACACTGTTCTACATGGCCATTAGTAATTATGGTGTTTTGTGTAAAACAAAAAAATCAGGTTCAAGTATACAGAAGTCATGCAAATTCTAATGTTACTGTTCAAAATTTCATATGAGGCTTTGTGGGATGGGCAGTTTTGGAGGACATATTCAGAATCACATCAGAGCAGATCAGGCTACTATCTTATTTTTCAGTTTGTTGGTAAAAAGTAAAATGGAGGATAAATTCCTCATTTTGCTGTGCCTAGGTGAGTGTTTCTCAATGTGGTCTGCAAAGACACTTTGAGAAACCTATTCACTGGCTGCACTGGTTTATATACTGGCACCACAGCCACAGAGACTCGCGGCTCCTATTGGCTCCGTTTCACCATTTGCAGCCAAGGGGAGCCACAGAAAGTGGCAGCCCGGCCCACACCACTTCCCACAGCTCCCCTTGGCTGCAAATGGTGAAACCGAGCTAATAAAAGCTGTGAGGTTCCGTGACCACAGCACTGGTAAATAGACAGACTGGTGCATCCAGTTAATAGTTTTCTCAAAGTGATTTTGTGGACCACTTTGAGAAACACTGGCCTAGATACATCCCCAACTGGGTACATCTTCCCTGTGACCTGTAAAATAACTTGTTTTGTATCAATTAGCAAATACTACACCATGACAAAATAAGTTCAATTTAACTTCCTATTATATCATGATACAGCATATTTCACAGCAGCATTGCTGAGTGAAATACGGTTGTTGTGTGTTATTACATGGTATATTGGGTTATACATAAATCGTAATTCACCAGCTATCTAGCATCCTCTGACATGCCAACTAGACAATTCTCAACAGCCCATTTGTTCTTATTTCCAGTCATAGAGCAGCATTGCTGTCAACTCCAGAGGATAGTTATCCTTTGTCCTGTAGGGCGAGAAGGTAAGTAACTGCAAGACCCAGCGCAAGAATCAGGAATACTAAGGCAAGGTCTACACTGGGGCCAAGCTTGAACTATGGTACCCAAATCCAGCTACAAGAATAGCATAGCTGGAGTCTACCTTTCTTAGTTCGAATTTCCATTGTGTCCCCCCTGTGGTGGGATGATGGGAGAAACTCTCCCATTGACATCCTATACTCCATGTGACCGGTGGAGTACCAGAGTCAATGAGAGTAAGATCAATGGTCAATTTGACCCCCGGGAGATCGATCTCCACAGCATCGATCTCCCGGTAAGTAGAGATGAGGCCTAAGACTACAAGAAGGATATGATCAGTAGAAACAAAACAGAGGTATAAAATCTGTTACCTTGAACAAACCCTTAAATTGGGCTGGCAGGAAAACTTGGAGCAATACAGCTGGATGTTAAATCTTGGTGGATGTGTATGTCCCTTAAGATTTTGTCTAAAAATGTGACATGAAGTTCTGTATCAGAAAAGAATAGTAAGCATGTGAAGGGGAAAGTCCATTAAAAATCAGCAATGCTAGAAATGATAAGAAAAAATCTGATGACAGAACTATATGAGTTTTATATCAAGGTTTATAACCTACGTTTCCATCTATTTTGGCCATTCTATCAGAGAATCCTTAAAAGAGAAAGGCCTGTTTCTATTTTTACTTACACTGATGTTAGATCTGTGTCATTTCACTGATCTCCAGTTATTATGTATTTACTATAGTGTAATGCGAGATCCAAATCAGACAAAACTCTTTCCAGCTGTGAATTGGGAATTGATTTAAAGTATTGGACTTCATTTTGTTTGGCTCAAGTACTGAATGCCACACCTCATTAAGTTGATAGGGAGTTCTGATTAGGACTCAGTTCTTAACTCTGCCACAGGTTTCCTTTATGGTCTGGATCATGTCATTCAGTCTCTCTGTGCCTCAATTCTCCATCTGTAAAATGTAGATAATGTTTCTCTATCTCACTAGAATGGTGTGAGGAAACCTCCCTTAGTGTTTCTAAGGCACTCAGTATAATATCAGGAGAGTCATGTCAGAACTTAGTTATACAGAATTGCAACCTCTGTCCTGATTCTGAACTTGAGGTCTCCCATTTGATAGTGCATTTCTTGATATGGTTAACAATCCCAAAGGCTAAATTCCTTCCCATGTGTTTCTGGAACATGAAAACCTTTTTGAAGAATGAATCCATTACAACAATCACCACCAACATCATAAGTTAAGTTAATGCACATATCACTTTAACCATGTCTTCATACATACTGATACAGTGAGGATCATGGAAGCCTTAGGATGCTACAGTAATAATGTTTTAAAATATATTAATGAATTTAAGGAAAATTAACCTTTCACCATCTGTTCTGTAAATTAAAAAATATTAATTAATGTAAGATAAGTGAATGAGATGCATGTATATAGTCTTCACTCACAGTGTTGTTATGAGCATGTGCTGTGTTTTTCTCATTTACCAGACATAAATAAGATGTAAAGCTTCTGTGTTCTAATCAAAGAAATTTCCCAAAAAAGCGACTGTTCTTCAAATATAGTAAACTGGTTCAGTAACTATTTTGACAAATAAACAAAGGTTATATTTTATTCACATAAAAGTCTTAATAGATAAAAAAGATTTACTAAATTATACACCAGGAATGGTCAGAATATTACAGGTGGGAAGTATTCTCCTTTTTTAAATATTATTTTTAAAAAAGCTAATTAAATGTTAAAATTATATGTTCTGAAACAAAATTAATGTGTTTTTGTACAAAGAGTACCTCAGTAGTGGTAAGACATACCACATTGTCATCAGTCTTTGTGACTTTGTGACATACACCTCTTCACCTTACATAATTTCTCTGGAAAAACAAGTTTAATTTTTTTTTTACTGAAAAGTAAGTTCAGGAAAGTGGTAGACCATCAGAATGTGTTGTGATTCACAAAAAAAAAAAAAAATTGAGTTATTAATGCGGTACAATTATCTCATAGATGTTCTTAGTGCAGCTAGATAATTCATATATATCCTGTGGTATATTTCATTTCCTATGGCTACAGTGATTTACTTACAGAAAGTTTAACCTTCATTAGTGATAATGAAATCAATTTATGGAAAGAAGCGCATATATATATATATACACTCAGATTCTGGCCTTCCTTGATTCAGGTTCCATTTTAATTCCAGGGAGGAAGGGGTTGTTTCACTGTGTCTATCAGAAACTTTGCTAAACCATTCCTCTTGCTCTTTCCATCCTTGGTAGCCAAAGGTTTGCTCAAAGTAAAAGGTTAAACATTTCCCTCAAAAGACTCTCAGACTGGTACTCATCCTGATTCTGTTGATAAGACTAGATATGAACATCCATTTTCATTGCAATCAATTTTTAGTTAGATGTGGAACTCCCTGATTTGAGCTATTTTGTGTGTATTGAACGGTTGGCACCTATCTAGCAGTCAGGTCAAATGCTTACTTTCTAAAATATGCCCATATGTTATTTCCCACACAAAGGGGTTGTAGCCGCAAACCCCATAGTTCTGCAAGTTACATTTACCAACATTACTTCAGGGAGTTGATACGGAGAGCTACATTTCTAAGAGCATGCTTTAAATTCTGCATCCACAAGTTTGCTAATGCAGATTGATTAGATGTCTATCAACCTGGTGAGCTCCTACAAATACCCTTTGTGTAGACAAAAAACTGTGCTCACAACATTGTGGGCACAAAGTTAATGGGCATGCTGAGGTCATGTTGAAAATGTTCCTGAAACTGTGGTCCCTGTAGGAGCCAGCTGAGGTCACTCAATTAGGGTGAACTGCAAACAGAATGGGGGCAAACCCCCAAAGTCAGTGAATATTCCAATATTTAACCAATTTGTCTGGTAGTGAAGTTAGACTTACCAGCCTGTAATTGCTAGGATCACCTCTAGAGTCCTTTTTAAAAACTGTGTGTCACATTAGCTACCCTCTAGGCATTTGGTAGGGAAGATGATTTAAAGGGTAGGTTACAAAGCACAGTGGGTGAATGCCACCTTGTCCTGAACACACCACACGATCCATCGTCTATAGCCAAGCCCTTCGATACAACCGCATCTGCTCTAATCCCACTGACAGAGACCAGAAGCTTCAGGATCTCTACCAAGCATTTATAAACCTCAACTACCCACCCGGAGAAATAAAAAAGCAAATTGAAAGAGCCAGACGAATACATAGAAACCATCTACTTCAAGACAGACCCAGGAAAACCAACAATAGAACACCACTTGTCATCACCTACAACCCCCAACTTAAACCTGTCCAACACATTATCAATAAACTACAGCCTATACTGGAACAGGATACCATACTCAAAGAGGCTCTGGGAGACAGACCCATAGTCTCCTATAGACAACCACCTAACCTCAAGATGATTCTTACCAACAACCACAGGACATACCACACTAGTACCAACCCTGGTACCTTTCCTTGCAACAAACCCCGTTGCCAGCTTTGTCCACATATTCATTCTGCTGATACCATTATTGGACCTAACCAAGTGAGTTATAAGATCAAGAACACATATTCCTGCGCATCCAGAAATATAATGTATGTTATCATGTGCCGAAAGTGTCCGTCTGCTATGTACATTGGACAAACATCTCAGACACTTCGCCAAAGGATTAATGCCCACAAAACAGATATCAGACAAGAGCACAAAGAAAAAACAGTTTCTTGCCATTTTAACCAGAAAGGACACTCTCTCAATGACTTAACCACCTGCATTCTGCTACAAAGACCTTTTACATCTGCACTTGAAAGGGAATCCTCTGAACTGTCATTCATGTTAAAATTTGACACTCTCCGGGAAGGAATGAACAAACACTCAAACTATCTTACCCATTACCAAGATAGCTTCCCCAATTATCACCTCTAATACCATTAGCTCACAGACATCCCACTCTCCCCACCTCTAATATCATCAATTCACAGACACTTACCTTCCTTCCTTCCCTCCCCCCCCCCCCCCCGCATCCTCCTCCTGTTCTGAAATGTGATTTGTCCTTTTCATATGTGTTCATTTTTTTTAATTGTATCCTTTGGTATATATGGTTGTGACTATTTTCTTCCACTATTTGATCTGAGGAAGTGGGTCTGGCCCACGAAAGCTCATCATCTAATAAACCATCTTATTAGTCTTTAAAGTGCTACATTGTCCTGCATTTTGCTTCACCTGGTCCTGGTGACTTGTTACTGTTTAGTTTATGAATTTGTTCCAAAACTTCCTCTAATGACACTTCAGTCTGGGACAGTTCCTCAGATTTGTCACCTACTTTTAGATTTACCAAACCAGCATAAACAGCTTCTACACTACACATCTCCCTTGATGTACCCAGCTCAGGACTCCACCCAGGTACCCAAATCAAATATGATCACTGTGATGGATAGGAGGAGTGCTGGCCAGCACCTGGTGACTATGGGGTTAAACTCAGGTAGCTAGCAAGGGTGTTGGCAGGGGGCCAGAAGAACCAATGGGGATATAGTGCTGAAATTTGAATTGGATATAGATATCTGGTCTGCTGTTCCTTTGTGGATTCTAAGTTAAGGGCTGGAGGGAGCAGATGAGTAATCAGAATTACCATGGCTATAAGAAATATTATTGGGCCTTGAAGTACGTACGGATCAGCCCAGATCATGAGTAGACGAAAAAGTATATTTAGTTGCAATCAGGATATTTTTCTTTGTTTTGGTTGTTTGGTTAAATTTCTCTGTGTGAACCTGTGGCTTCTCTCCTTCATTCACTATCTAAGAGTTATCCTCTGTGTTTTAATTTCTTTCACTCAGTTGCTCTGTAACACCTATCAACTAAATATGCTTTATCAAGTAGATCTTTTTGTTTTGGTAATAAAATCTCCCTTTTTAAGGTGATGATTTGAGTCTTGTGTCCTGGAAAGAAACAGGTCTCTGTGTGTGTGTGTCTGCATGCCTCAGACTAAGAGGTCAGCTACCAGAGACTGCATTTGTTTTCTCTTTGTCTGTGTCGAGACTACATCCCTCTTTCGACAGAGGGATGTAAATTAGACACTTCGAAATTGCAAATGAAGCGGGGATTTAAATATCCTGTGCTTCATTTGCATAATTGCATCATGGCACTGTTTCGAACAAGCACCATTTTAAAAGTAAAACCACAGTCTAGACACGGTTCTGTCGAAAACTGAGGAGTACAGGATCTTTCAAAAAAGTCTGCTGTTTTCAACAGAACCACATCTGGACTGTGGTTTTACTTTTGAAATGGCACTTGTTCGAAAGAGTGCCATGACGTGATTATGCACATGAAGCGCAGGATATTTAAATCCCTGCTTCATTTGCAATTTTGAAGTGTCTAATTTAATCCCTCTGTTGAAAGAGGGATGTAGTTTAGACACAGCCTTTGTTTTCAAGCTCTCTTGTGGAAAAGGAGTTTGGGGGTACCCCTCTGGAAGAAGTCTAGGTGCTTTCTTTCTGGGTTCAAGAAGAATGGGGGTTTTTCTTTTATTTAACTTGGTGGTGGCAGCTACCCCCCAAAAAAATCAATGAATCTCTGACAGGGGAGTTTTTGTAAGCAGAGCCTATAGAGGCAAGGTATTTAAGGTCTCTTGCGGGCCCCTATCGGAGTGCCAGAGTGGGGAACGGCTCTGACAATCACAATTACTGAAAATCTTATTTTGTCATATACAAAAATTCTTCTGATTCCAAAGGATCAGCCGCATACCAAGGTTGATGTATAACTTAGATATTTCCTCACATACATGCATATTAAATTCTTATTAACTAAACTAAAATGTATTAAAAAAGAAAAGAGTAAGTATTGGTTAAAAGATCAATATACATACAGACATGAGTTCAGTTCCGGAGGTTAACTTACATAGTTGTTCAGCTTGGTACTTGCAGATGGATCTTTATGGGACAGTGAGAAACTTGGCCACACCCATAATAAGTGGACATCTGACTAATTAAAATCATGCCAGACCACGGATGTTGCCAGACCAGAGAGTGCTGGACTAGAGAGATTCAACCTGCACCTGTTCTAAGCTATAATACAAGTTTAAGTCCAATCAGCTTTTCTTAGTACTAATAGCCAGAACGAGCAGTGAATCTTCTATAGGAGTGACAGATGAGGCTTTCTGTATGCACTGACCTTCAGCTCCAGAAGTGTAGGTCCAGTAAGAATCAATTATAGTAGTTTCTGGTAATAACTGACATTATTAAGTGCTAGAGGTAACAGACTATTAAATGGAGGCAGTGCACAGAGAACAGTGTACAAACTCAATCATCTGGACAAAGGCATCAAAGAGGATTCTCAGAGATGGTTGTCAATGCTCTGTCATTATTCTGTGATATCACATTCAGCATCATGTCAGCCTCCCAAGTGAGGAGAGGAACAAAATACTCGTTGCTCTCATATAGAGTGTTTCAGAATAGCAACTACCCCCTACCAATTTCCTCCAGCTGATAAACAACAGTTCATCTCTCCTGCAGAATCCACCTTTGCTCACCTATAATGGAACTTCTTTCAATTCAGTTATTTGTGCCTCCTACCTACACCATAGTATTACACACAGTGTGCAGATTTTTTCAGAAAATGCACTGCCATGCACGCTCAGCTATAAGATGGATCTGTATGATCTTCACACTAATTTATTGCATTCATAAACCTGGCAAGAAGAAAATACCTGCTTTTCGCATTGACACTTGTAGAACAGTTTGTGACAGTGTGGAGGTGGTAATTTGTTTATATGTACCTTGTACTTTGCATTTTCCTGCAAAAATGGCCCTGACATTACAAGATCCTCTTTAAATGGCTGATCTAGATAGTACTTTCCAATTTAAAGCCATACAATCAAGGTTGCTAGGGTAACATCTTAGCCTGCCTTTTTTATTTCTGTTTATCTGTTTCCAAAGTTCATGCCATATTTGATTCGTACATTTTTTAAGGTGGGAAGAAGGCAGGGGGAATGGGTTTCAAAAGCAATACTATAATGCTCTTTCGCTAAGAACAGGTTCAAATATAATGCTAGCAGTCCATCAGACATTGGTAACCCTGCATTAACAAGCCAATAAACTTGTATTGGAATGAAATGTGTATGTTTACATACAAAGAATGGTTCAAAATACAATCCTGGTGTTTGCAGAAAATCATCAAAAGTGATTAGTGGGTGACTAGTGATTTACAGATACCCATCTCTAGACACCTAAAAGGGGCTTGAGGTTTAGAGGGCAAACATTTGACACTTTGTGAAAGTCAGGCCTCCTTTGAGGTGTCTCTACTTAGATGCCCTCAAATTACAGTTGTTATAATCACTAGTTGCTTTTGAAAACGTAGGGTCAACATGCTCAGTCAGCCTGTTACAATTCTGGATTAAGATTTCCAAAAAGAGTCTAGGGGAATTAGGTGCCCAACTCCCTTGGGGGTATGTCCACACTATAGCGCTATTTCGAATTAACTTAATTGGAAATAGTTAATTCGAATTAAGCTAATTTCAAATAGTGCATCTACACACATAAACTATTTCAAAATAGCATTTTGCTATTTCAAAATAGCACATCCACACTGACTGGACCCTGAACCGAAGTTAAGGCTGGCCGGAACCAGTGCCGGCAGGGCATCAGGTTAGGACTGAGTGTGTGGGGCTGCTGCCTGAGGCTAACTGAGGTCCATGCTTAAAGGGACCCGACCCCCACCCCGGACAGACAGTTCTCAGGGTTCCCCGCTCGCTTGTCTACCTCGATGAGGGACAGCAAAGCAGTCCTGTCTTGGAGTGCCCTGAGTGCCTGCACTCGGGACACCACAGCACTCGGCCATGTGGAGCCAGAGCTGCCCCTGGGCACTCCGGTGCATCTCATGGGGTCATTGCCATGAGCCTGGCTGCACTTGATGCAGGCTGCCATACAGGGGGGGTCTATTGGGGGACTGTCAGAATCCAGGAGGCTCTGCAGGAGAGCATCCACTCCGAGGAACCCTCAGAGCCACCCCAGTCCTCCCCACCGGGGGCTCGTGCCCCATTCCTCCCTCACGTCCTTCCACTTACCCCTCCCTAGCCCCCCTTCCTGATGTCAAATAAAAGACACGTATGTTCAGAAATAGAAACTGGGTTTATTGAACAAAACTAGGATGGGGGGATGAACTTCTGGGGAGACTGAGAAAAGGAGGTGGGAGAGGGGAACAGAGAGGGTGGGAGAGAGGAGGGGGAAACCTGGGGGGGAGAGAGCTGTAACGGGGAAGCAAGGGGAAGAAGGGAGAGGGGAAGCTCAGGGCCCAGGGTTGGGGGGTCTCACCGGACCAACTTGATTTTCATGCAAACCTGCTCCTGGGGTCACATGTGGCCTTTGGTGGCCAGGCTGCCATAGACGGCCGTGTTCCTCTGTCTAGCGCGGAGATCATGGACATTGGGGGCATCCCCCCCAACCCTGAATAAGGTCCATGATCTCCGCCCTAAACCAAGAAGGCTCCTGCCTTCTCCAGCCCGTCAGGCTCCTGGGAGCTGGCAGACTGCTCCTGGGGAGCAGTGGAGGGCTGGCTGCCAATGGCTTGCTGGCTCATGTTTTGGGGCCACTGGGTCAGGGGCCCCGGTGGCCACTGTTGGCTCTGGGCTGGCAGGCTTGGGGCTGGCACAGGCACTGTGGCCAGAGTCTACCCTTTTAATGGCTCCAGGGCTGAGGGAGAGGAGAGTAAGTTTCCCGAGTGGCCACCAGGGCTCCCTGGGAAGGGCTGGAGGCCACCTATTTCGAATTAAGTGTCTACACAGCACTTAATTCGAAATAGCTATTTTGAATTTGGCGTTACTCCTCGTAGAATGAGGTTTACCAAATTCAAATTAAGCGCTCCGCTATTTTGAATTAAATTCGAAATAGCGGTTTGCACGCATAGACGCTATTGAAGTTAATTAGAAATAAGGTCTGTTATTTTGAATTAACTTTGCAGTGTAGACATACCCTTAGAGTCTATTAAAAATTCCAGCTCTAAATATTTGCATGCATAATTTAATCCCTGTGGATGCGCGTGCAGTTGCATAAATTGTGTATGCAAATGGATATACTTCTGAGAATCAGTGTCAGAAGTTTCTGCTTTCTAGGTTCCAAAGGATCATTGTAAACAAAAGTGAAAATAAAACGAGTATTTGGTATGCAAATCAACTATCAGAGTTAACAGCATTTCTTATAGAAGGCTTGCAAGATAGAGCCTTAATGTCATTCTAACTATATAACGTGTTCAAATATTTGAATATCGGTGTCACCAACCCATTGTCCATAGCTTACTGATTGTTATCTTTAATTATATATACAGATTCGTTCTGATAAGGACAGTGAGATCCATATCAGATACAGCATCACTGGAGTAGGAGCTGACCAGCCACCTATGGAAGTCTTCAGCATTGATCCTGTGTCTGGCAGAATGTATGTGACACGTCCAATGGACAGGGAAGAAAGGGCTTCCTACCATGTAAGTATATGTCAGTCTTTTTTTAATGTGTTGTACATGTATCCCCCTACTCCACAGTCCCTCTTCACTAGAACAGTGTAAAAGGGCTTTGTGGCTAGAACACACACAAAGATTTGGGTCTTTCCCTAAGTTTTGGGGTCTGCACTCACAAAGTCAAAGTAAAACCATCAGAACTGCTTGATTTCATCAAGGGGTTTTACCTTGTCACAGAATGTTTTGTACAATTTCGAGGTAGAAGTCAGGAGCCCCCATTTGTTTGCTCAAAGTGAGGGCCCATACTGGCATTTTCCATTCATAAGGATGTGAGAAAGTTCAGAATGTATTGATCACATATTTGATTCTGCATCAATTCAGTTAAATCAGTGCATTTTGTATACGTCTCTATGGGAGGTAGAAGGTGGAATTTCCAGTACAAGGAGACATACCTGCACTAGCTGTCATCAAACTAGCATGCCAAAATGCGAAATGTTGCCTTAGAGCTAACCTAACATCTTGGATTGGATCGTTCTTGAAACAACTATCTCCTCGTGTCACTCACCAACACTACACTTCTGTTTTTAGCGCCTTGCTTCGATTGACATGGATATGTCCTCTTGAGCTGCAATGTATATTTTCCAGCTCCAGTATAGACATACCCTTTAGGTGTAGACTCTATTATAGGTTGGCCCTTGTTAAGATACATACATAAAAACATAAGAACAGCCATACTGGGACAAACCAATGTTCCATCTAGCCCAGGAGTCTGTGTGCCGACAGTGGCCAATACCATATGCCCCAGAGGGAGGGAACACAACAGGTAATCCTCACGTGATCCCTTCTCTGTCACCCATTTCCAGACAAACAGAGGCTAGGGACACCATGCCTACCCATCCTGGCTAATAGCCATTGGTGGACCTAACCTCCACAAATCTATCTAGCTCTTTTTTTAACCCTGTTAAAGTCCTAGCCTTCACCACATCCTCTGGCAAGGAGTTCCACAGGTTGACTGCACTCAGTGAAGAAAAACTTCCTTTTGTTTGTTGGTGTCATAGCTGTTGCCACCATGGCCTTGTACTGTAGACCCAGACCACAGTGTCAGAAGGGGGTTTTCCATCATGGTAAGAACTCCAGCACATCAAGTGGGGGTAGCCAGGTCAAAGCATTTAGCCATCAATCTAGCTGTGATTACACCAGGATTAGGTCACTGCCTAGCGCACAGCTGTAAAGTTGTCACACCCTGGAGTGCCCTCGCTATGTTGACCTAAATTTTAAGTATACATCAGGGTTAAGTTTAGCCAATATAAGGGCTGGTCTGTTCTATAAAGTCAGGTGAAGTGGGGCTGTGAAAAATTTTGTTTGTGATGTGGTTAAACTAACCTAAGCCCCGTTGCAAATATCTTCTGTCAATCTGAATTTACTGCCTCTTGAATTTACTGCTGCAATGGAAGAACCGCTTCCATCTCTGTAGCGCAGTGGTTTTCAAAGGAGGGGTCATGACCTAGTACTGGGTTGTGGAATGTCAGGCACTGGGTCTTGTTGCTGCAGGGGGATCAGGTGACCGTTGGGGGTGCTACTTGCCTGTCCTGGCATTGCAGACTGTGCGTTGCCTCAGAAACGGTCAGCAGCAGACTCAGCTCCTCGGTTGGGGGAGGGGTAGAGCACAGGACTCCATGCACTGCCCCTGTTCTGTGCACTAGATCCACAATTCCATTGGCTGGGAACCTGCTGCTGGCTGTTTCTGGGGTGCAGCATGGTCTGCAGTGCCAGGAGAGGCAGGAAGCTGCCTTAGCACCCCTGCTGCAGCACAGACCGGGACCTGCCCCGGGTAAGCCACTCCTGCCCCAGCTTTGATCCCCCCCTTGCCAAAACCAGAGCCCCCTCCTACTTCCAAAGCTCTTATCCTCAGCCCCACCTGGAGCCCACACTCTAGTCTAATTATGTTTGGTCGCAAGCACCAACAATTTTCTTCAACTGTGTCATGAGAAAAAAAAGTTTGAAACCCGCTGTTATAGTGTACCATACAGCAGCTGTGTCATTGTAGCATTTCTAGACAAAACCTAATCTGAGCCTGCTTTAAACTAATGGATTGTCCACACACACAGTATTACACCAATTTAGGGTGCAGCTACACTAGAAAACCATTGTGACACAGCTGTAGGAGGTTTTCTATCACTGTAGTAAATCCATCTCTTCGAGAGGCACCATCTTGAAGAGATGGATTCTTCCATTGACCTGGCAGTATCTACGCTGGGGCTTGGGTCAGTTTAACAGTTTAACACAGTTTTTCACAGTTCTGAGTGATGTAGGTTAGACAACGTAACTTGATAGCGTAGCAGTGGTTAACTGGGAGCTGAGCAAGCTTGTGCATAGACCAGGCCTAAAAGAATGTGAAAGAGCAATACCAACATTAGGGTGTCATGGGACATTGTTGATTCATCGCTCATGACTGCAGTTGAACATGCAGTAACAATTATAATCATTTCTCATTTTAAATCCTCTCAGTACAGTGAGTGGATTTTACAAGATCTTACATAGGTAAATAGATTAATAGTAAATACAAGGGAATTAATAAAGATTAGGAACACCAGGAGATGCTTCCATAGTCTCTACTGGTTCACAAAATATTCCACCTGCAGAGTAATTACAGAGTAACTGGTCTTTGTGTTATAATCTACTGCACAGTTATAGTCACAAAGTATTACAACATATAATCAAACAGTAAAAATAAAGTCACTCAGACTGATAAAAAAAAAAATATTACTCCTTGCATGCCAGCTGCACACGACTTCAGTATTTTCTGCATCTGACCATTAGCTCTTTTCTATAGCAGCTACAAAAAGTTGTTTCGTGAATTGTTTTATATCAGCATTAGACCCACCCTTTGCTCTCATAACAGTCATTGCTAGGGATGCTATAAAATATTCCTAACTTCTGTGTCAGAGATGCACAGTTTGGCCAAGTCTACACTCAGGAATAAGTTTGAATCAAGTTACTCAACTCAAGCTATGTTAATTGCCTAGCTAGAGTTGACGTATATTGATTCGAACTTTGGCGCCATCTCCACAACAGGAGGTTGAGGAGAGAAATGTTTCCATTGACTTCCCTTATTCCTTGCAAGTACAAGTACCGGCACCAATGGGGCACCCTCAGTGTTTGATTTAGTGGGTCCTTACTAGACCTGCAAAATCAAACACCAGAACATTGATCTCCGGAGCATCAATCCGTGGGTAAGTATAGACGTGGCTTTTGTTAGCTTTATCAGGTGTCTAGTTAACTAAGTTGACAATGCTTCTGGATAGAAGTAGAGGGACAAAGAAAATAGATTGCCTCTTAAGTTGGATGGGAAGAGAGATTTTCCTCTGTGCACAAGAGCAATTATTTTGTCTGCTATACCCATAAAATATGAAGAGGATTATTTTGAAAAAAAGGAATATTTGAGCTAGAGCCTATGTTGTGTCAGTGTTTTCGATATTTTTTCAGTGCTGCTGGGTCATTATAACAGCTCAGTTGATATAATTCACAAGCTAACACCTTTGATGGAGCCATTATGATGTCTAGTAGTAGACACTCTGAGCTAAAAAAAATGACACTGTCTCCCATAATAATGACTTATGTGACCCATAATACATAAAAAATGTACCTTATAAGTATATTTAGACCAGAAATCTCAAGGAAAGCTTGGAAAGGTGTTTGGGGCAGAGGAAGCAATATTAATTTCCAACACCTGGAATCAATGAGAACTTCTTTTATTCTCATTTATGGGAGTCTCTTTTCTGGAAGGCGAGACACATAGGCATAACCAAACACAACCATAGCCAAATTAAAGCTTAATAAATTATTAGTAGATATAATAAGTCCATTATAGGCAGGAGCAGTGTATGACACAACAAATCCTGCATCTTACCAAGGGCCTGGGGTTAGATTTGATGACCCTTGTGGGTCCTTCTAACCCTATGGTTCTGTGTTTCTGTTTTAAATGGCTGTAGGCCTATCTGTAGAAAGTGTTCATAGATAATTTTAAGTCATGGTTATGATTTATTAAACCATTAGATTGTGCATTTATTAACCCTGTATAGCCCATTTCTAAATATACCTTTATATAAAGTGGTAAGTAACCCACCATTCTGTGATGAGGCAAGTGTCCCAGAATTATAGGAAGTAAGAAAACATGCTTGGTGCAAAACTTCCCTGCATGGGACGTAACTAGATCTGTTTGTGATTCTCTCTCTCTAAGCAGTGAAGACAGAGGTCAAATCTTTATCTGGTCTTAATCAGCATAGCTCCATTATTATGACTGTTGTTCCTTGGAGCCCCAGCTATGAACTAGTACTCCACTCTGCCTGCAGCTATACAAACACAGAACAAAAAAGACTGTTGTGTGTATAGACAATTGACCCACAATGTGGGAAGCAGCATGAACCCTAAGGAAAGTGAACAATATGAGGGCTATAAGCATCATGGGAAGTTGCAGGATTTATTTTCCCCTTTAGGGGGCATACTGGAGAAGGGAGAGGGTAAATGTGAGGAAAATGGAAGGGAGATGGGACACGGAAGGAAAGGAGGTCAGGCAGGAGAGAATAGGATAAGGAGGAAGGTGTGGAGTGTAAAGTTACCCAAAGGACCAGCAGGCATGGCGGTTACTGCCCCTACCAGCTAGCGTGCCTAGTTGGCGCCTCTCTGTAGTTTTCTGCCAAGTTCCACATGTTGGGAGAAGAGGAGAGGTGGTGTGTGGTCCTAGTGCCCTCAGAGGCAGGAACTTTCCTGTGCAAGGGTGATGCATTCATTCTAAAAGGTCGGGGGGGGGGGGCGGTTGAGGCCTTGCCCCCTCCAGGGCCCCACCCTGTCTTGTCTCTTCCTCTCAAAGCCTTCTGGCCAAGCCAGAGGCCAGAGATAGACTGGGGAGCATGGGCCCTCCTGCCCAGGATGGGGGCGGGGGAGCACTGAGAGCAAACCCAGGACTCCCCAGCCAATACAGGAGGCTCCCTGCCACTGCCTCTCACCCTGTCACAGCTCTGGCTTCCAGGCTGTCTCAGGGTGGGGTCTCAGGAGCCAACGAGCTGCAGCTGGGCCATGGTAACTGTGACTTTGGAAAGCTCCAGACCCTCCATACACCCTGGACAGGGAGACCCAAGGGCAGCAGATGGGCCAGGGTCTGTTCTCAGGCCCACCCTTCCTGGGCTGATGGAGGGTCTGTGGCTCCCCCAAACAACCAGGGTTTCTCAGACCACTCTTGCCCAAGTTGGGCTCCAGCTTCCAGCCTTGCTGAAGTGCTCAGATGTGTGGGGAAAAAAAGGGGCAGGGAGCCGGACCAATGGCCCTTGGTCCCTTCTATTCCAGGA
Source organism: Pelodiscus sinensis (assembly GCF_052426305.1). Classification (NCBI taxonomy): domain Eukaryota; kingdom Metazoa; phylum Chordata; order Testudines; family Trionychidae; genus Pelodiscus; species Pelodiscus sinensis. The sequence continues at coordinate 11,983,470 of NC_143068.1, read as the reverse complement.
CCCTTGTGCATAGTTCTGGGACCAAAGAGATGCTGTGGGGGAGTGGCCCTTGCTAGGCCCCATTTTTTGTCCACTCCTGCAAGACAGCAGTCCCTGTCTTGGTTCCTTACGCCGCTGCAGGCATCTATGGGTGACTCCTCTTCTGCTCCAAAGAAGTTGATTTGTCTTATGCCAGGTTATTGTCACTGAGGGTCCTTCTGGAAAGCACCAACTCTTCTAGAGACAGGTCTGATCCTGGATCCAGACACATCTGAACTTTGGGAACATTTGGATCCAGATGTAGGTTTGGATCTGAATTTCACAGCTCCATTAATCCCTAGATATTATTAATACCTAATCTCAATTCTTTTTAGTTCACATAATGGAGTTCTGGGGCCAAATTTTCAGCAGGTATAAATCCACCTAAGATCAGTAGAACTACCTTGATTTTCACCAGGTAAAAATCTGGCCCCTGGGTGTTGAGCAACGTAACATATTGGACTATCTTCTGTGTGCCACAGGCTTGAAAGTTCAGCAGGGAAGGCTGGGTATGATATATGCAGCTCCATTTTTTAAAGACCCAAATGGAGCTAAATCTTTTCAGCATCTCTCTCAGCATCAAGTGCTGTCCATGTCCATTTTATTTCTAAATCACCCAAAAAACAAACATAAAAAATCTTCCTGAGAACTAGGGAGGACACGCGCCAGAGATCTGTGTCATTAACTCCCAAATTTTCAATGTATATTTTCTTTTGTATAATTATCCTGATTGCTTCAAGATTGCTCTTTCTAAACCACTCATCTTTTAATTTTCCATGTTAAGAAGCATTCGCCTGATGAAACACCCCCCCCCCCCCCCATACACACACAGTTTTTTTCTGAGATGAGCCATATAAATGTTTAATTATGTTGGTAGTTCTGAAGCAAATTCACTTGCCAGATTTTAATATTTCTCTTGAGCTTGAGAGGGATGGATTTTCCAAGGCTCTGATTCATTGCAGCAGTATTTTCTCTGTTTCATATAGGTCTCCATGCTAAAAAACTTAGGGGAGATATCAGTGTTTAATATGGATCACTTCTGACCACAGCCATCCTGCGTTCCCATCAGCTCTCTGTGGTATATGTAGGTGATGACTCTCTGCTTGCACTGATGGACAAATCAGTTTCTCCTGGAGCTTTTCTGTTTATTTCAGTTGCCAGAACTTACCATCAAATGGAAGTCAGTAGTGACGGGCAAACAGACCAGTTAGTCTTACATATTTTCAATTTATTAATAAAGCACCATCCCCATAATATTTACCAGTCAGGCAACAATATTAAATTAACATGCCTCATTTATATGCCTGTTTTAAAATACAGATGTAACTTAGAATAATCCCAAGCAGCACTTTGCTTCCATTAACACATTTATGAAATATCATTCAGTCAAAGATGTCTGGACAAGAGGAGATTGGTTACAGGCTGAGACAGGAATAATTAAAACTGTATGGGAGACAAAAATGATTTGCTTCTTATTGTAACCATGTCGCTCTATTAGAGAGACAAGGGGGTGAGGGAATTTCTTTTACTGGACCAGCTTCTATTGGTGAAAAAAAAAGACAAATTTGCAAACTTATGCATCTCTTCTTCTGTTATGTGAGCTTGAAAGCTTGTCTCCTCCACCAACTGAAGTTGGTCTAATATAAGACATCCCCTCTCTGAGACTATGTCTAGACTGAAGGCTTCTTTCAGAAGAAGCTTTTCCAGAAAAGACCTTCCTGAAAAACTTCTTCTGAAAGAGAGCATCCACACTGAAAAAGCACATCAAAAAATCTATTTGCTTTTTCAAAAGATAGCGTCCACACTGATTGGCCGCTATCTTGCATTTAAACTGTGATTACTATGGACAGAGTGGCCACCTGGGCACCTGTGCTTTTTCCTCTTTCCTCTTCTTCTGAAAGAACTCCCTCTTCCCCGTCCACATATGCCTTTTTCTTCCTCATAGAGGTTTCTTCCTCATAGAAAGAGGATTGCCAATGTCAGAAAAATCCCTCTGTTTCGATTTTCTTTAGAAAGAACCTGATTGCAGTATAAGTGACTTTTTTCAGAAAAATTGCCATTTTTCCAAAAAAAAAAATCTGTAGTGTAGACATACTCCCAGACAAAAGGACAATCAGAAACAAGGAACTTGACCCAGCACTTCTTGCAATAATTAGTTTTGAACCAAGTTTACAAAAGCTTAAATGTAATTCTGGTCATTTGTGCCATAATAGCCTGATTTACATGTTTAATTATGATAAAGTGTGTGGCAATTAGGCACAGAATTGCATACCTCATTTTTTAAAAGATCTGTCACTTACTGATAATACATATTTACATTAACGGTGTTAGTGCAGAAGTAGTATTTAGATTTAAAACACTGTACCTTGTTGACTTTGACTAACTACCTTCAGATAGCACCAGCCTCCAGGGTCATCAGCAGTCATGATGCTGAAGCATTTGTGTACCAACAGCTCCATTTGTGCTAGTAACTGCCGGGGGGGGGGGGGGGAGGGTGAGAAACCCACAGAAAAAAACACAATGGTAGCTGCTGCTAATGAAGGATTTTAAAAAATATTTTTAAAATATTTGTTCGTGGGGACTGGCCAACTACAAAATAGAACTATGACTACTTCTGTCAGCAGAGGATCTGAACAACGAGCTAGACTTTATTTATATTTATGAATCCTATTCAATGGCTGTTGGATTGCAACATTTTCCATTACTCATATTTATTCTTTCTCTAATCTGCAGCCAAGACCATTCTCTTCACTTGGTGATAACGTTAATGTTTAATGTCAACTTTAATGAACTAAATACCCCAGCAAGCACCCCATTTGAAATTGCACCTGATGGTCTCCCATTTTAATGCTTTTGTGTGCTCCTACCTTCTCTCCTACCCGAGGCTATGGCAACTGGCTTTTCAAAGAATGGTTTCTGCAGTTACAGAAGTTTTTTAATCCCTTCCTGAATGGGATTGTGCTCCTTTCCAGTTGCCAGGAGTAAACATGACCGTAGTTTTGTCACCTTGCCCCGAATACTCACGTTTCATGAAAAAACACTTCAGAGTATCAACTTCTCATCCCATGCGTTGTCTCATCACAACATCCATCATGTAGCAGATGGAACTTGATTGCTGCCCTGCCCGCTGAGCACTGTTTGAGACTAAATCATGCATACTGAATAAATAAGACATAGTCATATATACTTATGGAGCAAGAAAGTGTAAAATATGCTGGGCTTCATAAGGTGGGGTCTGTGTTTCTCAATCTGAGTGCTCCAGGCTACATCAAGCATGGGACAGACTGTAGGACAAAAGAAAATGGAAGAGGGCAGGGAAAGCTGCCTTATATCTTCTTCACCCTAGCCATCTTTAAGTGTGCCTCAAAGCAGCACGTGGCCCCTTGAAAGCCACCTGCCTTCCCTACCTGCTCCAGCAATGACCTCTAAAGCAGCCAGCCCCAGGAACTACTCTCCTGCATTATTATAGACTAGCCTGCTAGCATGAGCTTCTCTTTCCCATGGAGTTCATGTCAGCTGCAGTTGACACTAGCAGATGGTCCTGACCCCCAGGTAATGAGTATATAGTCTATGAGAGAAAGAAGGGATATGGAGGAAGGTCATTGTCAGGTGAAAGAAATAAACAACCATCAAAAGTGTGTGCACGTATGCAATGGAGGAAGGTCATTGTCAGGTGAGAATAATAAGAAACAACCAAAGAGTGTGTGTGTGTGTATATGCACATGTGCACACGTGTGCACCCCCCATGGACGCACACGTGTGCACCCCCCATGGACACACACACCACACAGAAAACAGAAAAAAGAGAGGAGGAGAGAAAACATGGTCAGAAAGGGAGGCAGTAACAACCATACAAGAGGGATGAATGGGGGAGGAGAGGGGCTGCACATCACTAACTTCAATTCCTCAAGCCCTAGTTCAAACGTGCATACATTCAAGTACTGTTCTCACCTTCAGCATTCCATTTGGAGGCTCAAATTCTGATGTTACCATGGAGGAGGAGGAGTCTCGTGCGTGTGCCTCACTGCAGGTTTAGTGACATGACTGCAGTCTTGCTTATTGATTCTTTTTCTTAAGTGAATCAGGAACGTATGCATCTTTACGCAGGCTTGGTATGTGTGACAAGTAGATAGACGTGCAGTACTGAGAAATTACTTATTCCAAAAGATTTCAAACAAGAAGTATCAAATGTAATTAAAATTTGGGGGAATGAGGGAGCCAGATCTGAAAGAGAAAGATATCGGTTTTGCACTCTGCTTTATCTCAGCGTTTCCGCTCCTGAAACTGCAGCAAGAAGGAATCCAGTGAGGCTTCAGTTTGAAGATAATAACTTTAATTTTAGCTCCGAATTACTTTTTTTCAAAGGCAGTCTGACCTTTGACTTGGAAAAGTTATTGAATTGCTACAGCTGACATAATGAAGGATAGCTCTGCTGACACAAGTCAAAGCCGTTTATGCATAGGCGTGAAATGCAAATATTAAGAGCACTAAGAATCAGGGAACACAAATGATATAGACTACATTAAAACCAAAGTCAGACTTTTTAAAAATGTGATTTTTAAGCTTTTAAATTTTTTTTCCCAACTTCACAGTTTGTGTGGTAGTTTGCTCTCTAGCCTGGATTAGATCTCAATCCAGCATATCAAATAACACCTGATTATATTTGTTAAGCCTTTTTGAAAATATATAGAAAGGGGTAAAATCCTATCAATCATAGTCTTGGCAAAAGGAAAAGTCTGAAATCAATATTAAATACAATTAGCAATCTTATGTGCCATGCATTAGAAGAACTACATATTACTTTGACACGTTGGGCCTAAATTTTAGAAGTGCTAAGAATCTGCAACTTCAGTTGAAGTCAATGAGAAATGTTGATACCAGCACATCTGAAAATCCATGACATTATACAGAAGGAGTCTTGTAGGGGAAAGCATGATAGCAGCTGGTATAACATGAAGAATTCACTAAGGGCCGATTGGGCACGCCTGCTTGTATATCGGATGTGTAAGTGACAGCCCTGTTTATCTAGACAGCAGTTTCACCAAGCTCCTTTTATTCAGAGTTTTCATTCTTTGTTCATTAGTAGTTCAGAATCTGCCCCTGAGGTTTTGAACACTGTCCCTGATTTTTATGTCAGTACAGGGATTCAGCAGTGCTCACTGGTACTGAAATGAGGGAAAGTGACAAAATTGAAGCTTCAGTGCTCTCCCAGAGCCAGATGTCTCTCCATTGGCCAACTTAAGTCAGGCACAATGCAAGACTTTCATGGCCAGGCCTTTTTCCAAGACAGCTTCAATAAAATACATTCAGTGCACACTCCATTTAGAGCAGCCATCTGTTCCATATAATGAAGGAGCTATCCATTTTTTTTCTCTCACCTGATTACTGATTGTTCCAGACTATTGTTGATTGCTTTGTTTTATTAATTACTCATTTTGACATGCTGTATCTATCCCTTTTATTATGAAAACAGATGGTCTCGGTTTCCTAATTCCTATTTCTAATAAGATGGAGTCCCAGTGCCATTTTAACTGAGAACTCAGCAGTACAGTGCCTGCTATTATAATGTTGCATCCCTGATGCTGTAATTAATGTTGAGATGGGCATCCCATTCTTAACGATACATGGTTTCTTCCCTTGGAAGACACTGAATAAATATAGGGAAGGGGCCATTTTTTTGTTCAATGTTTCTAGGGTGCCTAAGACAATGGTTGCTGTAAATGACTAGTGCTCCTAGGTGCTACAAAATACAAATAGTACTTATTAATTGCCACTTGTTATTGTGGTCACAAAGCAATTTAAGATTCCATGATAAGTTATTGAAGTTCTTGTGACCTGTGCAAAATAACAGTAAGCAAAAATTAGTCTTTGGAGATTGCCAAGTAACAATTACTACTTTTCTTGAACTACTTAAATGTAGTGATTTATTAGCAGTGCAGAAAAACAATTCTTTTTAGCTAATAATAAAATTATATCTGTTTCTCTTTTCTATTATTTTTTTAGGGTTTTTTTTTAATGTTCAGCCCTGATGCGAAATGTTGTATGTCCTGCAAAGCCTAGATGAAAACAATTATCTGTTGGTGCATCTATAGAACTGACACTCATATTGTTTAACTTTTGGAAAATCCATTTGATTCTGCCACTCACATTATACTTCCACTTTGTTTATTTCCAGCTGAGGGCTCATGCTGTGGATATGAATGGAAACAAAGTGGAGAACCCCATTGACCTCTACATCTATGTGATTGATATGAATGACAACAGGCCTGAGTTTATAAACCAAGTCTATAATGGATCTGTTGATGAAGGATCTAAACCAGGTAGAGTTGGAAAAACTCTTATGATAAGTCTAAGTCTTCAACTAAAAAGCACACAAGTTAATTTGATCATATGTTCCAGGTCTCCTCATGATACTTAGAGATTGTTCTTTTTTGTTAAAGTTTGAAGAACACTAGAACAATTAAGCTGCACTATCTCACACTTAGAAGGGGAGGAGGTGTAGAGTTGGATAAAATGGGACCTTTGTCCAAATGACACAATTTGGAAGTTTTATTTGCAAAAGCAACTGTCCGCTGAAGCTTTGTAAAATCAATTTTGGTGTTGCCTGTCTCATATATCTGTTATATTTACAGTGGTCTACAGCAACATGGAAACAGTACAGTAATAGTGACAGAAGTCTAATAAGAAAAGCAAACTCTACAATCATCTTGAATTTTACCTGACTGTACACTTGAGATATTGTGTGTTTGACTGTCTGAAACTTAATCTAGTAATTTGTAAGCTCAGTATTTACCATCCACTCTGATCCCAAGAAAGTTGTGCAAAACCAACTAAATCATATGGGACATGATCCAAAAATCATTCTAGGAAATGTTAAGGTTCACATTAATTTCATAGCATATGATCTTGTGTCATGATTTTTCTGCCAATGATGAATTACACAGAGATCTGAGACCAGATTAAATAGAAAAACTCTGTTCAAACTCTCATGCGAAATCAGCGAATACTATATCTGTGCATAGAGTTGAGGCCATTTTAAAAGTCTTTGGAAAGAATTAGCCTTTTTTATCATTTCCTTTCCAGATATATTGTTGATTCCTTATCGGGGCAGAACAAAAATTAGGAAATTTAGAATATGGTAAATAGTTTGCTTTAGCTTATTGCTGCATATAACCAATATGAATGCATTCCTTATATAGCGAAGAAGTGGAGATGGTTGTAAAAACTATTTTTTGGTAATCTGCTATAAAATACAAAGCACCTGAAACTTTAATGAGATTTTTTTTCCCCCTGGATAAATTTATCTTCAGTTGTTTATAGATAGAAGGGTTAAATATCACATGACTTTTGGTTTGTGTCAGCAAACATTTATCATTACTTCTCTGCCGCCTGAGGTAGTTGTCATAGAGAAGTCTCCCGAGGCCACTATTTTTAACAAGGTGAATTGCAATCCTGATTGATTGTCTTTCAGCAGTGTGAAGAATGGCTGTTGTGCTGACATGTAGTGGGGACAAAATGTGACATTATTTCTTGAGGAAAGAACATTACACAACTTCCTCTTGATATGTTTGAGGTAGAGATGCACCAAAGCTTCAGCATTCTCATCCAGATTCTGAGCCTCAGAATTAGGATGTAAAGAAACTGAACTGATCATTCTAATGACTCTTTCACAGAGGAAGTTTTTTCTCCCCTATTGCATTGAAGCCACATTGAGGCTTCCACATACAAGTTATCAAGCTCTGAAGTGCTTATTGAAATAAGCCATGATGCTCATGATATTTCCATAACAAATCAGACTTCCCAAATCTTATTGTAAAACAAATCAATATTGAAAGTGTTCCCAAATGTTTAACTAGCTCTGCTCATTAGGATGATGGAAGGAGTAAATTGCAGCCCTTTCTTGTTTGAAATCCAGATAAGCCTATAAGCCATTAAATCAGGATAGGACTACAAAATACTTATGCCTCTGGTTATACAAGTGATTTTTGGTATTCTGCATCCCAGACCAGTGTGTCTGCCTTTAAGGCAGGTAAATGGGAAGCAGTCTGTTTTATTCCAAAGCAATTACATTTGCCTTTGATGTATTTATTTCCCCTCCTTTCTTGTTTAATCAGCATACTTTTAAAGGTTTATACTAGTTGTTGAATTGCTGTTCCTTGCCTCTTTAAGCTTGCTGGGGGACTTGGGTGTCTGGTACCATCTTTCTGCAAACATGTAATGTTGAGATAATAATGGAGAGGCCATAGTGTTAAGTTGTGCATCTTGTACCCTCCTTACCTTACAGCCAGTCTCCAAGTTACAAACAGTCGATTTACGACCATTCACATTTACAACCAAACTTCTCATTACACTGTCATAAAGGCGGTCCCCGAGTTATGAACGCGACCCGTGCTTACGAACAGCACGGTCACAATGTAACTCAATGGGGTCTGACTTACGAACATTTTGAGTTACGGCCAAGTGTTTGGTCCATAACCCTTTCGTAACTTGGGGACCGGCTGTATTCCAGCTGGGGCATCACTGTTTTGTTTGGAGACATATATAGCTAAAATGAAGTACATGATATATCGAGATAATCATAAAGCTCTCAGAGACTTGGATACATCTTCTTTTCACTCAACTTATATCAGGAAGTTACAGTAGTAAGAAGGTACAATACACTACGGAATAAGATCGAATTAAGATACACAACTTCAGCTACATTAATTGCGTAGCTGAAGTCGAAGTAGTTTAACTCAGTTTTTGTCACTGTCTACACTGCAAGAATATCAAGGAAGAACACTCTTCCTTTGACTTGCCTTACTCCTCGTGAAATGAGGGTTACTGCTATTGACAGAAGTGCCCCACTCGGATCAAATTAGCAGTCTAAAGTTGACCGCTAATTCGAATCCTGGAAGATCGACAGCAGCAGCTTCGATCTTCCTCTGCAGTGTAGACATACCCTAATAGTCTTTGTACAGTGCAAAAAAATAAAACAAAACCAAAAAAAAACCCTGCAGCCAGGATTCCTAATTATTCATCATAATGATCAATAAATGAAAGGTAACAAATAGCCTTCAGAAAACAAATGGCAAAGTGTGTTCACTATTGATTCAGCAATGCATTACATTTTATGTACAGACTCATGCAGTTTTGCTTCAAGCAGGATGGAGAAAAAGTCTTATATGATATAGCAGTTCAGTATTCATTTGCCATAAAAGGCTCACTTTACTCCTAATGAACTCTTCCTCGGGACTTCGACTATTCATCTCTGACTAGCCCTTTGAATACTGTTTCTGATGCTTACCATCTGTCCATATACAGTGGTCAATGTTTAAAAGCCTGTATTTATTCAATTACCACATTAAAGGGTATTTTTATGTATTTTAACTTAGGAAAGAAACTCTACTACCATGGATAAATGTTGACTTTAAGGATGTGTCTAGACTACATCTCTTTTCTCGAAAAAGGGATGTAAATTAGACACTTCAAAATTGCAAATGAAGCCAGGATTTAAATTTCCCATGCTTCATTTGCATAATGGTGGCCGCAATTTTTTTCAACATGGGGATTTAGACAGGGATCTTTTGACAGGGCAGTTTAGACAGGGATCTTTTGAAAATAAACTCCTCTTTTGAAAGATCCTGTAAACCTCATTTTTTGAGGAATACAGGATCTTTCAAAAAAAGGTTTTATTTTTAAAAGGTCCCCATCTAAACTGCTGTTTTTCTATTGAAAATCTCCGTGTAGAAAAAAAACGCGACCGGCATTTTGCAAATGAAGCATGGGAAATGTAAATCCCGGCTTAATTTGCAATTTTCAAGTGTCTAATTTATATCCCTTTTTCAAGAAAGGGATGTAGTCTAGACAGCCTAAGGGTATGTCTACACTACAGCACTAATTCGAATTAACTTAGCTCGAATTAGTTAATTCGAACTAAGCTAATTCGAATTAGCGCATCTAGACTTAAAAACTAGTTCGAATTAGCGTTTTGCTAATTCGAACTAGCATGTCCACACTGAGTGGACCCTGAACTGAAGTTAAGGATGGCCAGAAGCAGTGCCGGCAGGGCATCAGATTAGGACTTAGAGTGCGGAGCTGCTGCCTCAGGCTAGCCGAGGGCTGTGCTTAAAGGGACCCGCCCCCACCCCGGACAGACAGTTCTCAGGGGTTCCCCGCTTGCAAAGGAGTCCTGGCTTGGAGTGCCCTGAGTGCTCACACTTGGCACATCACAGCACTCGGCCATCAGCCCGGCTGCACTTGCCACAGGCTGCCATCCAGAGGGGGGGTCAATCAAGGGGCTTCAGGAGAGTTTCCACCTCAAGGAGCCCGCAGAGCCAGCCCAGTCCTCCCCATCGGGGGGTCGTACCCCATTCCTCCCTCACATCCTTCCACTTACCCCTCCCTAGCCCCCCTTCCTGATGTACAAAATAAAGGACACGTGTGTTCAAAAATAGAAACTCTCTTTATTGAACAAAACTTGGGGAGACTGGCAAAAGGAGGTGGGGGAGGGGAAGAGAGAGGTTGGAAGAGGGGAGGGCAACTACAATGATCAGGGGTTTGGAACAGGTCCCATATGAAGAGAGGCTAAAGAGACTGGGACTCTTCAGCTTAGAAAAGAGGAGACTGAGGGGGGATATGATAGAGGTCTATAAAAGCATGAGTGGTGTGGAGAGGGTGCATAAAGAAAAGTTCTTCATTAGTTCCCATAATAGAAGGACTAGAGGACACCAAATGAAATGAATGGGTAGCAGGCTTCAAACTAATAACAGAAAGTTCTTCTTCACAAAGCAAATAGTAAACCTGTGGAACTCCTTGCTGCAGGAGGCTGTGAAGGCTACAACTAGAACAGAGTTTAAAGAGAAGTGAGATCAAGTCATGGAGGTTGGGTCCATGGAGTGCTATTAGCCAGGGGGTAGAAATGGTGTCCCTGGCCTCTGTTTGTGGAAGGCTGGAGATGGATGGCATGAGGCAAATGGCTTGGTCGTTGTCTTCGGTCCATCCCCTCCGGGGTACCTAGTGTTGGCCGCTGTCGGCAGACAGGCTACTGGGCTAGATGGACCTTTGGTCTGACCCAGTACGGCCATTCTAAGCTCAGGGTTGGGGGTCTCAGTGGACCACCTTGATTTTCATGCCAACCTGCTCCTGGGTGGCCAGGCTGGCAGCTATCCTGCCCTAGATGGCCACTTTCCTGTGCCTAGTGCGGAGGTCGTGGATGAGGTCCACGATGTCTGCACTAGACTAGGCGGGCGCCCGCCTCTTGCGGACCTGGGCAGGCTCCCGGGAGCCGCCAGGCTGGTCCCGGAAAGAGGCGGAGGGCTGGGTAGCAGCGGGTGGCCGGCTCGAGCCGTGCCAGGTGCAGGGTCTGCTGGCTGGGTGCTGGCAGGCTTGCACCTAGCCAGACCGTGCCCCTTTAAGGGCTCTGGGGCCGGGAGGGAGGCAGACGAGTTTCCCTGGTGGTGCCCAGAGTGGCCACCAGGGAAAGCTGGGGAGGGCTAGCCTCCCACTAGTTCGAATTAAGTGGCTACACAGCCCTTAATTCGAACTAGTTAATTCAAACTAGGCGTTAGTCCTCATGGAATGAGGTTTACCTAGTTCGAATTAAGTGCACCGCTAGTTCGAATTAAGTTCGAACTAGCGGTTTGCATGTGTAGCACCTATCAAAGTTAATTCGAACTAACGTCTGTTAGTTTGAATTAACTTTGTAGTGTAGACATACCCTAAGAGAGTAACTACTACCAGGAGCCAAAGTCCCTCTGAAATTAGTGGAAACTTTGTCCAAATAAAAACAGTAAAAAACTCAAGATCTGACTCATGGAAATTTCCCAGACAGCATCAAATATATGGAGATGAGAAAAGCACAGTGACCTTGAGATAAAAGAGAGCCCCTATGCAGCTGATTAAGAGGGTCAGTAGAGCACAACACCTCTGAAATGAATAAAGCACTCTGTTCTTCCATTGCAGCACATCCCTGAGTAATGAGGAGAGTGGAACTGTCCCAGCCAAAGGGGAGTGTGTCCACACACAGGACATGCAGTTGTGTAGTAGGGCACCCAAAAATTTTGGGCACCACTGGGTCTTAATGTCCACCTATCTGCCTCTTCCTATCCCTGTTCTGTGCCTCTGCTTCCTCTGGAGATGATCTAGCTAATTTAAAAGTGAAAAAGCCTGCCAGACCTATTAGCAGAACATCAAACCTGTGAAAAAACCCATTCAAGTGCTAATGAAGCCATTTAACAAGCATTCGCCAGCCCCAGCTATATACTGTAATGTTGGTTCCTGGATTTACTGTGTTAGTCTACAGGGCCTTAGCTTATAATTTGTTTTAAAAATAATTCGGTAGTGTGTTGCAGAAGATTATAAAGTCACATCTCTAAAAAAAAACATCGTTCCCCCTACTCCTGGCTGCCATGGGTCATAGGGGCACCAGTTTAATAGGGCTCCATAAATACTAAGTGTGACCCAGAGAATGCTGCAGAGTTGGCAATCTTTGCTAGCCCGTGAGCAGAATGAGGAGGAGTTCATATGGATTCAGCTCCTTCAACAATAGAAATAGCCTTCCTTGGCCATTCTAGATTGACCAGGAGAATGTTGCTGCAGATGAATGGAGAGACATGTCCAAAGAAGGTCTGAACTCCTTTTCTGGTGAGCAAACCTTAAGGGAATGCATGTCACTCTGACTCCAACAGATTGTCCAGGTTTCCAGAGAATGTACTGTCTGAAATGTGCAAGCCACCACTGAAATCAAACCTGGCCAGGAGTGCACACCTTAGCTCAAGTCATGTTAATTATAATCTGTCTTTATGGTTGTCTAATATTCTTCTTTCCTTAAACTGAATGGTACCGTATGTCATGAGTTATCCCTTTGAAATTAATAGAATTACCCTTGCAGAGTAAGATAATACTCAGTATGAATAAGGGTGTCATTCTCTGGTCCTTGTACAATTCCCAGATGCATGCTAGATATTGTATTGAATTGTATCTCATTTCCCTTCTTTGATACTCTTTAATAAATTCTTCCTTGCTGTTTCTAGTTTATTTAGTCTGAGGTTATGCAGATGAACCCTTTAGTTTTTTAAATGTGGGGCCTTCCAAATAAACACAGAACATGAATAGTTATGTGTGGTATTTTCCCCCACAGAATCAGTTCCCCCCTCTTGCAGACACTCAAGTTGTTTTTGATTTAATGCACCACTGTTTGAAAGTGTATCTTAAAAGGGCCATGTTTTACTCACATTGAATAATGTTCTGCTTCTTTGAACTTTGCTTCTATATGAAGAACACAGCTATATTTTAAAAAATGCTGCTGCAAGCTAGAGCTGAAATTCCCCCGGTCCCTCCAGCAGCCTTAATCAGCAAAGTTCTAGTTCCCTCATAACTGTGGAACTTTCCTTTCAAGAGCTGATAAAGCTGTATGGATTGCACAACTTTTTTTCTGAATGTAGTACATGCTGCAAGAATTCTGTTGTACCTTTAAAGCTTATTTCTGTGAACCAGGGCAAACTAGCTCAATGGGTAACAGCCAGGGAAAACATTCTTCTTCTTCTTCTTACCATGCTTCACAGAATCCTCTGCAAATATTTTTACCAGTTATTGCCTGACACAAACTTTAGCTACTAGAGTTTTACACCAGTGCTTGTATAGGATTGTGGGATCCAAGGAATTGGAGGTGGGGTGTAATGTTGTGTGAGAATTGGATTTTCAGTTTCATGGGAAATGCTCTGATTTAATTTTTTTCCTTTCCAAAATAAAATGAAAAATAAAAAAAGAAATTTTCCATGAAATGGAATTATGGCAAAAGTTAAATTTCAGTGTGATCAGAGAATTCCATTCCTCTGGAAGTTTGCCCATGAAACTTAAGAATATCTTCCAGTTCACTCAGGAGTAAGAAACTGGTGTCAACTCTTCTCTTCAATTTAAAAATATGCTAAAGAATGAAACAAAAACCAGGGGGAGGTGAAGTTTCAACCTTATGAAAATTGATTGGAGTTTAGCTATGGACTTCAAAGAGTCCAGTATTGCACCTAGTGTAGGCAGGGAGGAAGTAATGGATTAATATTAAAATGTGTCCTGCATAAAACTTATTGGAAATCTTCCGACTGAAAGTTATTCCAGAGGAAAATGCCAATTTGTCAAGAGTGAAATGTTTTAGACCAAATTTTGCTTTGAAACAACAAAAACGAAAAGCTCTGGGAGTGAAGCATTCTGATAAGGTCGAAACTTGTTAGACCTTTGTGGAGCAGAATGTTGGAGCAGAATGTTTTGAGTTCCTATTCCAAAACATCTTTTCCTTTCAATTTGTATAATATATTACATAATATAACGCATAAAGTCAAAATTGGAACAAAACCTTTAGATTTTATCAAAACAAAACATTATAATTGATACTCCTCACATGAAAATATAACTAACATTTGCTGCCTCACCCTAATTCTGTGCAATTCTGATAGTATGTGTCATGATATTGATGTCACCTAAAAAAATTAAATAGCTGGAAGCAAAATCTACATGTAGCGAATTGAGTAAAAGAAAGCTCATAAAATAAATATTCTGTATAATACCAGGGATTTTTTTCAAAGTAGCGTATGCTATTAGTGTCCCAGTTGTTTGTTATTTCCATGCTAGCAGAGATTCCCTTGAGAGATTAACACCATGGACTAATGCACAGATGGGGCTAGATACTTGAAAATCATCTGAATATTAAGAATTTAAATCTTTAGCATCAGTGATTTGAACAGAAAGCCAATTATGGGGCTGAATTAGTTTTCAAATTAAACTGCAATTTAAGGCTTGTGAAATGAATCCTTTAAGGTGTATAGTTGCATTTGTACAGAGACTTGTGTGAAGAACTGAAGGTCTGAGTTCCTGGCTCTCGCTCCTCATTCACCTGATAGTACAGTTAAAAAGCTGCTCATCATCCCATAGGTTGTATTTCTGCTTAAATTATAAGGGGGAGTGTTGTAGGTGGTAAAATGGTTGTGAGAGGAAATGAGAATGACAAAGGTAAAGTTCCAGAGTCAGTGGCTATAGAAACCATTATTTATTAAAACTGGCAGAAGACAGTAAGGATATGTCTAGACTACAGGGTTTTTTCGAAAAAACTTCACCTAGACTGCAGCTGCGTTCTTTTGAAAGTAAATCGAAAGAACACAGCAGTTTTTTTTGATCATGGTAAACCTCATTTTACGAGGTATAACGCCTTTTTTCGAAAGTACTCTTTCGAAAAAAGGTGCTATTGAATGCAAACTGTGCTTTTTCAAAAGAGAGTATCTAGACTCTCTTTCAAAAAAGTGGCTCGCTTTTTCGAAAAATTTGCTTGTAGTCTAGACACTCTTTTTCGAAAGAGGCTTTTTCAAAAATATCTTTCGAAAAAGTCTCTTTTGAAAGAGACTTGTAGTCTAAATGTATCCTAAGTGAAAAACACTTCCTTCCCTTTTGACTTTGAATCAGTCCAAAACTAGTACGCTGAAGCTAATAATCACAACTTTAATACAGACAGCGTGGTTTTACGAACTTGAAGCAAATAATTTTCATTATTCTTTATTTAAGGCCTTGATTCAGCAAAGCCTTTAAATATGTGTTTAAATGTCACTTAAACCAATTGGACTTGGATATATGCTTAAGCAATTTGCTGAATTAGGATGAACTTAAATACGTGTTTTAAGTTAAGCATATCTACAAGTGCTTTGTCATGCCAGGGCCTTAGTAAATGAAGAGCATTTAGAAAAACCCATAGCCAGATTTCCAAACAATATTAAGTGCCCAATGGAATGAGCAAATAAAGACATCATAACGTACTCATGAACAGGAAGCAGTGGGTTGCCACATATCAATGGATATATGTGAATATATAGGGACAGGTCTTCATCATATGTAAATTGTATTGATTTCACTGAAATGACAGTAATTGATACCATCTGAGTATCTAAGCCACAATGGAAGGGAGACTTGTTCTTGAAACTATATGTCAAAGAGCATGTGGGTGGTGAGTGGGTGCATACCCAGAAATTTGATGAAAGTGTCTCAGTGTACAAGCTGGTTCTTTGACTCTTGAAATTGTGGAATATTATACTGGGTAGTTTCAGACAAAATTAATGATACCTGTACCCTTAAAAATCCAAAACTATTCTCTACCAAATGAAAAGGGAGATGTAACTTAAGTGTAACACAGCAAGAGAATCTGCTTTTCTCAATATGACCCAGATTTACTCACTTCAGTTATTATTACCATTCAAGATCAAATTCCACACGTCTGTGTATACAGTGAAATCTCAAGGGGGATCCTACCCTGCATGAGTGTATGTTTTGCTAAGTGCATTTCTTCCTAATCAGCACTAGAACCAGAAGAGCGTAGAAATAGCAAGAGTATCATTGTCCTTAAAGGGATAACACTTAAAAATTCATCTGATTACCTAATTAACAGAATATGATTCAGCAGTTTTTCAGTTTTATCAGATGCATTATCACTATGTTCATCATCCAGCCCATTTAAATATCTTAATGCTGCCTTAGTCTATTTTAATCTCATCCTTGCATTTTGTAAACTATTAAAAATGGTGTGATCCACCCCATCCTCTTCTTTGACATGTCTCACATAATAAATTTAGGACAGATCGTATCCTCTTTCACGTCTTCTGCTCTGCTGAGCACCACTCTGAGAAAAGAAAGTGCTCACATGCAACTAGGTTTTGCCGATTTTCATTTTATGTCAAAACTGGAGTTATGAAATAGTTTGCTTATTCACTTTTTATTGTAGAAAGATCCAGTCCCAGCAGCAATGTGGTGAATTATAGGGACCAAGAATAAAAAATACACATCCAAAAACTCTAATGATTTTCCCTTCACAGGAAATGGCCAAGTTGATAGAAAGAAAAATTGGTTGAAATAATTTCCTGAGACCATTCTGGAAATAAATTATAGCAATAGAGTAGCCCATCCACTGCAGTGTATTTACCAAACAACCACAAATAATGTGCTATATACCTGTGGGGAAATGAGATATATTTAAAAGAATAGAAACAAATAAGTTGGTGACAGTGGAGAGTTGTGAAGAATCATGCTAACCAGGCTATAACTATGCTTCCAGTGATTCTGTAACATATTTTGCAGGAAAACTACGCACAATATACAGTGTTTCCACTTGTAGACTGAAGGTCACATTTTATGCTGACCTAACAGTATTGAAGTCAGTGTACTTTGGCCCTATCTGTTCACCTGACATCACCAAATCTTATCAGATTACAGCTACGGGCAGCAAGAGCCTCCGTGGGTCCCTGGGCAAAGTGTATGTGGGGGAGGGGGGGCAGGGGAGGACTCCATGGTCCTAGAAGGGGTGGTGCCTCAGTGGATGGGCAATGTCAGGGCAGCCAGCCCTGATCCCTACCCCAAGTGCACCATGCAAGTCCCCACTCAGCCCTCAGCATCACCGAGCGCATGGCGCTCCCCTCAGCCCTGACTAGCGCACGCTGCACAACACTCCACTGGCAATTTAAAGGGCCCGGGACTCTAGCCCCAGACGGGCTCCAGGGCAATTTCTCTCATTGCCACCCCTCCCCCCGTCAGCAGGCCTGACTACAACATATGAAAATATCTAAATGTGTTTGAAAGGGATGGAACAGGTGACAAACAAATCTGACATCCTGTGTAGCTGCTGTGACCGATATGACCATTTTCTTCAATACCCTTGAAAACCCTTGTTGATTTATGTTTGTCTCTTTGGATCCATTATACTAAATGCAACTTTATAGATTCATGTGAACCAGGACTGTACGTTAAGTTCTCTAGGGAAGGAGATGTGATGCGAGGCATGGAATAAGGAAGGACGGTCTTGAACAATGTGCCAGACAAAAATGGCCTTTTGAGACAATGCATGTGTTACAGGAAAGTAGCTGCTCACCTATTACACAAGCCTCAGATCGTAGGCCTAAGCTGTATAAAGGAAAGTCTCTCTATTCATGGGTAGGCTAGTTCTGAGCTAAATTATTAAAACATGTAGCCACAGAAAACTCCTTAGTGTTGTTTGATGGACTGATTCCTACTAGCACCCTTATTACAACTGGGAGGTGGTCTCTGGTAAGAGTATTAGTATTGGTGTAGGTTATTTTAGTATGCTTTGTATATGACGCATTGACTCTCAGAATAAATGGGTTTGCGTCTGAAGCGCTGTCTAGTAACCTATGATTGCTGGCAATTACTGCTGTTCATAGCCTTGGGAGAGAGAGCAGTACATGGTACTGGCCGGTTTAGGCAGTCTGGCTTATTGAGAATATCACAGTGTAGGCATTGAATAGTGCAGGCTGGGAAAAAGTCCAGTCAGGATAAGAGAGACATGGGTCTCTACTCTAGAGAAATGACAGCTGAGCATCCGGGACCCTGAAGTGGGAGGGAGCGCTAGCTGGACCACGGCAGGAAAACATCATTGCAGTTCTCCTGATACATTCTTCCAATTCTCAATCTGGTGACTATTTAGTGCTATCGACTGTATATTTTGTTTCTTTAGTTGCATTATGGCCTATCTCATAGCTCAGCTCTACAGAGAAATGTTGATCGATTTTTTCCACTCTTGTCATGAAAAAAAAAAGCCTAACACTTTTAAATTCTCTGTTTGAAAAGATGAAACTACCTTGTACTTGTATAAACCACTTTCTCCATGAAATTTCAAGATGCATGATAGTACTATGCAGTGTACGTAAAGGCCCAGATTTTGTAGAAAAATGTCCACATTATTTCACTATTTTCATATGCATTTGCCATCAGACATATAACTATCTATTTACATGCACAGTTGTAGCTGTGCAGTAGGAGTGCGTGCAAATTGGATGTACAAATGCAGTCATACTTTTATGCAAATTGTATTTGTTCCTCACAGTTTTGAATATTTTGTCCTGAATCTCATTTATTCCACTTTTTGAGTTGGCTGTGAGAAGCAAGAGATTCCATTTATTAAACCACCTCCTAGGCTGAGGCTCATCCATTTGTACTGGAGTCTGCTTTTTGCCTGTTTCGGAGTTTTACGTCACAAAACTTCTCTGTGGTGCTTTCAGCCTCACCTGGCTACAGGCAACGATCCCAAACCATACAAAGTTAACATCAAATCTGGCCATACCACTGAGTGATTCGTGCTCAGCGCATTCAGTAGAGTTCTTTCCCAAGAAGTTTATTTTGTTCTTCAGTTCCAGATGACAGCCCCCTTTCTAGCTTTTTCAATCATCCCTCTTGTAGCACTTGTTCTCTTCATTCTTATTAGGTTATCTCCTCATGCCTTGTTTGAGGTTGAGAATCTGATATCTCCAGTAATTAGGGAGTGACATCCTCTATAAATTAGGCTAATTGCTTGAAAAGTCAAAATATGCCATTGATTATAGAAAAAATAATGGTGAAAGAGCTATCAGCTACTCCCCAGAGAACAGAATCTGAAAAAAGAGTGCTGCTTCTACTTTACTTTTCTGTCTGTGTGATACAGGATATAGTTTAGATTAAACATACTGCAATTTATTACTTCTGCAACAGAATTTCAATAATCTGTCTCATCTCCATGCCTTGCATGTGTTTATTTAGTTGACAAAACTGCATAAATTTAGTGAGTCTGATTCTCATTTTGCATGTGGGGTGATGGGAATGTAAAAATGACTTTTTATCATCTATTTAATCCATTTTCAGTAAACTCGTAAACTTTAGTCTTATATATTGCAGCAGTTGTCTCTATGCTGACCGCAAGTTAATATCTTCTAAATTCCCCTCTTCTGTCATCTTCACTACTTCTACATTTGGTAATGACAGCTCTCACTATTCTTCATTCATTACATTGATTGAAGTATTGAAAGCAAGACTTCATTGATTTTAAAATAGTTATTCTGGCATTTCTGTGGCTTGACTAAAATAGTAGGTATATTTCATTTCCTTCTCGCAGGCTGTGACTGTGCACTTGTGTCTGTCTTCCTTTCCTATATTTAAAACTAGTGAAAATCTATCCTTGTTGAATCCAATTATAAGACTGTGCCTTTATCCAAGGAAATTTAGAACTCATGGGCATCTGTAAGTCAAACCATAATACAGGCAGTCCCCGGGTTACGTACAAGATAGGGACTGTAGGTTTGTTCTTAAGTTGAATTTGTATGTAAGTCGGAACTGGTACATATTGTAGGGGAAACTCTAGCCAAACATTTCTCCAGAGCTCAGTTTTATTCTCCCACACCTCACTTCCCTCAGTCCTTTCTTCTCAAGCTGAGGTGTCTGCTGAGAAAAGCCGCTCCGCGTCTTCCTGGTCTGCTGGGGGGGGGGGGGGGTGTTAGCTTCGCATCTCCCTGGTCTGCTGGGGGGAAGCAGCTAGTGCAGGGTTGCCTCACCCCGTTTGTAAGTAGGGATCCGATGTAAGTCGGATCCATGGGACCCGGGGACTGCCTGTACATAGTTTAGTCAGGGCTATTCTGATTATAATTAAATTTTATTATATGCCATTAACTAGTAGGAATGTTAAATTTAGTTTAATCAATTAATTGATTAGTCGATGGATTTTCCATCAACTAGTCGATTAGTCAATAAGCAGGGGAGCCACAAAGAGGTTAGTTCCCACCTGGGGGAGAACCCTGCTGCAGCTTTGCCTTTTAAATGTATTAAGAGCATCCTGGCTCTTCATACATTTGAAAGGCTAAAGCACAGCAGGAGGGACCCAACGCAAGCTGGGACAGCTGATTCCCAGCTTACGCTGGGTGCCCCCCACTATGCATCAGCCTTTCAAATGTATTTAGAGCTGACTGGCTTTTAAGCTGGCTCCCCCCAGCACCCGCTCCTGCTCCCCCTCCTTTGCTGCCTTTGGGTACGTCTAGACTACAGGCTTTTGTTGACAGAAGTTTTGTCGATAGATACTATTGACAAAGCTTCTGTCGACAAAAAGAGTCTAGACTACATCCAGTTCTGTCGACAAAGCAAGCCGCTTTGTCGACATGACAGTGTAGATGCAAAGGACAGTGTAGATGCAATAATGCCTTCTGTCGACAGAACTCTGTCGACAAAAGGCATTATTCCTCGTAAAATGAGGTTTACAGCCGTCAACAAAACTGCTGAGTTCTGTCGACGTTATGTCGACAGAACTCAGTGGCAGTGTAGACGCAGGTATAGTTTTGTCGACAAAAGTCCACTTTTGTTGACAAAACCCTGTAGTCTAGACACACTCTTTGATAGAGGCAATAAGGGGGGGGGGAGAGGGACTAGTCATCCAGTCACTTACGTCCTGATTAACATCTGAGCTACTGTGGTCTAGTGGCAAAAGTACTGGACTCAGAGGATCTGGGTTCTGTTCCCAGCTCTTCTTCTACCCTTTAGGTGACTTTGGATAAGTCACTTCCCCTCTTTGTGCCTTAGCTTCTCCATCTGTAAAATGGGGATAAAGGTCAGTGATCTCACTTGTAAAATACTTTGAGATCTTCTGAGAAAAAGTGCTGCATAAGAAGTATTAATGATTATTTTTACTGTTTCATATTCATATGTATAGGGTTGTTCTCGAGTTCTCCAATGCTTCATGAAGGACATGAATTTTGGTGCATCAGGCACCGTGGGTTACAGCTGTAATACGCCCCTTTTATGGACAAGTGTAACTCTTACACTTATAACAGTTATAAAGGATCATGAGTAAGGCCCAAAATGCTGTACCACCCCCTAAGCATGTTTTCTGCTTTCAGCTGTTCCCTTGGTCATTTAAAAGAATATCAGCCTTCCAAAACAAGAGCTTCAGTGGACCTAAAATGCCAATGTCAGATTCTCCAGTGATGTGAATTGTTGAGACTCCTTTGGTGTCTTTGGTTTACATTAAGAATCTGTCCCTCAGGGTATGTCTACACTACCACCCTAGTTCGAACTAGGGTGGTAATGTAGGCAACCGGAGTTGCAAATGAAGCCTGGGATTTGAATTTCCCGGGCTTCATTTGCATATTGCCGGGCACCGCCATTTTTAAATGTCCACTAGTGTGGACTCCGTGCCCCGCGGCTACACGCAGCACGGACTAGGTAGTTTGGATTAGGCTTCCTATTCCGAACTACCGTTACTCCTCGTGGCGTACTCCTCGCCCAAATCTTGTCAATTACACTTTTTTTCTGGAATCACAACAATGAGATCATCAAGACGAGGAGAACAAAGTCAAAGTGCAATTTTCATACACAAGTCCATGATGGACAATGTGTTGAGCCTGGAATCCAAGATTTTCAGATGGTTGCTGCTTTCAACATTGAAGCAATATTTAATTTTTTTGTAAATCCTCTAATATTTTAAGAGAAGGAGTAATATTTGTATAATTGTATCACTCAAAGGACCTATTCACATCTGGGCACCCATTTTGTACAAATATGGGACCAGATTTTTCTATCTTTCTTCTCAGAGAGTCATACCTCATTTGGCAAAAGGTCTTCTTGGAATGAGTGGTATTGCTTGAAGAGTAAGATACCATTCAATATGAGTAAGGGTCTGAGAATCTAACCCGGGGAGTACAGAACAACTATTCTCAGGATGCTTTCTTTAATAAATAGAAATTGTAAATGTTTTATGAAAGTGTTACAAATGTTGTGCCACTTTTAAGCACAAACTTTCCATCGGTGATTACTTTATTCTTCTACCAAACAATGGTATGTAGAGCATTCAGTACAGGAGCTATGCAATTTGGAGAAAAGAAATAAGGTGGATGGGGAGGATTCCATAAGTTCAAAGCCATTATTAACTTGGGTTAATGAAGATCTAATATAATACGGCCATCACTACATGTCTGCACATAATGATTCATTCCTTTTCTATGGGGAGATGATTAAATTAAGTATCTTGTAAGACAAATTAGATTGAGAAGGTTAACCAACCTTTAATGACTCTGCAACATTTACCAGCTATTTAAAAACATAAACTGTATGACACAATTCAATAAAGAATTAATGTTATCACAGAAAACTGCATGAAGTTTTAGCCTGTCTGTTTCTACACAAGAACAGATGTGGGCAGGAGAGAGGGGCTTAGGTGTTTGTTTATTGCATTTGGTATGAGGCATAAAGGACAGAGTGAAAGGCTTCTTTTTTTTTTATGAATACCCCATTAGCTCTTTCTTCTAAGATGTGTGAAGTCTAATTAATAAACACCAGTCTTCTTTTTACCCAGGTTAGAACAGTGGGGTAATTATGATGCAATTGTAACTTTAAAGCATTAGAGGCCATTTTTGGTAAGAAGTATGAGCGCAACTGTTCTCAGCTTTTATTTGCACACATGTACATCTTAACATAGTGGAAACCCAATATTTACTGCACAGAAGTCAGGTTGCAAGGCTGTGAGAGAGATCAGAGGTTGAAGACAAAGGGAAACCCAGGGCAGCAATTAGTCTGCAATTCTTTATTGTTAATATCTGAGCCAGAAAGAATTCACCTCTTAGGATGACTCTTCAGAGTTAAAAGTCTCAGTAACTTTAGTTAGTTTGTAACTTTAAAAACTATGATTTATTTCGAACGCCCGTTTCACTGCTGCGTGTAGGCAGTTATTCCGGGCTTGTAAATTTCAAACAATGGTGCCCGGCCAGAAAGATGCAAATCAAGCACGGGATATTTAAATCCCGGGCTTGATTTGCAATTCTGAATGCCTACATTTGCAGCCCTATTCTGAAATAGCTGCAAGTGTAGACATAACCTTATATATAAAGCAGAATGTTTATATGTTTGTGCTCTAATAACTTGGACACTATAAGACCTACTGCAACCAAACATTCCATGGGATAACCTTTTCTCCAGGTGAAGGTTTTAAGGTACTGTGGGAGGGTGTGATGGGGGCCCCACTCCACCCCCCCCCCCTGCACTATAGCTCCGCCAGCGGCAATTCGCTCCCAGGCTGCCACTGTTCTGGGCCTGTGGCACTTGTGCGGAGGTGGCATGCGGAGGACCGCCCTCACAATGCAGGCGCACCTCAGCTGGCATGCAAACTGGTGGGCAGGTGAACCCAGGGAGTGCAGGGATGCCGGCATGGAAAAGGGCGCTGACGGTTAAAACCGGCGCCAGGCCAGACACAAGGAGGGGAGAGAGAGGAGGAGGAAGGGGGAGCGGGGTTGGCTCTTTTGCATGCTGCTACCCCCCCCTTTCCCCGCCCCCTCCCCTAACTGCCGGCCTGTGCCCCACACAGACTGCACCCCGCTCCGCCCCACCCCTCCACCTCCACCTCCCAAACTGCCAGCCTGTGCCCCACACAGACAGCGCCCCGCTCCATCCTCCTCCATCCCCGCCACCTCCCAAACTGCCACCCTGTGCCCCACACAGACAGAGAATCTGATTTTCTTCCACCACATCTGTCCAAGTACCACCCTATCTAATATATAAAGGAGAATGTTTGTAAGTTTGTGCGCTAATAACTTGGACACTATAAGAGCTACCGCAACC
Source organism: Pelodiscus sinensis (assembly GCF_052426305.1). NCBI lineage: Eukaryota > Metazoa > Chordata > Testudines > Trionychidae > Pelodiscus > Pelodiscus sinensis. The sequence goes on along the minus strand of NC_143068.1, from coordinate 11,959,083 downwards.
AAACTTTGCATGGGATAACCTTTCATCCAGGAGAAGGTTTTAAGGTACTTTTGGACCCGATCAGGGTCCCACCCTGCCCCCTGCAGCACTTAAGGCCCTGGGCATGAGCTGGGGCACCCCTTTCACATGTAGCCTCCCGGGACTCGCCCCCTCTTGCCCGCAAGGTTACATAACTGACCCTCTTCCCCCCTCTCCCACCGGCATGTAGTGTCCCCTCCCCCATGCGCACAATGGCTCGGGCACCCGCCCTGCTCCCCATGGCACCTGCAGCTCCGGGTGCGAGCTGGGGCGCCCCTCCCGCGTGTAACCTCCCCTCCACCTAGGGTCGTTCCCCACCTGCCACTCCCCCCCTCTGGAAACCAAAACCAAAGCCAACCAGCCTTTCTGCTCAGCTTGCTGGGCTTATCGGAGCAGAAGGAATCCGTGTGCCTGCTGCAGCGCAGGGTGGAGGGGCCGGGTTAAACCCTCAATGCGTTACACTGCTGTAAAGCCAGCTGGCTGCTGTTCGTACTGTGAGTGGGGCTCTTCTGAGTCTGGTCCCAGCCATCGGGATTAGATGTGAGCTCTGAGTGTTTGCTTGCCAAGACAGAGCAGGTGGATCCCTGAGCCAACCTTGCAAAGAGAAGTCCCCTTGCTACTGGCTGCATGACTGTGTACTGTTCTCCTGGGGTCTGGCTGCTCAGTCCTGGGGGAGGAAGGTCCTGCTGCTCTCAGAGGGTCAGGTGTGGGCCAGGAGCCATCAGCCCCCAGGGTCTGTGGCTCTGGGGATCCCTGGCTCAGGGTCCCCTCCTTTCCTAAATTTCCTAAATTTTGTTCTTCCAGTTTCCAAAGCAACTCCGGGTAAGTCCAGCTAGTGCACATATATAGTATCCTGAGCTTTCGTTGGCAAAACCCACTGTTTCAGATTAACATGTGTTTCCAAGACATCTGGGCATGTATATAGAGATACAGGTATTATCTTCTTTTTATTTTTAATTTTTCCTTATTAAATGGGTATGAATAGTCTTGAGTCAATGAGAAACAAGGAACCACACAAAACTAGTTTTACATAGTAACTTTTCAATGCAGAACTTACTTTAGTAATTTCTAAACTGAACAAGAATCAAGGTTAGGGCTTGGGGAAGTTTGTGCAAAGTCGCTAAAGTGTGACTATGAAGCATAAACAGTATTCCATGCTAACTCCCTGTATATTCTGCACTAAATACATAAACCATACTTACTAGCTTCTGGGTCTCCAGACATAATATATCCTGTAAGGCTCTGTCTTGCACTTAATGGGTTCTTTATCACTTCCTCTAATCATGTGCACATGGCACAGAAAGCCCAATCAATCTGAAGGGAAAGTTTTCACATGTTGACACTCATATGGCTTGTTTAGTTGGGATCTGGAGATATAATTTTTAGCTCTGGAAAGCATATTCATGATCAATCAGGGTAGTTTCTGCAGCGCTATCATTGGGGAGGGCTGGCTACCCTGAGTTTGTGCTTAAGATTTCAGATAGGATCATACCTGAGCAGCCAGCTTGCACCTGCCGTTTGCACTGCCATGGTCACATTGCTATTTTTAGCATGCTCGCTCAATCGGAGCTAGTGTTGGTACGTCTACGTGAGCATTACCTGTCCAGTTCTAGCATACACATTTCCTGTGTCTCAGGCAGGCAAGAAATTGGGGCAAAGGATCCCTCGCTATTTCATATATTTAATTGTCATTGGGTTGAAATGAATTTGTATCACTTGACAAAGTAATGTCCAGAAGGCTGCATTCTTTGTCAAATGAAACCATGTACTGTCAAGCTCAGATTCTTGGTGTCTTCTTTAATGGGAGATCAGCTATGCAGTGTCACATGTTAATTTTGACTCAGTGAATATATGAACGTGGCACATTAGTTAATAAAGAAATAATGTACATGGCTCTTGTCAGCGCTCTCTGTGCACAATAATGCCATCAGTGGCTTGGGAGGGTTATTCAACAAGGGTAACAAACTTGATTTAATAATTGACGTGATTTATTAGATGGTGCATTGTAGTTAACATATGTTGTACCTGATGTGATAAGGAAAGTTTCTGTTTCATCACTGTTAGTGGATCCCATGTATATGTAAGAGAAAACAGATCAGACAAATTGTTCAGAGTATGTATTTTATAGGTTCAGTCAGTGTTCTGTGCTTCATCAGGTCATGTTTTAATGAGGTCTGGGTTGTTCACTGCGTACGTGCATGAGCTCTTCAGATCCAGAATGTACCGTTACTGCTTATACAGTGCTACACAGAAGATAAGTACTAAGTAGTATTAGTCAGGGGTGCTGACAGGCCCCTGGGCAAGGTGTGTGGGTGGGGCAGCTCCTATTCCTGGAAGGGGCGGGGCCTCAGAAAAAAGGGGCAGAATTGGAGCAGCCAGCCCTGAGCGATGCCGAGAGCACACTCTGCTGGCCCACGGGTACCCCTTCCCAGCCCCCCAGTGCTGCCTGGAGCACACAGCACAGTACTCAAGTAGCAATTTAAAGTGCTTGGGGCTCCAGCTGCCACTGCCACTGCAGCAGCAGCAGCAATACGAGTCAAGTGCCCCGAATCCCTTTGAATCGCCAGGCTCTGGGGCAAATGCCCCTTTTGCGCCCACCCAGCCCATCAGCAGACCTGGTATGAGTTACCAAAACCCATGACAGCCTCAAATCCTGGCGTGGCTTACGGTCATTTCATTCTAGTCCCCACATTTCAAAACCACCTGGTACTTGTCAGTAGCTGACCCAGAAGTGGAACAGTGAAACATGCAACGCTTCAGCAAAGCTGTTTGGAGCAACTTTCACAGTGTCTGTCCATGAGGTAGGAAGGAAAAGACCCGTGAGATGAGAATAGCCATTTCTTTGCAAGTGGAATGATGCACAGCGAGCACTGTTAGTCTGTGACTTCCGTTCCCGCTAACGTCAAACATACACACTATGGGCTCGATAAAACAAAAAAAAGCAGCCATGTAGCACTTTAAAGACCTACAAAATAGTTTATTAGGTTGGACTGTCCTTACATTGGGGAACCCTTACTCATATGAGTAGCCCCATTAACATAATTGGGAATCCTCACCTGAGTAAGGGCTGTACAAAGTAGCTCTCTCTATATGTCTCGATACAACAATGATGAGAACTATAGAAACAGATCCATTTTACTTCAATTAAAATATACAAACAAGTATTCCTATGCATACTATTTAGATGCACTGACAGTAGTTAAATTTGCACTCAGAGGTGCCCAGTACCACAACAGTATATGCCTGTCCAACTCCACCTAAATATATACAGGATATGTATGTGTATTTATGGTATTTACTTCATCAGGCCATATTTTAACAATGTATCTTTTTGTTTTCACACATGAGAATCAGAGCAGATTGCAGCAAGAGCTACGGCTGCCTCATTCTCAGTGCACATCATAAGAGGCATTTAACCTGGCTGTCTCATGTGTCTTTACGGGATTGCAGGTCAAGGACAGCTTGTATAATCAGCTTTTGAGATCTGCAATGTATAAAAATTATTAATTTATTGGTCAGAGTGTTGCATCAAGGGAAAGTAGGGTAAAGGGAAAGAAAAGTCATGAGGTTCAATCCTACAAAGTCTTGCCTGAGTTGTCATTCTTCTTCACAGGATCTGTCTCAATTAACTCAATAGAATTACTCACAGGAGTAAGAATTTGTAGGGTCTAGCACAGGCTTGGGCAAAATATGGCCCTCGGGCCAGATACGGCCCGCCATGCCACCAGATCCCCCGCTTGCCCTGCAGCCCTGTGCACCCTGCAGAAAAGCAGCTGCAGGATTCCGTTTCTGTTTTGAAACTGGAGGGGAGGTGGAAGTTTTAGGAGCTGCCCCGCCCCCAACACATTCCCATTGGCCGGTTTCTGGCAGAAACCGGCCAAATGTGAGCTGCTTGTTAGAATAACAGGCAGCTAAGAAGAATCGCACCCCCTCTCCTGGGCTCAGTTATTCATGAAGCACATGGCTGGCCAGAAAGGCTGGCTGGGAAACTTTTTAAGCTCTGCAGGCAAGCAGGCTAGTTTGGCAGCTGACAAGTAATCTCTTGGCCACAGCCTGCTTCTGGCCTTCCAGCCCTGTCCTGCCCCAACTCTCTGCCCCTCACTCAACATACCGAAACCCTCTGTCCCCCTCTTACACCCACACCCCATCCCAGATCTGGCACCCCACTCTCCTGCCCCAGATTACAATCCCCTCCTACCCTAGGTCACATCCCAAATCCCCTGCATCCCAATCCCCTGTCCTAAGTCACAACCGTCTGCTTCATCCCAACTCCTTCTCAGACTCCCGTCTCCCTCCTGCACCCCAGACCCTTATCCCAAGCTCCCTTCTGTACCCAACTACCATCCCAGACCGCGCATCTCCATTAATATAATGGTAGAGTACGGCCCTCGACCACCTTCCAAAATCTTGGAGTGGCCCTCCATCAAAAAGTATTGCTCACCCCTGGTCTAGCACTTTGTAAATTCTTACATCTAAGCATCTCTTGTGAATATAAAAGAATATAAAAGAATCTTCTTTGCTTTCTGTTGACAATTTGAACAACTTTTATTTCTGAGCAGTTACATTTTCTTATGCCAAAAACTTGAAAATCATGAAATCTGTTTCTCCAGAGCTTGATGTTGTGGAAATGGCTTAATACAGTGTGCATTATATCTCCTAAAATAGATTTTATTCTCTCTTTTCTCTTCCATTTTCATTAGCCATAAGTTTTGACATTCTGTTCAGAGCTTATTTTCTCTATGCACTGCATTAAGATAACATAAATTCCAAGTCAGATGTCTTATGCCACATGTTCTATTGAAATTTCTCCTATAAAGCATTTATCTAGGAATGGCTTCTGTGTTTGTATCAGTTTTCTCATCATTAGTGAAAAAAAGGAATGCTGCAAGAGAAAGAACAAATAATAACTCATGCAATCTTGTTCCAAGTCAATGTTCCTTTCCTCAGCCCAAGTTTATGGATCAGAAAAGTTTTAGGATACTTTGTTCTCATTCCACAAATGAGGACCAAGGTTATTGCAGAAAAACAGGACTTGCATTTATCACAGGAATTTTCACTATACATTAAAAAAAACGAAAATAGCAAAACTCACAAGGGTCTGTAGTACCATAGAGAACAGAAACAGCTTGGTTATGCAAGCTGGACAGAGTCCAGTTGGATTATGTGCACCTGCACAAGGACGTGATCCTGTTGGGGAGCTGCCTGCTAGCACCCGCAAAGGTGGTCGCTATCCAAAAAGTGAAGCAAAGCAGTGTGATTAACAGCTATACACACTGCGATGGCCAGTAGAGCTGGCTGAGTTCTGCCACCATTGTCAAAGGATCCATTTAGACTGAGCTAGAATATCTGCTGAGACCCTTGGCACCTCCTTCATGGTGGACCGTGGGTTGCCAACCATTATCTGGCTCTCACTATGCATGACTCTCAAATGAGAGTGTAATAGCGATGCCCTCCATTTTTCTATCAATTCTTGTGTGTTCCTATGGCCCGTAAACTTGGTCCATCCTTGCTTTTTCCTTTCTCTTGTTTGGGTATCAGATGACTATTTGTAAGCAGCGTCTGTCCATCATTTAAAGTTGTTCTTTCCACCCAATAATAACAAAGGTTAGGCATCAGCTGTCTGGGGGGGGGGGGGGGGGGGGGAGAAGGGTCATAAGACCATGCAGCTGCAGGAGTCCATCCAATCAAGCAACATCCTCTACCATCATAATGATAATTTCCCACTTTAACAGAACACCCTGCTGCCAAACTCCAGTGATAATAAGCCTGTCATTGCGCTCCCAGCAATATCTGGAAAATAGGCTTTTTGCAAGGCAAATGAAGAAGCTGATGATTAGCAAGAAACAAACCAATGACTCAATATGTTGCTGGCCACACATACCAAACCATTGATTTCCTTCCCTGCTGGGCAGCAGCTGTTTGGTTTGCTCTGCAGATAAGCCTTGTTTCTTCACTGAAATGGTGTTGGCGCTGCAGTGTTGGATGTTGTTACTGCAGGATTGGGGGTCATGTTGATTGAGAGTCATGCTAGAGTGGTGCATGTTAGTGGTGTATGTAGGCTGGGAACTCTGGGAGATCTTGTGCTGTTAAATCCTAGAAATAGTCTCATTGAAAGGTTACTGGGCTGATTTTTGGATGGAAAAAAGCTATCCCTCTGGGAGAAGGTACAGGAAGCTGCAGAGGGAAATTGCTGCTTTAAAACATATAAGCCTTCGAAAACACTACAAGGCTGGAGATGGTAATGGAACAGGGGAAGCTTGGTTATATATTAACATTATCCTTCCAAGGTGGCCATCCCAAACAAAATTAGTATTTTCGCAACATACTTCTTGATTAGTTAGGTAGGTTTCCAATGTGATGTTCTTAGCTATATAAGATTTCTAAAAGAAGTGCAGGTTTCCAGCTTACCAACAATGCAACAACTGTCTATTGAAAAGGTGTTTTTATTTTGTTTTCTCTTGTTTCAAGGGACCTATGTGATGACTGTGACTGCAAATGATGCAGATGATAGTACTACAGCCAATGGGATGGTGAGATACCGGATTGTGACTCAGACCCCACAGAGTCCATCACAAAATATGTTTACCATTAATAGTGAAACAGGAGACATTGTCACAGTGGCTGCCGGACTTGACAGAGAGGTGAGTTTAAAGGGAAAATATATAGATGTTTTTGGCTATCATTGATTTACTGAACAGTAAAATCCAGAGTTGGATGTGTGCCCAGATGTTCTAAAGTTTAGAGTTACTTGTTTGTATTCAAGGGTTCTGTCTCAGAGGGTATGTCTACACTACAGAGAAGTTTGAAGCTGCTGCTGTCGATCTTCCAGGGCTCGAATTAGCGGGTCTAGTTAAGAAAGCTAATTTTCTGAGAGGGATGCTCCAGTCAATACCACAATCCTGCTTCAATGAAAAGTAAGGGAAGTCGAAGGAAGAGTGTTCTCCCTTTGACTTCCTGCAGGTTAGACAGTGCCAAAAGCTGAGTTAAGCTACTTCAACTTCAGCTACACAATTAACATAGCTGAAGTTGCGTATCTTAATTCAACCGTGTCCTGTAGCGTAGACATACCCAGAGTGAAGCCATGAGGTTCAAATCTGGTTGTGACTTGGTTCTGGTATGAGCCTTTTGTCCTAATAATCAGCAAAAGTGGATAATCTTAAAAAGTGTGGGATAAGCTTAAAAGTTGGGGGGGGGGAAGAGAACCCCTTATCCCTGGAGAACTTATGACTATGGTACAAAGCTGTGGAAAATAAACTATAGAGAACAGTCTTTCACCAGCCAGAGGATGAACAAAAGTCTCTCCCATCTCTAACTTCTATGAATCTTTAAATTTTATCTGTGGGAACAATTCTAGGACCATTGGGAACATTTTCTTAAATGTAATGCTATATTCCAAACACTGCTTCGTTATCGGGTATTTAAAAATGTACATACTTGTGTTAGAGAACCAGCGTGGTCCTTGCTTACTGGTGATTACATTGATAACATTAGGAAAACATCTGCTGTATATTAAAGCACCTACATTTTTGTTTTGAGAAGCACTCTTCTCTAAATATCTTCTTTCTGTCATTGCAGAATATGCTAATTTTCCAAATGGGAAAAAAACTGTGCTAAGTCTTAAAACAACACTCCACCATCACAGATTAGCTAAAATGATCCTCACAAGTCCTTCCTGCTTTGGAAATGCACATCTTATTAGATAAAGTCAGGATGAATCCAATGGTTGACTTCCCAACCTCTCACAGAAAAAATGATCAGATTAACATAAATGCTAGGACTTCCTGTCCCCAGAATCAATCAGAAAAATGGAACAGAAAAGGAAGTGGAATGTCTCGCCCCTAAATTAAAAGCAACTTGGCTAGGCTGTGCAGTAGAGATTCCTGTCCCCAAAGTGCATTCTGATTGGCTTGGAGGAAGAAGTATTGAGAGTTGGCAACTGAACACTTTGCGATCAGCATTTCTGTCTGTTTCATTCAAACATCTGGGGCTGCCTCTTGCTTCAAGGCTTATTCTAAGGCTTCAGGATTCCAAGCTGCTTCCGTGCATCTCAGTCCAGCCTGGGAGCAGAAATCCTAAACACTGCCTCAGAGCAAGGGAAGGTGGCCGCTAGTGAACCCAGAAAGCTGGATAGCAAGTCAGCAGCAGGCAGAAGGAGGCCCTGGTGGCAGTCAGAAAGATTTGGAACGGAAACAAGGGGTGCTGGATGGAGCTGGCACAGAACTGGGGCTCACCCGAGGCACAGTGTCAGCAACCTTGAGGGAGGAGGGTCCGTGAAACAGCTGACTGAGGAGCTGGTCAGATGAAAAAAGAATTTGTAAGAGATTGGAGGTGAAGACAGGAAACAGAACTGAGGAAAAACCATAGCACTGCAGTTTGTCTCTTCCACAGGCTGATCTAGGCGACTTTGTACATATGACAAAGGGCTTTTCCATGCTCTCGCTATTTACAAAATCAGAAACTTAACAGAATCATAAGCAGATAGCTTGTTCCATGCAATGCTGGAGCCTGTTGCAGACTTATGGTAGAAGCAGTGGAACTGACAACCTCGCTGGGTTCCAGTATGGGTGGGGCCTCAGATGGAAGGGGCGGGGCTTTGGCTACTCTTTCCCCAGGCAACAGAGCTCCAGCAATGATTTAAAGGGACTGGAACTCTAGCCACCACCACTGTCACAGTAGCAGCAGTGGTGGTCGAAAGCCCTTTAGAATTGCTGAGACATGGGTCAGTTGCCCTCTTCATTCTCCCTTGTTGGTGAGTAGAAAAGGGGATATAGGCAGCATACGAATCACTAGTAATCTCCTAGGGTACGTCTAAACTACATGCCTCTGTCGGCAGAGGCATATAGATTTGTTTTTTTGGCAAAGGCAAATGAAGCCGCGATTTAAATGATCACGGCTTCATTTACATTTACATGGCTGCCGTGCGGAGCCGACAAACAGCTGATCAGCTGTTTGTCGGCTCGCACGCTAGTCTGGACGTTCCCCCTGTCGACATCAAAGCTCTTTGTCGGCAGCCACGGTAAACCTCATTCCACGAGGAATAACGGGGCTGCCGACAAAGGGCTTTGATGTCGGCAGGGGAGCGTCCAGACTAGCGCGCAAGCTGACAAACAGCTGATCAGCTGTTTGTTGGCTCAGCGCGACAGCCATGTAAATGTAAATGAAGCCACGATCATTTAAATCGCGGCTTCATTTGCCTTTGCCTATGTGTCTAATCTACATGCCTCTGCCGACAGAGGCATGTAGTCTAGACACAGCCCTAGAAATGACAGGACAACAACCAAGTACCCAAAGCTGGATCCTAAATCCTAAGGGGTGAAATCCTGTAGAAATCAATGGCAAAACTGAAGTTGTTCCCCTGACTTTTAGGTCTTAGAGACATCCTAATTGTTTAGTAATTTCAGAGGCTTAGAGGCAAAGGAAGAGCAAATCAGCTTTAAAACTCACTAGCCAAAACAATCAAACAGAAAAAAAACCAAAGGCAGAATCTTTGCTTCTTCTGCCCTCTCCCTACCCCCACACCTTTTTCCTCTACTACTTAAAAAAACTTTTAGGCCATGTATACACTGCAGAACTTGGGTGATCATTGCTGTGCTGTGATAGCTCCCTGTGTAGGCACTGCATAGGTTGATAGAAGATCTTTTGCCAACATAGTAACTCCACTTCCCCAAATAATGTTAAAGAATCACTCTACTGTTAGACCAGGTCTACACTTACCCCAGGATCGATGCTCTGGAAATCAATCTTCCAGGGTTCGACTTAGTGGGTCTAGTAAGGACCCACTAAATCAACTACTCATGGTACTCCACAGGGTCACAAAGAATAAAGGAAGTTGACAGGAGAGTTTGTCCCATTGACCTCCCACAGTGGGGACACCACAGAAATTCAAATTAAGGTATGATAACTCAAGCTACACTATTCTTGTAGCTGTAGTTACATATCTTAGGTTGACTAAGGATGTTGTATATCGGCTAATTAACTAGCCATCGACTACTTGACTAATTAATAGGCACTTCCACGTTCCTCCTTTGAAATGTACAAGAGCCCCTGCTGGGGCTCTTGTACCTTTTAAAGGAGGAATGCAGAACACCATGTGCAGACCGGCACCAGCAGGAAGTCCGGGCTGCACATGGGTGCAGCTTCGAAATGTACAAAAGCCCCCAGCGGGCTCCCCATGGCATTTCAGCAGATTCCCCAGCTGATCCTGGTTTGGCGGAAATGCTACGGAGCCCGGGATCAGCTGGGGAGTCCCCAGGTGACCCTGGGCTCCACAGCACCATGTCAAAGGGGCAGCACCACACAGCTAACCCCACTATGGCTCTGCCTTTTAAATGTATTAAGAGCCAGCAGGTTCTTAATACATTTAAAAGGCTGAAGGGCAGCAGGGGGAACCTTGCTGATAGAGGCAGCAGGGCAGGGGGAAGTGACTGGTGAACTAGTCACTTACATTTCTATGATATAGAACCTCTTTATCAGCTTACATAGTGGACATTTTACACAGCTCTAGCAATGTAAAGTGGGTATAAATGTCATTGTCACAGTCTTAGTGTAAATAAGACTCAGGTTCATATTTGAGGTCTAGGTTTATTTCGATAAAATAGTTAAATATGAGTGGTAAAGGTAAGATAAGAAAAGACATTTTTATCTTATCTAGTTCAGCATTTCTGTTGCCTCAGAGTTCCCTATGTTATACATTTAGTGCTCTCTGAGTCTTCATTTAAATATTGATATTGATAAATACTGGTTTCTCAGCAATATGTAGATAAATAAATTACATTCATTACAGTAGCCAATAAATGATCATCTTTGCAGCTCAGTTTGTGTGTCATGAGCAGTCATTCAACTGACTATCAAGATGGAAGACCTGCAAGGAATCTATTTTGAGGCAAATTCTGGTAATTTACAGCCATGTATAAACTCTGATTTCTCACCAGCTGAGGAGGAAATTAAAAACTCTAAATGTGTCTGACACTGAAGATTGCAAAATGAAAAGGAAAGGTATTAAAATATTGATAGCTTTAAAGTTATCTTACCTGATTCCCATTAATCTGGATGTAAATATGGTCACAAAACTCTGTGTCCATTCACTCATTATGCCTGTGCTTAATTGAATGGATCCCAACAGAAGATAAAGAAAATTGGACTGCACTTCATAAAAATTATTAAAGGAGGACAGGTTAGTAATAGTCTAATTTAAGCTTGTGCCTGCAAAAGGGTGAGAAGTGCCAAGGGTGGAACAAAAGAGCATCTATCTCATTGAACTAATAGAGAAATGATGGGGTTTTAGAATGTAAAGAACCAAAAATTCAAAGGCACACTGAAACACTGAAGCTAACATCAGGTTAAAATCAAACACTTACTCAAAACTGGCAAAAATGAAGCAAATATAAATGGATGGTTGGAGAACATATTAAGACAAGGGGATAAAAATCAGGCAGTGACTGGAGCATGGAATATTTGAGTTTGCAAGAAAGGCCGTAATGATATGAAATGGGCAGGACATAACCAAACTGTAAGGAAAAGATGCTTCTTTTATTTGGTTTATAGCAAGCTGATGCAAAAGTAAGTTGTTCTAGAAAAAGCAGCTAGCCAATTGCTAATCATTTTATTTGCTTAATTTAGTAGCATGTCCAGATTCCAGTCCTCATTGTTCTCATTTTGTCTGTACCACTGAGGTACATGCTGGAGATAAATGAACCAAGTGTATCCCTAACACATGGCATTGGAGTGTGCAAAAATCTCATATTTGTACCCAGGAGATAGTGACTAGGGCCACACTTAGTGTTTATTCCACATTCTCACTGAAGCTCGAAATTGTCCAGCCAGCCAGGGATCAAACCCAGACTGTCATTCTGAAGGCCAGTATGCCAACCACTGAGCTCTTGATGTAGTAATTCAACTCCACCGGCTACATTGATTTATCTTGTGGCAGGATATCTGTCTCAGCAGCACAGTAACCTTCATCAGGTCTACAGCATAGGCAATATCATCCTCTGAAGAGCTCTCACTACATATTTTATGAATGAGGACTTTGAGCATGTAAAAAAAAAATAGCAAGAGAAAAGGAACTGGCTGATTCCACACATTGCTGGCAGGCCAATAATTGTCGAGACATCTCAAATGTCATCTGGGCTTATTTGAGATAATAAGTATTTCGGCACCACAGTGCTTGAAGTGAAATGGCGCTAACTTTCTGAACTCTCCTTTTGACTGTCGCCTTTTTCCAGTGCATTCTTCTCATTTTAAAAATAAATAAAGAAGAGAGTTAAGCAGCTTCTTAAGAATTTTCAGCATGCTTCTAATTCTTTTTAAAAAGGGCTGGAGCTGTGCTGCTGCAAATGCTTTAAAAAATACATGACATCCAGTTCTGTGATTACCACGCTTGGCTTTCTGAAAATGTGATGTTGCTAGTCTCTTTCTCAACCAAGGGGAAAGATAAAAGGGAGTGCCTGCCAGCAACTGAGCTTGTGGCTTATTTTATTTATGAATGAAACAGCAGGATTTTTAGCAGTGTGGGAGGAACGGTTCCTCTCACTGCCTGGAAGATGCGGCTGACCTCTTCTCCAATACGTCTGTGGAAATTAGAATTTTCGGAGAGGCCAGGGTTTTGAAAGGGTTCGTTTATGGTGTCTTTGCTTTTTTCATGTATGGGGGTCCTTGCTATAAGTCAAAAATACGTTCCAAAAAACTTGGACTTATAGCGAAACAACTTTAAGAGGGGAACTTTTTCCCCGCGACAGACTCCCATTTAAGCAAATTGGGGGGAGTGTTTCGCACAACGTATAGCGGGGAATGGGAGGACTTATAACACATCAGTTCCTACAAACGTCAACGACTTTAGTGTGGAACGGATGAATACCAGGGCGACTTATAGCGAGGACCCCCTGTAATTCAGCTAGGCCAGTGTTGGGTTCACTTGTGCCCTTCATGGTAACTCTGCAGCAAGGTGAGAGCAATTGTCTTCTGGTATCTGCCAGAGCCTTTTCAGGGCCGGCCCACAACATTTTGGCACCTGAGGCAGGGAACTCAAATGATACCCCCATGCCCCCACGCTTGGGCTAAAACTTTGAAAAGTCTCAATTCTCTGAGTCCTAGTGCCCCCTCCTTCCTCGCCCCCCCCCCCCAGTCTGGCGCCTGAGGCAGCCTCAGTTTGCCTCATGATAAGGCCAGTCCTGAGCCTTTTGTTAGAAACCCATTGGTAAGTGTACTGGAGAATTATTGGGCTGGAGACTAATGTGCACCAGAATTTTGCTCAGTATCTGTACAGAGAAGGAGCAGGCAGAAAGGACATTGTATTTCCAGTCCTGGGGATAACCGAGGCCTTAATCAACCTCTGTTGCAAGCTAGAGCACCCATTGAGCTGCTCTAATTTACATCTTCTGGAATGACCCTCTGCACTTTATTCCACTGGCCCAGGCTTGCTGCAATGCAGTGCATTCCAGCAATGTCCCTTTCTGCTCTTGGACAGCCCTGTATACTAGCTGCAGAATGCAGATAACCTGGACTGGCTTTACAGCACTAGGGAATCATCTGTGACAGGACAATCCAGAGCAGAGCCTTATTGGCAGCTTTAATCCCCCTTTATGCCACTGAAACAGCACAAAAGGGATTTAGCATGGGGTTAGGATCTGTGTTTTTTATTTCCTTCCCTGCTTATCAGTGTGCTGCTATCCAAGTCTGCGCCGCCCTCTGTGAATAAGATTATAATAACGTTTTGCTGCAACATGATACTGAAAGATCTGGACATGATACAAGGGATACCTCAGTGAATCTATGGAGATCAGATGGCTGAGGGAGATAAAAGTAGGGACAGTGAATGAAAGGGAAAAAACGTCCAACTAGCTTCTCTGTGGTATGTGAATTTGTTTAATATTTTCATCGCCAAAATTAGCCACCTGAAAAGAACGGTAATGGCTGACAAGTTGGTCAGGGCTTGTTGCTCTTTGACAAGTACCATTAAATATGAGCTATATTTTCCATGTATTATCTGAATCCTTTGCCTTAAATGGTGATTGCTGTGTAGTAGTCCTTTCTTTCTTTCTTTCTTTCTTTCTTTCTTTCTTTCTTTCTTTCTTTCTTTCTTTCTTTCTTTCTTTCTTTCTTTCTTTCTTTCCAAAAAGATCTAAAACAACTAGGCTCAGTCTGATTTTCATGGGTCCAAAGGATGTTATTTTCCAAAATGGAACACTGAGGTCCGTGTTTTAAAAACACATGCAGAAAAATACTTCTGCAGTTGCATGCTCAAGGGGGAAAATCTCCAAATATGTTGCTTTGGTATGCTCTTGCTTTTAAAACATGTGTATATCTGTGTGTTCTCATCTTGAGTCTCTGTATTTGAACATGTGGCCTTAAGGCTTCCTGGACACTACCTCAGAGCAAAATGACTAACTACTGGAATAAACTATCAAAGAAAAGGACAGATGCTCCATCTCTGGCTGTCTTTAAATCAAGGCTGGATGCAAGATGTGTTTCACTTAAACACAACGTATATTGCACTCAAAACAGGTGAAATTCTATGGCCAGGGTTAGGAAGGATGTGAGGTTGAATGATTTAATGATCCCTTTGGCCTTAAAGGCTGTGTCCAGACTCAGGGGTTTTTTCAAAAAAAGTAGCCTTTTTTCGAAAAAAATTCACCTGTGTCTAGACTGCAGCCGCGTTCTTTAGAAATTAAATTGAAAGAACGCGGCTTTTCTTGCGACAGCGGTAAACCTAATTTCACGAGGAAGAACGCCTTTTTTCGGAAGTGCTCTTTCGAAAAAAGGCGTTCTTGAATGCAAACATGGGTTTTTCGAAAGAGAGCATCCAGACTGCCTGGGTGCTCTCTTTCGAAAAAGCGGCTTGCTTTTTCGAAAGTTCCGCTTGCAGTCTAGACGCTCTTTTTCAAAAGAGGCTTTTTTGAAAGTATCTTTCGAAAAAGCCTCTTTCGAAAGAGGCTTGCAGTCTAGACATAGCCAAAATCTCTGAACCTAAGGCATGAGGAAAAGTTTGTCTGATATTAAAATAATATGTTCTCCCCAATGCACTCTAGAGGATGACAATTGGGGCATACCAGTCCTCAGCTCTGAACTGGGTTCCCCTGTCATTCCAGAAAACTCCAGTTGAAATTTAAGAAATCATATCATTGTTATCAGGGGAGCCGACCGAGTACCTAGGCAAGGTGAAAGGCGTGGTTCTACAATCCCCTCCTAGAAGGGATAGGTCCTCAGGCAGAAGGTGCAGGGCCAAATCAGCCAGTCCTCAAGACCACCGCCCTACCCTCAGCACTACTTGGAGCGTGCTATGCCACACGCCCATCTCCCCCGGCATCCCTAAGAGTCGCCAGGAATGCTGGGCCCCAGGGCAACTACTCCCTTTAAACCTCCCCCCATTGGCTGGCCTGAACATTATCTATTTGACTGCTGAGGGAGATGATGTGCTGAGATGTGTTGGAGACAGTTTAGTTGACACAGGTTATCTTCATTATATTCTTCATTATATTTCTGGTGGACACATTTTATACCCTATTTAATAAGACCAATTTATAAAGGCCCCTTAAAGACCAGGTGGGGGAGCAAGGTGGAGGATATGTGACTCTCCACTCACCAAAGCAGCAGTGGATGAATCAAATAAAGAGGAGGAAAGTAAAGGAGCTAGTAACAGAAACATCATTCCAAAGTAGACTCAATAAGTGTGTGTCTGGAAATATGAATAAGTGGTAGGAGGATGAGTGCCGGCTATGACTCGCAGAGTTAAAGGTAGCCCTAGAAAACCCCATTCTGTCACTTACCATGGTGAAGTTTCACAGGTGCTGCCATTATAGCTGCCGGAGGAACTTTAAGTAGTGGAAGTAGGTAGAAAGAGAGAGAGAACTGGGGCATGAGCACGAGTGTCCCTAGGAAAGAGGTTTGGAGATCATAGGAGAAGCAGATCATTCACGTGAAGCAGAAGGAAAGGATAGAGAAAAAGATTCAAAAGCCGTGTCAGCTCTAAGAGCGAGAAAAGACCCACAGAAATTAGTTGGGCTCCTGAAAGAAAAGGAAACATTCCCAGGATTTCTCCTGGCTTCGCTTCGTGCTTAGAAGAAGGGCCACCCTAGCACATTCAATTATGACATCAGTAGTTATCCGTTCACAAATTTCATGCCATCAAATGAAGGAAGAAGGAGAGCTAGATGCAAACCTAATGGGCCAAAGAACAATTAGTCATATAAGCTACAAAACCTGGGAGCACAATTTGAATTTTCAGGCAAATAGCTCCCCATGGCCCTAGCTCCATTCACTACGTATAGGATCTGTGTTTGGATGCACATGCTGCTGCTATCACTACAGGTTTCAGGAAGTGAATAATATTGGCAAACACAGATAAACACTATTGAAGATAGAGCAAAACAGAGCAAAGAACGCACATTCAATCACTTACTCGGGACATACTGAGAGAGGAAACCACTTAGATGCCAGCCAGTGTCTTTGGGAGCCATTCTAGATCAATAGATCCTGGGGACATTTTAATCCTTATCTTCCCGTGGTCATGCTGATGAAAAGGAGATGCAGGGCTGCACACTTTGGACATGCTGAATCATCAGTACATCAGCCTTTCTGTTTAGCTAGAGGAGCTGCTCTTAGGTTTACATGACACTCAGTGGATGAGCCATAATCAGGTAGCTTCTGTGGAGGATTATCACAAGCATTCTTGCTATTTCAATCATACACTCTGCCTGCAACTTGCTGAAATGTTACCACCTTGGTACAACACTCACCAGACAGCAAATCAAAAGTTTCCATGCAAAACCTCCAGCCCACAGTGTATTTTATGTGTTCTTCTGAAACTTTTTTAAAAAATTGAACTTTTCTTCTATCATTTTTTGCCCTATTCAGTCTGTCTAGCTAGGGATTTATATAATTGAAGTGGTACCTCAACACTTCACATGGGTCAAGATGAACACACAGGCTACGTCTACACTGGCATGATTTTCCGAAAATGCTTTTAACGGAAAAGTTTTCTGTTTAAAGCATTTTTGGAAAAGCACATCTAGATTGGCAGGATGCTTTTCCGCAAAAGCACTTTTTGAGGAAAAGCGTCCGTGGCCAATCTAGACGCGCTTTTCCGCAAAAAAGCCCCAATCGCCATTTTCACGATCGGGGCTTTTTTGCGGAAAACACTACTATGCTGTCTACACTGGCCCTTTTGCACAAAAGTCTTTCGGAGAAAGACTTTTGCCTGAACGGGAGCAGCATAGTATTTCCAGAAAAGCACTGATGATTTTACAGTAGATCGTCAGTGCTTTTCCGGAAATTCAAGCGGCCAGTGTAGACAGCTGGCAAGTTTTTCCAGAAAAGCGGCTGATTTTCTGGAAAAACTTGCCAGTCTAGACACAGCCACAGTGTTCTCAGGATCTATCTTTCCATTCTGCAGTCAGTGAGACATCTCCTTGTTAGGTATGGGAGCAGGGTACAATTGGCAATTTTGCTGAAGGAAAGTTAGGTCGAATACATTCATGCTGATCCCTTTGAGAAGTTAGTTGTGGACCTGTTGCCAAGAAAGCTTTGTCTCCTCCATTCAGGTGTTTCACTTTTGAGGGTAACAATTCCATTGTTCCAGTGACATGCTGCTGCCATGGAAGCTAATAGGTAATCTGCCTCCCGGTCCTACTGCTTTTCTTAAAACAGAGATTGCCCCATGTCACTGCTCACCTTACCTTTGGTCTGACATTTCCCCCACTTCTCTTGATGTCTTAATGAAGAGTAAGAAGCAAAGGCAATGCTGTTGCTCACATGATGATGGTGAGTCTGATTGTTCTAGAGAAACATTTTCAACTCAGGGTCTTGGGCATTCATAAGTCATTTGTAATGATGAGCAGAGGACAGAAACATCTGATATTTAAAGATATCTGGTAAGCCAGTTTAGACCTATCCTGAATAATCTCCACCAAGGATGATTTCTTATTCCTTAACTGAAATGGAAGGAATTTTCTTCCCAATCATATAGTCTAGAGCTAGTCACTGGTGAACAGAATTGTTTTTCCATTTATTTATTCATTTATTTTACCTTTCTCTTTGAGTTTGGCATTAGGATATTGTATGCTTTAGCTCTGTGCATGCTCTTGTATGTGAAACTATAACAATGTCTTTAGAGTCATTAATTTCTCTCGTAAACTCATAACCAGACACCTTTCTTTCTTTCTTTTTTTTCTAGAAAAAAAGTACTTTTGAGTCTAATTAGATTCCAAATAGAAACTTCTGAAGGGGAACTGAAGAGAGATCTTATTAAGTTTTTATTCCATTCAAGGGTGCCATTTATGAGGGGCTAGGGAGCAGTAGCTCCCCCCCCCCACCCCGCAGTTTGAACTCCTGGATTTCCTACTTGACATCTGCTTGAAGTTGTATGCCTTGGCTCCAGAGGTAGTTCTTGAATGCCACCGAGTTTGAGCTGCTTGCAGCTTTGCCTTTGGGGCAGGGAGTTTGTTATAAAAAGAAGGAGGCAGGGTGATTACGAATAACAGGCTGAGAATTCAAGTTACTGAAGGATCATTAAAACATCATGAAAACATTGCCAGGCACTCCACTTAAAAGATGGGGGGAGGGGAGGAGTAGGAACGAGTGTTGTGCTGTTGGGATTTGTATTTGGATCACTGTATTAAACTTATAAATATTCTTGGAAAGGGGGAAACAGTGACTAATCCAAAGTTGACTGCAAAGAATTACAAAGGGATTTTACAAAACTGGGTGATTGGGCAACACAAAGGCTGATGGAATTCTGTGTTGATAAGTGCAAAGTAATGCATGTGGAAAAATATAATGCTAACTATAGATACAAAAATGATGGGGGTGTCTAAAATAGCTGTTACCACTCAAGAAAGAGATCTTGGAATCATTGTGGATAGTTCCCGGAAAACATCTGTTCAATGTACCATGGCAGTCTAAAAACTAAAATGATAACAGAATTTTAGGAATCATTAGGGAAGGAATAGATAATAAGACAAAATACCATATTGCCGCTATCTAAAGTCATTGTATGCCCACATCCTGAATACTGTATGCAGATCTGGCCACCTCAACTAAAAAAAGATATATTGGATTTGGAAAAAGGTGTTCTTATAGAGAGCTTAAATGCATTTGCCCCCTTGCTGTACACCCCACTCCTCTTCCAGAGTTGAGATAGAACCCTGGAGTCCTGATGCGCTCTCTCTCGCTCTGCACAGAGTTAGTAACAAAGTAAGAATATACATTAAAATGTTAAGGCCAACCAGTATCCCTTAAGTCACTTGCCACAAGATGTCAGAATATGTTAGTGTCAGAGCTGAGTGGGTCTAATATTTATTTAATTTTCTTTCTTTTATATAGGAATTAGACACCGTGCTCCTGTCTGCTAACTGCTAAGTTGTCTGCCGAAAAAGTAGACTTTTCCGGTGCCTTAGTAGCCCCGGGATAGAGTTGATATGTGTGGGGGGTACGTTGGTTTCCCCTCCTCCCCATTTGATGCCTGGCTTGTACTGAGCATGCTCAGTAACACTGCTGAAGCCTCTGTCCTCAGTCCACCTCCCCTTCTCTCACTCTCTTCCGCCCCCTCCCCCATCACTGCATGCACAGATTGTCCCCCCCCCATCACCAAAGTCTGAAATGGCACCCCTTATTCCATTTGTTGTCTGCTAAAAGATTTCAGAGAGCTCCAAGTTCTCGTACAAGTTTGCACTTGTTTCAGGTTGTTCCTGAAATCCTACCACCACCGACAGTGGGCTGATTCACACATTATTAAGTGGGAGTGGGGTTGGGGAGTATCATTTCATAGTAGAGAGCTCATCGGGTCCTTAATGTAGTCTCTGTGGCTCAGGCCTGCATTTCTTTTTCCATCTGAGTTTGTCTTGTGGTGGAGAATAGTGGAGAATGTTGTATCATTTGAGTTTTACTCAGAGGAGTACCTACTCAGCTCAGACAGATTTAAAGTTTTTCCTCTGGTACATCACATAGTTTCTGACAGCTCCTACCCCTCTCAAAAGGGATTAGTGTATAAATCTGCACCAGGTCAAGTGAAATAATTAAACACAAGCTGGCTCTGCTAATTAACTTATCCACAAACCATTGTCTGTTATTAGCATTTTAAAGACTGACTTAGTTAACTCTTTATTTTCTAGCACTATGTACATTCATTTTAATAGTAAATCTTTTTAAAATGTAGCCCACAGCTAAATTTAAGGGTTCACAGTTACAGTATTTAAAATGTACCCGTTGGCTACCTTGTTTACAGAGGTCTTATCACTGCCACTCTGTCTGTGGCACATGAATAAATTTACAGTCCATGTCAGCATATAGCAGACGTTTTTCTCAAATGAATGCGGGGGAAAAGCAGCTTAAGCACAAAGAAGAGCAATTGCAACTCCACAATGTCTGGGGAGTTTGACCTTCCAAATGGAATTTTTTTATCCTGTTTACAAAAATGAAATATACAGTTGTGGGAGACATGATGTTTGTGAATTGGCAAACATAATAGGGCCAGATTCTGCTAGAACCTTACTCTTGGAGGACTGCCACTGATTTTGCAGAATAACATGGTAAACAATGTGGCAGAATCTGGCCCTTTAAAGGAGGGAAGGAACTATTCACACTGGACAATTATAGGCACCATTAGAGTACAATAACTAACACTAACTTTAGGCACAAAGATTGAAAAATTGGTTCATTGTTAATAGGTTTAAAATGGATAATCTATACTACTCTTTGCTGTAAACATGAAGGCACTTATACTCCGTGTTCCATAAACACATGTGATTGTTCCTTAGAGATCTAGGAACTGGAATAATTATAGTAGCAATTAGGCAGTCCGTTCTGTTGTCCATTTAACCTTACAGTCAATTTCCCCCTAAAATCTAAGTTGAATTTATGCTTTCCCATCATCCTGTGACTCCTGTTTTAAAACCAGTGTTCAGTGTGAAGGCAGTGGAAGCAATTATGCATATGTATGCCATGTTTATGCATAGCACTTGATGCAACGAGTTGATATTTCCAAATTGGCCATTTATTCACACTTGATAATATTTTATATTTCCAGTGCTGCAGCTGTAGTTTTCAGTTCAAATAACCATACTACACAGGTTCTGACCCTAAATCTAACAGCCAAATTCCACTGGCAGAAAGGATGGTTAGAATTCTGTAACAAATGATCTCTTCTGGCCTTAAATTCTGTGGATCTATGAAAAAAAAAGACAAGCAGAATGATCTGTTTCTGGATGGCAATTTAACATGTATATGAATATGGAATTTCTGTCCATTAGAAGGAGCAGTAAACAATGTTAAATGTTTAAAAAGGAGGAGAGGAGCCAGTTCCTCAGCTGTTGTAATTCAGCCGATCTGATTTACACCAATTGATGAGCTGGCAGAGGGTCTGTAAATTAATAGTTTGTAAGTCTTGTATCCCAGCTAATGGCTTTTCTGGTAAATTTCTGCCTTTCTAAAGATATCAAAACATGTATCAGTACAAATGCTGATTTGAAAAACATTGTCTTCATGTCTACTACACGTGATCTTTACAAGGCTAAAGCAAACATTGGGACATGCTCCTCACGTTGCATTGTGTACCATCCACTTCACCAAGAGAATGATTACTGTGTCTACTCATTCCTAAGCTGCTTTTGTTTTGTTTTGTTTCAGTAAAAGTGAAGAATCAACAACTAGGGGTTGGCTTCTGAATGGGTCTACACTGTCGTTGTAAATCAGGGCTTGGCAAACTTCAGTTCCCAGCCCCTCAGCGTAAGCTTCTTGCAGGCTACGATGTTTTGTGTACCTGGAGCGTCTGTGGGCATGAAATCCCTCAGCTCTCAGTGGCTGTGGTTCGCTGTTCCTGACCAATGAGAACTGCGGGAAGCAGCACAGGCTGAGGGACATGCCGGCCACCACTTCCCACCACTCCTATTGGCCTGGAACAGCGAATCAGATGCTGAGAGCTGTGGGGATCCATGCCAGCAGACGCTCCAGGTAAACAAAACATCCCGATGCACCAGTAGTTCCTGATGAGTCGGGAAGCGTAGTTTGCCAACTGCTGAAATAACAGGATCAGCTTATGAAAGGGTCATTTTTGCCATTTTTGCCTATCCGACTTAGAAGAGTTGGCTTATAAACCAGCGGGCTAATGAACGTTGTACTTTGAGTGCAGTGGTATTGATGTAGCTGCAGTGAGCTGTTCTGTTTGAAGAATCTGTATTTGTTTAACTGCCATGGGAGCTTAATGCCAAGATGAAATAGTAGTTAAGAGGACAATACTCATTCTCCACGCCGTTTGTTTTGGAGATATGTATTTTTCTAATTATTTTAGCACTAAATCCTAGCCTTAGAAAGGGTTTGATCTTGCCTGATTCTATCTTTTTGCCACTGTTACATTGCTGAGGAGTGTGATGGGCTTTGGAAATTCATTATTAGAATTGTAATTTGTGCTTCCCTGCCCCTGTTCATCTTTGACAGCTAAAGACATGATGTTTAGCAAAAAGATAAAAGCATAATATTTGCCTTGTAAACCAGCAAGTAGATGTGATTTGACTGGCCACATATTAGAGACCCAAGAGAAAATAGGAGAGGGATTTCCAGCGATCATCACAATCCATAGGAAATGTGCATGTCTTCAGATTGACTGTACATTTTACACGGTGACTAAAGAGGCCGCCTATATGTACTGCACAGGAATTAATGATTTCACAGCCGAGAGAGGACAACAAAATAACATGGGCTGCTCTTGTTGTTCGTCCTGATGCCCTCTCAGTTGCTTTCTCCATGGTTTCTGCTATCAGTGCATACACTTCACATACAATAGTTAGATAAGCCCTAAATTATCCACATGCCAATCTGAGAAAGCTATTCCATTTCTATAGGAAGAAACTGCTATTGTCACTTAAATGACCTCTGCCTTTGGTATTAGCATTTTAGAAGGAACTCTTGTGGATCTGAAGATGATTTCTGGCATAACACTGCTGACCTTAGATCAGGGCATATTTGTAGAGGAACCCTGGATTAATGTCAAATGAGCAGTCCTGTGGCAACTTAGAGACTAACAAATATATCACGAGCTTTCATGGGTAAACCCCACTTCCTCAGATGAGTTGGAATGGAAATTAGAGATTCCAGAGTATATATAACAGCAAAGCAGTTACCTTTCAATTGCAGAACTAGTGTTAATTACACTAATTGAGTCAGGCTGGATGTGTCCCATTCACAGCTTTTGATATGCAAATGTGAATATCAAAGGTGGGGGAAATTGGCTTTGTAATGCATTAACTAGTTAATGTCTTTATTCAAGCCCAAAGTAACAGTGTCAGATCTGTAGATGAATTTCAGTTCTGCAGTCTCTCACTATAATTGGGTGGTGAAATTCCTTTGTAGAAGAATGGCTACTTTTAAATCCATGATTGAGAGACCAAAATGTTCACCTACATGTTCATGTGTATTACCATTCCTGATGTCTGACTTGTGTCCATTTATCCTTTGTTGTAGACTGTCCAGTTTGGCCATTATACATGGCAGAGGGACATTGCTGGCACTTGACTGCATATATCACATTAGAGGATGTGCAGTGGGAACCTTTGATGTTGTGGTGTATGGGTTAGGCCCTGTGATGGTGTCACTTGTATTGATATGTGGACAGAGTTGGCAACAGGGTTTGTTGTAAGTGTAGGTTTGTGGGTAAGTGTACCTGGGGTGTGGTGTGTAGCTACTGCTAAGTATTTACTTAAGGTTGGGAGCTGTCTGTAGTTGAGGATTGGCCTGGATTAATGTGTTAGTTATAATTTTGATAATACATTACTTTGAAGAAGCTTCAACCTGCTCACCCAATGACATAAGAAACAATGTATATCCTATGAATGAATTCACCTGAATTATGTAGATGAAATCCTGGCCCTAATGAAATGTCTGGCAAAATTCTTATTGACTTGAGTGGGGACAAGATTACAGATGCATTGTGTCTAATCTTCTCCCTTTTCCATGTTCTGAGCCCTCACTTACATTTATAAATTAATCACTTTATGTATTTGTAACACCGATAGGCAGAAGCGAAACTCGGACCTCTGGAGCTTAGTGCATGAGCCTCTACAGCTTCAGCTGTAAGTCCAGTGGCTCTCAGCTAAGGCTGTAGAGCACACTCCTTCTTTCTCTCTCTATAAGGAATCTAAGTGCCACTTCACAGGACAGTGAATCACATCCAGTAGGCATGTGGGTTACATATGTACAGCCTGAAAGCAGCTGGATTTCCCACACTAGTCTGAACTTTGACTGTGGGTTTTCCCCTAGAATACCCCTCTGTCTCAAAGAGCTGATGAAACCCTTTCACGTCCTAGTTGGAGCCAAGAGAATCTTCTTGATCTGACCGCAGAAAGAATCAGAAAACATGACTGCCCCTCTGTGAAGGTTTCAGTCATCCAACATCAAAAATTCCTACACTTCTCTAGAACCCGGCATCCTGTCAGACAGCCCATTGAAAATGTACTGTGCTGCACAGGAGCCAGATATGTTTTTTACACACCCTTATATCCTGATAGTTTGACTGCAAGACTAAAATGTTGATCCTACAGCCTCCCTGTCTTTCTTTGTCCCAGGAGTGGCCTGAGGCAGGCTGCAGCAGCTGGCACCCCAGGCAGAACGCGCAATCGGCACCCCCGCCTGCAGGGCTGTCAGTGGACTGACGTCATCATTGGGTGCCCCATTGAAGGCGGTGCCCTAGGTGGTGGCCGAGTCCGCCTATAGTCGTGGGCTGCCCCTGCTGTGTCCCATAAAGGTGTGTTAACTGTCCTAGCCTGAAAGGAATAAGGATTCCTTGCACTCACTATCCCATTTCTGGGCAAGTCACAGTATGGGCATTAATGTATAGTTGGATGTTTGCATGGTCACATCAGGCCATTTCATGTCTTGGCAGCCTTGATGTGCAAAACGACTTGAATCGTTGCATAAACAGATCTCTCCCTGTATATGTACAGTTACCTTTACTCTGAACATAGGCTAAGATTTTCAAAGATGTTTAAGGTGAATTGGGCACCTAACATGCCATGAGTTTCAACTGGAATTGGGCATCTTTGAAAATCCCATCCTTAATATTTTGTGCTTCCAGGTATTATGGTGATGGGAACCTTAAAAGCACACCCAGTGAACAAAACAAATGGTACATTTTAGCATGAGACACAGAAATGTAAGCAGAAAAGTCAGAGGAGGTGATTACATTTCATTTAACATTCTTCACCCCCTTCCAGTGCAGTAAACTGATGTCTAGAATATGCTGGCTTTCCTGTACATGCATTTTGCTGACAGACTTTCTAGCAGCAGACTGGCTTGCTGCTTATTTTGAAAGCTATATTATTTCTATTCAAGGAGAGCACTGTGTCATGATCTGAGGTGATAATATTGAAAGGCTACTGTTAGTGTATTATCATCTAACAGGATGCAATTACCTGATAAATTGTGACACTCTGTATAGCTGGGCATTGGTTATAGTCCCCTGGGAGTGCAGTTCACAAAGTATAATCCAGTGGTCAAAAGTTCTTCAAGTACCAATGAAATATGCTCTAGTGGTTCCCTGGGTTTTATAAATAAGAAAATAAAGCAAGTAATTCAAGACACAGGCTCTTGTCTCTTTGACTTCTCTCTTCTCTGCTCCAAACCAAAATAAAACATGAAAGAACAAGCTGAAGGACCTTGTGGCATTTATTGAAGGAATAATCACAGAAGCACTTATCAAACCAGGAGACCCTTTTTTGTACTTTGTTACTTTATAAATAAGAATGAATTTTTTTCTGGGGTGGAAATCAGGTTTTAAGCACACTTTGCAACATGTCATGAGTGAAGCTGAATGGATGAATGAATGAACGGATGAACGAACAAACGAATGAATGAATGAATGTCTCTGCCACTAACTGATTTTTGTTCAGCTGCAGAAAGGCCTTCTCATATATCTCCTGTTTGAAGAAATAGTAGAGAGAAAAGGTGGGGGGGCGTTAATATCTTGTATTGAACCAGCTTCTGGTGGTGAATGAGATAAACTTTTGATCTTACACAGAGATTGAAAAGAGCTCTGTGTAAGCTTGAAAGCTTGTCTCTTTCACCAAAGGAAGTTAATCTAGTAAAAGATATTGCCTCACCCACCTTGTCTGTCTAATATCCTGTGACCCACACAGCTCTAGCAACACTGCCAATGGATAAATATATCAGTTCAAAAGTGTTGTCTGTCCATTTGTTAGATGACTAATAATTGGGCACGACTTTAGAGACAGATTTGGAGATGTTCACCTATGTGAGGCGAGTCAGGAATGAAATGTAAGGCTTCAGATTTTCCTTCTGCCATTGTGAACTGACTTGTAGTCGAGGCAGAGCTCACAGATCAGAATAAGATGGTCATACTGGGTCAGACTGGTGGTCCATCTATCCCAGTATCCTATCGTCCAACAGTGGCCAGTGGCTGATGCTTCAACAGAAATAAATAGAATAGGACAATTTATTGAATGATGTTTTCCCTCTCATCCTGTTCCAGCTTCTGTCAGTCAGAGGTTTGGGACACCTGAAGCATGGGGTTGCATCCCGGACCACCTTGGCTAATAGCTATTGATGGACCTATCCTCCATGAATGTATCTAATTCATTTTTAACAGTTATACTTATGCCTTCCCAAGATTCCCAGGCAATCGATACCTCAGGTTGCTTGTATGTGGTGGGAAGTAATTCCTTATGTTTGTTTTAAACCGTCTGCCTATTCATTTCATTGCATGACCTCTGGTTCGTGTGTTACATGAAAGAGTTAATAACATTTCCTATTCACTTTCTCCATACCCATTCACCATTTTGTAGACCTTTATCATGTCCCCCTTCAGTCGTCTATGTTCCAAACTCAACAATCCCAGTCTTTTTTTAATCTGTCCTTCTATGGAAGCTGTTCTATACCCCACTTCCCCGCCCTCCTTCACTGTATCTTTTCCAATTCGAATCTATCTTTTCTGAGATGGGGCAACCAGAACAGCACACAGTATTCAAGGTGTGGGTGTACCATGGATATGTAGTAACATTATGATATTTTCTGTGTTAATATCTATCCCTTTCCTAATGTTAGCTTTATTTATTTATTTATATGACTGTCATTGCACATTGAACAGGTGTTCTCAGAGAGCTATTCAGAGTGACTCCAAGGTCTCTTTATTTGAGTAGTGACAGCTAATTTAGACCTTATCATTTTTCAGAGCTGGCCCACAACATTTTGGTACCTGAGGCGGGGAGCTCAAATGACGCCCCCATGCAGGGGCGGATGAGAGTTTTGTGGGGCCCAGGGCAGCACAATATCGCAGGGCCCCCCCTTTGGAGAAAAAACAGAAAAAAGGGGTCCCCCCATGCCCACTCCTCCAGTAGCCCCACACTGATCAGGTGAGCTACCCCTCCTCATCCCCTCTCCTAACACCTCCCTCTACTCACCTGCCCTGCCTCTCTCCTCTGGTGCTGGTCCCTCCCCTGCAGGTGTCTGCCCTTCTGCTTCACCCCCAGAATCCCCTGGCATCTGCACCTTCCCTTACCCCTGCACCCTCCTGGTGCCTCCCCCTTCCCTCACTGACCTTGCGCCCTTTTCCCTCTCTTTCCCTGATGCCCACCCCCTCACAACTCTCTGCCCCCATTCCTCTCCGGCCCCTGTGCCCTCACACATGCCTTGCTCCATCCCCACCTTCCTCACGCACACCCCTCCTTTCAAGCCTTCTCCCAGCACCTCCCTCTCCCCCCTTTAGCCTTCAATGCCCTTACCCTCTCCTCTCCCAGCATCACTCTGTCCCCCCTCCCACTAACACCTCCCCTCCTGCCCTTTTCCTCATTGTCTCCACTTGGCCCCCTGGCATTTGTCTCTCCTCCTCTTTCTTCTCCTGACCTCCCCTCCTCCCCTCAGCACAAGCCCCTTCCTCTGCCATCCACCTTCTGCCTTCCAGTGTGCAGGGCGGCGGCAGCGGCCACCACGGCCCCGGCCCCAGCCCCAGCCCAGGCTCCAGGCCACATGCCGAACCGTGTGGTACAATGCTGGGCCACATGGTTTTAAAGTTCCAGGCTGTGGCATCACGCCACGCCACGCCCAGGCATCTCCCCTCTCAGCTGTTGCGTAGTGTTTCAGCACACCACATATGTGCTCTCTTGGCCCCATGTGGCCCGTACTGGCC
The DNA here is from genome assembly GCF_052426305.1 of Pelodiscus sinensis. Lineage (NCBI taxonomy): Eukaryota > Metazoa > Chordata > Testudines > Trionychidae > Pelodiscus > Pelodiscus sinensis. The sequence continues at coordinate 11,930,942 of NC_143068.1, read as the reverse complement.
GGTGCCGGGGAATTTCAAAAGTGCAGGGCTGCAGCGCCCTGCCACAATCTCCCCCTTCCTCCTCCAGCAGCCACCAGCCGGCCCTTCGGCGGATGGCCCATCGGGAAATTCCCGGTATCCCGCCAGGCCAGTCTGCCCCTGGTGCTGGCGCGGGGCCTAGTGAAGCACGGGGCCCAGGGCAGCCGCCCCGCTCACCCTGCCCTATATCTGCCACTGAACCCATGCCACCTTTTCTCCTGCCTGCCTGTTATGTCTGTTGTGCCAGCCTTCCTCCAGAACAGCACTCCACTATCTCTGTGCATCTAGAGCAAAGAGAATATATATGCACCAGCAGCAGACACAATTTTCTACACTCTGGGTCCTAGGGGTGTCCACCTCACCCCCTCACCACAGTCTGGCACCTGAGGCGCCTCATGGTAAGGCCAGCCCTGTCATTTGTATCTATAGCTGGGCTACTGTTTTCTAGTGTGCATTACTTTGCACTGATCAACATTGAATTTCATGGCATTTTGTTACTCAGTCAGCCAGTTCTGTGAAATCCCTTTATAACTCTTTGCAGACAGCTTTGGACTTAACTGTCTTGAGTAATTGTGTATTGTCTGCAAACTTTCTGCCATAACAATTTTTACCCTCTTTTCCAGATCATCTATGAATATATTGAACAGCCCTGGTCCAAGTGCAGATTGTAGGGAGACTCTGCTGTTTATTTCTCTCCACTGATAAAAGTGACCATTTATTTCTACCCTTTGTTTTTGATCTTTTAATGAGTTATTGAGCCAATACAGGAGCTTCCTTCTTATCTTCCTTTTTGCTTAAGAGCCTTTGGTGAGAAATCTTGCCAAAGTCTTTCTGAGCATCCAAATATACTACATCCACTGGATTCTCTTTGTCTACATGTTTTTGATACCTTCAAAGAATTGTAATAGATTTGTGAGGTATTCATCCCCTCCCTCCCACAACATAGGGTATGTCTAGACTACAGTGCTTTTCTGGAATACCAGAGGTATCCCAGAAAAGCTCTGCCATGTCCAAGGAACGCATCCACTTTTCAAAAAAAAATGTTGGAAAAGCAGATGTGTTTTGTCAGTATCTCTGTAAACCTCATTTCACGAGGAAGAAGGGATGTTCTGAAAGAGGGTTTTTTCCCCAACATTTGGCCCTGTATAGATAGGCCAAATGGCAGAAAAGCCTCTTTCAGAAGAAAAGTGGAAAAAAATATGCAAATTACAGTTTGCAATTTGCGTATCTTTTTCCGATTTTAATTTGTAGTGTAGACATAGCCATATTGTGTTCCTCTATGCATTTGATCATTCTGTTCTTTATTATCATTTCAAACAATTTGTCACATAATGAAATTAGGCTATCCAGACTGTAATTGCCAGGATCATTTTTGGCCCCTTTAAAAAAAATTGGCATCACATTAGCTATCTTCCAGTCTTCTGCTACTGATTTGAGAAATAGGTTACATACTGCATTTAGTTGTTTTGCCGTTTCATGTTTGAGTTCTTACAAAACATTTGGTGAGTACCATTTGGTGTTGGTGCCATATTACTATTTAATATATCTGTTTGTTCCAAAACTTCATCTATTGACAGTGGACAGTCTGGTACAGGTCATCATATTTATCACTTTAAAAGAATGGCTCATATCTGGAAATCTCCCTCATACATCTGTTGCAGTGAAGACTGATGCTAAGAATTCAGTTAGCTTTTCCAAAAAAGCCTCATCTACTTGAGTGCTCCATTAGCTACTTAATCATATAGTAGCCCCAGTAACTGTTTGGCAGGATTCCTCCTTCTGTTGTACTTACTTTTTTTCCAGAGTGATCTCTCCTGGTCTGTAGGGAAAGTTGTAGCTCTGTCAGGCAGTCTCCTGACTATGTAGAGAAATAAGGGAAGAGAGAAGATTTGCCATTCACCTTCCTGGCCATGAAAGAGAGTAAAAACTGTATGGAATTGACAGGGAATGGGGTAAAGGTGGAAGGAAAATATAGTGGTTTGGTGTGCAGAAGGAGAGAATGAGGGATTCCTGGAGGTAAGGGATTAAAGAAGTAGGCATAATCATCTCTGTCCTTGCTGTCTGTGATGGTAGGTGCTAGGAATGCTCTAAAAGCAATTGGAGAAAGACCTCCATCTCAGAAATGAATGATGCTGACTGAGAATGATGGCTACAGAGCAGGAAATTTTTGGTAGAAGGAAGAGTTTAAGCAGTGATAGTTTAGGGCATCCTCAGGGTTCCATCTGAAATGTAAAGGGTGCCTTAAGGTTAGAAGAAAGGCTGTTGAGTAAAAACTAGTCAAATACCACAATATAGTAGCCGAGGACAGAATTTGGCCCACACTTTGTCCTAGAAATTACCAAGTTAAAATGTTTGCCCCTCCTTACACTCCTCATGTAAACTCTGTCAAAGGATGGGACTTCTGTGTTTTAAGGAATACAGGCAGTCCCCGACTTACATGGATCCAACTTACGTCGGATCCGCACTTACGAACGGGCCTTTTCTCGCCCCGGAGCTCACGGGTGGCGACTCGCCACCCGTGTCCTCTGGGGCGAGAAAAGCTTCTCCTGGTCTCCCTGGTCTGCTGGGGGGGTCCAGCAAAGCTGCTGGACCCCACCAGCAGACCAGGGACACCCGAGGAAAGCCGCCGCCTAGGCGGTTTTGCTCGTTTTCCCGGGAGCAAAGCTGCCCAGGCAGCGGGACCCCCAGGCAGCGGCTTTGGTCTGGTGTCACTGGTCTGCTGGGGGGGTCCAGCAGCTTTGCTGGACCCCCCCCCCCCCCCAGCAGACCAGGGGGACAGGAGAAAAGCCGCGGAGCACGCCCGCAGCGGGACAGCCCAAGCGCGCCTGGGCTGTCCCGCTGTGGGCGTGCTCCGCGGCTTTGCTCTCCGTCTCCCTGGTCTGCAGGAAGCCGGGGAGCAAAGCCTTGGAGCACGCCCGCAGTGGGACAGCCCAGGGGCGCTTGGGCTGTCCCGCTGCGGGCGTTCTCCACGGCTTTGCTCCCCGTCTCTCTGGTCTGACCAGCAGACCAGGGAGATGGGGAGCAAAGCCTGGGAGCACGCCAGCAGTGGGACAGCCGCGGTGCGCCTGGACTGTCCCACTGCTCACTTGCTCTGCGGCTTTGCTCCCCGTCTCCCAGGTCAGCAGACCAGGGAGACGGAGCAAAGCCGTGGAGGACTTGGGCGTCCCCACCCCCGTCTCTCTGGTCTGCTGGGGGGGAGGGTGCAGCTAGTGCCCCCCCCCCCCCGCCCAACAGACCATGCTTTTCTTGCCTACCCCTGGGGTAGAGCAGCTGGGGGCTGCCGGGTTGGTCCCGCAGTGCCGCTCCAGACCAACCCGGCAGCACCCCAGTTGCTCTGCCCCAGGTGTCCTGATTCAGCTGCTGCTGGTCAGTTTCAGCAGCAGCTGAATCAGGACGCCTGGGGCAGAGCAGCTGGGGTGCTGCTGGGTTGCTCCAGTAGCGCCGAGGAGCCGCACTACTGGAGCAACCCAGCAGCACCCCAGCTGCTCTGCCCCAGGCATCCCCAAGTGAGCAGCTGCTGAAACTGACCAGCGGCTGACTACAGGAAGCCCAAGGCAGAGTTGCTCTGCCCCAGGCTTCCTGGAATCAGCCGCTGATCAGTTTCAGCAGCAGCTGACTTGGGGACGCCTGGGTTTCTTAAGTTGAATCTGTATGTAAGTCAGAACTGGCATCCAGATTCAGCCGCGGTTGAAACTGATCAGTTTCAGCAGCGGCTGACGCCAGTTCCGACTTACATACAGATTCAACTTAAGAACAAACCTACAGTCCCTATCTTGTACGTAACCCGGGGGCTGCCTGTATAGAGATTGTTATTGTATATCGAATGAATGGTCCGTTTAGACTGGCATCTGTTTCTGATATTGCCAAGTACCAGAGCTTTGGAGGAATGTATGAAAGTTCCATAGTGGACAGCTGTGCAGATGTATATCTTGGGGTGGACATTTCTTACCCCAAGCAATTAAAATGTGACTTAAGCAAAATCTCATATTAATTCAAGAGAGAATATTATTTCCTTATTCTGTGTTGCCTGGGCATATGTGCCTAAGCAACGGGTGCTGCAGAGGTGCCCTGAATCAAGATACAAGTTCTGATGGTGGTGGAGATCATATAACATGAGCTTCCTGCTAATGTTATTCTGTCTGAAATGGGCACCTACACATATAAACAAGATTTGTGCAACTCCAATTAGTTTGTCACTGAATATCTCATCTGGAGATGGCTTGGAAGCCAATGGATCTTCTATGGTTTCCCAGTGGCCATCATCATAATGTCCTAAGCACATGTTCCAACTCCATCAGGGTTGCCCTGATAATTTTACACTGTAAAATTTACATCAAATAAGGCATATTAATGGTAAGCTAATTTATGCAACACCGTCTCCCAGATCATTGAATCTATATAAGATTTTTTTAATATCTGCTACAGCACAATGTTTGTTGCTATGTTCATTTCTTTTTCCATCCTTTAAAACTCAAAGAATTTTTCTGAAGTGGTCCTGGTAAAAATTCGATATGGGCTTGAGTGTCACCTCATCAGAAACTTTAATCATCATTATAATCCTATTGGGTAATGGAATAAAGAGAAGGTGTGTCTGAACAGAGGAGTGTGTGTGTGTGTGTCTGTCTGTCTGTGTGAACTCTGAATTGAACTATGCAGTGATTCTGAATTATAGCTATTTGAAAAGACAGGATATTATAAAGACTGCTACTGTGGTAGAAAATTATATTAAGCTGTGACAAGACAAAGTTGACTATGTGCTAGTATAGTGCAGATATGCCAGGCGCTAGTCATTTGTACCTATTGATTAATCTTAAATATAACACAACATATGAAGGAGGCTGGGGTTGAATAATTATTGAGTTCATCTTCAGCTGTTGGGTAAGTCCCTCTCAGCTTCTGGAACCAGCTGTCTTGATTCACATAGCTCCAGATTAATAATGATGACAACAAAGAGAAAGCAACCTACATTCATTTTTAGAAGTTAATTGTTGCATTTTTTTAAACTCTAATATAGGTTTAACCTCTCTGGTCCAGCACACTCAGTCTGGCAACATCCATGATTCAGCATGATTTTAGTTAGCCAGATGTCCACTTATCATGAGTGTGCCCGATTTTCCTGCAGTCTCATAAAGTTTGTTTACAGCCACCCAGTCCTGGTTTTCACTATTCTGTGATGTTATTTAGCTCTAATTTACCCCTCAATGTCTTCTAAGAGCCCAGTAAGCAGTGGCAGTGTTAGTAATGCTGCTAGACAATATTGACCTCTCATGGTTCAGCAAATTCTCTGGTTCGGCGCCAGACAGGTCCCGAGGCGTGCCAGACTAGAGAGGTTCAACCTGTATTTTTAAAAAAATAGCTCTGCATCCCACAGAGCAGCCTCTGTCCATGGTAAGCCTGGGTAAGGTTGGGTGCCCCGCGGACAATGGCTGCTACTACCCCACCATTGTCACTTGTGTATCAGAGGCAGCAGCGCAGGGTGGCAGGTGAGAGCTGGTCTGTGTAGGGAGCTGGTTTTTAAACTGGCTCCCCTCGTGGACCAGCTCCCACCTGCCATCCTGATATAGAGGCAGCAGCGTGGGGTGCCAGGGGACCCCCAGAAGTGCTGCCAGCCCCGCCCCTATGGTCTATTGAATAGTGGTGTAACTGATAAAATTTGTTGTGGTTACTCAAGTATTCAGTTACACACTATCTGACATCCCAACTTTTAATATGATTCTGCATTTAAAGTTTGATCGGAAGCTCACTGACAGACTCCTGTTGAGATTCAATGGCTTAGTTTGTCTGTTATGTGCAATGCGTTCATTTAAACAACATGTGAAGATACCAGTTCATCGATGCAATGTGTTTTTCTGCGGTTTCATAAGGAGACATTATTTTGTTATGTTCCATTAATTATCAGGAGTTTTTAAATTTTTTTACCAGCACGAATCTCAATCTGAGCATCATTTGGCTTCATCCTCCCTCCCCTGTTCTGCAGCTGTTAAGCTATATCCAAGAGATTTCTGAAAACATTTTTCAGTTGTGCTCTTACTCCTTGCATGGCTTTATTAAAATGGTGTCGTCGCTTTAGGGTCACTTACCTTCGGCTTTTCAGAGCTTTATAACTCAGCTGGTGTCATTCCCATAGAACTGAATGTGGCAAGCGAGTTGTTGGCTGGGATGTTTTTCTTATAAACGAAGCATTTTGAGGCGGCATGGGATAGATCTTGAACAGACAATAAAATGGAGCAGGAATTGTTTACGACCCTGATTGTGTACATTCGTACATGTGAATGGAAATCTTCACTGAGCCCTACTGACTCCTGTGGAGATCCATCGAGTTGTAAGCAATCTGCCTAGATGTATGAGTTTGCAGGATCAAGGCCTAATCTTGAAAACTGACATTTGGAATGTGTTTTGTCTTGAGAGTAGATGATATAGTTTGACATGCGTACAAGATAAGGTAAGAGGGCCTATCTATACATGGTACAACTTCTAGGAACCCTTGATGATCTATACAAATGCCTTTGTTGTAACATACACACCCCTTCATTTATCTAACTCTTCTCCCAATACAGCCAACAATTGTCATGCAGAAAATGCACAGTGATCAGTGGAGTCGACTGCCACTGTGGATCCTGAGGCAAGGAGGGGGGAGCTGGATCTGTGCTCCAGGAAGGGGTGGGGCCAAGGGTAGTCAGCCCTTAACACCACCCCAACCATGGTGAGCCCCCCAGCCCTCAGAACTACTCAGAGCATTGCTCTGGCAGCAGTTCAAAGGGGCCAGGACTCCAGTTCCTACAGTAGCAGCAGCTGGGAGCTTTGGGGCACTTTGAAACTCCAGGCCCCAGGGCAATTGCCCCCTTTGCCCCCCTGTCAGTGGGCCTGAGAGTGATAAATTGCTCCATTGCTCACCTCACCAGTTTTCCAAAAGCCAGAGAGTAAAATGACATTGCAGCATCTCTAGTGCATTAACACATTCAAACTATTTCAGAATAGGGAGAGCAGAGGAAATAGCAATATCAAGGGGGCCTCATGGAGAATGTCCTGCCAGTATGCTCATGGTTTCAGGGTGTTCAGCACATTACAGGATAGGGCCGCCATAGATTAGATCCTATGGGGATGCTGTGTAATCCTGCAAGGTGCTTCCATTCCCACTGACATCAATGGGAGCACAGAGCACGCACCACCATTTCTGAGAATTACATCAGCAGGGTTTTTTTGTGTTTCCTTTATTGGGAACTAGTGGGGTGCAATCTAAAAACAGTGGAATGGTACTGATTGGCCATTCAGGTCTTCACTGGACACTAATACTTACTTGCACCATATGGATGAAAAAATAGCTTTCTAACAGTAGCTTATCTGCTTCAAATGATCTGTAAAATCAGCACTCGTTGCCACAAAATGTTGATTAGGAAATTGAAGCTTCCCTAGTGTGTTAGTGATTTCATAGTTATAGACCTTCATAGTGCTACCAGGCCTTAGTCCTTCAACTTGTGTATGTGATTAACTTCAGACACAGGAAAAGTGCCATTAAACTCTGTGGAACTATTCAGCTGTGTAAGTCTTATCAAAATCAGCACCTAACTCTGGCCACATGTCCACTTGCCATGCCAGAAATCGATCTTCTAGTGTTTGATTTAGCATGTCTAGTTAAGACCCACTAAATCGAATGTTGAGGACTGTTTTGGTTGGTGCCAGTACTCCTCACAGTTCAAGGAATAAATGCTCACGTTGGCCTCCCTCTGTGAAGATGGCACCAATCTCAGCTTAAGATAAGCTGACTCCAGCTACATATACTACGTAACTGCAATTGTGTACCTAAACTCAACTTTCCAGGTCTAGTATAGACCTAGCCTTTCTTGAAATTCTGATAAACACTGTGCTTGTCTAGTTGTGCAGTCACCGCTAATTTTAAATTTAGTTCATCCTAGCGCTTGATTCTGAAAATCTGCAGTAGGGAACTGATTCTAAAATTGGATGGGTGACATCCAGATCTTGTGTAGGACAAAAACAACTTGGATTTTAAAATGGAAAAAAAGTTTTTAAAAATTGTATATGTCGTTTTTATGTCACAGCTTCCTTTCAATTCTTGTTTCCTCTTTTGACAATGTAAGTCATACTTGGGCAGGAAAAAAAAAAGCCCACAAACATAATTGCAACCATGTCTAATTAGGCAGAGCTATGTAAATGTAGCATTTCTACATGATTACAAATGTCAGGAGGGTGTTAGATAAGACATGAGAGTTTGGAGTATCTCTTGTGTACCTAGTCTAAAATGTCCTTATTGCTAATCCTATTCATCTGGAGTTGCTTCCTAATTAGAATATTTATGGACTAATAAGGAGGTGAATGAGACACTCCAGTTCTGTTCTAAAGGTAAGAGAAGGGATTCATTTAGACTACATGTCTCTGTTTTACAATGCAATTACCGTTGTCCTAGACAATCTATTTAGATTTACTTTAGCAAATGTTTAAAAAAGTTTCTGTGTTTACGCTCTGTCTTTCTCATAAATTCTGGTTCCACTCCAGTCAAGAGGACTTTTGCCATCCACTTCCACTAGGAACAGGATTTGGATTTTCAGGACAGATTTTCAAAAGCCATTTTCCCCCTGTGGCACTCAGGGAAAGCAAGAGCCATTTGGCTGAGGTGCCTACACTGTCAGGTATTGAGCATTCCAGGGTTAAAGCTGATTGAAAGAGGAGAGGGAATTCGACACACTAGGGCTATGTCTAGACTACATCCCTCTTTCGAAAGAGGGATGTAAATTAGGCAGATCGAAATTGCAAATGAAGCTGGGATTTGAATTTCCCGTGCTTCATTTGCATAAAGGAGGATGCGTAAAACTGCCAGCTAGACTCAGTTCTTTCGGAAGAACCGGTAAACCTTGTTTTTTCAGGCATTACGGTTCTTTCGAAAAAGGGTTTTTTTCCCCGAAAGAACTGCATCTAGACAGCAGTTTCACTTTTGAAATACCCGTTTTTGAAAGAATGTGTGACCACCATTATGCAAATGAAGCAGGAAATTCAAATCCCGGCTTCATTTGCAATTTTGATCTGCCTAATTTACATCCCTCTTTTGAAAAGAGGGATGAAGTTTAGACATGCCGTAGGTGGCACTAGGACACTGGAGAAGAGGAGGTTGAGGAAGATTGCTGCTTACCTAAACGGGTGGAGCTGCAGAGGAATGCTGATCCCCAAGTAAGGGGCAGGCAGTGGTGAGCACTGCCACTCAATCTATGGCAAGGGAGGAAGGAACAGTGGGAATGCCCCTCAGATTTTTTTACAGGAAAGGAAATTGAGCTTAAGGTGCCTGCTCCCCATTTCCTGTTACTATCACTTCCAACGGCATCTGCAAGCCACTGTAGAGTGCTGCCTGCAAAGCCATGTCTATAATTTTTTGCTAAGCTGTGGGCAAAATATTTTTGTCGAAGCTGACACCAGCCTCAAAATCAGCTCCTTTTAAAGTCTACTTCCTTGCAGCCAAATCCGATTGCCTACAACTCCTGTTCTGCACGGAACCCCTGCCCTCTCGTTCTTCAGCAAACAGACTTGGATGCCTGTGAAAACAACATTCTGTGGCTTTAAAGGGGATTTCAAGAAATTTGTTAAAACGGCACGCTCACCTTCCTTCAAGTCTGCTCTGTATAAATTATAATTAGGTACGAGGATCTCATAGATAAAGATAAATATAGCCTCATTCCACTGCTGATGGAAATCATTATCAGTCATTATCAACTTTAATTAATATATTCGCATTATTCAAATACAGGTAGAAAATGTTCTTTGGTGTCAAAACTAGAAAGGTATTGTACCTTTCCTTTGTGTGATATGAAAAGCAGCTGACACCTCTTAGCAAACTTTGCAGAAAACATTTTCTTTAGAAGAGGGTCATGCATAATAGCATCCTTATATTTCCTTCTCCATTCTCCCATATAAGATTTGTTAAAATCTAGGTGGACCTTTGTTGCTAAAGAACCTGTCTTCTCCCAATACACCCTTTTTCCACTTGAAGACATAAACTGTTGTGTGTGGCATCAGTCATCTCCATGGCAACCAGTTTTGATGCCACAGAGTATTCAATTCAAGGTGCTAGGAGCGAGCAATAGCAGCAAATGTCCTTAGCTATGAAAAACGATTGAAAAGAAACAACACACAAAAAATGGGCTAAATAAACCTTTGCTGGTTCTAAATGGACATTTTCCATTAGGCAAGAGCAGCTTTTAAAGAAATACCAACTATAGCACAATCCAGCTGAATGCGTCCATTGATTTTGTTCGGTTTGAATGTTTCTTTTTCTGAAAGATAAGGGCCAAATTCTGCAGAGATCAATAGGAATTGGGCATGTTCTTAGGACAGAGTTTAATTTTTAGTACAGGTTGGACAAGGGAGTTTGCTGGACCAATGGAGATCTAGGATGGGCGGGGAAGTGCCAGCTTCCCTGCTGGACTCCTCTCCCCAGCCTCCCAGTCCTGTCAGCTGCAGCAGCCCCACTGGAGCGCCTGGTGGTCCCACCGGGCTCGTGTCAGCTTCACTGCCCCACCAGAACTCCCGGTGGGCCTGACACTCTGCTGGAGCCTGCTGGCCTCACAGCAGCTCCTGCCAGAGCTCCTGAGTGGCCACGCAAGCGCACAGCTTACAGTGAACACAGCCCTGTAGTGAGGGATAAAATTAGCCGAGCTGGAGAGCAGAGTGTCTTATCATGCAGGCAATTTTGCTTCTCTTCCTTATGTATATCACCCCGTGCACAAACAGTCTTCCCTTTCTCTGTGTGACAAGTAGCTCTGGGGTGTTTTTTTAATTTTTGTGTTACACCAAGAGCTCATCTTTGAGGAGAACCGTTAGCAGCTGGGAGCCCAGTTGCTATTACACTGAGTATCACTTACTCATGCAAACAGGCCTGTTACAATCCATGGGACAACTTGCGTGAGTAAGCAATTCTCAACAGAACTGAACTCTCCAGCATCACTGCTTAGAACTGCCTTTGCCCGTGTCTACCAGCTGTGCTAAACATGATTCTCATGCAGCCGAGGATTATACCCAGTATTTCAATAAAACAAATGTTTTAAAATAGAAAACACTATCAAATTAATTTAGATGGAACAGAGGGGGCCAAAGATGTTAACAGAACCTAGTCACTGTCCCAACATTCAGCAGCATTCAGCAAGGTTGGGGTTTGGTATAGGAAGACATTAGCCTGCTTAGTCCTATGGCAACAGCACAATTAAAAATCCTGTTGGATGTCTATTAAAATACAGAAAGGAAAAAAACTATCAAGGCATTTGAAATGTAAATGATTAAATAAGGCTTTTGTTTTAACAACATCCCTCGTTTCCTTTCCCTTTAACTGGAGAAAGATTTTAGAAGCACATACAAAGAGTGTTTAATGGTCTTTTAAGTTGGGGTGGGGAAGCTAAGATCCGTGGGCCATATGTGGTCCCTGGCTTGCCTGGTTCCAGTCCCTGCGGCTGAGGGTCCTCCCCCACTTCCCAGTACTGGGGAGCCTGCACTAGCACTCAAGCCCCCCTCTATCCCTCCATGGGGCTGGAGCACACAAAATCTACTAGCCTGCACCCTCCTAGGCTCTGGTGTGCAAGGGGAATGCGTCTTTCTCCTTCTCAATCAAGGGCCACGACAGTGAGGGTTTGGTTTTCTTTTTTTGCTTCTCACTTATGTGCAGCCCCCGACTGATTTTTCTGAGGGTCAGCAGATCCTGACCCAAAACAAGTTCCCCGCCCATTTTAGACGGTATCATAGATGGTAAGAACTGTCCTTTTGGGGGGGGGGGGGAAGAGAAGTAAGTTATGATGGGCTAGAGCTGTCATTCTCTTGTTGTTGTTAGGTGGTGTTGTTGATCCCGTTTTGTAGAAGACAAAACATAAACACACACAAGGGAAGTGAAAAGAACCACAAAGAGAGAAAATGCAGCTTCTGTCTCTGGTGCTGACTTTCACTTGCAACCTGACTGATGGAGGAAAACAGGCACAGCACACAGTGTTATCGGGCTCTCTTGGACTTGGCAAACTTATACCTGCATCAGGTTGTTTAGGGCATTGCTTTTAGTCACCTGTTTCTGGCTACAGGCAAACAGCTTGGGCCAAAATACAGTCTGTGCCAGCTAAGCCCGTTTTGCATTAGGCTGAAGGAAAAAGGAGAGGGATAGGAAAGAGAGTAAATAAGGAGGGGAAGGAAAAGGAACCAAGGTGGGGAAGGGGAAATAAAGTATTCTCATATCCCATGCAGTGTTCAGGATTCAACTGGAGCTGATGCACCTGGTGGTGTCATCTGGGTTCTTTTCTCTGGCCTGATTTGGTTAGGCCATCTCTTAAGTCAGGTCTACACTAGATCCTGCAGCTCGGCTTAAGATACTCAACTTAAGTACTCTCAGGAGAGATTCAAATGCCACCCAGCAGATTAGTTGAGTGCCCATAGCTAGGTTTTTGTTTCTACTGGTGGTTGCTCATCCCTTGGGGCACATAAGATGCATAGCTGGAGTAAGCAAACACTCCCGTCAGCTTCCCTTACTCTTTGCAAAAGGAGGAGTACTAGACGCCAGCAGGGATGCCCTCTGAGTTTGATTTAGCAAGTCTTAACTAGATCCACTACATTGAACTAAGGAAGATCGATCGGACAAGTGTAGACAAGGCCTTAGGATACTAAAGCAGATGGTCTGGGGTCACAAGCAATGGTAGCAATGATTGTGAAGCTTGCTTCACTGGTCAATTTTTCTCCCTAAAATCTTTCTTAAGGACCCCAAAAGGGAGAAATGGATGAAAGGTCCATTCCCTCAATATTGTGTCTGCTGATTAGGCCATATATTTAACATACCAATTTTATTGTATTACTTTTCAGTTCTTCTGGTTCGTGAGAGAAGATCTTAACACTTGTATCAGGGGACCTTTTTGTTTGGACTAATTCTGTCTCCATCTCTCTTTTATACTTTACTCATCAGCATTTGTTGTTATAAGTTATTGTGGGTATGTCTACACAGCAGAGTTATTTCAAAATAACAGCAGTTATTTCGAAATAATTTTCCTAGCGTCTATACAGCCATTCTGTTATTTCGACATTAATTTGAAATAGCAGAGAGCTTATTTTGAAATTGGTAAACCTCATTCCACCAGGAATAATGCCAATTTCAAAATTTCTATTTCAAAATAAGCGCTGTGTAAACGCTTATTTCAAAATAGGGGGCCTCCAGCCCTTCCAGGGTGCCCTGCTGGCCGCCCTAGCCACAAGGTAACTTCAGACCTGATGCCCTGCCGGAACTGGTTCCAACCAGTCTTAAATGTGATTCAACGTCCACTCAGTGTGGACACGCTATTTCGAAATAGAAAAATGCTATTTCGAAATGCATTTTGTGTGTAGACGTGTTATTTCGAAATAAGCTATTTTGAATTAACTATTTTGAAATTAGATATTTTGAAATAATGCTGTAGTGTAGATATATCCTGTGATATTTTATGATCTGTAATTTGTTTTTTACAGTTGAGCTCATAATTATAAAATGTATAGATCCCATTATTATGGTAACACCCCAACCTCACAAGAAGTTCTTAACACCTCACAGAAGCAGGCTGAGTTTTGTAATTTCCAAAGCAAACTAAAATCTATCATGAGTGGTGGTACCACTGTCTAATCGTTGTTTTCCCTCCATTGATAGTCATCGGTAAAATTTTAATTGTAAGATAGCCTCCCCTGTTCAATGTTGAAAATAGGATTGTAGTTACATTTATTGTATTTTCCAGTTGTCCTTCCTGAAAATGACAGAACTTTCTCTATGTGGTATGCCTTCTATCATCTAAATCAATGACTCCATAAGATAATAGCTTAGTTAGAGACCCCGAGGACTCAAACTAAGGGCCTGTTATGTCTGATTTAAGTTAGCACTTTGTTTTCTCTGTCACATAATAAATTTCATAACCTGGACTGTGCTGACATTTGCTATGAGAAAGGAAAAATAAAAACAAAATCTATATAGCTTCCATAAACTGTCAACTAAAGCAAGCAGCACAATTGGTGGGCCAGAGTAGCTGCAAAGATAAAACCTTTTCGCTTCTGAGATTCAAAAGTGACTGCAATGCATGATCATGGTCTCACCTATTCCCTTCTGGGAACTAATCTGCCTCGCAGACACCTTGACCTGTAGTTTATCACAGTTGGCAGCTTCCACTTAGAAGAGACTCACATCCAGGGTCTAAATCCCCACACCTCCTACCTAAAGAGAGTGGTCCTACCAGATCAGAATGGCGCACAGTCATGTAGCGTTGCTTTTGCCCTGTTGTAAAAGTCTGTTCTCTATGCTTTCACAAAATAATTTTGTCCAAGAAATGGAAGAAATAGCAAAGATCTAACTCACATGTATGCTATAAAATAGAATTACTATATCGGTTATGAAGCTCTTTGAGAACCTCAGGGGGAAAGCACTGTAGAAGATTAAAATATTGTTAATGATCTCTCTCTCTCTCTCTCTCTCTCTCTCTATGTATATATATATAAAATTTCCTGCAGGATAACAGAGTGATGTCATCATGTCACTCTGTGTCCTGAGGAGACAAGCCCCACCCACTCTGAGCCTTGCCTTTCCCAGGGCCCACATAGAGAGTTGCAGTGACCCGGTGCTCCCCCACAGTGGCCGGGAGCAGAGCCATAGCTGTCATGGCCTCAGCCCAGCCTTTCCCAGCAGTTGGGGGGGAGGGCAGCTGAGAGACCAGAGCTGGCGTGGCATGGCATCAGCCCTGGCCCTCCCCAGCAGCTGGGAGGGGGACTGACAGACTGGGGCTGGTGCAGCCTCGGGAGGGCCCAAGAGACCAGAGCTGGGGGGTGAGAGAGGGGAGGACTGCCTACCACCAAAAAGAAGAGGGTTGGTGAGTTCAGTGATCGGGGGCACAGCCCCCAGTTACTATGTATTATTTATTTCACTCTCTACAAGTATCAATGGCGTATCATTATAAATTGCCTGTAGGAATATGTATAGTTTCCAAGGTGCAAGGTTAAGTCTATTAATGGCTATTAGCCAGTCTGGGTAAGGAATGGTGTCCCTAGCTTCTGTTTGTCAGAGGGTGGAGACGGATGGCAGGAGAGAGATCGCTTGATCATTACCTGTTCGGTTCACTCCCTCTGGGGCACCTGGCATTGGCCACTGTCGGCAGACAGGATGCTGGGCTGGATGGACCTTTGGTCTGACCCAGTATGGCTGTTCTTATGTTCTTAAGGTGGCTAATACTCTTTTTACACCTATGCATCTCAGGAGTAACCTCATGAAAGGGAGTGGAGTTAGCTTATTGTAAAATGAATCTGAGAAGAGAATTGATCCTAGTGAATTCAGGATTAACTCCCTCAAAAATTGTGTTGGGATAGGAAACAAAAAGAAATCCAAAAGAAAACTAACAATGTGATTCTTGAGCTGTCTGATTTCAAGGTTATGATTATTTAACCCCTAGCATGCTGGGAGTTGAGATACCAGAACATGAGATACATTTGGAGGGAGAAGATGCCATCCTGGCATTCACAAGGACCAAGATCATTTCATGCAGTTTTACCTCTTGCAAGGGGAGAAGGTCCCAGTACTCAAGCCTGAGCTGAAATGTCTCCACCGCAGTTAAACAGCCCTATAGACCAAGCCCTATGAGCCTGAGTCAGCTGGCATGGACTAGCTGCATGTGTCTAACTTCAGCGTAGACATACCCAAAACCATCTCCTTCCTTAAGACATCTGGTCTCCATATCACCATGTACAATTTGCCACAAACTTTACAGCAAAATTCAACCCTTTAATAAGACTGTTTCCAGCACCTCTGAAAATCAGGCCAAGGTGTCTGAACCTGGGTTCCCCAAATTAGTGCTTGGCTTTAAAAATATGGTCCCAAATCTCTTTGTGTATCAGGGCTTCACCTGAAAAAGAAACATGTTAGCTACTTCCCTATCTCACAAAAGGATCACAATGATACAATTGTTAATGCTTGTATGTATAAATAAGTTTAAAAACCCAAAATACACCCCATTCTGTATGCCATTTTAATAAGTATTTTGTGAAGCATTGAATATGACCAGGTCTTCTGCTAACCTCAATTAATTATTTTGTCAAAATTATATTTTGCAATTTTTTTTTTCAGTTTAGGCCAATTGCATTTACAATATATGCTGCTAAATTGAACTTCAAAATTCAGGGTCTCTTTGCTTCCCATATGAAATTCAGACCTTCCATAGCCTAATTTTTTTAATAAGAACATAAGAACGGCCGTACTGAGTCAGACCAAAGGTCCATCTAGCCCAGTAGCCTGTCTGCCGACAGTGGCCAGCACCAGGAGGTTAGGTCTATAAAAGGCTTCTCTTTAAACTCTGTTATAGTCTTAGCCTTCACAGCCTCCTCTGGCAAGGGGTTCCACAGGTTGACTACACGCTATGTGAAGAAGAACTTTCTTTTTTAGTTTTAAACCTGCTACCCATTAACTTCATTTGGTGTCCTCTAGTTCTTCTATTATGGGAACTAATACATAACTTTTCTTTATTCACCGTCTCCACGCCACTCATGATTTTATATATCTCTATCATATCCCCTCTGAGTCTCCTCTTTTCTTAACCTCTCTTCATATGAGACCCGTTTCAAACCCCAAATCATTTTAGTTGCCCTTTTCGGAACCCTAAGGCAAAAATATCTTTTTTTTGAGGTGAGGAGACCACATCTGTACATAGTATTCAAGATGTGGGCATACCATAGTTTTATACAGGGGCAGTAAGATATTCTGTGTCTTATTTTCTATCCCTTTCTTAATAATTCCTAGCACCCTATTTGCCTTTTTGACCGCCGCTGCACACTATGTAGAAGATTTCAGGGATCTATCCACGATAACTCCAAGATCTCTAATGAAGATCTTTAGCTAATGAAGGTAGCTAAAATTGCAGAAACCTTAGTTATAGAAACTTTCCCTTCTAGCTACTGAGTAGAAAACTTCAGTGTTTCTCCAGTACAGTATTATAACCACATGTATTAAATTTCATCAAGTAAATATGGTCATCAAGTTCCTCTTTGGTATCTTGTGGCAATGTGAAATTAATTCCATATTATAAGACTCTGGGATCATGTCAATAGATCTCTACAGTGCTGACTCCTTTATGAAATTTGCCCTGCTAAGATAGAACCCGCTTACTGGTCACTTAAAAGCCTTTGACACTTGCAAAGATCCTATGCATCCCTTGTCTGACAAAAAGTATGGAAATTAAATACTGTTTGATCAAGGGTCTAATCTGAGAAAATTAAATCCTGCCTTTAATTATTTAAATCGCTTTTGGCTACTGCTTGATTCTTTATACTTATAAAAAGGGCTGATTTATGCTGTCTCCCTTTATGCTGGGAGAATTTTAAAATTAAAGGAAAGCCAAGTAAATCTACTCCCTCTTTTTAAATTAATAAATATATCCTTACCTCCAATAATTTATACTTCAAAACATGGAGTGAGTACTTTTTTAAAAAATCGTTCACACTTAGTTCTTTTACTGTGTTTGAAGTGGTAATTTTGTTTCCTGTATGTTCACAATTGCCCTAATTGAATAACAAACTTAACCTGTTCCTATGGCATTATTCTAGAGAAGGGGGCATTATTAAAGCTGACTGGCCAATATTGGTGGGGGGAACCCTTATAAAAGAAATCTCTCATATGCAACATGTCTCTGATGTGGCATATAAGCACCCAGAAAGGTTTAAAAAAGAGCCTGAAACCTCTATTGATGGTTCCTGTCACACCTGGAGAAGGCATAGTTAGGTAGAAGGAGGAACTTAAAAGTAAGAGTGCAGGATGGCCAATGAGAGAAGAATTGTTCTCTTGGAAGGAGAGACTGGATAAGGCTCGGATCAATGGGGAAAGAAAAGGGATATGGCTACACAACCAGGACTAGCTCTTCGAGTAGGTCCTGCAAAAAGGCAGGACTCAAGGGAATCACCCCTGTGAACTAATGTTCTGAGAAAAGCATGGAGTATCAGTGTAAAGAGGAGGAAAAGCTGAAATATCAAACTCAGTAGTGGGGAGAGAGGTCCTAATGTTTGAGACACTCAAATTTCCTGGAGAGACTGAGCTTGAAGAGAAATCTCAGTAGAAATGAGAACCTTTGAGGGTTTCCTGTCACACCTGGAGAAGGCATAGTTAGGTAGAAGGAGGAACTTAAA
Source organism: Pelodiscus sinensis (assembly GCF_052426305.1). NCBI lineage: Eukaryota > Metazoa > Chordata > Testudines > Trionychidae > Pelodiscus > Pelodiscus sinensis. The sequence continues at coordinate 11,912,783 of NC_143068.1, read as the reverse complement.
AGTTGCTACATTTGCTATAATGCTGCTAGAGGATATGATTTGGAATTTGAATGACATTTATTACTCCATGAAGGAGGAGTAATGGTAGTTCGAATTAGAAAGCCTAATTCGAACTACCTACTCCGTGCCGCATGTAGCCGGGCACGGAGTCTGCACTAATGGGGATATAAAAATGGCGGCACCCGGCAAGATGCAAATGAATCCCGGGATATTTAAATCCCGGGCTTCATTTGCAACTTCGAATGACTACATTAACCACCCTAGTTCGAACTAGGGTGGTAGTGTAGACATACCCATAATCTCTCTTAGCTGAAGTTAATTCTCGTTTTCCCATTCAGTATTCCTCCAAATGGCCATATGTTACCTACTGGTATCAGTTTTTCCGCTTTGGGCATGTTGTACTTTAAGTTTGCAGATGATACCAAACTGGGTGGGGTTGCAACTTCTTTGGAGGATAGGGACATAATTCAAAATGACCTTAGCAAGTTAGAGAAATGGTCAGAGGTAAACAGGATGAAGTTTAATAAAGAGAAATGCAAAGTGCTCCACTTAGGAAGGAACAATCAGTTCCATACATACAAGATGGGAAGCGACTGTCTAGGAAGGAGCATGGCGGAAAGGGATCTAGGGGTCATAGTGGACCACAAGTTGAATATGAGTCAACAGTGTGATACTGTTGCAAAAAAAGCAAATATGATTCTAGGTTGTATCAACAGGTGTGTTGTAAGCAAAACTCGTGAAGTCATTATGCCGCTCTACTCTGCACTAGTTAGGCCTCAGCTGGAGTACTGTGTCCAGTTCTGGGCGCCACATTTCAAGAAAGATGTGGAGAAATTGGAAAGGGTACAGAGAAGAGCGACAAGAATGATTAAAGGTCTAGAGAACATGACCTATGAGGCCAGGCTTCATGAACTGGGCTTGTTTAGTTTGGAAAAAAGAAGATTAAGGGGGGACATGATAGCGGTTTTCAAATATCTAAAAGGGTGTCACAAGGAGGAAGGAGAAAATTTGTTTCTCTTGGTTTCTGAGGACAGGACAAGGAGTAATGGGCTTAAAGTGCAGCAAGGGAGGTTTAGATTGGACATTAGGAAAAAATTCCTAACTGTCAGGGTGGTCAAATATTGGAATAAATTGCCAAGGGAGGTGGTGGAATCTCCCTCTCTGGAGATATTTAAGAACAGGTTAGATAGACATCTGTCAGGGATGGTGTAGACGGAGCTTGGTCCTGCCTTGAGGGCGGGGGGCTGGACTTGATGACCTCTCGAGGACCCTTCCAGTCCTATGATTCTATGATTCTAACAAAATAGAGCTCCCACGTTAAGATCCCCTTTCTAAAGTGTACTGAGAACATCAACAAATTCCTTTTGAGTGCCTAGAATACTCAGATTGCCTCGTGCAGAAATGTTTGCATTTTGGTAACTTTTTAATAAGAATATTCTTAGTATTCCGCATGTGACCTCACACAATTCCCTTAATATGATGCTTACAAAAACAGTCTTTTCATTTATATCCTATGAATAGTCCTGTGACACGTTAGAGCCTAATAAAAATATATTGTATCATGAGCTTTCGTGGGCAAAATCCATCTCCTCAGATGAGCTAGAAGCTGAAGTGAAAATACAAGGAACCCAGAATTTATAACAGAAAAAGAAAGGAGGGGGAAACAGGTACCTTTCAATTATTTCTCAGTTGTTAATTATTATGTAATTTATATCTGACACATCATCTATTTAGAAACCTTAGGCTTTCATTAGCTTCTAGAAAACTACTGAGAAACCTTGTACAACAATAGTAGAACTATATTATCCATTCATTGTAGAACATGTTCCTGCTGCAGCATCTACGAAGTTACAGGTATTTTGTCCCTCACTTTGGTATCTTACTTTTCCCACCAATATGAATGTTGTGTGCCCATACTCCTAGTCTATCAGTCATTCTGAAATATATTGCTTCCTTCTTTTATGTGTTTACTCCCCACCAAGTTTTGTATCAGCATTTTTCATGTTACTTCTTTCAGGTTATTTATGCATATAGTGAACATAAATTCCCTCCCAATTCTGATCTTTGTTGCATGCCACTAGTCACTGCCATTCCTCTGAAACTGCTGCTGCTCATAGGAAAAATATCTTTCGTTTTAGCAACTTTTGGAGGGTGTGGCAGAAATTGCTTACATAAATGGTTGTTTCCTCTAAGGTTCCTTTTGCACTCATTTTCACATAGAAATCTATAGTCAGGGCATGTCTACACAGGGGAGTTATTTCGAAATAACTAGGTGAGCATCCATACTGCCAAGCCTGTTATTTTGAAATAAGAACTCTTGCTTGCGAAGAGGAATAAGTTTATTTTTCAATAGTTATTTCAGGAGTTGTTATTTCGAAATAGCCTGGTAGTGTAGACATAGCCTCAGAATAGCATGGAATTGCTCACCAGCTTAGATCTAGTCCAAGAGCCATGATTCTGACATCCTTATGCTCTTTCATGTTTTTAGTGTAGTGCAAATTATATTCACCACAGTCATCAAATGAACCCAGAATGTGAGGTATAGTAATGGGAAAGGAACTCATAAAAGGCAGCAGCCGTAACTCAGAAAGCAGAACACAAGAGAATTGCTTACCATTTAGAGAAATAAATGCACTTTCTGCAACATCCCTGACACTTTAATTAACACAAACACAGTTCTCTGGGCAGAGGTTTTTTGTTTGTTTAAAGAAATCTTACCTTGTTATGCTTCACCACTGCTCAGGTGGAATAGCTCCACTGGGTGCTGGAGACATGTGGGCTAAGCGCAGAGGTGTTATTTTCCAGTTGTTCCAGGGCCACTTTGTCAGCCTATTGGCTGGAGTGCAAGGGGGGCTGACAGACTTGCCGGGCCCCTGAGCAAGGTAGGGGGGCAGCTCCTCACTTACAGAAGGGGGGCTCAGGTGGAAGGGACAGGGCTGGAGCAGCCAGCCCTCAGCATCGCCCAGAGTGTGCCAGCCAGCCCCCCAACCCCATGCAGCCCTCGCAGCCACTCAGCGCGTGTCACACTGCCCCCCTCCATCTCTCCCAGCCAGCCCTGAGAGCCACCCCAAGTTTGCCATGTGTCACTCTGGCAGCAATTTAAAGGGCCCGGAGCTCCAGCTGCCGCGGCTCCTACAAAAACAGCTGTAGCAACTGGGAGCCCTGAGCCCTGTTGAATCGCTGGGCCTTGGGGTAACTACTCTCTTTGCCCCCCTCTCACCTTGTCAGTGGGCCTGCTGGAGTGTATTGCACTGTCTTGGTGTCCCCACTCCATGGGGGAGGGGAGGTTCCTGTGCACAGTGATCCTTTTTAGAGCTGTATTCTGCATGGACAGGTGGTGCAGTCAGCTTACCCAGAGCCTGCTCCACCTGTACAACACAGCTATAGCGACAGCTTCCTCAGAGCCTCTTCCACCTGTATGACACAGCTATAGAGACAGCTTCCTCAGAGCCTCTTCCACCTGTACAACACAGCTATAGAGACAGCTTCCCCAGAGGAGCCGCCTCCCACCCAGTACAATGCAGCTACAGTGACAGCTTCCTCAGAGCCTCTTCCACCTGTACAACACAGCTACAGTGAGCTGGGGGCAGGATTTGTCCCTCAATGTCTCAGTCAGTCCATACCACCAATCCAGTCAGAGCCAACAGGTTCTGCTACACACATTGGACAAAATTTGTCCCTGGTGCAATTTTGATGCTGTCAGTCTACACTCGGGGATAAGTTTGCATCGAGATATGCAACTCCAGCTACGTTAATTGCATAGCTGGAGCCAATGTACCTTGATTTGAATTTTGGTGCCATCCCCGCAGCGGAAGATCGATGGGAGAAACACTCCTGTTGACTTCCCTAGTAGGAGTACCAGTGCCAACGGGGGTGCCCTCAGCATTCGATTTAGCAGGTCCCTTCTAGGCCCACTAAAAAAAATGCCAGCAGATTGATCTCTGGAGCACCGATCCATGGATAAGTATACAGACGTGGCCTGATGAGTTACTGATCCACCCACCGCTGCCACTACCTCTTTTCTGTGGAAGCAAATTGGATCTGAACCTTACTCTGGTGACTACCTGCTGACATCAATGGTGTTTCCCTAGAAGAATTTGGAAGTGAAAGCTCATGAAGGTTGTGCTCCCCTCAGTGGGCAGAGAAACAGTCAGTTGCCTTCAGAGCTCTCTCTTAACAGAAACTCCCCTTAGTCTGTACTTCCTTTGTCTCTTTTCCAATAATACTGTCAATCAGAATCTCTCTCGGCAATCGACCCAGGGAGCCAACGTGAGCTTGCCCATACTGTATAAAACAAATAGTCGGGGACACAACAGTAGGAGAAACTGCACATTAATCTCTGTTCAGTTGTTTTACTTCTTCTCACTAACCTTTCATTTTGTTGAATTTAATTTCAGTCTGTAGCTTTTCTCCAATATAACTTGCTCCTTCATTCTTCGGCTGTCCCCCTGCTTTCGTGTTATAATATAAGTAGTTAGCAAGAAGCAAGCAAAGCTATTAAATCAAAGTGGAGTAATTCATTACATATTTGGGTGATACCAGGTTTGCAGCAGAGTAGTTTGTTCATTCTATACAGAGTCAATTCTCCTTAGCAATTCTCCAAAGTGCCATCATTTTTAGGGTACAAAATCTTAGACCTTTCAGTGCTTTGTTAGAAACAAGATAAATATAAAACATATACACACATGTAGCAAATACCTTTAATGGCATCGACTGGAAATATTTTAGCATGTTTTTTTAAGGTGGGTGAGTTAACCTGAGTCTCCAGGGATATAAAACTTGTGACTGCTGCATTTCTTCAGCTACCCATGAAAAGTGGCACCATGATCATGACAGTTCTGATCTCCCTACAAAAATGAGAGACACAATATAAATTGCGGACGATATTGTCAATGTTCATTGAGCTACATTTATCTTAGTCTTCTTGATTATCTTTTTCAAGCAGTCCAGCCAACAGGGTTGGAGAAAGGAGACAATTTTCCCTAAAACTGAATCATGTCGGGTATTTTTTTCTTTTTAATCAAAGCAGATGCACCAAAAAACAATCAGGCTGATAAAAACAGAAGTCAGATTTGCAAAGAAAACAGCTGTAGCAGCTAAATGGCTTAAAGCAGAGAAAATAGGGAAACAGCATGTGGGACTAATGATGGGTGGTTTTCAGGTTTCAGAATACATTAAGGCATTCTCCCTGTTTATTAAATTGCTCTGGCAGCATTTGACAGCAAAGGTTTTGCAGATTATGAGAGTACAAGGGACATAACTAGGATTTTTTAAAATTAAAGCATGGCCTTTGGGTAATCACCAAGAAGTAACATACTGCAAAGAAGGATTTGCTCTGGAAAACTCCAGAGGGGGGCAATTTGTTTTTAATATCATCATTCCCCTTACCTTCTTCATGGCACCTGATTAGCTTTCTGTAACACTCACTGCCATTGTCACAACAACGCAAACACAAACTGTCGGCACCATGAATGCAACTCTGACATATTTACTGAAGGGCATGTGCTGACAATGACAGTTTGCTGTGTGGCCACTAGACATTAAACTTTTGTTGTAGATTTTGTTGTCCTGGAAAAGCTGGAAATAATACAGTCATTTTGCAGAAATTGCCACAGCCAGACTCTTGTTCCTCAATCCTATTTTCAAGAAATTTATAAAATGAAAATGGTATCTTCTGTTCATCAGCATACAAAATATTAACATCAGTAGAAAGTGACATCTCTTAAGTTTAAGTTGCTCTTTGCTTTCTGCTGAGGTAAGAAGATCACAACATATACTAGACCATCGCCTCTTGCACTATTACTTTTCAGATCCCTTATTTTGCGTCTCAGCTCACATGTAGCCCACAGCAGGCTGGGATGTGTAGTGCACATTTCTAAAGCACAATATTTTCTAGTATGCTAATTTTGGAATTATTTTTGGAAAACCATGAAACAGATAACTGTGCTTATCTATAGAAACAGTTTCGTGGAAGGAATTCTAGAATTTACAAAGTCTGAAAACTGCTAATATTGTCCACCTAGTCTGGTGACTGGACTAGTTTAGATCCAGACCTTTCAATATATTGTACCTGGACAAATTGTTTTGACTTACAGAGCCTCGGTGACTTTGACAGGACTCTATGAAAATGTGGCACCCCATCTTCAGGATTGGGGCCTTAATTTTTAAAAGGATGCAAAAAAGCACCTGAAAACACTGATTCTCTCTCTCTCTCTCTCTCTCTCTCTCTCTCTCGAATTTGAAAACAACCCAACCTTTTATTTTCAATTTGTTCCATGTTTGCTGTGCCTTTTGCCAAGTTTCAGTCAATAAACAAAGTGTATGGCCTTGTTCTAAAACCCCTGAAAACGCTGACACAAACTTAACTAGAGAGGCACAATTTAGAAAGTAGGTGCTTGTGTCAACTTTGAAGAATGAGATGAATTTAAAGGTGCTATTTAGCAATGAAAAAATTCTTTGGGTTTAACAGCTTCTTTTTTTTTTACACAGCCTAGTGTGTCTCAGGCAGCCATGTGCAAGTAATGGCATTCTTCTAAACCAAACAAATAGAATAAAAAATGATGTGGCCTCTGACCCCACCCTTTGCAACTCATAATCTAGAGCTAGTATCAGGTAAAAACAGAACATGCTATGCTATTAACCTCCGATACAGAGCATTTTTAAAACATGTTTTCACCATCCATGGTGCCTGCCCAAGGTCAGAACATGATAGATATCTTGGAGCCTGCGTGGGGATTGACTGACTACTTTGATTCTTGTATTTTTCAACAGGCCCCTTCCCTAACACAGAAGTGTCTTTTTAAATATATTGTTTATATGTTCCACAGGAGCAGGGTGGCTCTGTTGACTTTTTGGTTTGCTTTCCAAAACCTTGATCACACCCATCTATTATCTGGTGTCCCAGGGGAAAAATTCAACCCACTTGAAAGAAGTATGCAAAAGGGGAATAGCTGGAGTAGATGATGCTCCAGCCACTTGCCTTCCCAAGGGGAGGACATTCAGGTTTGTCAACTGTAAGCAGTAAAAAATCGTGAACCAGGCCCCCTGAAATTATGTGATAGTCTTAAAAGCCATGATATTTTGTAATAAATAAACGTGGGGTTCTTTTTTATTTGCCTTCTTCTTTTCCAGCTTGTACTGAGTATGTTTCTGAGCTTTCTCCATACCCAGGTGGGCCAGAAACTTACTTTTTTGAGGTGAGATTTTCACATGCTCACATGATCCCCAAAGCCAGGTCTTCAAGAAAAATACCAAAACCTACATGTTTCCTGATAAGAGCATGAGATTTTGCAGCATTGGACCTCTGACACGCCATGTGTACAGGAGGGACTTCAGGCAAGGAAGTATAGGAGTACTCAGTACTGTCTCCAGGCCTATCAGGGATTCTCTCTACTAGCTGCATACTAAAAGGAGGTTGCTATTGCCACACCAGCTGAGCAGCACAACAAGAGCAAACAGGGGCAGAGAATCTGCTTCCTTGTGTCCAAGCCTGCTCAGAAGCCAGCAAACAAAGCACGAGGGTTTAGCGCTGTTTTTAACTTTATAATGAAAAAGATTAATATTATTTCCACTTTTCTTCAGATAACTCTTAAAACACTTCCTCATGCAAAAGCGCTAGAGTTAACTCATAACATTACTGAGATGGTCTACACTACAGCAGAATGAAAGAACTGTGCTTTCAGAAGTGACCACACATAAAAAATCCTAAAGGCTAACGCATGTGGATTGAACTGGATTCACATTTATATTTAAGCTTTGACACTTATCCCTAAAAAAACTGAAGCAGGAAAGAAATGATCAAGCATCTGTCAATTTAGAAGGTGTTTTTTAAAACAAGAAAGCATTTGCCTATCACAGCATTTTAAAAGACAAAGGTTAATAGCTTAGGAAAGAAACAGGCATATAATATAAGATGTGAGAGTGTTTTACATGTTTAAAGCACTGAGGAAAATGTTTTGGTTTTTTTTTTAATGTAATACTTCTGCTGGGTAGAGCCAGCAGCAGACTGGACCAGGTTCAATATCTAGGGGTTCCTCTTCATCCATCCAACACAGAACTGGCTCCAGCCTCTTCCCAGTAATCTGGGAAATTCACCCAATGCCTCTAGGTGCCTCTGAGAGGCAATGCACAGAGTTTGAAGTAACATGGCATTAATTTGGGAAAACACCACAAACAGAGTTCATCACCAAAACCACATGTAAAAGCCCCAACCACAACAATGTCCTTTTCCTCACAGGTTCTTAAGTCCAGCAATGTAAATGTCCCTTTCACATGCCTAGCCATTCTCTGCTCCCCACTCACAGTTGCTGCCCTTGGTCAGAGCAGACCCAGACTTCAGAGGTGCAACCACTGAGGAATAGAGGGGAGGTGAAGAGGCATCTTACGCATTCTGTTGGCCACTTGCCATCTGCCTGCTCACTGCTCTCTGGTGCCGCCCTATTGGCCATTCATCTCGCCTCTCCATCGCCACTCTGCTGGCTGCTTGTGGCATCTCTCCGCCCCTTACCTGGCTCTCAGTTGCCCTCCTCTACCCATCAGTCTCAAAAATTTCAGTTCCCAGTGATTTCAACTCTTAGCAAGTAGGGTAGGAAAAATACAACTCCAACACAATTAGCATAAAAAGAGAGGCACCTAGTGATGTCTATTTAGCTCTGTTCTTTGAACAGTGTGTGTTGGGGGGAGGATGAAAAGCCTGTCAAACTAGTCCAAGCAGGGGAAGCCATATGGCCTCCAGGCCAAAATAACCTTCCCTGACCTCTTACCTCTATAAAGCTTTGAAAAGTCAAGTCCCTGCATTTGCAAGATTCCTTCTGCTAACAGAGCCCTTACCTTTGGAACAATGTAGCACAGTCTTACTTTTCCGTAGTCCCATAACATTACAAACAATGGGAATTATATTTTAGCTATCCCTGCATTTAATACAAACATACCTAGTGCTGGGTCACAAATTAAGTTGATTACAATGAGCAAAATACCACTTCATCTGCTGAATATCTAAGATACCCAAGCAAAGCAGGAGCAAACTGTATTTACATAGCTGCACCCAGGGTTTCTGTCCCATTCCAGTTAGCTATAATGGAAACATTCTTTCAGATCCTGCCTACATTAAAAAAGCAGAATTTGTGATTGTTAGTCACGTTGATAGAGGAATGCTATTTATTGGCAGTCGGCTGTCAAAAACTTTGACGTGTTAAAATAAAAATTCTGGGCTAGCTTCTGGCCTCACTCTACCTGTTTCAAGAAACCCTGACATATGGTGTTTTCAGTGCTCTCCCAAGGTTTATATAGAGCACGTCTTCTGATGTGGCATTGTGGGCAGAATCCCCCTGCGCTCCAGCCAGTGAATCAGAGTGAACAGTAGGTTGAGCGTGTGAATTATTTCTAAGTATCTTGTGTCTCTAGTCACTTTTGAGTCACAAATCAGTACTTGAATGTGGAACGTCACCACTGTGCAAGGGCTTATACAGGGAGGCATTTTCCCCCTAGGTCTCATTTAAATCCTCAAATGAATTTGAGGTGGGAGTTCAGCAGCAATTAGGCCCTGGGCTGGTGCTGTCTATGAATAGCTGAACATATTTCCCATTTAAAACTGGTCTGTTTATGCCAACTTTTCGCATGTACGTCCTGAAGTTACATACAGTAAAAATCCGTCTCTCAGGCATGCTGGAGAGTGGGGAGAGGGGTTAAATTAAAAATGCCAATTGACTAAGAGGGAGGAGTTCGGAGTGCACAGGGATGTGTGGGGCAGGAGTGTGAGACACTCTCTGGGGTCTGGCAGGGGTTGGGGCATGGGAGAGGCTAAGGGTACTGAATGGGGGAGGCACTCACTTCCAGTGGTCCCCACAAATAGCTCCCCATCCCTGCTGCTCCTGGTAGAGGTGCAGCCAGGTGGCTCTGATGCAAGCAAACACACTGCCTCTGTTTGCAGACACCCCACCCTTTGCAGCTCCCATTGGCTGCGGTTCCTGGACAAAGGGCTGGGAGCTACAGAGTCAGTGCTCGGTAATGGCGATGGGGGGGGGGGAGGAAGGGAGGAAGGGTGAAGGCAGCACTCATGCAGAACTACCTGGCTGCACCTCCACCAACAGCAGAGATGATGAGCCACTTGCAGTGGCCAACGAAGAGGTCAATTAGAGCTAAATAACAGCACAGAGCACTGAGAGCCAGGAGTGGTAGCTTAAACAAACTTTATGGGACCTCAGGAAATTTGGCCGCACCCATGGTAAATGGACATCCGACTAACTAAAATCATGCTGGATCACAGATGGTGCCGGATTAGAGCAGTTCAACCTGTACCAATTTATTATTGGCCCTGAAATAAATTAACCAAGGAGGATTTCACTAAGCTTACTTTCATTGGCATTCAGCATTACTACAGTAGCATGAAGCCAATGAAAAACGTACAAATATAAGAGGAGAAGATGTAAAAATAGATGTGAGAAGAAATGTTAAAACCTGTAGATTTTCTCTTTGTCTCTCCAGTAATTCCCCATTCAAATGCAACACTCCTGTAAGCTTCTATTTCTTTAACACACACGGTGATAAATTTAGCCAGACACCCACATCTAGAAAAGTGTTACTTAATACTGGAACTGTGCTTTAAAAATATAGGTCTGAATTTTGCAATCTCTGTGTATACTAATGTGGACTCATTTAATCACATAATTACTGTATGTCAAGACTTTGACATACAGTTCCCAATTTGCATGCATTACAGGTGTCTATTGGGAACACAGTTTTGTGCATAAAACAACTGTGCATGTGCTTTTGAACATTTGGACCTTAAATCACATAAAGGTTTTATTCATTGTTGCTTTATTTGCTGCCAAATGCCCTGTTCCTTTAGAGCCTCTTTGTAAATATATTTTTAGTCTTGTTTATAAACTCTCACAACAATAACTTGTGCAGCTAGGTTCTTGGAAAAGGTATCTGTCATGCCAGTCTGTGACTTGATGGAGATAGCCACATGTAATAACTGTAATTTTGTTCAGGTCACAGATTCCTTTGTTTTTGGCCATGTAACTTGCCAGCTCAGTGATATTGATTTGTGGTAAGGAAAGGGGTCATAAAATAGAAAACCTCTTCACTTAAATCCTTGTTGCAAAAACATGTAGTGATTTTTGGACAGAAGATTGTTTTGGGTTTGGGTTTTTTTTCAAAATTGTTTGTACATAGAGCATGCTGGGAGATCTGATTTTCTGCTGTATCCTTACTTTATAAATAACCTCTACATGGTCCAAAAGATTGTTTTGTTATATTTTGAATCTTTTAATCACTCATAAAAATGATCTGTAATCTTTTTCCCCGGCCAGAAATATAAAGTTTGTTTTGCAATGTTGTTGTAGCTGTGTTGGTCCCAAGGTATGAGAAAGACAAGGTAGATGAGGTAATATATTTTATTGGACCTCCTTTGGTTGAAAGGGACATGCTTTTGAGCTACAGAGAGTTCTTCTACAGGTCTGGGGAAGATAACCAAAGTGGCTGAGGAAAACACAGGTTAGGGCAGATTGTTAAACTTAAGGAGTAAAGCAGGTTGTAGGTGGCCACTTGACGTGAAGTAGGAAATTGAGGGTTAGATTGTTATGCATAAAGAATATGAAGTAGGCAATTAAAGGTAGCAGGCAGTGTGTTCTGTTACAAGTTGTTGTAATGATCCATTAAAACCAGTGTCCCTGTTTGTCTCTGGAACCCTTGTGAGGCATCATCAAACAGATCCCATATTTGATGAGGACCACATACTGAGAGAAATATTTTCCATTCCCACTCTTCTAGCCTTCACACATCACCTCAGCCTTGTTAAGCTCCTCATCCCAAGCCATCTCCCCATAGACCAGGACACACCAACTCAGAGTGGTACCCAACCCCGCCAGAACATCAGATACAAAATCTGCAGACAGATTTCCACGGCTACAATGATCAATTCCCCCTACAACACATCTTTCAAGCTTCATGGGCCCAACACATGCGTATCACAACGGCTATGTCTAGACTACACTGAAGTTTCGAAAGAGGATATGCAAATTCTGTGGGAATTTGCATATTTTCTTCCGATCTCGCTTTCGAAAGTGGAGCTTTCAAAAGTGAAAGAAGTCAGGACACAGTTTTTTTGGTAACCCCCCTTTTTCAAAAAGCCGCTCTTCCTCAAAAAATGAGGTTTACATGGCTTTTCAAGAAACGGGGGAGGAGGATTGCCGAAAAAAAATGCATCCCAACTACTTTCACTTTTGAAATCTACTTTATGCGGATTTTGCATATCCTCTTTCGAAGCTACAGTGTAATCTAGATGAGCCCAACATGTGGTGTACCTCATCCAGTGCACCCCATGCCTCAATAACAACTGTGTGGGTGAAATCAGGCAATGACTACTCTTTCAAATGAGCTCACACAGAAAAAAAATGATAATTGACAATAACACCCTGTTACCCAGGGACAAAATTTTTTTACAAAGTGATCACTGCATACTGATTTTTCAATACTCATGTTTAGAAGAAACCTGCTCAGCACCTTCAGAAAGTGAGCCTGTGAACTTAAATCCATAACTCTGCTAGACACCAAAAACTCTGGACCATGGATTTCCTTACACTTGACGAAGAGCTCTGTATAGCTTGACAGCTTGTACCTTTTGCCAACACACTATAAAGTGAGTTATATTAAGCCAAGCATCCAGAGGAGATATAATGAACAGTATGAAACATTTCACATACTCAGAATGAAGCTGATGGGAAGGAATAGTGTATCCTATTACTCATGCCGGTGGCCACACATGGAGCAAATGGCCTCACCCCTTTACAGAGGGCCAAGCTATGCACCACTTAAATCAGGGGCGGGGAACCTGTTTTGGGTTGGGGGCCGCTGACCCACAGAAAAATCAGTCGGGGGCCTCACATAAGTGCGAAGTGAAAAAAAGAAAAAAAAAAACCCCTCACCGAATTAGCCCTTGATTGAGAAGGAGAAATACATTCTCCACATTCCCCTCACACACCAGAGCCTTGCAGGACCCAGGCTACTAGATTGTGTGTGCCCCAGCCCCATGGAGGGATGGTAGGGGAGTTAGCACCAGCGCAGGCTCCCCAATCCTGGGTGCCAGATCTAGGCAAGCTAGCGGGGCCATAGGTTCCCCACCCCTGATTTAAATCCTACCCAGATCCTCAGAATAGGAGTTACAGTAGGACTTCATGGGTATAATAGCCTTCTGCTGGCCTTCTGCACAGCCGAGAAATTCAGACACAGGCAAATCACTTAGGCATAGTTGTCTTTATGAAGCCAGTGAAAGGGGTCCAAACTTGATGCCTGAGGTTTTACACACCACATTCTCCTTTATTTTGTCTGTCTGTAGGCTTAATGCAATGTGAAGTTCCAGCCACAATGATGGATTATTTTGCATTTGTTAGAAGTTTTCTTTGGTAGTTCAGACAACACACTTTTCCTTGTCTACTCTAGATGCAGTAGACTAGATCTTCAGCTGGTGGAAATCAGTGTTTCCCTATTGATTTTCACCAGAGCTTTATACCAGCAGTTTGCTTCTCACCCTGTGTCCCTGACTAACGAGCCTTCATTTATTTCCTAGGACCCTCACTATCTACTGGTGGGACATGCTTCAGCCTCATTTACTTTAGCTGTTGTATTGTTTTTCTGACTGGGTTTGGATCCCCTACCCTTGTTTCTGTTTTCATTGCACTTTTCTTTTCTCTATTCCTATTCTTACCTTGCAAACAATCTCTCTGTGAGTGGGGTCAACATTTGACTGTACACTGTTGAATTTGTTGTCCTTGTGCTGCATTTTTTCATTGGCCAGCTTTGTGCTGTGTTTGATTGGTTTGTGTCCTATTTTTATTGTTTCCTTCCTTTAATATTCTGTGTTTGGGTTTTGTTTGCTTGTTTTTCACAACAGGTAGATGTTTCTCAAGAGGCACCCAGCTGTCCGATTAGTCTGATGTTATCCAGATTCATTCTTTGAGTATCTCAAATGAGTGGCAGCTAATGAAGTAACAAAACCTTTTAAAATAAGACTTGCTTGTCCCTTAGCTAATATTCTGTCAGGAGGATTTTATCACTAAGTGTTCTTCAAAGCAACTTTGGCTTAATAAATAAATAATCCAAGAATTAAAGGAGTTTTACAGAATTAGGCCCAATGTGAATTAGTACCATCTAGTTTTTCAGCATAGCATGGAGCTAAGTGTGACCTTATCCAAGGTCTGCAGTTCGAGTTCAGAGTCAAGTTTGCATTAACAGTGTCATGAGTTTCTGAATTGTTTTTGACACAGAAACCAAACTGTCTTTGTAGTGCCCTAGCTGGAGGCAAGACAGAAAGACAAGAGTCGTGAGTGGCTCTGACAGTCCCAGGTTGTTCCAATGGATAAACCTGTAAGTGGTAGCATCTATTCTCAACAGCTCCTGAAGGGGCTGGGTCACAAACAAAGTAACACAAAAAAACGGCAACTTACAAAGAAAAGGAAAGAAAGAGAAAACATGGATAAAAAATGTTTTATTGTCCTGTTCTTTCAAGGAAAATAAGGACCATTTTTCTTCTGCTATGTTACTGCGGCACTGAAGCCTTTATAACAGTGTGCAAAAACTAAACCATCAAATATGAAACACTTTGAATTGCATGCTCCACATCTCACTGCAGTAATGAACATTGGAAGTGGTGTCACCCATCTAAATGCAGACATTGTTGAACTGTTGTCTTCAATATAAACTTCCATCTGATTTATCTAATGTTTGTGGGACCTGATTGCTTTTAAATCTCCCTCCCCCTCCCCAGCCCTACTCCTCCCACTCCCGCCATTGCTTAAACCTCATTAAAAACATAATTGAGCACATGAGCATTTGGGCTGCACATAAACACTAATATTGCTCATGGTAATTCTCTATCTCTTGAGAGCGAATCATAATGTTTATTCATTAATAACGATACAATGCTTCTATTCTACAGTACCTTGCTTCCTTTGGCTCTCCAAGAGTTTTACAAACATTCATGGAGTAAGCCTGGGAGAAAGGCATTATAAAGGGGAAACCTAAGGTTTAACCACAATTTCCTGGCATACATCTTCTGCCTTGACCAATTCCTCAATTGGATTTTATTATACAAAAACCAGAGGCCTCATCCCAGGCAGTATGAGTTAACAGGGCCCCACTACTACCTCCAACACGGGTTCTAGTTACAGTGAGCCAGTGAAAGCTGGTAGGTGATATCACATATCGTTACACCCATCAGAAAGTTAATACCTAACACTGAACAGTCCCAGAGTGAGGATAACGCTGAGATCACGGCCTCCTGTTTATAGAGGCTGGGCAGTAACATTATTGCAACACTATCTGAGCAATGAGAATGAAACCAAATTGAACTAATCCTCACTAGCAACTCTTTCCGCTTTCTGAGCTTCAGACAACTACTTTTAACATCTGCAGATAGAAACCAAACAGGGCTTCCACTCATTCATGCCATAAAAACATCATCCTGTTACTTACTTCTACATGCCAGCTGCTCTGGCAACCTCCACCTCTCCATTTATCTTCATTGGCTCCCAGGCATCTTCCTTGTCCTGAGCATCTAAGTCCTGCACAAACTAGTTCCTATGTAACACTCTCCCTCTATCTCCGTTCACTCATCTCAGGTTCCCCTTTACTTCACCAAGTCACTCAAACCTTGTGGCTTGGTTTTCTTTCAGGTAGCTTTATATGCCTTAAAACCACTCAGCCCAATCCAGTGTGCCTCCATCTTTTCCTTCTTGTCATCCCTTCTCAAAATGCACCTTCCCCAAATGACCTATCAATTCCAGTACCCTTCCCACTGCAGGACAGATGTATGAGCCAAAAAACGACTGAATGATATGCTTAATGATTGTGGCTTGGTGCTTAGCGTCACCTTTCCTGTTGGCAATTTTGATTGGATCACCTCCTCAGTTTTTGCACATCATTTAGATTGCATGTGCTTTGGGGTGGGGACCTGTCTCCAGCCTGCTTTCCACACTGTTAGTCCTGTATTTATCAATAACATCATGCAAATGGAGACTTTCCCGGGATGCAATTTTAAAGGTTAGTTTTGGCTTGGTATTCAGAAGTGCAGCAGACTCCTGGGTCATTTAGGACACATACAGAGTAAGGCCCAATTTCTGTGCTAATGAATAGAGGTTCTTATATTAGCTTCATCACCATAGACGTGAGGACTTAATAAGAATGCCAAGGTTTGACTATAGGAGGAAAATCATTCACTCATGAGCCACACATAGAAGTGATCTTCTGTGACAGTATCTTCCCCTTTTGCATGTGAATCTCAAGATTGCATATGCAGAGCCAGTAGGAAGATGGAAGTCTAGGCCACAGCTGAGGGAACTGCAGCATCTCTTTTCTAACTTCATGAAGCCTGCTCTAAAACATCCTGAGTCTGTACAATTCTTCCCCCATTCTGTGAAAACCCAGTTGGAAGAGGAATCCCTAAGAGCTGTGATGAGCAGGGAAAGCTGCATTGTCCGGGAACCCAAATGGCCAGCCTAGGTTCCTAGAACCCGCTCAGAAGGTCTCCACTGAATTCCAAGATTTATATAGATTTCATGGGATTTCTCATATGCTGTGCTATTTCTATGTGGTAAATCCTAGTTTCAAACAGAACGAAGGATCATTCCATGAAGGAAGCCTCCCTTCTCCTTTGGCTCATCCCATGTTTTTCCATCGACAGGGTCAGTTCCTGCTCCAGGTTATTAGAGGTGAAGTGATTTTTAAAATGTTATTTACTTGTCCATATTTACACAACTTGTTTCCTTTTTATTTTTTTTATTTTCCATTTGTGTTGGAAAATGAAAACAGACTAGTTGTTTGCCCTTTTATTTCCAGTCATTTCACCTTTTGCGTCTCATGAAATAGCAGATGGTGGCAACATTTAGATTTCAAACACTGCAGAAGAATGATTGATTCCCAACAAACGATTATGATTGAGTTTTATTTGTGTTCAGGTGTGTACTGAAAATATTGCTTGTAATCCTAGGTTTTATAAAAAACAATTTACCAGAGCTGGTTGGAAGACTATGGGGGGGGAAGCAGTTCTCCATAGGAATATTGCAACAAATATTATTAATGTTTAATTTTCAGCAAAACGTTCTCTGGAAAGATTTTAACTTTTTGTCAAAAAAGCCCAAAACTTTAAAAAAATGTGAGTTTTCAGTTGCCAAAAGCTTAAAAAATACTTTGCTTTTCAGCCAAAAAAGTCACTTTCTGACAAAGTGAAAAGGTTTAAAAAATTGCAGACACTTGCAAAAGATTTTTGCTTAGTCTACTACTACATTATTTTCCTCAAAAAAGAAATATTGAAAGTAAATTTTTCCCAGCCCTGTTGCTGACACGTTGAATCTAAGTAACTCTTGTATTCCTTTAAATACAGATGTGTGAGGTGGAATCACTCAAGACATTAAATGGTATATTTTTCTCTTTTTTTTTTTCTTCCAGAAAGTTCAGCAGTACACAGTCATTGTTCAGGCTACAGATATGGAAGGAAATCTTAACTATGGTCTCTCAAACACAGCAACTGCCATCATTATGGTCACAGACGTGAATGACAACCCACCAGAATTCACTGCCAGCACTGTGAGTATCAATTCATCAGCACAACAATGCATGCACACACGAAGTGTTTGTAATTCATGGACATATCACTCGTCTCTGCTGGTTTGGCAGACAGGGAAAAGAACCTTGATAAATAACTATGTAACAAAAACTTTCAGGGAAAAAAAACAGGGGGAGGAGAGAAAGAGAATGATTCCTAATTTAGAAACACTGGCTATCAGTTTCATTGAGCTAATGAAGGAACTAAAGAATGTGGCCAGGATACTGTCTACTAACTTTCACCAAAGGGCATGCAGTAGTTTGACAGCAATTGGTTGTAGACATATCTGAGCTACTTATGAGCTAAACCCTGAACTACATTTTGTAGCTTAGATAAAATTTAAAAAGAATAAATAGTCTAAGTGGTAACACGTAGTCCCCATACATATTTCACTGTTATCTGTAACAGATGTCTTTGTTGTACAGGCAGTAAGTGCATTAAATAATACTGCATCTGTTTTTAATTAGCTCAAAATCTTTCATATACTAGAGCATTTTGTGTTTATCTTATTTTGATCCAAGACCATCGGTCTGACTTCTTTGACTAGGAAAAATAGAGATTGCAATGGACAAGGTAAGTTAAAGAATTTTGGGAGGGGAGAAATAATAAAATAAGTTAATTGATTTCTTCACCAAAACCTAATGTGGGAAAAAATAGTATATCAGGAACTCAGATAAATGCAGCATGTAATGAAGTAATGCTGACATAATAATGATAAATAATGAATTATTAGCTTTTAGTTGTTAACATTAGGGTGAAGGTCAGCTAATAAGAAAAGGAAAGTTTCAATAGCAAAGAGAAAATACTTTTCAAAATGCAATCACAATTCTAAAAAGTCATTTTGAACATCCTACTTGAACATCATTGTAGACATGGGAACACAGAGTCCAGAGAGATGGAATTGTGCCTTTACCATCACTTGACACTGTAAAATTGTACTGTGTATCGTGTCACTGAGTGCTCTCATAGGTATATGGATTAGATTCATACTACTTTCATAGGGTACTCAATGATATACTATTCTATAAGATACATGGAGCCAAACTCTGGCCTCAGTTACACCCCTGAAACTCTGCTGAGTGCACTGGACTTCTATAGAAGCAACCAGGGGTGAAAGTAACTTAGGGTATGTCTACACTACCCTCCTAGTTCGAGGAGTAACGGTAGTTCGGAATAGGAACCTAGTCCGAACTACCTAGTTCGAGCCCCGTGTAGCCGCGCTGCACGGGGTTCGAACCAGCGGGGATTTAAAAATGGCGGCTCCCCGCTTATGCAAATGAAGCCCAGGAAATTCAAATCCCGGGCTTCGTTTGCAAGTGCGGTATGCCTACATTACCCCACTAGTTTGAACTAGCGGGGTAGTATAGATATACCCTTACATTTCTTACAGGTACTGTCCTATTGCAACCCAGGTCTCTGCCAGCTCTTTAAAAAGCTCCCTGTTGGCTTTTGCTGCAGATCAGCCAGTTCTTGCCAGAGCTGTGCACTGGGGCGGGCCCTTTTGCTTTCACCTCTGCATGTAACTGAAAGCAGAGTTTGCCTCAGGAGTCCAGATCTACAAAGTGCTGAGCCACTTCATCTTCCACTGATGTGAGGGAAAAGAGTCATTAATAGGAGGCAGTCTCTACCTAGCGAAACTCAGCCGCGGCCATGGAAATAACTCAGCTTTCAGTCTCTAAGGTTGGTAGCCCAGAGCATACGGAGTATGGCTCACAATAGAGTATGTAAGATGGTGTCTCTCATGATAATATAGTTAATGAGGCTCAGAGGGGTAGGCATGTTAGTCTATAATTTTAAAAATAAGATTAATCCCATGGCAGCTACAGGCTAACAAAAATATATAGTATGAGCTTTCATGAGCAAAATCCTCTTCATCCAACTCATCTGAAGAAGTGGGTTTTACCCAGGAAAGCTCATGATACTATGTATTTTTGTTAGTCTCCAAGGTGCCACAGGAATACTTGTTATATTAAATGGGGTATTTTCCATTTAATATATTGGAGAATGTATTTCACAATATGATACATGCAGTACTAGGAGAACCATAGAACGCAGAGATGGATCTTGGGTTATCTGGTCCTTTCCCCTGCCAATGTAGTATTGCTTCCTCCTCTACAATTTGTAGTCTTATCCAGTCTGGTTCTCAGTATCCCAAACAATGAGTCTTTTGACTGCAAATATATGTGTGTCCCGCATGCTAATGTTTGCTTATGGGGGAACTTTATGCTGCCAGGTAAATACTTCTTCCATCTTAATTTGAGTGAAAAAGTGCTGACATCTAGTGGGCACGTTATTTAAGCACTAATGTGAATTTCTTAAAGATATCCCAGGAAAACTTGTACTTGTCCCCACATGAAGTTAATGTAAGAAATGTAAAGTGACTGTCATCTTCTTGGTACTAACATTATCCATGTAATGAGCAGCCATATGGCTCTGTTATCGTTTTTGGGGCGGAAACCGTGAATTTATATTGTGACACTTGTGAGATAAAGGAGCATATATTAAGAAATTTAGCGGGATTTATTTATTCAGAACTGAGTTTGATGGAGGGGAGCTCAAGAAAATTACATTCAGGTAAATTCTGAGTATTTAAAATCTCAGCATGCATGAGACGCTGAAGGGATAAAAGCTACTAAGACAATTATCCATAGAATCAGGTTAAATGGATCAGAAAATTCCACTCTTCCCCTAAGCAGGAATGATTTGTACCATCATTTCTCTAATTTCAATCACTGCAAAAAAAGAGTTTTGCAAGGGCCAGAGGGGCCCTTTATACTGTATCAAGTGGGACTGTGCATAACTCAAACCTGAGGATATTTTACAGTGACATTACCTCATAGCTCTCTAGTAAAAGTGATATTTAATATCCTCCTGGATATAGTAAAGATCCCATTACCGATAGACACAAAAATGCTATCTGATCTTCACCTGGGGCTGCCACAGGTAAAATCATCAGTCCAATAATTCTCATTAAACCTGTAGTGAATTGCTTTGCTCCCCCCACCAGCTCTGAAATTAGTTCTTATGTCTTTTCTGTGCTTTAAAAATAAAATAGAGGCTTCTATAAATTCACAGCTTCTTTGAGGGTAAGAAAGCTTACCATGACTCTTAAAAAATACTTCTGCACTGAAATACAATCAAAAACAAAATAGGCTGAACAACTGAAATGGTGGTGTGCTCTTGGAAAGTTGCCAGATGCGAGAAAATCAAGGGTAATATTCAGTGCAGAAATATACAAAAGCACACCCTATAGTGTTCCTAAATTACCTGTCATTCAAACTGGGGGGGTTTAGACTTAATAGTTTCTGGCTATAAATGTAGCCCAGGAGGATGCTGCAGCATGCTGGTGTTACAGCTCATGTGTTCAGCAGCAGGAATTAATTTTACTATGTAAAATTTAACAACTGGAAAGGAGAAAACCAACCACAGTGGTGGTCAAAAATCATGCAAATTGTCTGCGGGTAAAAGTGCTTTGACTATAAATATATATCAAACGAAGTTTTAGACCCAAATGACAGATTTACACACATCAGAATTACACACCAAGACCAAAAACAGTATATTATAATCGAAAAAGGTTTTGGTTAAAGACCACCAAAAAAACCCCAAAGCTTTGTACTAGATGTGGAATGAAAAAGAAACAGTAAAATCAGACAAGAACTATTTAAAACTATAAAGTGAAAATGGCATGATGAAACCCAGAAACCATTGGGTCCTACATTAATATCGAAACAAGTATTTACCACAGGGCTACTCAATATGCGGCATACAGGCAGCATGCCCTGCAGTCCATTTGTTTGTGGCCTGGGGTGCAGTTTGGGTTTACGTGGGGCTCAACATGCAGCCTGCAGGTAGGAGCCAAAACAAAAAAGTAGTCAATATAGTGGTCTTCTGTTGATATGTGTTTTAGTAGTTAAATTTCTGGACTGTCATTGCTCATTAAAAGTGCTGTCATATGGGTGGAAATCAGGGAAATATTTCATTTTATTAATATCAGAAGAACTGACTTGTGTAGTCTTGCCTTAATCTTTGTATTCATGCCTGTCAGTGTGAAAGAAACTATTTGCATATATATTTGCATGCATATGCAACCATGCTTACGTTGCAGCCCTCAGCATGTGCTATGAGTATCATGGTGGCCCCCGGGGCTTCCAAAATTGAGTAGCCCTGATTTACCATATCTCTGAATAGATCACCTGGGAAGCGAAGGAGAGAAGGCCTGTGGAATTATGAGAAAGAAGAAACTTGCCTTCCCTTGGAAAGGGTTCTGAACCCATATGGGAGAGGGATTTGCCATCATGAGGAATAAACTCTTTAACTAGAATATTCATAATCACTAGGGAGAGCCTACCTACCTGCTTCGATTGTATCGTATCTTACATTATGGCAGCAGAAAGCATTGTGGGGCAGTATCATGTTGGATCTGGAATAGCCAGATCTGCACTGAACCAATATGGCATCCCATGAAGCTGTTGAGATCTTCTTAGATCGTTACCCAGGAATGCCATGGGTCAGTTCTACATGTTGAGTACACTGGAGCTGGGTAGAACCATGAACTGTTGAAAACTCTTCTGGCAACTGATGGATATTTGTAACCCATTCTTTTTTTTCTAAAATAAGGCCTGGGATGCAGGGGTTTGGGTTGTGACCTGGGGCAGGCAATTGGGGTGCAGGATCTGGGAAGGGATATGGGAGCAAGAGAGGGCAGAGGGTTTGGGTTATGAGACTTATCTACTTGACTCCCAGCCAGCAGCCCTCTCAAGCAGATACCCTGCCTTGCCCCTCCACTGGGTACAAGGGCCCTGTGGTTTTTGAAGAGCTATGAGCCTGAGAAGAGGGGAGGATGGTGCTTCCCGAGCTGCCTGTTGACAACAGGCAGCTCCCATTGGCCAGAAACCGGCCAATGGGATTGTACTAGGGGCAGCAGCAGCACACAGACTCTTTCCTCCCTCTCCTGGGGCCACAGCTGTTCAAACAGAAATCTGCAATGGCCACATTTCTCAGCAGCATATGAGAGGGCAGGCAGGAAGTCTGCCTGGGGTTCCCCGCTTCATCTGCGGGCCAGATCTGGTGGCTTGGCGGGCCAGATTCGGCCCGTGGAAGGTGTTTTGCCTAGGCCTGATGTACAGTATAACCTCAATAATCCAAACTTCCTGATATCCCTAACAAGGTCATATCCCTATGATCTTTTAATTATGTGGAAAATTCCCTACAGTATCACAGACCTTTATTATCCCCATTTATCCAGTTTCCTTCATAATCAGAAAATTGGCAGTTGTAGTGCATTTCCACAGAACCTTAACTATGCCTCTAGCCAGACTCTCCTCTCAGATATGGGAGGGGCACTGAATCATATCACAGAAATTAGCATTGATTCTGGAAATGGTAAATTGGTGAGTGCTGTTTTTCTGAATTGGAATTTGGGAGCACAACATTGGCTAATCGCAGACAATCCTTCTGTGTGTAAGTCACTGACATGGCTGGATTTTCATACTAGGTGAAGACAATATAATATGCCTACTGAAAAAAAGCATTTAATTACAAAGCAATCTACAAGTACATACTGGACAGGATGCCTTTCTGCTGTTTCACCGAGGACACAGTTAATAGCCATCCAAGGGTTTCCACTTTAAATAAGTAAATGCTTAATCAGAGAGGAGAAGTAAAGGGAGTTCCAGACCCACACTCAACTCATATAAAGTCTATTTTTATCATATTCAATCAAGAACAATCAGGCACAGAGAGGAGATGCAGATGAATTTGCATGATCAGACTTCTGTGACTTAAATGTTAATTAAAAGTTATTTTAAATTTGCCTACTGTGCAGAACTTGTTTTTATAGTAGCCCATGGAAGGGAAATATTATTTAGCAAGGCTGAAGTGCTCATGATTAGCAGAGCTGTGGATTCTTGGGAAAATCTGCCTTGCAATCAAGCTGTCCTTTAGGAGGAAAAAATAGAGTGAAAGAGAAACTGGGCTATTCAAGTTCTCTAAGCTCCTAAGTCTTAGGTGGTCTTATTTAAAGCTACTTTAAAATTTGCCCTTTGGCACTGCTTTAAGAATCTGCAGTTCCTATGCTGAATCCAAAGTAGAAAGTAGCATATTTGAAGGAGATGCCTCTGGAATCATTTTCCTTTCAATGCTCTCTCTCTAATCACAGCTCTGACTACATTTTTGGCAGGTCAGATGCTCGCCACATCAGCCTGTCTCCTGCACAGGTGTAGAAAAAAGAAAAGGGAATGAGAAAAAAAGAACTTTTCCCACTTTGCATGCCCCTTTTAGACACTGTTCACAGCAGGAATCCTTGTACTCAGGGAACACAATGATTGTTACAAGAGTTTGTCTACACAAGCAAGTTATTCTGGAATAAAGTAGGAGGGTAATTCAACACAGAAAGAACTTTTCTAGAATAACACCAACAAGCTGTCAGGAAAGTACAATGAACGTTGCTATATTCAGCAAAAGGAGCATGACAGAGAGCAGAACATGGCCCAGTCCTTCTCTGCTTTGAGCAAAAGAGATGGCTAGCCATAGACGGGAACACATAAATATTCATTACTGGTGCACTGAAATATCTCATTCAAAAAGGCAGGCTCTGGCAGTTCTGCCAAACTGGCTGGATGATTTTTCACATGGATATTTAATTTATAGCTTCAGATTGGAATCATATCAGGCTGCTAAATAATATTATGTTGGTAACCTGTTTTTCACACTTGACTGAAGCAATCACATCAATCATATGTCAAGTATGACTTATGGCAAAAAGAGACATCTGGATCAAAAAGGCACCCATGTGGCATATTAGGGCAGAGAAGTGAGAGTCATCAGACCCAGCTTGTCTTTCTACTGACTCACTTTAGGACCTTGGTCAAGTCAGTTAATATGTCTATGAGCTCACTATTTGTAAAACAGGGATAACAACACTTACCTATCTCTGAAGTGATGGTTCAGGACACTGACCAGTGTGACTCATCCCACAGAGCAGTATTCCCCCAGACGGGGATGGTACAAAACAGTCATGTCCATACTTGGAGGGAGAAAACTTGTTCATCTTGGCTTCTGAGGATAGAACAAGAAGCAATGGGCTTAACCTGCAGCAAGGGAGGTTTAAGTTGGACATTAGGAAAAAGTTCCTAACTGTCAGGGTAGTCAAACACTGGAATAAATTGCCCAGGGAGGTTGTAGAATCCCCATCTCTGGAAATATTTAAGAGTAGGTTAGATAAATGTCTATCAGAGATCGTCTAGACAGTATTTGGTCCTGCCATGGGGACAGGGGACTGGACTCAATGACTTCTCGAGGTCACTTCCAGTCCTAGTATTCTATGATTCTATGACACTTAGAAAAGACTTAGGGACTAACTATTCAGAAGAGTTTGCCTAATTGTGGTGTAGTGTGTCTAATCTGTGGCCATTTTCCTATGCAGTCACCATGATTACTTGTCAGCTGCTCCAAAAATATGGGACTAAATTCAGGGATCAATTTAGAATAATAATAATTTATATAAAGAAAGTGGCCTTAGCACAATTTGAAACTAGTTATCACAGGAGACAAAAATGAAGATGGGACTTAAACAGCACAGATCAAAAGCTGGCAAAAGAAAAAGACCTCCTGTCATCAAGTGGAAAATCCACATTCCTGCACTGATTTATAGATAAATGCTAACAAGTGAATTCTATATGGTTCTGAAAATGAGATTTATTATTAAAAACCAAATTGTGTTTTCATGGAAAATCCCACCTGATTCTCATGTGTTCGCATTTTTTCCACTCACAATGAAGTTGGAACAAAAGTACACTAAAAGTCTACACAGTCACAGAGCTGTCCTCTTATAACCCAAGTAAATGACTGTATTCAAGCAAACCCAGTATGGCCAGCTGGATAGGCTCCTACCAGAACATATTCTTAATCTCCTGTGCACTTCAATTAAATATACAAACAATGAAATGTAGATACTGCAGGTCAAGCTAGCTCTTCTGAATAAGAATTCAAGGCTTTTTCGTGGAAATGGTCTTTCTGCCCTTAATTACATTCCAGGTGTCCCTGAAAACCTTTGTCATAAATAATTAATTACAGCAAGACTCTTGGTCCAGGAGGAATGAGAGTGGACTTGCTGGTCAAAACTGTGCTTTCTTTTTATCTGACATGCAGCTTTGCTTGTGCTACTTTGAATTACTGACAATTGCGTATCTTTGTTTGGGAATAAAAAGAGTTTAAGAAGTTCTTTAAATCCTGGTCTGCACAATAACTTTCCCATTGGCACGCTGGCTTATGGGGACAGTTAGAGATGGCCCCAAACCAAAACCCCAGGTCTGCCCACCAGAGCTCTGAAAATCTGAAGCATACCTAGACCTGAACTGCACAGTGGGTCTCACCTCTCCACCTGGGAATACTGATTTTGGAACTTGGGCTCACGTCTTTTTGCACCCTTAAAAAAGTATTTTATTTGTCCTGGCAACACCTCCCTCACCTCAGATTTGGTTGCTGATCATAGAATTCCTGGAGCTGAGCATACGCCTGGTTTCTCCTACCAGCCAGTAGGAAAGTGACACAGACTTGAAAAATAGATCAGAAGACTTCAAGAGGCTGCAGATAGACAATTTATCCAGCGGGGCTTTGATATACCAGAAGTGGAGGAATATAGCGACCTGGCCAGTGGACAGAGTCACAAAGAGGGATCTCCTTAACACAGGGGCAGGCAATAATTTTCACAAGGGGGGTGGGAGCACTTGATGAATGTTGGTACCTAGTTGCAGGCCGGCTCTGGGTCCTCGGAAGGGGCAGGGCCTGAGGCAGAAGGGATGGGGCTGCGGGCCAGAGAGACAAAGAGAGTCTGTGAGTGTGAGAGACACTTGTGTGTGAGACTGTGACACAGACGTGGAGACAGACTGAGTGTGTGCAGCAGTGTGTATGTAATAGTGACTGTGTGTGTGGCACACAGTGTGGCACAGACTGAGTGTGTGTGACAGTGACACAGAGAGTGTGTGTGCTGGTTGCAATTGGGTAAGTTTCTGAGAGAAGCTGCAAGCTGTCTCTTCAAGGGACCTCTGTCCTGCTCCGTTGTCTCCTCTCGCTTCTGCACTCCCCTGAGTCACTTACCATCGATGCTTCAGGCTGGAGCAGTTCCGCTACATGTCTTCCTCTCCCTGATCCCTGCACCACAGAGATAGAGTACAGGGGTAGGAGGATACCCTGACTTCCATACTTTCCTCACCCCACCCCCTCATTTCCCCATATTATTTCTGAATTAGACACCCACGGTATTAAAAACAGCTGCCATTTTGGCCTAGTAGCACTGACTCCCCACCACTATACTGAGCTTGGGTTACTCAGAGATGGTTCAAGGCTCTGCTTAGCCTGATTCTGCCCTGCATCTAATTAGAATCAGATAGGCTGTTCCTTGTAAATGGGTCAGTCACGCAGCAAAACCGTCAAATGTAATCTTCAGATGGGGGGGAGATAATTTTATTTCTTTTCATTTATACCTGCTCTGTGGTTAAAAGAAGAATTAAAATGAGGTCATTAAACTTTCCTTGGAGACAAACCCCAGACCTCCGTGGTAATATGATTAATCAAATGTAAAAGTGAAGCTACCCTCAATGACTATAACTCATTTTTATAAAATATCTAATTACTGTAACATAGTCTGCTGCAGAAAAGAAAAGGGGAAAGAAATTAATTGCAATAACAATTCAGGAAGATAAAGTTTTTCTGAATTAGGTCTGCACAAGAAGCTAAATTGAGTTGATTAAGTAATTTTGGTTTCAGGAACACCCTTGATGGAAGTTAATAATAATGAATTTTTCAGACCTTGGTGTTGTAAATTGCCAAAGACCAGTGCATTTAAAATATGGAAATGACAAATTCATTACAGATTTCAATTCCCTGTTGCACCTCCCTCTCCCCTCCCCCCCCCCCCCCCCCCACAAAAAAAAAAAAGCAGTAAAAAATGCTTGATTGGTCTCTCTTAATTCAGACCCATATACTTCTTGGTTTAAAATCAAAACTAATGCAACCATCACTTTCTACACTAGAAAGCACGGTTTCTGCCAATTAGAGTTACAATGCCAGACGGGAGTAGAGCCCATGGCACTATTCATTCCCTGCTTCACAACACATAAGTGGTTGCAATCCAAAAATTACAACATAACCGCCATGAATGGATACATCATAAGTACATACTCAGCTATCCTTTACAACACTAAAAGCTCCTCTGTCCTCTCAGGGCCAGTATGTAATTCCCATTAATGGGAATGAACTGCACACATGTACAGCTAGTAACACACAACAATCTATTGGGGATGTTTGATCTTCTAGCATGATTTTTTTTTTTTTTTTTGCTGGTTCATGCAACCAGCTCACTAAAGCAGTATAGGGAAATGATCATACACATTCTATATAGTCTAGTGCCACCACATCAGTTCTCACATTATCTTGTCATAGACCATTTGTCATGAGCCATTTCATTTGCAACATCTGGCTATGTTACATCTCCTAGTGTGATAGCTCATTTAATACTGTCTCATCATAGTTTTCCTTCTCCATTTAATATATATGTGGGGTCTGGAGTAAGAAACCATAAAACCATACCGTTGTAATATGCATTATGTAATTCTGTGGATGAAATATCCAGAGTGGAAAAATGATGCCAGTGCCAAAGTGCAATGAGATGTAACATTACCAGTTGCTGCCGACCAAACATCCACAATTAAATTAAATGATCTCCACTCTATCTACATTGGATAGTAAGTCCTGAGGCCAAACACCGGTGTTTTTCATCCAACTGATATATATCTACTAGACATCACTACCACAACGTGTGGTGAATGCTATCTTTTATTCTCTCAAAAAACACTTTTGAGAAAGTTTCATTGGAGGAATAAAGCAAATGTTTCTTGCTGGCTCTCAGAACTCTGAATCATGGAGATTTTCAAAAATAGGAATTTAACCCCCAATTTAGTGAAGCATTTGTTGATCTGCTTAATTTTCAGCATGTGCTTAAGTTCCACTAACGTCACTGGAATTTAAGCATATTTTAAAGTACTGAATGGGGTAGAGTTATTTTAATGCTTACAGTTAACCATGCTTAAATGTTTTGGCTGTAAATGGATATCGCTCTTCAAAAGCATTGGAGAGAAGTTAGTTTACATCAGCTGAGGATTTAGGTCTGAATTTGGCCACGAAAAATGCATAGCTACATTCGGCTGTACATTCAATTATCCATTTTGCAGATGCACGCTCATATTTTGTATTTGTGTAACTTAGACACCTGTGTTTAGAGGCTTGACCCAAAATGTTGTCATGGCTTGAACTTTTGAATGAGAAATTAGGATTCTTAAGATCTCTATTTCTTGAATGCCATATTATATTATTCTTCAGTAAATTCTGGGCATTTTAAGCTGGCCTCTAATTTTGTGCACCCAATGTTGTGTATGCAAATGAGGTTGGCAAAATTAGACACATTTTGAGAACACAAAATAGTTGGATGCCTGAATGCTCAAACTGCTTGTGCAAAACTTGGTGTGCACACCAAACAGATGAACTGGTTTTGCACATACATTCAACTGCATGTATTAAGTTAGGCTCACCAAATCAAGACAGATGTGAAACTGTAGCTCAATATATGTTATAACATTAATAGTTCATTAGACCATTGATGAAAGGGTGAGTAAGTTATTGACCTAAATACAAATGCCTTTGAATGTTAGCAAGCTTTGTCAGTGTCAGAGAATGATTTTCAAATGAGATCAACAACTGAGACCTTAATTCAATACCCTTTGTACTGCACAGTGTCATTGTTTTTGAAATATTGGTTTGTAGTTTAACCACAGTGTAGCTGAGGTTGTTGACAGTGTAGATAGATCTACAATCAGGAAGGAGCACAGTATCAGCTTAATTTTCCTATTCAAAACTGCCATACAGCCCTCACCTAGACCATTTTTTATCTACCTTCAGCATTAATCCATAATTAGGAATTTTGAAAAATACTGCATCTCATGCAGTTTTATGATTAATTATTTTATATCATTTATATTCCACCATGCCTGGATCCTTTGCATTATAAACTAGGGCACCACATTAATTAATAATGCAACAGTATAGGTCCAGATTTGACATAACTGATAGAAGGTAAGGCAAATACCTATTTCTAATGGATTATTTTAGTAACTTAAATGCACATAGTATCTCAGTCTGATTTGGTTTTGAGAAATTGGGATCCATATAGTACCTCCACAGTCTTAAACATCAAAAAATGCATCTTCTCTTTCCAAAATATACTAACTTCTTTGGCCTTTTAAAAAAAAATCTTCAATATCCTGTTGACCCAGTACTAAACCCTAACTTGCCAAAAAACAGTTGCTTCCCAGAGATAAGAGGATAGATAGTCCAAATTCTGCTAAGCACATTTCCATTATAAAATCTTCAGTGACATACTTAAATAAAATAAAATAGCAAAGGATTTAGTAGTGCTGTGATGAATTTCCTCTCATCAAATATTTCTAACTGTGCAGGATGCCTTAACGTTTCCCAATTGCAGAGAAAAGGGTCAGAACACTCAGTACAGGGAGAATTAGAAATCGAGAGGACATGACTTCTTAAACTGCGCTAGAACTTTTCAAACTGTTCAGCTTTGCACAATTATAAAGGATTCTGACAGCAAAAGAAGAAGTACCACTCTCCTGGCATTAAGCATTGCCTACAAGTACATATACTAGGGAAGTTAAATATCGGTTAATTGAATAGCTTATTAACCTCATGAATTCTTATTGGTTACTCGACTGCTCTCTAGTCCCCGGGCGTGGGGCCAGCAGCGCCCTGCCACTCAGCGCTACTGCCTCTTTGTCAGTGTGGGGTGCCAGGAGGGAGCTGCTCCGCAAGTTTAAAAACCAGCTCCCATTGCAGACCGGCTGCCTGCCACAGCTCCCGGACCGTACGCAAGCTGGAATTGAGCTGGGCTGCCTAATACACTTTAAATGCAGAGCTACAGCAGGAATAGATGCTGGACCTGGCGCAAGCCAGGACTAAGCCAGGTTGCTGGCCAGTCTGCTAAAATGTTTCCTAGTGGGGAGTATGTGGAAATGTGTGTAGTCTATAGCATTAACCTATAAGCTTTTGCTCATCAGTTAATCGGTTAATCAACCATACTACTATATCCCTAACGTGTACACACACTCTTCATGCCATACACGCAGCCTTCCGCTCTTCTCTTTCTCCCCACATCTTTTCCAGTGTATCTGTGTGTGTCTCTCTCAGAAAAGACCTAGTCCTCCTCCTTCTTTTCTTTCTAGCCATCTCTCTTTCTCTTTCCCTCATTCTCATTCCTAGGTCCATTCATTATTTACCATTTATTTTATCTGTATTTTTTCTTTAGCATTCCATATTACTCTAGACAGTCAGACCTTCGTGTTTACTATTTTTATATGCCTTATATTACATAGAATCATAGAACACTAGAACTGGAAGGGACCTCAAGAGGTCATCAAGTCCAGTCTGCTGTCCTTACTGCAGGACTGTCTAGAATAGATCATCCCTGACAGGTGATAATTTGCTGCTTCATCAAAACATTGATTTCATTTCCTTATATTAACTTTATGTTTGCATTTTGCAATTGAACCTATATTTTTTTCTGCTACATGTTGGTATGTTAAACTTTTTGTGGCAATATGCAAATAATGATAATTATGTTGGCATTGATTCAGGAAAAGCATGTACTCTTTAACATCAATTAGACTGAACTATGTGCTTTACTTTTAGCTTGCATTTAAGTGCCTTTCTTGAGCAGGGTTACTTTATTAAATTGGGGCTCTATTGCTAAACAGAGATTTTGCAGATTTTCCTGCCTATTGTTGCTCTACAGCTCCAGTTGTTTAAAAAAAAATCCTGTATGTGAATGTATGTGAATTCTAATCTGGAAACAGCAGTGTGTTCAATTGCAGTGCAGAACATGGTGAAGAAGAAGTCAGCATGCTGACTGCATGAGTCTTGCTACAGAGGAATCTTGCTATAAAACTCAACATCGGGATAAGGGTGTAAATGAAAATTCCAGTTCCAGGACTCTTAAATGTCGTTCTTCCCCAAATTTCTGCCTACTGATCCCCCAGCTACATGAACAGCTTTTATATGCCTTAAAATCTGGAAAAAAATTAAAAACTCATTATGAGCAGTGGGCAGTTAATAAGAGAATTCTAAACTAGATTTATCAGCTCAAGGCTCTTTTTTATGAAACTATATTAAACTTGCATGAATTAAAATAGCCTGTTCTGTACAAATTTCACCAAGAAGTACTGAGTCAGACCAATGGGGTGCATTTCAGTGGCTTGTGATTTGAACTGTATCACTAATTCTTTGGCTGTTGTAGTGGGTTTATATTCTAAATGGGAGGACGATTTTGTAAAATCTGAGCAAATGAAGAACACTGACTTGCACTTAGGGTATGTCTAGACTAAATGGCTCCGTCAACGGAGCCATGTAAACTAGTTTACCCAGCATAGGCAACAAAGCGGGGATTTAAATAATCCCCACTTCAATTTAAAAAAAAAAGCCGCCACACTGTGCCAACGATCAGCTGATCCAGTACAGTGCGGTAGTCTAGACGCAGATCGGTCGGCTGGGGAAGCCTTTGCCGACCGATCCCATTCACGAGGCATAAGGGATCAATTGGCAAAGGCTTCCACAGCGGACTGATCCACGTCTAGACTACCCCGCTGTGCCGGATCAGCTGACCGTTGGCACAGGGCAGCTACCATGTTTATTTTAATGAAGCGGGGATTATTTAAATCCCCGCTTCTTTGCCTATGCCAGGTAAACTAGTTTACATGGCTCCATCGACGGAGCCATGTAGTCTAGTAGTCTACACACCCTTAAAGTGTAGGGAAGAAGAATAAAGTTTGGGCCTGTTAATTATGCATTACAGCAAATTAGTAGTTTTCATCAGGTTTTAAAATTGATGTAATGTAGTTAAAGGCAGGATTTTCAAGTTAGACTTGTGTAAAAAGAAAGTTTGCATACAAATGTCCAAAGCCCCATTTCTAGAAAGTATTTTACCATGTGCTGTTCC
This sequence comes from Pelodiscus sinensis, assembly GCF_052426305.1. NCBI lineage: Eukaryota > Metazoa > Chordata > Testudines > Trionychidae > Pelodiscus > Pelodiscus sinensis. The sequence goes on along the minus strand of NC_143068.1, from coordinate 11,880,126 downwards.
ATTGACTTCAGCGGGATGGTTTACATGACTAAACTTATGCATGTGCTTAAGCACTTTCCTGAATTTTGAGGGTCAGGTTTTGGTCTCAGTTACACCAAACCAAAAGTTATTCAGCTGAGTAACTAGAACAGGAATCTGGCCCCAAAACATTTCTCTTGGCTCTTTTCTTTCACCATGGTCCTGAGTAGCACAAGAAGTCTCAGGAAAGTAAATGATTTATATAAATAATAGTCAAAGAATCTGGATGGGTCCTTAAGGAGGCGCTCGGGACAGGGGCTTAGGGATGTGGGGGGCTCGTGGCAGGGGGCTGGGGCTGTGGGGAGTGCCAAACTCAGGGCTGGAGGTGAGGAGGGGATCAGGGAAGGCAACTAGGGACATGGGGGAGGTGCACAAGTCAGGGTTGGGAGTGAGGCAGGGCTCTGAGCAGGGGCCTGAGGTGGATGGGATATAGGAGTCAGGGTTGAGGGCAGAGAATGGGGGGTGCAGGAGCCAGCAGGGGCTGCAATTCCCGAGTGACGGCTCCCCAGAGCTGGCTGTGGCAGAGGGGACCCTACTACCAAGCCTACAGCTGCTCCCCAGGGGAGGCCATGGTGGTGGGAGCTGTGCTGAAAGCCAGTGGCTGCTTTGCAGGGCTGGGGTGCTTGCTGCCCCCCTGTGGTCATTTGTGAGTATTACTGTCCCTGCTGTCACATCTCTTCCTTTCTATTTCATGTGAAACCATTGCATTCCTGTCATAACCAACCCCTGAACTTGCTTTAAGTTAGGCTACGTGGATGCTGCCTACCAAATTTGGTCTCACCATTTAGGAATTCTGGAACGAACTAACTCACAGATGGATGGGCAGACACACACACACAAACACACTCTCTCAAATATATAGTAGATAGTGGCAGAATCTGGACCTCTGTATTTTCAAAAGCTTTGTTTATACCAAGGGTCTCAATCTTAGCTTAACTTAAGGCCAGTGCCAGTCCTCATATCCTCCTAGTGGGCCAGTGGGCACCCTTCCTCTTGTAGGGCTCCAGGGCCATGGGTGGGTTGGGGCTGACAACAGGGTTTGGGCCCCTCCCACACTCAATGTGGTGGTGGGAGCCATGTAGAAGTGGAGCTATGCAGCAGCCTGGCCTACCCTCGAATCCCCAGCAAGCCCGTGCTGGAGCTGGGATGATCTGCTTCCCGCCGCTGGGCTGAAGCAGAGGGTCCGGGCTGGCCTCAAAGATGGCGGCGGAGCAGAGCAGAAGCTGCTGCGTCACTCCACTTCCCTGCAGTTCCCATCATCATAGTGAGTTTGGTAGGACCGGATGCAGCTGCCACTCCATGCCAGGCCCCCTATGATCCCCAAGGTCCTGTCCCTCGGAGGAGTGGGCTTGAGGGAAGCAGAGCAGAAGAGGATGGAGGAGGGGCAGGAAGTGGCGGGGAAGGAGTGAAGCAGAGGCTGGATTTAGAGGAAGGATACAGACACCCCTCCCGAGGGTTGCAGGGACTCACATGCCAGCAACCATGCACAGGCCGAATTGTGGAACCATGAGTTTGAAACCCCTGGCTTCTACCATCTCTTGTGAGGTGAAAGTCACATTAGCATTGCAGTCCATGAGGGTCAGATCATGCAGCCACAACAGACAGAGCGTTACAACCCGCCGTGACGGGGCTAGGTTCTAACCCAGGCTGTTTGTTCTTCTGGTGATTTTTTTCCACGTAGATATGTAAAACCATGTTGGTGTCTCTTGTTTGAAATCAGTGCACTGTGAAACTCTGAGGAGGAAATTGCTGACTGGAGTATTGCTGAGCCAGCTAACCCGCAGCATTGGTTTACAGTGTTTCGTGCAATTCATTTCCAGGCTTCATCGCTTGTCTTTTGCTTCTTAACAGCTCAATGGTTATCAGAGGGGTATAAGGTAATGGGGAGGGAGAGCCTAACCTGGACTGAGCTGAATGTGTTTGTAAAATATGTACTTTAATTCATCATGTTCTCAGGAGGGCTAGGGATCTGAGCACAGGTGCTGAGTTCCAATCCTGACCCTGCCACTACCTTCCTGTGTGACCATGGGAAAGTCACAGCCTCTCTAGACTTCACTTCTATATAGGCTAGAGCAGTGATCACCAACCGGTAGATCGGGATCTTGGAGCCTCTGATGGGTGATCCTGACTGGTTTGGCCAAGAGGCTATCAAGTGCCAGCACTTCAGCTGCCCTTCCCCGCACATCTGCGCATCTCCTGTCCTTTGCCTTGGAGCTGCTCCTCTCTAGGAGCCTCCTGCTTATGGTACAGAGCAGGGAAGGGAGGGGGTGCTTATATCAGGGTGCCCCCCTCACCTCCTGTATTCTATCTCCACAGAGAAGAGAGGGGGCACAACAGGGCTTGTGATGGAGGAAGTTTGCTGTCTGCTTTTCAGAGTGGTGCAGGGCCAGGGCCAGGACAGGGGTGAGCCTGCCTTAGCCCCAATGTACCACCACCCACGAGCCACCTGAGGGAAGCTGTGTCCAGCTGGAGACAGCGCCAATCCCCTGCCCCAGTCATGAACCCCCTCCTGCACTCCAAGCCCCTGCCCCAGGCTCAGTTCAGAGCTCCTCTCACACTCCAAATCATTTAGCCCAAGACCAGAGCCTGCACCCCAACCCTCTTCCCCTGCCTGATGAAAGGGAAGGAGAATAGGGGTGGGAGGGAGGGAGGGAGGAGGGAGTGAGCAGAGGCGGGACCTTGGAGAAGGGGCACGAAGGAGGCAGGGCAAGGGTATTTGGGTTTGAGGTAGATCTTGGATTGCACTTAAATTCAAAAAGTGATCTTGTGCTTAAAAAGGTTGGAGACCAGTGGGCTATAGTGTTTCCCTGCCAGTGTAGGGGAGTGTTGTATCAGTGCAAAGAGTTATTGTTTTATTTTATTTTAGTAGCAGAATTAGCTGTGTAAATTTCTGTAGCCAGGTCCAGCAGTTTTAGACTCTATGCCCTTATTTAAAAGATAGCCTGATTAATTAAACCTAACAAATATCGCTCAGAAATGCAGCAATCCCCTTGTCATACCATTTGTTCCTTAGGCAGGAAACAAAGGTGGGTTAGACAAGAAAGCAAATGGACTGCTCAGGAGATTCTCAGCTACACTTGAAAATGGAAGCCTCTGCTATCAGATAATTTTTAACATCCACTGTTTCCATTGGATCTTGAGATAAGATCTTTTATTGTTGAGTACAATGGTTGTTAAAGGTCATTGCTGCAAGGGCTACATCATTTAAACTGGAAGAGATCCCATTTTGGATAAATTCACAATTTTTCTTCCTAACAAGATGATAGTATCAGGATTTGAATGTACAAGGGTGCCAGGTTACAGATGAAAGGCTTTTGTGTTCTAGAAGCCACACTATGCCAGCCTTCATGAGTTTCAGTGAGACATGAAAGTCCCCAAAGTCAAGGAGGTTGATTAAAGTCATACTTTATAGCCTTTTAAATACAGATAACATACAACTTTCCTGTATGGGGTTAATGTACAATTTTCTTTCCTTGGCAAGACTGTGTGCCTTTCCAAGGACGTCATTTTAATCTTGTTTTAAACCTTTCATATGAATGTTGTAAAGAGCTGCTTTGTGTTGTAAAGCATTTTTATAAAATGTATAAATGTATATGTGGGATTCATTTCATAGGCTATATTTATCCAAAAATGGTTATCTTGAAGCAAAGCAATGTCTCAGTGTCATCATTTTTGTAGCATCTTTTCATACTGTAAAAAAAATGTAACTCTGAAGGATGAAAAATGTTATGAAAAATGTAACGCTTTTTATTTAATAAAAAAAAAGCCATTCTATCCCCTGGACTGTGAATCTTTGACAAGGATTCTGGGATTCACTGATCCAAAATTAAAACTGGATCCAAGCTTGGGCCCCCTTGAATGTAAGAGTCGGAGATTACCGAGTTTCCACTTACTAAGAGCTTAGTACAAGGCGGGTATGACATGCCGTTCCGAAAGGCACTTTTTTTTCTTCCACGTTTTTAATTTGCACTTACATTTCCTTAATCCAAAAAGGCAAACCATGTCGTTTCAGTTAAATCTAATTCTTACTTGAGACTAAGGAGAGCAACACCATTGTAAAGAACAAGAGTGAAGGCAACAGCTCTCAGCAATTCTGAGATCAAAATGGTTGCTGTCTCTGCACACACTCAAGGTATGGGTCTTAGAAACTGAAAGGTGTGGTACTCAGAAAGCGAAGTCCTAGCTACATACCTCTGGTAGTGACAGACAGGGTCAAGGAATGTACCTGAACAATGGGAAGAAACACGTAGCCCATTGGTATTGGGCATATTGACATACAACTGGATCCTGCCAGCAAGCCCACAGTCTGAGTGACTGAGAAATAGAATAGATGCCCTAAACATTGGCTCATTGATTTACTTACCAATATCTGACAAGTTTGCTTCCTTCCTAGGTTTATTGTTTCCACTTAAAATTCTGTCTCTCATTTACTTTCTATGCCTTAAATCAAGATGCAGGTATCATAGAATCATAGAACACTAGAACTGGAAGGGACCTCAAAAGGTCATCAAGTCCAGTCTCCTGCCCTCACAGCAGGACCAACAACTATCTAGAATCTAAATCATTCCTGATAGATGTCTATCCAAACTGCTCTTAAATATTCCACAACCTCCCTAGGCAATTTATTCCAGTGTTTAACCACCCTGACAGTTAAGAAGTTTTTTCTAATGTCCAACCTAAACCTTCCTTGCTGCAATTTAAGCCCATTGCTTCTTGTCCTATCATCAGAGGCCAACAAGAACATTTTTTCTCCCTCCTCCTTCTAACACCCTTTTAGATACTTGAAACCCGCTATCATGTCCCCTCAGTCTTCTCTTTTCTAAACTAAACAAGCCCAGTTCTTTCAGTCTTCCCTGATAGCTCATGTTTTCTAGGCCTTTAATCATTTTTGTTGCTCTTTTATGGACCTTTTCCAATTTTTCCACATCTTTCTCAAAATGTGGTACCCAGAACTGGACAAAGATCAGGCCTAATTAGCACAGAGTAAAGCAGAATAATGACTTCTTGTATCTTGCTCACAACACTCCTGTTAATGCCTCCCAAAATCATGTTTACTTTTTTTGCAACAGTGTCACATCATTGACCCATATTTAGCTTGTGGTCCACTATGACCCCTAGATCCCTTTCTGCAGTACGCCTTTCATGACAGTCACTTCCCATTCTGTATGTGTAAAACTGATTGTTCCTTCTTAAGAGGAGCACTTTGCATTTGTCCTTATTAAACTTCATCCTGTTTACCCTCAGACCATTTCTCTAGTTTGTCCAGATCATTTTGAATTATGGCCATATCCTCCAAAGCACTTGCAACCCATTCCAGCTTACTGCAAACTTAATAAGTGTACTCTCTACACCATCATCTGAATTGTTGATGAAAATATTGAACAGAACTGGTCCCAAAACAGACCCCAGCAGAACCCCACTTGTTATGCCCTTCTAACATGATTGTGAACCGTTAACCATTCTCAGAGAGTAGTTATTATCCAGCCAGTTAGGCACCCACCTTATAATAGCCCCATCTAGGTTGTATTTCCCTAGTTTAGTGATAAGAATATCATGCAAAACCATATCAATGCTTTATTAAAATCTAGGTATACCACATCCACTGCTTCTTCCTTATCCACAAGACTTGATATCCTATCAAAGAAAGCTATCGGATCGGTTTGTTCTTTACAAATCTATGCTGGCTGTTACCTATCATCTTATTGTCTTCCTGTTGTTTGCAGATTAATTCCTTAATTGCTTGCTCCATTATCTTTTCTGGCACAGAAGTTAAACTGACTGCTCTGTAGTTTTCTGGGTTGTTCTTATTTCTTTTTTTATAGCTGGGCACTATATTTGCCTTTTTCAAGTTTTCTGGAGTCTCTCCCAATGTCCGTGCCTTTTCGAAGATGATTGTTAAAGGCTCAGATACCTCCACTATCAGTTCCTTGAGTATTCAAGGATGCATTTCATCAGGCCCTGGTGATTTGAAGACGACTAACTTTCCTAAACATCTGTTGCATCTGACAAAGTGGGACTTTGCCCACGAAAGCTTATGCGCCAATAAATCTGTTAAGTCTATAAAGTGCCATATAAGGACATCTCATTGTTCATGCAGATACAGACTAACATGGCTACCCCTGTGATAACTTTTCTAAGTAATTTTTAATTTGTAATTTTTTTTATTTTAACTTCTAAACCTATCCCATTTACAATAGCATTCACTATGTTAGACATCCCGTCACCATCAATCTTCTTGGTGAAAACTGAAACGAAGAAGTCATTAAGCACATCTGCCATTTCCAAGTTTTCTGTTATTGTTTCTCCTTCGTCACTGAGTAATGGGCCTACCCTGTCCTTGGTCTTCCGCTTTCTTCTAATATATTTGCTTTTTAATAATTTATTTGTAAATAACACATAAATCTTTTACTAGACTTTAGACCCTCATTCACAGATTTCAGAGCTTTTCAGTCAGATGGTCATTTTGAATAACACCAAATGGTTAAGATAAAGGTAGCACTTCCAGATCAGCTTTTAACGGTGGGTGAGCTAGCCAGTCCATGTTCCTGAAGACCATTAAAACATGGATGACTCCGGCAGGCCGTTAAAAAAGCATGTGGAAAGTAAATTTATCCAACCCAAGCAATGAATTTCATAATGGGATATATGACAGCTGTGCCTAGTTACAGTGAAGCAAAACTGCAAGTTGGCAAGAATGCATTGGACTTTTACAATTTATGCATTGGAAGGCACTGGCCACTTGGCATATAGCTAGCCTGGAATGTCATATGTACTCATGAAATTAATACTAAATTGATCCAAGTGAATACATATGTGCGGATGAGAAGTGTAGTGCAGTGTGTGTTTGCACAAGAGAGTGTAAGAAGGAACACAAGATAGTGAACTTGCTTACTGGTCACTAAATGACAGGTTAGATAGTAAGGGTATGTCTAGACTATATGGCTCCGTCAACGGAGCCATGTAGATGAGTTTACTAGACATAGGAAAATGAAGCGGCGATTTAAAAAATCACCGCTTCATTTACATAAAAATGGCCACTGCGCTGTGCCGACCAGCTGTTTGGTGACACAAAAGGGCAGTCTGGACGTGCTGCGGTCGACAAGGGAAGTTTGAAATGAGGTTTACCGGAGCGGTCAACAAAGGCTTCCCTTGTCGACCAGGGCACGTCCAGACTGCCCCGCTGTTCCTCCAAACAGCTGATTGGCACAGCGCGATGGCCATTTTGATGTAAATGAAACGACGATTATTTAAATCACTGCTTCATTTTCCTATGTCTAGTAAACTCATCTACATGACTCCGTCGATGGAGCCATGTAGTCTAGACATACCCTAGGTATTCAGTGAACTGCTCTTCAGGAGATAAGTACATGGAGATAAGTAGCTAGAACATGATCAGTGGTAGAAAGAGGATGCCTACCATTGAGAAAAACTTGAAAGAAATCTGATTAGCATTTTAAGATAGCAATATCTGCAGATTTACACAAAAACTACATCTTTGATTATTTACAAAACATGATCATCTTGTGCAAAATCTGGAAGTTTAGGGCTAGATTCTGACTACAGCTACACACATGTAGATTTAAAATAACCATTTTGAAGCCATTTTGAAAGTTGCTCCAGATTTATACTGGCATAGAAATTTAGATCCAAACCTGCATAGAGACCAGATGAGAGAGGATAACTTGTGAAGCTAATGCAGACATCCATACAGCAAATGATATTGAAAATTAAAGGTCTAAGAAGTGATGGCAAGGCTTAAGAAAACAGCAATTAGACTGCTAGGAAGAGAAGCAAAATTACTGGTACTAGAAACAAAAAGAAAAAAATAGAGGATTATTGATTTAAATATCCAGCTGGCAGATACGGAGTACAATTTGGAGTTGTTTTACTTCTCTGGGCTTTTCTGAGATGTAGAGGTTTTATTTAACCCTGAAAGTAAAAATGCAGGCATAAAAACATGGTGCAGGAGCAGTCAATTAGCATTATATTGGCTTTTTTCAATGCTGCAACTGGGCAAAGAACTCACAATTAATGCTTTATAGGATGATCTAACTCATTTTCCTTTACACAAATTGTCAACAAACTACAGTTTTCATCAATTTATTTAATAATCAAAATTATTTTCTAAATATTTCGTGCAAACACATTCCAACCTCTGGACTGATCGTAAACTGTTCCCTCTGAGCATTCCTGTGAGTATTATGTACACAGGATTCTATATTCAGGGTGTATGATTGCTCGCTTGAATCACAAGGCATTGTCTCTGTGTGGATAGCCTAACCCTTCCAAAGTGCTTCTACCCACAACTAATTATGTGCTGTAAGTATGGTTAGAGATCAGAAATTCACTTTTTTAACAAATATTCATACAAACAAGATATTGCTAGAGCAAATTTTCATCAAGGGCAAAAAGAAAGGAGCTAACATGGAAGAAATGAAATTCCCTCTAGCAGTCACCAAAATGAACCTGAATAATTTTTCACTGTATTCAGCCATTTCACATCATTACACTGTGGGAGTGTCTGCAATGAGCTGCTTGATTTTACTCCACTATGCTTGGCTCTACAGTTCAGACTGTAGAGTTAGGAGATGTTGCAAAGCCATAAAGTCATCATTTGAACTTATCATTTCCCTGCTTATTTCCCTTTTTTTCTTTTGACTGATGCTTGTACATATGTGCTATCAAGTACTGAGCAAGACAAAAATAAACTCTAGGGTTAAATGACTTCAGTATAATCTGATGCAGGCTAGAAATCAAAATGAATTATTACCTTTCCCATACCATATGACTGCAGACAGACCAATCTAGGAGCCAGTGAGAGGATCTTTCACAATCATACCAGTATGAAAAAAAATAGAAACTACATAACTTCAGATGGATAGGGCAGGTTTAAGAAATAATGGTAAATTGACAGAGCAAATATTTATCTCATAATGCAAGTTCAGACTGAATAACAATCAATTCCAAAATAGCTAGCAAGAGAGAGATTTAAAAAGCATGAAGAAAATGAAAAACTTCATAATGCAGCAGTAGAAAATGAAGCAAAATAAATTACTGATGAATACAAGTAAATGTTGCAATATTAGTATTGTGAAGATACAGATGATTATAAAATATTTTAAGCAATAAATATTTTATAGGATATATGATTCCTAAGTGATTCCTGCTCACAATTGACGCATGAGATTTATCTTAGAGAAATGTTTGCTGCAGAGCTTGGTGAAACTGCAGTTTTGCTTTGTAGGAGGCCATGTGCATCCTTTTATTTAGGGCTGTTGATTAATGCAGTTAATTTATGTGATTAACTCAAAAAAATTATCACGATTAAAAAAATAATTGCAATTAAACACAGTTTTAATCCCTCTGTTAAATAATAGGATGCCAATTTAAATTTATTAAATATTTTGGATGTTTTTCTATATTCTCAAATATATTGACTTCAATTACAACACAGAGTACAAAGTGTTCAGTGCTTTCTTTATACTTATTGCAAATATTTGCACTGTAATAAAAAAAACAGAAGTAGTAGTACTGGTTGAACCTCTCTAATCAAGAACTCTTGTCCAGAAACATCCATTGTCTATAATGATTTTAGTTAGCCAGATGTCCACTTTTCATGGGTTTGGCCAAGTTTCCAACGATCCCATAAAGTTTGTTTACAGTCACCAGTCCTGGCTTTAAGTGTTTTGTGCTGTTATTTAGTTCTAATTTACCCCTAAATGTCTTCTAGCAGCCCAGTAAGCAGTGGAAGTGTTGGTACTGATGCTAGACAATATGGCCTCCCATAGTCCAGAAAATTCTCTCATTCAGAACTGGTCAGGTCTCGAGAGCACCAGATTAGAGAGATTCAAACTGTATTTTTCAATTCATCTCGGATAAGTACTATAATATAACTAAAGAACTCTTTATTCTGAAAGAGAAACTTACAAATATAGGGGTTTTTTTTGTTACATAACTGCATTAAAAAACAAAATAATATAACACTTTATTGCCTATAAGTCCACTCAGTCCTACCTTTTGTTCAGGCAATCTCTAAAAGAAATACTTTCTTTTACATTTATGGGAGATATGGTTGCCCACTTTTTACTTACAATGTCACCTCAAAGTGAGAACAGGCATTCACATGGCACCTTTATAGCTGGCACAGCAAGGTATTTGCATGCCAGATATGCTAAACATTCATATGCCTCTTCTTGCTTTGGCCACCATTCCAGAGGATATGCTTCCATGCTAACTATGCTCATTTAAAAAAAAAAGCATTAATTAAATATCTGACTGAACACATTGGGGAAGAATTGTGTGTTTCTTGTGCTTTACCCGCATTCTGCCATATGTTTCATGAAGTCGCAGAGGATGACCCAGCACATGTTGTTCATTTTAAGAATGCTTTCACAGCAGATTGGACAAAAGAAAGTACCCATATTAGATTTCTAAAGATAGCTTTAGCACTTCACCTAAGGTTTAAGACACTCGAGTGCCTTCCAGAATCTGAGAGGAATGAAGCATGGGGCATGCTTTCAGAAGTTTTAAAAGCTCAACACTTTGATGAGGAAACTAAAGAACCCAAACCACCAAATAGGAAAATCAGCCTTCTGATGATATCTGACACAGAGCACATCTATATTACCAAGAAGATTGATGCTGCAGCAATCGATCTTCCAACATATGATTTAGCAGGTCTAGTGGGGACACACCAAATCGAACACCGAGGGGAGCCCCCCCATCAATGCCAGTACTCCTTGCTGTTGCAAGGAGTAAGGGAAGTCAACAGGAGTGTTTCTCCCATCGACCTGCTGCAGTGAGGAGGGAACCCTATCTCAGCTAAAGATATGTCAACTGCATCTATGTTATTTACATAGCTGGAATTGCGTACCTTAAGCTGACCTTCCCCTGCAGTGTAGACCTGCTGAAAATGAACATTCATCAGTCCACAGTGCTTTGGATTATTATCTAGCAGAACCCATCATGAGCATGGACTTAAGTCCTCTGGAATAGTGGCTGAAGCAGGAAAAGACATCTAAATCTTTATCACATCTGGCACATAAATATCTTGTAATGTTATAACAGTGCCATATGAATGCCTGTTCTCACTTTGAGGTGATGGTGTAAGCAAGAAGTGGGCAGCATTATCTCCTGCAACTGCAAACAAACTTTTTTGTCTGAGCAATTGGCTGAACAAGAAATAGTACTGAATGGACTTTCTAGCCTCTAAAATTTTACATTGTTTTATATCTGAATGCAGTTATTTGTATATCAGTTTACATTTGTAAGTTCAACTTTCATGATAAAAAGGACTACCATTCCTCCCTCTCGCCCTTCCACTTACCCTTCCCTACCCCCCCTTCCTGATGTCAAATAAAATACGCATATTTTCAAAAATAGAAACTGTCTTTATTTAACACAACTGGGGAGGGGGAATGAAACTCTGGGGAGATTGGGGAAAGGAGGCAGAAGAAGGGAGGAGAGAGGGTGTGAGCGGGGAGGGGGAAACCTGGGAGAAGGGAGCTGGAAGGGGGAAGCAAGGGGAAGAAAGGGGAGGGGAAGCCCACAGGGCTCAGGGGTGGAGGTCTCGTCGGGCCACATGTCTCCCAGCATGGCAGGCACGGGG